>NW_027436727.1:0-600000 GCF_047716275.1 Strix uralensis
TAGTTCTACAGGTTTTCTGCAGGAATTTGCAGAACTCTAAAACCAGTTTTCATTTTATTGTAGTTTCTTTACTCTGTGATTTACAAGTAACTATTGCCTTTTATATGCAGGAGGCAAAAACTAGACTGCTAATGCTGAGCCCTTATGGCTCATTTGCATATGGAGCCAAAGGCAGTTCATATTTTATTTCTCAAGGTGTTTATAAGCAGGATTTAAGTCACTATCAACAACAGGAATAAAGTATAAATTAATGAACTTTCATTCTAATAGGCTATGGCTTAAAAGGCTACCAACTGAACTGTTTTTTATAGTATTGCACTGAACTTTAGTATTGAACTGACAGTTGAAGCCCGCACAGAACCCATTTTATAACAATATTGCAATAAAAAAAGCAATCAATAAAATGCAGTATCTAAAAAAAATGCCAGTAGTTTAGTCCTTTCTCCCACCACAGTCTGAACTGCATCATCTGAAATAGGTCTGGGACAGTCTTTGGATACCAGCTACAAGTTCTTTCAACATAACAGACAACCCATAACAATAAGAGAAGCAATCAGAGTTTTCTACAGTAATATTATAAACTGAAAGACAGTACCCCTGAGTGTATGTCTCAAATACCTTAGAAGGACTTGTTGCCTTTGCTCAAGATAGCTTCAGAAATTAGACACAATTATTCTGTGACTGCATATTATCTCTACTCTGTTATTTTACTGGCACGTTGAGTCCTTTTTAAATATGTTATATTAACCCTGATAATGATATGGAGACTTCCTGCTCCTAAACCAGGAAGCTGCTTCCTAAAATGCAGTAAGTTGTCATTGCAGTGACAAGTTGCTTAAGGCTTTAGTAGAGTCTCTAATCATCTGTTCTACCTTGGGATTTCCAGCTCCACTGGTTGCCAGCTCCTTGTCAATAAGCCCCAGGTCAGGCAAGTCAGGGATGGAATCGGCAACAATCCGCACTGTCCTCTTCTGGTCACCTCCAGGTGTTCCCATCAGGATTGGGATTCTGCGGCTTCTGGCAGCCTCGAACACAACTTCACCTCTCTTCACAATTCCCTGTGAATTTACAACAGTTAAAAAAAAAGTAGTGATACAAATACAGTATTTTAGTTCTAGCCTGTAGTTTACAAATATGTACTGAACGCTTGATAACGGATTAAGCCCTACATTTTACAAGGCAAATAAAAAAATCATTTAGAAGTCCTGTTAGCAGATTTACATGCACAATCATTAAAAAAAAAGGGAAAATCAGCAAATCAAAAATCCCTGAATTGGTTTTAGAGGACACAACAGATGTATAAATTTAGTATAAATTCCTAGAAGAATTCT
Source organism: Strix uralensis (assembly GCF_047716275.1). Taxonomy (NCBI): domain Eukaryota; kingdom Metazoa; phylum Chordata; class Aves; order Strigiformes; family Strigidae; genus Strix; species Strix uralensis. The sequence continues at coordinate 1,332 of NW_027436727.1, forward strand.
TGCTTAAAAGCCATAAAGTCTGACTACAAAGTTTAGAATTACTCACCCTATTTTACAGGTGAGGAATTGAGACTAAGAAAGATCGTCTGAATTCAAAGTGCTTTAGTTTGTGCTCAACTTGCATAGCACCCTCTGACAAGTTTAGCAATTTGATCCAAGATTTCACAAACCTACAGAAGAACCAAAAATTCAAATCAGAGTTTACATGTTCACAATCGCTAGCTGAATTCTAAGCTTTCAGTTTCTTTAATAAAAAGGCTAATACTGAAAGAATCTATGGCTGAAGGGGGAGTTGCAGAATATAAGTATGGTAAATCCATAAAAAGGAAAATAAATTCTAAATAACCTCTTACTAATAGAGAAAGGTATGGAATTGAAAAGTAACAAAGGTTGCTGACCAAGAGATACTGTACTGTCATTGAACCCATACAACAGAAGACTTTGAGCCTCTTGGATTTCAAGTACATGTGGGGAAAATAATTCAGAAATAAGTGAAAACAGAATTCAAATCTACTTCTGTGGAAAAAGTAGAAGCAGAGAGTCCCAGAGATACATAGGAGGCATAAATAATCCATTACAGCTCCTCAAAAACAAAAGACTAACAACATAATAGACAACTGTTTACAACGGACAGCTCAAAATTTAAATAACATCAAAAGCGGGACAAAGGGAAAGGGATTAAAATACAATCAAAAACAAAAAAATTAAGGAAGCAGAGCAAAAGCGTTACAACAAAATGAATATGCGCTACTCTGACTGGTTAGAGGAGGACTGTTAATACATCAAGAAATATTACCCTGCCATTAAAAAAAATTAGACCACAAACAAATGGTAGAAGGAAAGAATAAAATTCAAATGTAGCTGAAAAAATATTTTGTAAAACCATACAACAGTAATGGGTTTTGTATAGTTTGACACAGCCCTGTAAAAGAACAATGAGAATAAGGAATAATAACTGAAAAATAAGAGAAAGGGAACTGAAGAATTGTCTTAGGAACAGATCCTTAAAGGAAGTAACAGCACTACAGAATGAGCCGTGTGTCCCTTGGGAACCATGGCGGGAGGCAGCAGACATGGTACCACACAAGGACTGGAAGCAGTCACCGTTCACAGGAGCCTGACCGCCTCATCCCTGCTCCAGCATCTTTAGTGGCTGAGCCTGGACGAGCTGAGGGGAAAACATGCGGGCTTATTCCAGCATCTGCCTGTTACCAAGAAAGAAAATACATCAGGTGACAATGACAGCCCGACACCATTCCCACTTACAAACAAAGGGAGACTTACCTGCTACACCTCAAGTTTTCTGGCTATAGCCTCAAGCACCAAGAAACTATCACTCATAGCACTCTGAGGAGGCATAATTTTGAGTAGAATTAACCCTGTGGCGTCCATCTTGCCATTTTATTCCCAAGAACTGAATCTCCTGTGCTGGTCCCTTGATCTTGCTTTTCTTTATGGCAAACCCAGCTCTCAGAAGAATCTCAATTACTTTTCGTCCTTTCTTGAACACTTCTTCTGCCTTGTTGCCCCACACAATGATGTCATCGATGTACTGTAGATGTTCAGGGGCATCACCCTTTTCCAGTGCAGTTTGAATTAGTCCATGACAAATAGTGGGGCTGTGCTTCCACCCCTGGGGCAGTCGATTCCAGGTATATTGGACACCCCTCCACGTGAAAGCAAACTGTGGCCTGCACTCTTCTGCCAAAGGAATTGAAAAGAATGCATTGGCGATGTCGATTGTGGTGTACCACTTGGCTGCCTTTGACTCCAGTTCATATTGGAGCTCTAACATATCTGGTACAGCAGCACTCAGTGGTGGCGTCACTTCGTTCAGGCCACGATAGTCTGCTGTCAACCTCCACCCTCCGTCAGACTTTCGCACTGGCCATATTGGGCTATTAAAAGGCGAATGTGTCTTACTGATGACACCTTGGGTCTCCAGTTGACGGATCAGTTCTTGGATGGGAGCCAGAGAGTCTCGGTTCGTGCGATACTGCCGTCGGTGCATGGTCCTCGTAGCAATTGGCACCTGTTGTTCTTCAACTCGCAACAGTCCTACAACAAAAGGATCTTCCGAGAGGCCAGGCAGATTAGACAACTGTTTGACTTTCTCTGTGTTCACACTGGCCACACCAAAAGCCCATCGGTATCCTTTTGGGTCTTTGAAATACCCCCTCTTGAGGTAGTCAATGCCCAAGATACAAGGGGCTTCTGGGCCAGTTACAATGGGACGTTTTTCCCACTCATCCCCGGTCAAGCTAACCTCGGCTTCCAGTACTGACAGTTCTTGATATCCACCTGTCACTCCTGAGATCCAGATAGGTTCTGCCCCTCTATAACCTGATGGCATTAATGTACACTGTGCCCTGGTGTCGATTAAAGCCACATTTGATGTGCCAGGCCATCGAATCCACACTGTCCAATACACCCGATCATCCCTTTCCTCCTCCTGGCTGGAGGCAGGGGCCCTCTATTCCTGTTCTTGGTCAGAGTATTCACTGTCTGACCCTTGCCGTGCCAGGCCGGAGACTCCTTCATCAGGGCCAAGGGAGGTGATCTCAGTCTTCCTGTATCTGGGAGATCGCTGATTACTTTCTTGCGGTTTCACACCAGCTACATTAACAACCTTCTTGGATGTCTTCTTGGCAGGGGTCTTTCCTCGCAATTCATGTACACGAGCTTCCAACTTGAAGGTGAGTTGACCATCCCACTTCCTCATGTCCTCCCCCTGGTCACGCAGGAAGAACCAAAGTTCGCCACGTGTCATGCGCCTAGGTTTCCCTTTCCCTCTGACTGGGGTGGAAGAGAACTGATTTCTTGGGGTGCTCCTGACATTTAAGGCACTCGCCCGTAGAGATGAGGAGGTACCAAGACTCTCTTCAAAGTTCTGAAGCCAGGAAGAGACTGCCTCCACAGTTGGCGTACATCTTAGTCCTTCTCCCACATCCATTTCTGGATAGTACATCGCAGCCAAGCCAGCAGAATACGAGGATGGTGCACCTTTAATCACCTTCCTCCACATGGCCCGTGTGCACAGGACATCCTCTGGATTTTTAGGGGCTTCATCATTATCTGGATCACCATAGGTGACTTCCAGCACTGCTAATTCTCTCAGGTACTGCACACCTTCATCTGCAGTAGTCCACTTCCCTGGGGAGTTGTCCGTAAGATCTTCCTTGAAGGGATATCTTGCTTTAACACTTGAAAGGAGCCGTCTCCACAGACTGCAAATTCCTGTTTCTTTTCCAATTCCCCTTTCAATTCCTCGATCTCTAGCAAGGGAACCCAGCTGTTGGGCTTCCTTACCTTCCAGCTGCTGAGCATCAGCCCCATTATCCCAGCATTGAAGCAGCCAGGCAGCAATCCGCTCACCCGGCTGGCGGCTATAGTCTTTCCGCAGATCTCGCAGTTCTGATGATGTCAGGGACCGGGTAGTTTCTGCCTCCTGTTTGAGCTCTGTTATTCCCTCTTCTGACCCCTTTGCTGAAGGACCCGCTTCTTCCTCTTCTTTTTCGTCCCTTATTAATTGAGGGTATGGACCTGTTGTTCTCCTTGTCCACTGTTTCTTTTTTACTACTGGGGCAATCTCTGCTGTTATTGTTTTTGTTTGAGTCCCCATCTCCACCACAGTCCTTTGAGAGCACTGAACTGCAGCTCGATAAGCACAGGCCAGGCCCCAGTACAGCGCTAGGAGTTGCTGATTTTCATCGGGATAGACAAGGCACCCTTCTATCAGGTGTTGTGTCAATTTTGCGGGGTTGCTTGCCTGTTCAGGGGTAAGATCCCAGGCTACAGGAGGTGATAACCGTCCTAGGAATCTGCCCAAATCCTTCCACTCCCCCTGCCACCCAGGGACAGGCCACCTCAGGGCACATTTTGGTATTCTCTCACCCAAAATTTGCCTTCTCTTACACCAAAAACCTAATGAGCTCCACACAGCCCACAATAGGCAAATAGCATCAATGAACAGTATCAAAGAGCTAACATAAGAATTAATAAGTACTTCGGGAGCTTGCAGAATAAAACCACTCATGATGTTCCCAATTTCTTCCAGCATGTTCCCGAGCTTAGCAAAATAAAGAAAAGCAGAGCAATAAACAAACCCGTGACCAGCACAAGAGCTTGTCGCTTACTAACTGCTATAGCTATAGCACAATTAATATAAACTGCCGTTGTCCCGCCCCACGTTGGGCGCCAAAAAAGACTCTGGTGGTTTGACCTTGGCTAAATGCCAGGTACCCACCAAGTCGCTCTATCACTTCCCCCCCCCCTTCCCCTTTTTTTCTCAACAGGGCAAAGACGGGAAAGAAAATAAGAAAGGAAAAAAAAAACCCAACCCTTGTGGGTAAAACAACAGCAGTTTTAATATAAGCAAAGCGAAGCAAAGGTCCGCGCGCGGAAGCAAAAAAAGGAAAACAGATTTATTCTCTACTTCCCATTAACAGGCGATGTCGAGCCTTCTCAGGAAGCAGGGCTCTGATACGCGTAGTGGTTGCCTTGGAGGACGAAGGGTGACCCCACCCCCTTCCTCCTTTCTCCCAGCTTTATACTGAGCAGACGTCATATGGTCTGGAATATCCCTTTGGTCAGTTCGGGTCAGCTGTCCTGGTTGTGTCCCCTCCCAAGATCTTGCCCACCCCGTCCCACTGTGGGGGGGGGAAATGTCAGAAAGAGCCTTGGTGCTGTGTAAGCACCACTCAGCAGTAGCCACAACACCAGTGTGCTATCAACACCCTGCCAGCTCCCAACATAAAACACAGCACCATGAGGGCTGCTACAGGGGAAAACCAATTCTGGCTCAGCCAGACCCGGTACACTCACAAAGCAGGACAGAAAAGCAGCACTTGGCACCCTACTTAACCCTTGCCATCTAAAAATGCAGAATTGCTTTAAATAGGATGGTATGCTTTGATTTGTCACAATGATTATGATTACATTTATTTTCTGCTTGCAGATATTATTATTAAAAAAGACATTTCATTTCAATGTACGTATAAAATCAAAGGAGAAAAGAAAGGCAGTGTGCCTGATTTAATTACTGTCCTGGTTCTTTCAGTAAACGATGGCTGAGCATACCAATATGAATAAGGATTTGTAACTAAACGTCACACTGTAATTATGAAAGAGCAGGAAACTGAGATACAGACTGTGATCCTAACTGCTCCATGATAACCATATGAACGCGTATCACTCCAAGTATTCTTTCATGACCCCGGACTGCTCTTTTGCCCTTCTTGTCTATTTATGAAGGAAAAACCTCTTGGCATCTAAATGAAGGCTGTGATGTTCTGTGATGCTGATCTTCTAACTGCTCCATTTACCCGAACAGGATTTACAAGTACGTGTCATTAATAAAATCTGTGTCAGCCAGAAAGGAATCTAACTTATACCCAGCATTGGAACATAGCAGTCCTTCACCTCTCTTCACACCAAAAAAAGAGCCAAAAATACTAATTTGCTCAGGAAACAGTATTTTCCTTGACCCACTGAGAATACACAGCACGGGCCAATCATCTGTATCTCAGACACATTTTAAACACGTTCTGAAGGACGCACAGCCAGAAGCTAGTGTTACACGCCTCCTGCAGCTCACCAGCCAGGCTCCTTCGCAACTCAAATTTTCAGGTAAAACACACTAAGACTTTCAAGATAAAGTTAAATTGGTAGCAGTTCTGGAGGTTTCTTCCCTCATTTAAAATTGGATTAAGATACACCATTCACTTACATAAATAACAGAACAGAAACAGGACTCGGACTCTCAGTTTAGTAGGACTTTTCCAGAATGCTGGAGGACTAACTTTATAGTAGCCTATGATTTCTGTTTAGTTTCATTCCAATTTAATACTAACTTCTTCTCTAGTCATTACTTCTTCTTCTCCTTCCTTTCAGTGACTTAAGCATCAATCCTCCTAAGAACACGCCTAGCCACAAGCATGCAATGGTTATTTTTGACCAACACAAACACGCTCTTTTCATTTGATAATGCTACCTATTCTTTCACTGCAAAGCCCACAAAAATCCGTTTCCCCCGTCCCCAGTGCTCTTTCAGAAGCTGTAGATCAGGGTTAAAAGAGTTTAAAAGATGACAAGTTTTATTTCATTTCCCTGCAGACCTTAAGTTACTCCATTAGTGTGTCAGATTTATTAAACAATGCTTTGGGGAAAATGTGTAGCTTAGTACAAGAGGTCATTCTGAAAATACAGAAATCCCTCTAACTTTTCTAGCTATGGAGAAACCAGCTGCATGTGACTCTCCGTTCTACACTTCGAAGCCACGATGGAAGTTGGATGTACATGTGAAATCAGGCCACAGTTCTGGCTCGTGCTGCTCTCCCTTCACAAGAAGTTTCACAGAGGAATAGCGAGCATTTACTCAGTGAGTCTTTTTCCCTTGCAAAATTAAAAACTACCATGAACTTCCCACTTTAATTGCTATTAGGATATCTATAGAGTGGTGTTATTGATCAGTTTTTGCTATGGTCATTATTAGTACTGCTTACTTTTTTATTATGTCCAAAATCTGTAGTGACAATGCAAGATGCTACTGAGTGCCTTTTTGGCAGAGAGACAAAGCTCTGTTACTTACCATCACAACCTTTATATTTACAGGTTTTGAACAAAATAAACTGAACTGTTATGACACATTTCAAGCAGAAAACTGAAGGGGCAGTTTAACCTGTTCTGTAATGTGTACATCTCTGAAGGTGGCACTTGGGAATGGTGAAGCTTTCAAAAAACCTCAAGGAGTTGCGTGCCCAGTTCCAATTAAAAATCAAAATATGTCATTGTTTTTAAACACAGAAACATAATTTGCTGCCAATGATCCACTAAGGTAATTTGAATGTTTTATTTTACTCATAAGTATCTCTTCTCTGGTTCTAAGCTGTTGTCTGACAAAAAAATACAGAGTTAGGATCTTTTTTTCCTAATCTCTATTTAAAGGCAAATTAAAAACACTGAAAAATCTGTTTTCCTTGCACTGACAAACACAAACGGATTACACGGGCAACTTTGTCAGACTCTTGGAGACAACTTCTGCTGTGCCAGAAATCTCAGGAAAACATCCAGCAAGTGCCATCTGCCCCGTCTGAGTCTCTGTGCCAGTGACACTGTCCTACAAAAGCAGCTGCCCCTGCCCAGAGCAGAGCAGTGCTGGGCCAGAGCTCGCTGCCCAGGCACGCTGCCCTCCGCAGAACCTGCTGGCTCTGGCAAGAGCCCCCCTGGGCTGGAGGATTGGCCCCGGCACCACCGGCTCCTGCAGCCCCCGCGGCGGGCACCCAACAGCCTGCTCCTGGCTTCAGTGGGTCCCAGCTGACCCCCAGCTGCAGGGCTGCCTTTCCGTGCTTTGCTCTCCAAACAAGTAGGGTCACTTCTCAACACAGCGTACTTCTCTGTGCCCTTATTACATTTAGAAGATGGTTCACATTTCAAAAGCAAGCAAATTTCTTTCTGTTGTACAGTTTGTAACTACCTGTGGTAATGACCCACTACCAGCACTGAAGTTTTTTGTACTTTTTCTTTAATAGCATTTTTATTTGTCCCACTCCTGGTGCGGAAAAAAAAAAAGGCAAAACAAACCAAAAAGACCCACCACAAAACACTGAAGTGTTCTGTCTATGACTGCCAGAATACTCAGGACTGAGTCAAAGACCTCAGGAACCAAAAGCATGGATTTCTTCAGAGCCAGTCCTCTGGCTGCAGGTTGGTCTGGTGAGCCATGCAGAAATTCAGTTCTGCCACAGATGGAATCTAAAACACATGCTGACGGCTGCACTCCCCAGAGGTAACTCCCTCACTCTGCCTCACAGAGATTCTAAAAATAAAAAGACAGTAGCCAAAAAGCTCTCTAATTGCTTGTACTAAATATTCTAAACATGACTCCAAGCAATATCAGTGTTTGGATATACAGGGAAGGAAATGTAAAAGAGACAGTAAATGAATCAAAGGTGCCAAGGTTTTGTCTAGACTAGAGATGAGCATCACATTCAGCAGCGAGCCCTCTGGAAAGCTTGTACTGGTGCCAGAGCCAAAGAACAGACTCTACAGGCACAGTCTGCCTCATCAAAGAAATTCCACTGTCAGTCATCGAGTGCTGAAAATAAGACTCACCATCTCTTTAGAACCAGGATCTGAGCACAGCAAAGAGCAACAGGAAGAAAATGCAGACCAAAAAGATAAAAAACCCAGTTTCAAACTGGAAGCATGGAAAGCAGAAAAAAGTGAGGCTAAAGGTGGTGAGGGGTGTCGAGAAGAAGAGATAAGGGCAAGAACATATCCTTATCACCTGGACATTAATAATTTTTGCTTTTTTTCTTCTAGTTTTATTTCAGCCACCTTCTCTATCACAGATCAACAAAATAAAATGAGCGACTCAGAATGCAAGGGAAAAATAACTTGGAATTTGAATCCATTAAGTTTGAAAAGTGAGATGTGACAGCCAAACTGGTTTCATAAATTAAGCATCTTCCCAGCCTCATGGATCATCACTGACATCTCAAAATGAACATTTTAAAATAACTGAGATATTTTAGCTTGAAGTACTGAAAAAATTGACAGAGATCTATTCTTGCATTGTTCTCGCTGTGATGCAACATGAAAGGACAAGAAATTTTGTCCCACCACATTATGGCAATGGCTTGTCTGCTGATTAAGGGACAAGAGAAGTGGGATCCTGCAACACCTTGGGTTGGCTCTGGTTTATCAGTCAGCTTTAAATAGCACACACCATACTACCACAGCCATCAGGACATGGCAAACAGAAACAGTAAGAAAACTGTACAGCAGCTGTAAGTGGCTGCAGGGCACAGCAGAGCTTTTCCCTTCGTGTCTCCCCCTGACCTGCAGTTTTGGTGGTACCAGTCCCAAAGCACTAGCAGTGACTGCCTGCTGCCCCCTGAGCTGTGCAGCACACACACTGCACAGCACTGAACCCCAGGGCTGGGATTTAGGTCAGCAGCAATGACCTGCACACAGCGCTCCCAGCCTGGACTCCAGGGGTAAGCACTGCTCTCCCACCGGCTTTTAGAACAGCCTAAAAACGGCTGCCAGCCCAAGGCAGCGCCTGGCCCTTCCGAGGCGGCTCTGCGGAGGGTTCTCAATGGCTGCAGCTGAAGCAGCAGCTGTCTGGGAGAGCCCCAGCCTATGGCTTCAGGCCTTCAAGCTTTATTCAACATTTTCCAGTCGTTTTTCCCCCAAATGAATGTTAGCAGGAGAGGACATCCAGTAGCACCAAAACCAGATCCTGGCATTTGTCTTAATTTATAACATAAAAGAAAAGAGACTTTGCATTATTAGATATTACAGCCATGTTTATGAATCCACCTGCAAAAACAACTTGTTCCTTCCAGCTCTAAGAGCCAAAGAAATTTAACTATGTTTCAGTTAGTACTTAACTGCTTACTTTCAGGAAAACAATACAATTTTGCTAATTTTTTAGAAATGAAGTCATGCTGATTAAAACACTATAATCAATAAATATGAAATAAAACTGATTTTTTTGATATGGGTGAAGACTTCTTTAATTTTCCTGACATTACATCACTTGAAAAATAAAACTGCAGTTAATTTTATACATGACTACTTACCCAAAGTATTCTCATGCTGTCATGGATCAATGCTGGAAGCACAGTCTGTGTCTCAGCAGCACTCAGTGATCAATGTGATTGTCTGAGCAGCCATCAGAGAAGCCGTTATGTTAAAGATTAGCTCCTGAAGACACATCAACACTATCATCACCGTTATCTCAAATGCCCTGTTTACTACACAAAATTACTCTAAAAATGTACTTTTTCATCCCATATTGAAAGTATGTTTTAAAAATCAAGCACAGAAGATGTTTGTTTTTAGCAGCAACCCTTTCTATCTTTCTCCTACTCCAGAAGTCTCGCAGCACACCAGACTACCAGTTACAGCTCAATCAGGTCAATTCTTAGAAGGACCCAGGCTCAGATGTTTGGTTTGACACTACCAGGTGTTGTGTTGGCAGTGTGTTCACAGCCCAGAAAAAAAGTCCAAGTATCAGCTGCTCCTAGAGACTGTGGTCTGCCTACAGCACCCAGCGTGACCCAGTGCTCACTTCTGGACGGCAGCTCACCTGGGACAGGATTTGTTCCGCAGGGGAACTTCCAGCACTGCACATGCAATGCCCCTTCAAGGCCCTTGCTCTCACCAAGTCCAACTCCATTAACTAGTTTCTATAGTCTAAAGTAAGTTGGAAAAATCTTTAGCTTATGACACAGCAGAATGGAAAGTGGACAGACCTTGAAAAATTGGGTCACTGGTGTATCAGTTTCCCACCCCATGTGGGCAAGTGTTGCTGTGGAGACTATTGCACTGTAACTGAAATACCGCTGCTTCAAAGTGAAGTCTGCCTTAAGGATCTTTTTAACGAAAAAGAAAAATTAACATTTTTAACACTGCTAATCCTTCCACAATTGCCCAGAATAACACTGGTGTTTATCTAGTCTAAGAATGCACTGGGTTTCGTTTCAAAGGCGCAGAGATAACCTCAGCTGTGTTCAGACACACCTCCAGCAGCAGGCCAGGCAGCCCTAACGGCAGGAAAACACCATTTCATACATCAGCCAGCATGCTCACCGAGAACAGCAGATGCAAACCAGCCCTGAATGGCACCACCCCACATTTCCACTCAGAAAGAGATTTCTGTGAGCTTGGGTTCGACAGCTGACACAGCAGCTCAGCGAACTTGGGTGCTACCTTATTATTACGGGTTCTATTAGAATCTCTGTAATTAGGGAACTGTCAGCACTCCCAGTGTGAATTCTTTTCCAGGGGTTAATAACTGAGCTGTAAAATCTGCTTTGGGAGGGGATTTTGCATCTGGGTGTGAAACCCTTTTTCGGTGCAAGAAAAAAAAAGGGGTCTGCGTTTTTCCTCTTTTCTCTGAATATGGAGAATTATAACGCTTGAAAACACCTGAAAGCATTCTGAAATACAATGCCTGTAACAATAGAGCAGCACTTCCAGAGTTTTTAAGAAAATAATTCAATACGAATGTCTTCTTGTGGTTGTGTGGACATAAAATGGACAAGAGATTTATGAGATGCAGAGGCAGCTCCTGCCAGCGGACTCTCTGGTGACTTTAGGCAGGTACCAGTGTCCCAGTGATTCGCCTTCCCTGCCTCTGGGAGAAGGATCATTGGTGTAATGCTCTACCCATGAAATGCTCTCACCGAAACCCAGGGAACACACTGTGTGACTGACAGGTCCTTTTTCATACAATACACACCTGCTGACCCTTGCACACCTGCAGACTCCACCTGCTTCACATGCCCAGAGGTGCCGTGTGTGTGACAAGTCAGGCACCTGCAGACATTCAGTGTCACTCCATCGATATACCCGGCCCATATGATCAGTGAGAGGGCTAATACCAGGTTCAGGATCCTGATTACACCTGAACGTTGGAGAGAGCTTAACATACATATTACAATAGCCTGACCATTTGTTAGTGCCCAAATAACTGTACCAGGAAATCCTTCTAAGCTGTTTAATCAAATATTAAAAAATGTGAACAAGGCTTTTTACTCCAAGATTTTCAGAGTCACCACTGCTGGTATTACCTTTGGCCACCTCCCTATGTACACCTGATCAGAAATCGGTGTTATAAAAACTGATCTTTTTAAATCCTACAGAACTTTTTTGCCTCTCAAAAGCAGAACCTCCCATATATGAAAGGTAAACCAACAACAGAACAGCTCTTGGAAGTAGCACAATTAGAAAAATTGCCCTAATTTCAAAACTGAACAAGTTAACTCTTCCAGGCACTATCACAGGTACACTTCTTCCCTGAGGGTTTCAAACAGAAGGACTCACATCAAGAGACTTGAAGCCTGATGCTGCAGCCTGGCCATCAGCAGGATCTCAGGGCAGTTTGTGCAGGGAGATACTGCAGTGATCAGTCTCTTCCACGGCATCACACTGACCAGAACAAGGAACCACTGTATCTGCACAGGGAAAGTGAGCTCCGGGCTTTAATCCTCTGACACTACATTCACAATCACTTAATACTTGCAATGCTTCGTCTTTAAGAGTATAACAGTACCTTTTTTAGAAAATAAATAAATAAAAGGCTGCTCACTAAGTACTTAAGGCACAAGCTAAATGACAGCAGAAATCAGAACAAGTGAAATAGTTGAAATCAACACTTCATTGTACCAGGACCACTCACAATGTACACATGTTCTCACTGCAGATAAAAACACTATTATTTGCCTATAACTATGGCTTCAGGAAATGGGTAAAAAAATTGCCTTTGATTCACTACTAGAATTACATTATTCCTTCAAATAAATCTGAACAAGCAAAAAAAAAAAAAATTTCTTGTTTCACTCCAGGTAAGTGGTAAAGATAAAACACACACTCAAGTACTCCTTCCTACCACGTCAGACAATCTGAACATCCAAATTCCTGGTACTGCTCAGAACCTGGAACTGCAGGAGGCAGACAAGGGAACCACCGGGTGGTGTGACAGTTAGGGATGCTTTAATACATAGAACACCCCTGGTTTTCTTTACATCTCTACTTTCTCATAACAGAAAACAACTATGAAAAAGAAAAGTCTCACCTAAGCCATTGTTTGCAGCAAAAATCTACCATAGGTTTAAGTATTTTACTGAGCAGAGATCAACTTAAAATTAAATCCACAACAGAGTCTGGGTTTAGAAGACAATGTTAAATTGATAATAAAACGACCACACATATTTTTCCTGAAAAAACTGAAGGTTGTCTGTCTGTTACCTTTGGATTCAAATGACAAGTATTTTAATAAAGCCTTGTTGATGTGAATATCCTACTGCATCACTGCACGATGGAGAACCCCGCGCGTAGCAGATCGTGTGAACTGTGTGGCAGAACCTGGGAGGCCTTTGCCTTGTCTGAGCCTCTGCAGCACTTTAACCACCCCCTGAACTAAAGCAGAAGTGCAGCTTCCAAAGGGCTTGTCCACAAGGAGCCAGTGGCACCACACTGTCTCTAATTGTTCTAACGCAGAGTTATCTTACAGAGTTCACCAAATACTAGATTTCATAGTATAGTCAACCAAGATGACCCAGCAATTTACAGGAACAAACCAAGGCCTCGTGTTTTACAACTAAATTCAGATTCAACTGACATACAGAATGAACTTTGCAAGCAACAAAGAACCTCCAGTAAAGACCATTACCAAAAAAACCCCCCAAACCCCATACACTTAGAAAAACTGCACAAGGCCAGAGGAACACATTTTATCACCATTTTAAACAATGTTTCAAGAGGAGACAAAGAAAAAGCAAACAAACAAAAACACCCACACCACTCAAACCTCAAAGTGCTATTTTAAAAACTACCTTGTAAAATCATCATCATCCAAAGACTTCTCAGAATTTTTTCATCCAAATGCCCTGGGTGGTTTGTAGGTGTTACCGGAGCCACACACCCACCCTACAGACAATGACATTACAGAAGGGTAACTTCAGACAAAGTTATACAAGGTTCTCGCTGATGGTCAAACACCAGAACAGCGTCAGAGTTTAAAGCCATTTCCAACTTCAGAATTTGGGATTTCCCACAAACTTGGGAATTTTCAGAATCAGACTCATTCATTGTTAAAGAATAAAACTTCAGCAACTGCGTGTACGTCTCTATGTGTGGATCTCCTAAGTTAAATTTACTTCTTGTACAAAGTACATGAAGATCTCAATTTTCAGTATCTTCTTTCTTCTAAAAACTAGGAAAAAGCTTGCTGAATCTTATTCAGGGAGTGCAAAGTTCCGACAGCTCATTTAGTCCATTACAAGCCTCACTACCCAATTCCAGCTGCAGTCTGAATGAGGGAATGGGTCAGTGTGTGCTGCTTGGCCTCTTCCACGAGCAAATAAAAGGTCTCTCTTCTCAAAATCGCTATTGATACAGAAAATCCATACTGGCAAAGAAAGTTAATACACTGTGGATTTAACTGGGTGAAAAATTACTGTATCCTCATTTTTTACCTGAAAGAAAATAAACAAATTATTTGCAGAACGAGATGTCTGTAATCAGCATCAGTCAGCTGATAAATCTCCTATTGCTGCTTCACTCTCAGTAATATATAGATGTGCACACTGAATACTTCTGAAAGTACTCAACTGCTCTAAAGAAGCCAATTTCCTAAAGCAAAATCTTATTCTACTTCAAACAAGAGAAAGAGCAAACCACCTTAAAGTTTTACTGTACATACTGTCAGATGATACTCATTCAAGTTACAAATTCTTTTCAAACAAGTAACTACTTTTGAACTACACGGCCTTACCTGTACTGCTCTTAAGCAAGTTGTCTGTCATAGGTTTTACTACAGAATTAAGCAGAACGGGACAGCGTATGAAGAAATAAATTAGTGTAGTTGGAATATAAAAAAAAAGTCATGGAAAAAGTATTCCTAGAAAGCAGAGCTTTAAATTTAAATATAATTAAAAATGTATAAATAAATGAAGCAACAGGGTATGGAAAATTATGGTGCTGCGTTTCTAGTCCACACAGATTGGTGTGCACACTTAATTATTTAGGGATATTACAATGAAAACCAGAGTTTCTTGACCAAGTTCCACCAACTACAGTCTCATGATGGCCACCCGAAGGCAAACAGGTTCAGTAAGAACTGTTCATCCAGGTTTCAGCTCCAGCCACTCAAAGGCACTTCTGAGGGGTGCCACACAGGTTTGTAGAAATTAAAGAGTAAGGTCAGAAGCACAGTCATCAATCACGAGACTGCAAGCCAAACCAGCAGAGGCAGCAGGAAAGGTTACAGCTAAGAATCCTACAAGAATCCTGAGGAAAAGAAGAGGATTGAGGGAAAAAAAAGAGGAAAAAAGATGATGATAAGGCAAAGTAAGTTTTATAGACAAAAGTGATCTTACAGAGAGGAGAGTGAGGAATATTAGAAGAAACCATTTGAGAGAGAGAAAAAGCAAAAGCCTTACTGCTAGCAGAGCAGTGCAGAGGCAGAATTCTGTTTTCCTCACTCTATGTTTGAAGCTCAGGTATCTCCAATCCACCTCCTGTCAGCTGCCCATGGACAGATCCCAGCACCTACATGGAGCTGGCACAAATTTAACCAAGCACTGCACTTGTACATCTGTACAGACTAGACCACAGAAACAAAGCCTGAGTCACCTTCTAAAATCCACAGCAGTTTGA
Organism: Strix uralensis; assembly: GCF_047716275.1. Classification (NCBI taxonomy): domain Eukaryota; kingdom Metazoa; phylum Chordata; class Aves; order Strigiformes; family Strigidae; genus Strix; species Strix uralensis. The sequence continues at coordinate 16,503 of NW_027436727.1, forward strand.
TCAATGGTAAGGACACAGAAGGCATTATCAGAACAGCACAACCTCATCCACAGCTCCGTATCACCCACCGCCTCCTTGTTCACCTGCCACGTACGCCCATTCCTTCTCCTCCAGCCCAAGCCCACATCCTCACAATCCATTCATTTTAATTAGTCTTTCATTCCTATGCCATTAAATTCCATATTCTAAGCGGTCTTCTGAACACAATTTTTGGAAGAAGCACATTCTACAATAAATGAAGAGAGTAAAAACAGAGAAACATAGACAATGCAGAGGCATAAGGAAGGGACGTTGATGCACCAAATAGTAACAGAAACAATTCCCCCTCATTCTTAAAACCTAGCAATCCTCTATCCAATCTTTAAAACAGACAACGCTCATTATACAATACGTAAGCACTGTCAACATCCACAAAAACACACATATTACATTCTGAACACATACACTAAACACACTCCTATTAAACTCAAACCAACATCGCTATCTCACAGGCTGGGATAAAGCACCCTGCTTACTGCAAAATTCTTAAACAGAACTAAGTGGAAAGGGTTGTGTGACAATTTCACATGCAATTATACTTTCTGAAGTCAACAGGCTCCACTATGCAGAACTACAGGTGTTCATCTAAAAAAAAAATTAACCTTAAGATAGATCCATACGTACGTAGAATTAGACTAGCAAACCTGTGTGTGCTGTACACGTGTTAAACAGAAAACAACCCTTGCTCTTTGCCACTGCTCAGTACAAAGCATCACTTACTGTACACGTATCCATGGAGTTGGTTCTAATGAATTATGGCATTAAGGTGAGTTAAATCAACAGAAGAGTCTGGTGCCAGGACAGTTTGAATATACATCAGTACAAATTCACTCTCCTACCCTTTCTAAACAAACCTGGTGTTGAAATACACCTTTGTATGAATCCAGCAGATCTTGCACTGACAATGACTGAAATCATGAACTGGACTGACAGATCAGAGCTGCTGTGTCATTTTGTAAGTCTTCCAAGTGATCATGGTGCATTTGTACTCCCACCACAAGGTTCCTAATGCGGATAAACATGTGAAGACCTGACTGTGAGGCACTGTGGACCTCACATGCATCAGCTACATCATCCATGCAAAATGAAGCTGCACACATTAGCTAATAAATGAACACAAATAGAAATCTGCTCCAGAGAGCTCCCACTGCTGGCTGAAGTGCAATGATTTTGAGATCTGGTCACCAGCACTGGGCCCCACACCTCTCCCAGTTCAGGAATTACTGTATTCCCACAGACGGAAACTGCTTTTAATCTTTACTTGGAGATTCTGTTTGCTGAACTTGAGGCAGCTGCAGCTCTGAGTTGCAATAAAACTGCATGTAGCAGGAGCATCAATCACCTCCTTCCTAAATATATTCACAAAAGCTGGAAACAAAGATTTTTCACACATCAATGAGCAGGGAATACATATTGTTAAGTGCATTGCTTTAATCCATTAGCACGGGAGTCACTTTAGTGTTCGCTTTAATGATTAATGCAAGAATCAGTCCGTGCTAAAAACATGATGCCTGTCCAGTTGTGGGATCTTCTACATATTTTCCAAAACCTATTCTTCCCCATACCTTTTACCATTCATGCATCCAGAAAAATGCTTTCTGAGTTTTAATTTGGAATCTGTAATAAGGTTCAAACAAGAGACGATGACTCTCATTTATCAATTAACATTTATCACAGCAAATCATAATGCAGCTGTGTTTCAGACAGAAAGCATTTCTATGGATGAGATGGGAGTAGCAATTTCAACGAAATAAAGTCATAAGCGTCACCATCAAGCTCTATGCATACTCTGAGAATGCAATTAGAGTGATCTCAACATACAACAGGTCTGAACTACTGAACTGCAATTAGTAAAACCCTTCTTAAATGTGCTGTATGGACAAAAAAAGACACCGAATGCACCAGATTTAGAAACCAACAGTGTAGCTGCGCTTAGTAAAGTACTAAATTAACTGCAAAAACACATGAGCCAGCTCAAGGGCTTGTTTACTAAGTGTTAAATACATCTTACACAACTTCACTGGGTTGTTGAAACAGAGTCCTTCAGACTAAGAAATGGGAATGCTACGTGGCAGGAATGCCCCAGCCAGGCAGAAGAACACTCCTGTGCTTGGCAGTGCCCTAAAACACAACAGCACAGGTCAGACCAGCCCTGATGGCTCAGCAAAGGAAATTCCCATGGAGCCTCCCACTCCTCTGCTGCAATCCTTCACATGAGGCCAGCTGAGGGAAGGGCTCTAAGACCAGCACGAAGAGTGCAGTGCAGTCTGGAACTGCAGAGGGCTCAGAACAACATCTGCAGGGAGGTGCAACCTGCATCCTAAGCCATTTACCTACTCAGCCGGGGCACCAGCTGGAAGTCCCTGCGGCTGTCACACTGCTGCCAGACATGGTGCTTTCCATTAAGAAAGCTCATCAGTCATAAACGTGTGTACCTCAATAATATTCAAAAAGTAAAGGAAGGGTGATTGCAGACCGAATCTGGCAGTATGAATCTGGTTCTTGTTTTCAGTACTGAAAGAAATACATTCATCGTTTTTCTTGATTTTTTTTTTCCTTTTAAAATATTTCCTTTCTTAAGGGTAGAAACAAAACACAATATTGATTTTCCTTTTTGTTTGCTGTCAGGCCTGCCAAATCCCCCAGCCAACAGTTGTGAGACACTTCAACCCCTCCTGCCTCCCCAGGTGGGCTCTGGCCTCCTCTCCCACCCAGGGGCCTCATCGCCCCCTCACCCTTTCCTGCTGGCATGGGTGCTACCTGGGCATAGAAGAAATCAAATCAGAGAACTTAATTAGTTATTAAAAAAAACCCAAACACACCCACATCACCACAAACAAACAAACAAAAAACCCACAAAAAACAAACTCTGTTTTTTTTCACCTGTTTTCTTCCCTCCTTCCCCACCTTTCACTGCACTTAGATAACAGATGCATTTGATGAACCATGTGCTGGCTCTGGGTCTAAGGCACAAGCGAAGGCTATTTTTCTTGAGGGCCATTTGACAGAGAAAGTTGCAGGGGGAAAAAAAAAAAACCATGCTCTTGCCAAAGCTTCAGCCCCCCCAGCTCCCCTTGGCCCATGCTGAGGATGGCAGGAAAATTACCCAAGGCAGAGCTCTTCCAAACAGAGAGGTCTGGAAGCTTTTATCACATCACTGTTGGAAGTCTGGCAAAAACGCTCCAAAATTGCAGGAAAATATCCTGAGGATACATCTTCCTCTTCCTGTTCTATGAGCACAGCTGTAATAAAATTTCCCTACATTTTACAGAATCTTTAAGGATAATCAGTATATGCATGTTTCCACTTACTGTTTTGAATTCTTATTTTCAGAATATTTTTGGTAAGTCAGAACAACAGAACCAAAACAAGGTCAGTTCCGAGTCCTATGACCACTTCTTCAATGCTTCGCCTTTCATTTTTTGCCATGTTTTTCAAAATTATTTTTTTTTTTGTTCTAGATCTATGCTTTTAGGGCTTCTACTGCAATTGCTTGAAGAAAATTCTACCACATTCTTTTCTTTCTTAAAAATGCTCCAATATTCAAAGGGATTTTGTTGACAACTAGTTTGATATGAAGTAACAACACAGAACTCCCAGCAATCATCACCTAATATGCATTAGAAAAGAAGTCCCTGAGACAAGATGCTCTGTTAAACAGGTATTAAGAGCAGATTCCAGCAGAGATGACAAACACCCCAGGCTTACCTCCACCCAAAGAAACAAACCATCAGCTCCTTTTATACTGGTCACTGAAAAGCTGACAGGTGGTGCCAACTACAAGCTGCTGTTCATGAGACTTTAAATAAATAAATACACCCCAATCCAACAGCAGTATACCAATGTTACTGATTTGATATGTTATTGATTTAATATAGATTAGTATTAATTTGTTTAATTTTAATAGGTCTATAGAATTATAAGAGATATTTAGTAAAAATCCTATGCTGCATTTGCACTCTATACAGGAACCGAGGCTACTACGAACTCCCCTGTACAGCCCTGTACCAAGGCTGAAAGAATTGGTCAGAATCACCTAGTAGGAACATTTAGAACTATAGCTAACAGGCTTAAGATTCAAGATAATTTTACTTATAAGGTATTTAATAACCTGAAAGAATGCAGAGAGATGTCAGAATCCAAATTAATGGGAAAATAGGGAAATCGGCTGAAGCAACATGTAAGTTTAAGCCAAGAAAGTGTCCTCAGGCAATAGGTAACTCCGACAGGGGGAGATCGCGACCACCGACTCATTACCCACCGACTCACATTACACCCCAGACCCATCCAGGTGCTTCTGGACTCTACTGTGCAGAATCGGAAATAGGAGGAGAGTATGATAATGATTTCCAGGAATTGTTATGTTTATGCATGAATACTTAATGAATATGTATGAGTATGTTCCACATAAGATGTATGATTTTGGTGCATGGTGTGCGTCGTTGGTGAAAGGATTCACCCTGTTATATGTTGAGAAACCGAGACCAAAAGTTTCCAACCCAATCAGAATTTATTATAATTTCAGCAAGCAAAGTTAGTGAGCAAAAATCAGCGCTGGGCAGCCGGGGAGTCTCCGCTCCATCAACGGCGGCCCTCTTCCCTTTTTACAGTCCCTTTTTATATACAGTCTTCTTCCCGGTTGACGTAGTTTCTTTCGATATGCTCTGCGCATGTTCGTTTTGCTACTAGGGGGTCGCAGGGATGGAGGTTCTCAATCTTCCTTATTCGATCCTCTCAATATCTGGGTGGAGACTTGACCTGTGGGGGCTGATTAAGCAAGCCTAACGGCGTCTGGGTGGAGACCAGACCTGTGGGGGCTGATTAAGCAGGCCTAACGGCATCTGGGTGGAGACCAGACCTGTGGGGGCTGATTAAGCAGGCCTAACGGCATCTGGGTGGAGACCAGACCTGCGGGGGCTGATTAAGCAGGCCTAACGGTATCTGGGTCTCACCCACCAAGAGGCCCCCAGCATATCCTGCCAAGCAAACAAGCACTTTATCCTGCTGACATTTTAGTGAACAAACCCACCCAATCTATCACAATCCCCCCTTTTCTATTTCTTAATTTTGTTCACTAAACCTTTTTAATTCTTGTTGACTCGAATTCAAGCTTTCTTCCATTTCCATATCTCCTCGGAGTGGTTCGTATTTAGCTCTAACAAGCATTAAGTGTGCAGCTTCCAAGCGACTTTTTACAATTGTAATTAGTTTGTTAAAAATGCATGGTCCAAAAGTTAATCCCAAAATAAGCAACAGCAGAGGGCCAGCTATAGTCGAAAGCAAAGTTGTTAGCCAAGGGGAATAATTGAACCAGGATTCATACCAGCTCTGTTGAGCCTCTCTTTCCCGTTTTCGTTGTTCTAACCTCTTTCGTAACTCAGTCATTGTATCAATTGTTACCCCTGTATGGTCTGCATAAGTACAACATTCTTCCTTGAGTGCTACACATAATCCTCCTTGTTGTAGTAATAAGAGATCTAATCCCCTTCTATTTTGCATTACTACCTCAGATAAGGATCTTAATGACTTTACCAATCCATCAATCGCTAGCTCGATTTTACCGAGATCTTCGTCTACTGTTACTCGGGAGTGCCTTCATTTCTTTTTGATTGTTTACTAAGGAGGCGATTCCTGTTCCTGCGCCTATACCACTGATGGTGAGAAGAGTAGCGATGGTAAGGACAGTGATTGGTTCTCGTTTTACTAAATGATGTTCAGGGGTTATATGCTGATCATAAATATATTCGCTAGGATGGTAAGTAATACGTGGTATTATTGATACCTGAATGCAGTATTCACTGCTTTCGTTAAATGCAACAAGAGATATACACGGGGTGATCCCAATGTTTGAACATATCCATTTCGTATTAGCGGCGGGAATCAGCCACTGTGCAGGTCTCTCGTTTTTTGATATTTTTGCTCCACAGAGATGCATTTTATGGGTGGGGACCTTTCCAATGCATCTCCCTTTACCTGTTACTTGGGACAAAGTGAGTCCCTGTGTCTGGTCCTTTCCTTTTTTCCATATGCACCGTGCAGGGTTAGTTCCATTTACTCTTTTAGCTTTAGCAGTCATTCCTACAGCCTCATAAAAAGGTGGTCTAATATTATAACATAACCAACAGTCTTTCGTTAACTCAGGTTTGGTTTTGTTTAGTATCCCATAACTAGCTTGCATAATTTTCCATAGAGTACTATATCCATATATATTGATTTCAGAGGTCAAATTAGTGGGTTGGGTATACTTTCTCTGGTAATTAGTGGTATTGTTTTTAACATTAATAGTAGAAATTGCCAGATTTGGTCCAATGGGTTCTGGGGTTTCATTAGGTGCAATTTCTTTCTTAATTGTTATAAGATTTCCCCGATCTGCTCCAGGTTCCCAATGTCTAATTCCCCAGGTTCTTCCCAGGATCCACCCTGGGTCTTCTGGTTTTTTTATATTAATATATATATATGAACATGTTCCTTTAGAGAGCATCTCTCCTGAGGGACCTTTCCAAGGTGGTGTACACCCAGCTGGACCAAATCCTACTTTAAGATACTGATCTGGTCCTCCTCCTGGAGCCCAATCAGAAGCGATAGTTTCACAGCCCCAATAGGCACAAAAATAATGGCCAGGGTAATTACAATATGGTTTCCCTCGGTTGGAACTAGGACACATGTAAAATCCTGTTAAATTCAAAATTTTACCACAGTGGTCTATTCCCGTTAGATCACACAATCCCACAATGAAGCTTGGAGCCCCTGGTACAGTTGATGTACGTAAGATTTTACCATCTAATCTGGTTAGGGACCATTTAAAAGGTTGATGTGTTTCCAGTTCTGCAGTACAATAACTTAATTTTAACCATAACAATATTACAATTATGATATGCAAGGTTTGAGATGATGTTCCCCTGTATACCAGATTCCCTCTGTGTTGATTCCTGTGAAATGCAGACAGGGTTAAAAGTATGTTATTCACCCATTTTTCTTTACCAATCCCGTGGTAATTCTGCCAGCATCTCAGCAACGCTCCAGTTGGACGGCTCCTTCCTCCACAGTCGTCTTTCCCTCTGCCTCGCTCGTCGACTCGGGTGCTTCGAGCCACGAGGTGTACCATCTTCTCGGCAGCAAGGATGCTCTTCAGGAGGAAACACTCGCTGTCTAAGATCCTGTCTCGTAAAATAGGATCTCCAATTTGTATGTTTAATTTCAGGAACGTCACAACGGACTTTACTGATGAGCTTACGACAGAGGCTCTCAGTGATTTCCGCTACAAAAGGCTTTGGTTCATTCGGGTGATAACAATAAAAATTTGGTTCAATTCCTTTTGTAAATATATCCCACCATTCTTTTGAGCCTGAGGTTAATTCTCCTTTAGATATTTTGCAGGTTAATGTCCAATTAGTGATTTCCCTTTGCAATTTATAACAGGAAATGCAAACCCCTCGGGGAGGGTATCCTTTAACACAATGAGTCCACCACCTTTCCTTGCATACCTTACAGGTATAACATACAAAGGGATGACAATTACAGTACTTATTTCCACACCTTATTCTAACATCATCATTACTTATAAGTCCATCATCTAAGTAATAAGGGTTAGGTAAATACTCAATCCTGTAAGGGTCCAAGTCCATTAAGTCCTCTGGAATTTTAATTTCAAGTCTCCAACCGGGCTGGTGATTTTCCACGAAGAGTTAGTGATAGGTCCTTTTATTAAGCGGGCATGGGTCCAACCTCGTTCAGCAGTTCGGACAGCAGTCTCTGTGGTAAGCAATACAAGGTAAGGTCCGTCCCATTGAGGGGTTAATGATGATTCCTTCCATGATTTAATTAATACCCAGTCTCCTGGCTGGATTTTATGAATAGCCAAGTCCAGAGGAGGTCTTTGCACCACCATTCCCTTTTTCCATAATTCATTTCGATATTTCATTAAGTTTATAATATAGGAGTTTAATTTCTGGTCTCTTACTCTAGGATGGTCTTGGGGTTCCTCTAAATCATAAGGCATTCCGTATAGCATCTCAAAAGGTGAAATCCCAAGATCAGCCCTTGGTCTAGTTCTCAAATTAAGTAGTGCGAGTGGTAAACACTTCACCCAGGATAACCGGGTTTCCATCATTAGTTTGGTGAGCTGTTTCTTAATTTCTGCATTCATCCTCTCTACTTTCCCCGAACTTTGGGGATGCCATGGTGTATGATGTTCCCATTTTGTTCCCATTGCTACCAAAACCTCCTGTATTATTTTAGACACAAAGTGGGGACCTCGATCTGAGTCAATAACTTCACTCATTCCATATCTTGGTATTATGTTTTCCAACAGTATTTTTACTACTGTGTGAGCAGTTGCTCTAACAGTGGGGAAAGCCTCTACAAAATGAGTTAGATGGTCTACTATCACTAGCAAATATTTATATCTTCCCACTTTTGGTAGCTCAGTAAAATCTATCTGAATGTTAGCAAATGGTCTGTGGGCAAGCTGTCTGCCACCCAGTGGTCTTTCTCTAACTTGGGTTTTATTGACCCTTTTGCAAATTAGGCAGTCTTCTACTACTCGTTTTGCCAAATTATATATTCCAATGCTCATATATTTAGTAGCAAATTGGTCTACTAATGCTTGTACTCCCCAATGAGTCTGATCGTGAAACCTTTGCAAAGTTTCTAATGCAAGTGTTTTTGGTAGAATAGTTCTCCCATCGGGGAGATTCCAATGTCCCCCCTGGTTTTCTTTTACGCTCATCTCCTTTAATTTAGCTTTCTCCTGCAGGGTGAAGCTATACAATCTGTATTTCTTTACCTCTGAGGTATCGTGGCTAAGAGTATCAACTGGGGTCCAGTCTTTTAGGGCTGCTCTTTTTGCTTCTCGGTCAGCTACATTGTTTCCCCTATTTCGGATATCCATTCCTTTTTGATGTCCCTTTAGATGTACCACTGCAACTCCTTTTGGACCCCGTAGAGCTTTTAATATCTGCACTATTAATTCCTGATGGATTATGTCCTTTCCCTGTGAATTTATTAATCCTCTTTCTTCCCATATTTTCCCAAAGGTATGCACTACTCCATATGCATACTTAGAGTCGGTAAATATAGTTCCTACTTTATTTCTTAGATATTCCAAAGCTCTTCGCACTGCATATAATTCACACGCCTGGGCTGACCAGGAATGATTTAATGGTCCTGATTCCAATACTTTGAGATTTGGTCCTTTAATAATTGCATATCCTGATTTTCTTTTCCCATTCACTACTCGTGACGAGCCATCCACAAATAATTTTTCTCCTTCTCCTAGTTCTTCCTCTTCCAAATCTGGTCTAATTTTAGTTTGACTTTCTATGGTTATGAAACAATCATGTATCAACTGTGAGTCCCAGGGTTCTCCGTACAGGAACTGGGCTGGATTCTGGAGGGTTGTGACTTCCAGGGATAGTTTTGGGGAATCAATCAATATTCCTTCATATTTTAAAAGCCTGGAATCTGTGACCCATTTTTCTGCCTTTTGTTGCAAGATGCCCCGAATGTTATGAGGCGATAAAACCCTTAATTCTCCATTAAAAGTTATTTTATTTGCTTCTTCTACCAGGAGTGCAGCTGCTACTACTGCTTGTAGGCAGGTGGGCCAACCCTTGCTAACCGGGTCTAGTAACTTAGACAGATATCCTACTGGTTTCTTTTTCCCTGCCCAGTCCTGGGTAAGGACTCCATAGGCAGTTCCCTCATCAGTATTAACAAAGAGGGAAAAGGGTCTTTTTAGGTCAGGTAAGCTTAGTACTGGGGCAGTTATAAGATCTTTTCGCAGTTGTTCCAAATGTTGTTCATCTTCCATAGTCCATTTTAGCAGGTTATCCTGGCTCAATTTATTATACAAAAATTTTACTTTGCTGCTATAATTTTCAATCCATTGTCTGCAATACCCGACCAGACCCAATAATTGTCTTATCTGCTTTTTATTTGTAGGAGGGGGTATTGACAATATCCCTTTTATTCGTTCGGGATCTATTCTCTTTTCTCCTTTTGATAAATAATGCCCCAGATATTTAACTTCTTCTTCCACAAATTGTAGCTTGGATCGTGATACCTTCAGTCCCTTTAGAGCCAGGAAGTTTAATAATTTAATGCTTTCTTGCCTTACTATTGCTTCCTCCTTTCCTGCAATTAAAAGATCATCCACATACTGGATCAAGATGGTATTTTCATTTACCACATATTCTTGGAGAATTTTCTCCAATGCTTGCCCGAATAAATTCGGTGACTCGGTAAATCCTTGAGGTAAGACCGTCCACCTTAATTGCTGTCGACGGTGGGTTTCAGGATCTTCCCATTCAAAGGCAAAATAATTTCGGCTTTCCTCACTCAGGGGGCAAGCCCAGAAGGCATCTTTTAAATCAATTACACTATACCAGTGATTTTCTGGCCCTATCCTACTAAGCAAGGTATAAGGATTAGCCACTATGGGGAATCGAGTTACGGTTCTTTTGTTAATTTCCCTTAAATCATGCACTAATCTATAAGACCCATCTGATTTCTTTACGGGTAGGATGGGAGTGTTAAAGGGGGACATACATGGTTCTAAAAGGCCTTTTTCAAGTAACCTTTCAATCTCAGGCTTTAACCCCCACTTTCCTTCTGGTGGAATTGGATATTGTTTGATTCGTATAGGTACCTCCGGATTAATAATGGTTACTGAAAATGGAGGTATCTGTAGCTTACCAATCGTTTCTGGGGTATACCATACCTCTGGGTTAACTTCCTTTTCATCTTCCACTCGAAGGGGGCATAACCTAATCTTTAGTTCTTTATTTTTTACTTCCAAATTAATTCCTAATTCTATTATTAGATCTCTACCCAATAAATTGTAATCAGCCTCAGGGACTAATAATAATGATCCCATCCCAAATTTGGAATGTGTTTCAAATACTATATTTTTGATAATGGGTACTTCAAAGGGTTCTCCCTTGGCTCCTATAACTTGGGCCGTTTCTGACGATACTTTACAGCCCTGGGGCATTATCTGGATAGTGGATCTTTCAGCCCCTGAATCTACCAGGAACTCGAATTCCTGTTGCTGGGGACCTACCTTAACTTTTATCAAGGGCTCCTTATGTTTTTGGGTCCCCAGCAAATAGAGCCCCTGACACCCCTAATCTTCCTTGAACATTCTTTCGTCCCGCAGCCGCTTCCTGCATTCCCTTTTTATGTGTCCTCGGGCACCACAATAGAAACAGGTGCCCTGTTCTCTTCGTCTTATCATTCCTTCAGTTTTTTCTGTCCTGAATCTGGGGTTTTCTTTTAGGAAATCCCCATATTTTCCTAGTGTACGAGGAGGTGTCTGATTCCTTGGGCCTTTTTGTCCCTCCCGGACAGCTGCCACCATCATCCTGACTTGCTTCTTATGATTTTCGTCATCCCTCCGGACGTACACTTTCTGAGCCTCTCGCAATAACTCATCTAACCCCCGGTCCTGCCAGTTGTCCATCTTTTCTAATTTTTTTCTTATGTCATCCCAAGATTTGGCTACAAATTGAGTTTTCAGCAATGCCTGTCCCACTTGGGTGTCCGGATCCAATCCTGAATACATCTGGAGGCTTTTTCTCAGCCTCTCTAACCAATCGGTGGGGCTTTCCTCTTTTTTCTGCCTCTCATTAAAGGCTTTGTTTATATTTTGCCCCCTGGGCACAGATTCTCGGATGCCTTGAATAATAATAGTCCTTAGGTCCTGCATATGAGTTCTGTGGTTTGGGTTTTGGTGGTCCCAATTTGGTCGCTGTATGGGCCATTTTTCATCTGCAAAAGGACCTTGTACATGCTGGGCATCCCATATTCTCATTCCGGCCCTTCTGATCATATTTCTTTCTTCTGCAGTAAATAGTATACTCAAAATAGACTGCATTTCATCCCAGGTATAGGTGTTAGGACCTAGGAATTGATCAATCCTTTCAGCAACCCCCAAAGGATCTTCTATCAAGTTTCCCATTTCTTTTTTGAATTCCCTAACATCCCCTGAGTTAAGGGGTATAGATACAAATCCTATCCCTGGTTGTGGTCCCCCCATTGGTGTCTCCCGGAGTGGATATAATTTTTGTTGTTTTGCCTGACTTCTAGTTGCCCTTCTGGAACTTCTGGGGGTGTCTGAGGAAGTTCCAGAGTCGCTCTCAGTTTCCTCAGGGGCTGAGGGTGGTGGATTGGCAATAGGTGGTGGGGGTGGTATATAAGGTGGGGGTAATAAGGGAACCTCTTCTTTGTCTCCTTTTTTCTTACCGTTTTTCCCACCCCCCTTTTCTTTTAGGGCAAACAGATAGCTTTTGGCTCCTGATCCCATCCACATGTTAGCATAATCACTCTCCTCCGGATTAACCGGTTCCTTAGAATTGACATATGTGTTTAGGGCCTCACATACCCAATTTTCAAAAGACCCAAAGATTGGCCAGCAGACATGTTCTTCCTTAATATTCTGACCTCCCCAAATTTCCATACAGAAATGGATCATTTTTGCTTTATTCTTTCCTTTGCTTTTTGAAAAATCCCTCCAATTTTTCAACATTAATCCTAAGGGACTATCAGGCGGGATAGGGGGCAACCGCACAGGGGGCCCTCCACCCATGGGACCAGGGGGCTTGCTTTTCCCCTGTCCCATCTTCCAAAGCGCACTCTTTCTCACTCACACACGTTCCCCTGGTTCGTGGCCCACGCCCTCGCGGGCTATGGGAACCGCACTACTGAGGGTCCGCACTCGCTTGGTTCCACTGGAACCACTCACATGCAACGCTTCAGGATCACCAACCCCAACCGAACGGATTTCCAAATATACTTACACGTCCTGTGTCTTCGTCCGGACTTTTTGTGCACAAAGATTACAGGGTCGACCGGTTCCTTTTGCTCACTACTTTAGATTTTGGGTTCGTCAGTGGAAAGTGTGGAGACTTTGGGAACAGCTAGGACCACCAAAGGATGGTGGGGCGCCTTCCCTGCTGCCCAAGTCCAGCCACTATATTTCCATCTGAGTCACGGCACCAAATTGTTATATGTTGAGAAACCGAGACCAAAAGTTTCCAACCCAATCAGAATTTATTATAATTTCAGCAAGCAAAGTTAGTGAGCAAAAATCAGCGCTGGGCAGCCGGGGAGTCTCCGCTCCATCAACGGCGGCCCTCTTCCCTTTTTACAGTCCCTTTTTATATACAGTCTTCTTCCCGGTTGACGTAGTTTCTTTCGATATGCTCTGCGCATGTTCGTTTTGCTACTAGGGGGTCGCAGGGATGGAGGTTCTCAATCTTCCTTATTCGATCCTCTCAATATCTGGGTGGAGACTTGACCTGTGGGGGCTGATTAAGCAAGCCTAACGGCGTCTGGGTGGAGACCAGACCTGTGGGGGCTGATTAAGCAGGCCTAACGGCATCTGGGTGGAGACCAGACCTGCGGGGGCTGATTAAGCAGGCCTAACGGCATCTGGGTGGAGACCAGACCTGCGGGGGCTGATTAAGCAGGCCTAACGGTATCTGGGTCTCACCCACCAAGAGGCCCCCAGCATATCCTGCCAAGCAAACAAGCACTTTATCCTGCTGACATTTTAGTGAACAAACCCACCCAATCTCTCACAACCCGTGCACCCGGCCGTTAATAAAGAAGTGTCTGCTTATCTGCATCAAATTGGTGTTGATAAGTTTTATTCCGAGTTTTTCGGTAACATGAGGGAAATACCAAATTCCCCATTCTTTCTTATTCAAGTGATTACATGAATACATAAAAGCCTCGTTCTTTGTTTCAAAATAGTTTTTAACATTATGAAGAGTTTGATATGCAAGTGCTGACCCTTCTTAGTTACACCAAATCAAAACATAAGTTAGTCCAAGTTCTGCAGTTTTTGTTCCTGAATGAAAGTGTGAAGCTAGACAAAGACTACAAAACCAGTTTGTGTCAGAGAATGATTTTGTCACCAATACGCTAAATTTGGTAGAAGACTAAATTAAATATCTACAAATACTATGTATGATTAATCAATACTGAGAACATTCTAAGGTAAAATAGCATGTGTAGCTCAGCAAAACATTTAAAAACGCCAGAGAAGGCACTGGCTAATAAGTAGCCTTGTGAAAGCTGCAGCTCTTCAAGGCTCCTTCTGACTATTCTTCTGACTTATACAGAAAAGTTTTTTAAGTATTCATTTCAAAAGAAAGAAAAAAGTAGTAATCCAGACTAGCTGAATGCACACTGCTTCCTACTGAGTAAGAAACATCTTTAAGTTTTGGCAGCAGGTAGCTGCGATCCTGACTATCCTTGATTACCCTTTTGGAACATGCTGAACTTTTAACAAAGAAGAAAACATTCGTTTGCTTTATTTGAAGGGCTAGCAAAGTGAGACTGTAAAGAAACAGAGTACTCCAATTCCATGGGATTGCTTTACTTGTAGAGTTTCACCATGAAATTATTGAATAGCTCCATACCTAAATGTAAGAAGTCAGCTGTAATCAAGTAAGTAAAACATACCATTAATCAACAAACTTTATACAATTAAGTACATTACAAATATGGATGTCTGAGACTCACAGCCTTGCAACAAAACATGAGCAGCCAGTTCATGAACATCTCCCAAACCAACCAAAGCCACAAGCAATGACCGTAAGGAGTGTATTACAAATTTATCGTGCTTGCAATATACTCCCCCCCCCCTCCCCCCCGCCTCAGTCCGAATGATTTGCACTCAGCTCCCAGGTCTACTTTTTTCTTAATTCTGCCAGCCTCTGGGGAAGGAGAAGGCGCATTGTACCAAGACCGCTGCGCCCTCCCGCCGCACAGCGGCACCCAGGCCGACCCCCGCCCGCCCAGGCGCTACTCACAGCGCTGCTTGGGCTCTATGAGCTTCATGGGCGCGTCCAGGAGGCGGCGGAGGCCGGCAGGACCCTGGGCGCCGCCCGACGCGGGACACGGCACAGCACGGCACGAAGATGCCGCCCGCCGCCCGCCCGCCTTTGTGCCGGGCCGCCGCTCCCCGCCCGCCGCCGCCCCATTGGCGCAGGGCGGGCCCGGCCCACGCGGCAGCGGGGCTGTGCCCGGGCGCCGCCGCCGCATTGGCCGGCACCGGGGGCCCTCGCTCCGCCCGCCCGGGCCGCCACCGGCGGGGGGGAACGCCCGCGGCGCGGGAGCCGGGTGGCCGCCAGCCCCGGCCGGGCGGCGATCTGCAGGGCAGGACCCGCGGCCGCCTGACAGCGGGGCCGATGGCGACGCCGGCCCGGCCGGGCCGCGGCAGCGCCGCACGGAGGGGGCCGCCCCGCAGTGCTGCCGCGCTGAGCCCGCCGCGCTCGTCACTTACGTGGCCTGTGCCGCCGGCCCGAGTCCACCCTCCGGCGCAGCCGGCATTTCTTGGCCGCGGAGCCGTGGCTGAGCGGCGGCAGCTCCGGGCGGAGCAGCAGCGGGTGCGGCGCCTCCCCGCAGCCGCCGTGGCTCAGCGGCTGGCTCGGGGGGTGGAAGCCGTTCTGCAGCAGCCCGCCGAGCAGCGAGCAGGAGGCGGCGGGCGATGGCGGCCCCGCCGGGGCGGCGGGCTGGGCACGGAACGGCTCCCCCATGGCGGCAGACCTCTCCCCTTTGTCTCCCGGCTCAGCTCCGGCTGGGCGCGGTGGAGCCTCCGCTCATGCCGGCGCCCGTGCCCGCAGCTCCGAGCGCTGGGGATGCGGCGCCCGCCCTCCGCCGCCGGCAGCGCACGGCGCAGGCGTCCTGCCCGCAGCGCGCTGCAGAGGGGCGGCCGCCGTCCTCCGCCGGGGACACGGCGGCGACCCCCCCCTCCCCAACGCCTGGCTAACATGCGCGTTCCCGGCCGCCGCCGGCACCTGCGGGGCTCCGGGAGCGCGCCGGGGCGGGGGGCGCTGGGGCGGCCCCCACTCGCACGGTCCCCCCGGCAGCCGGCACCCCTGGCCCCAGTAACCGGCTGCGGGGTCATTTTCGCTTCAGGGCACCCACCCGCACGCTCCTGTGACTCGAGGTGTGCCTTGTACCCCGCACAAAAAGTTACTTGGGCATCAGCATCAACGTTCAAGTTTTTGTCTGCGTAGTCACGTTGTTTCCTCAACAGCTTAGTGGGGCTAGTGTGACCTTGAATGCGTCTGACCTCGTGCTTTTTTAGTATCTTGGCTTTCCCTGTGCAGCACTGGTAATCCTGTGACACTGATTTACTCTCTGACCCTTGAGACAGCCAAGTGTAAAAACACCATTTTCTGAATGAAATATATTAAATATCAAGTGGACATAAAACCGGGTGAGCTGTGCTGTGGTGCCATGCGTGTACTTGAAAAGAAGCGGTAATTGAATTCTGGCCCTGCACATGAAGGTCATTTCTTCACACAAACTGCCAGTCCCTACATGGATGATTGTTCTTAAACTAAAACCAGGTCACATCGTCTCTCCTCCTTACACCTAAAATTAGTACAGGACACAGGCCCTCCCCTGAAAAACACCTACAAAGAATGAAGAGCTATTCTAATTGCCTCCAGAAAGGGACATTGTATTAAGCAACTGCTTCCTAAGAGGTAATGTGACATTCTCTCCCCTTCTGGGCTAGGGACACAACATTATATTTAGGTAACTGGGAGCAAGCCACAGAAAAACAGGCGCATGAAGCTGGGGAAACAAAGAAAGCACGTTTGAGAACAAAGAACAAGTAGAATTTTCTCCCTAAAAACCAGTAACTAGTGTTCTGATGATTAAAACACTCCAAATTTTCCTTTTCCTCATATCCTAATGCATAAGCAACTGTTGTAATTGCTAGCCCAAACGCGATTGCCCTGAAGAGGGCAGGAAGGCAAGCATGCTATGTATGTTTACTGCTAGAAGGAGCTGTAGTGCTTCCAAACCTGTGAAATTCTTTGAGAACTCCCTAACTTACTGAATTATGTTTAAACCAAAAACAAGGCGGCCGCTGCCTTGACTGGCAGGGACCTTCATACCACTTGTTAGCAGTTCTAGGCAGCTGGCTGGTTACGCTTTGCGAACTTTCCTTGTTAATTCAGACCTCTCAGGGTATGAGGAATCCTTGCTGCTCTGTCCCCAGCTGGTAATGGTTGCCCCTTTCTCTATGTCTGACACAGAAACTGACTCCACAACCAACCCACCCGATGCAGAACAGGGGATCATTCCTGCAAATCTGTTTTTCTCTGCAACTGCAGAGCAGACAGATAGGCAGTTACTGTATCTCAGCTGAAGGGTGGCAACTTTTTACCTTAGTGCAACAAAAGGAAGTCACCTTTAACTGCACGCTTACATTCCCTCGTGGTAGGATAGCAGCCCGCTGGCTCTGCAATGGAATACAGTACCTGTTTCAAGTGCTGTGCTCAATTTCAGGCAGTAAACTTCTGGAATAACTAACAAAGGATTAAATGAAAACATCAAGTTTTAGTCTAGGAAATGAAAGATTTGAAGAGATATTCAAATCTGGAACAGCTAACAGCAAAGGAGATATATCACAGTTGCTGAGAAACTAGAAGGAATTCCTAAGCAGTAACTGCAGTAAGGGAAATTCACTTTAGACTTCAGGCATTTCCTAGAATGAAGTTAGACAAGCATTAGACTGCACCGGAAGACTCAACTGTCCATTGCCGCAAATTTTTAGGAAAAATTAAATATCTGTGAGGAACAGTCTAGGTCGAGCTGATCCTGACTTAAAGCAAGGAAAAGGCATGGCCTAGACACCTTACTGAGGTTCTTTCCAATATTTTATTTCTAATTAAATATTTCCCTAATATTTTGCTGTAAATATTGCACAATTATGCTCAGGTCACTGAAAAGTTCAGGGGCAGTGTAGACCAATGGCACATAACAACAACAAATGTCACATCAAATAATGCTGGAGAAAATAAGAAACAGAGCAACATTAAAGACGGTCCAAATCAGTTGACAGGTTTTATGTACAAGGACAGATGAGTCCTTGTGAGTGAGTCCTCTAAGTGAGCAAGTTTCCCTGATCTTGTAAGCTCTCCAGCACGAATGGAAGAAAACACTTTCCTAACATTTTGTATTGTTGTGGAAATATCAAGTTTCAGACCAAGGTGCTGCTTTATCAAAACAGTTTCAGACTCTTGTACTGGTGAATATCACATGAACTGATTTCTGCACTGCAAAGTATCACCTTTTACATATAATTTTTGTTTACACTTGTTGAATTTTGGAATGAAAGGTTTTACATACCCTCTTCAGTTCTGATTTCAGAATTCTTCAGCTCTTCTGCAATGTAAACTAAGACAACGGGAATAAAACTAGAGTGTTTGATGTATTACGGGATCATCTGTAAGGGTTTAAAATGAAGTAATCTCATGTTCTCAGGTGTATATAGCATTGCTTGTTCTGGGCACAAGCAAACTACAGTGCAATCCATTTGGCATTCAGGGCAAAAAGACCTGAGCCTTTTGCATTAATAAAGTTGAAACTGGGAGCAGATGAATTGTTCACCCTATTCTGCATCAGCTGTGAGCCACAGGTAGAACCACAGTACAGCATTTCATGAACTCATTGCCTGATGTAGACACCCTGTGCTCTTCTCATATTCTGCACTGGAGCTAGATTGGTGATGTGAAGGTCTCACATTATACTTAGTGTTTGAAAATCTGGAATGTCTTAGAAAACACAATCCAGAAGAGATATGATGGAAGTGATAATGTCACCTCTTCAAAACAGGACAAAAAGCAGAAATAAACTATCCTGCTACTCTCACAGTTGAGCCATTGGCTCCAGACCTGCTGTCTGCTGGTTTTTTATCCATACTATTTATGAGGTGATGCATCACAGCACAACTGGCTGAAAGCAGGTATTGTTTTTAAGAGGTACTGCACTCTCTTGCCTTTATACCACAGATACACATTCAGTATATTAATGTCTACTCTACATCCCTTTATATTAATTTCTGTATATTTTATATATATATAAGTTGTTGCAAATCAAGAACTAGGTAGAACTACAACACCCGTCAATGAAGTCATGGCATGTATTACAGGTTGAATTTCTAACCCTTTGGTGCAACCAAAGTGAAGTTTTCCTCTTCCTTTTATCCTAACTTTATAAATAAACCCTGTGAGCCACTTCAGTTTTCAGTCTAACCTGCAAGACAACAATCCAGGTAGAGATGCAATATTGGCAAACAAAATTGAGGATGCTTACAGTTCTTTCAATATTAACGTTTACTCAGGATTTCTGTTTTCTTTTCTGAACAGGAGTAGGTGGAAACTACTTGCTTATTTTAAAATATTTTCCTATATATTTCACTAGCAATCTGGTGGGAAGAGGACTACAAACACGTAGTACGCTGAAGAAATCCAGGACACAAATGGACTCAGAACAGTGAACAAGTCTGCTACACTGACTCACTGCATATTACACATTTGCACAGCAAACACTTCCTGGATTATTCCATCCCCGCCTGCACTTCAGACTCCCAGCTTTTTGTCACCTCTATTTATTTGTTTATAAACACAGAGAGCCAGGCTGCAATTCTCTAACTCTACAAGTCAGCTTCAGCAAACTAATGACTACCCTGGGGTTAAGATACTCTGCCACAGGATCAAATATGCTGTGCTCCAGCCCTTACAGTTTCAAAACCAATGGAACTGAAAAAAAAAACCCAAAACCCAAACCAAACCAAAACACCCTTTCAGGCATGTTATCACAGGCAACCTGGCCTGAAATTTTTAGGCTCGTCCTCCCTCATTCTGTGGACCTCCTATGTCCCTGGTCTGAGACTAAGCTAAAATAAGCACCAAACAGGTGCAGTCCACATGTAAATCCATTACCCAAGAACCAAAAAAAAAATCTTACAGAGCACCAGTGGTGTTATTCTAATTCAAAGCCATGCAGATACAAAGCTTTGGTCGTATTTTGGAGAGAAGTAGCAATGAGGAGCATGTACGCATCTTCTCAATTTACACAAACTCTATTAACCAATGCCAAGAGTGTAATGAAACAGACTTCTGGCACAGCTGCTGGCAGATTTATGTTCAAGGGGTTGCTGGCACTCTGCCATTTCTGTTTACATTTCTATTCTATGTTTACCCTGTTTCTATATTACAGGAAAGTCATACTAGTTCTTATTCATTTTTTCCCCTTTGAAAATAAAGCAAATACAGTACAGCTTAATAAAGTAACATGAAAATATTAATAGCATTTCTTGCAAAAAATCAGATACTGTTGGCTTAGGTATATTCACATATCACATGTATCAAAAGGAAAGAACCACATCTAGGAGTTCAGTATTTCTTCCTAATTTCTTTTCAGAACTGGGAAAAAAACGTACTAAAAACAACTAGCCTTAGGTAGACACCTGTTTGAAATATGTTTTAATGCTCTTTCTCCCTTTAAATTGCAGGACTAGAAGACTAACAGTCAAACATAACTATATAATGACATATGATAAATGTGTAAATCAAACGGGACAAAACCAGCTCTAAAACTGTGTAGAATTCTTATCTGGAAAATGCAATGACAAAGTACTTAGAAAGGGACCCAAAGTGCTCTAGTATTATCAGTGCCATCACAGGAAAGCTAAGCCTTACTATGACAACAGCTAGCTAGCATGAGAATTCTGCTTTCCCCCAACACTAACGCATCTGAGAGGGGAAACTGATTGCAGATGATAGAGGAAGTGAAGGGCATAAATTTAGTCATATGCCTAAATCTTTGCCAGATTGAGGCCAAGAAAGATTATATTGAGACCATCAGTTCCTTTCCTTTTCTCCCCACCCACCTCCCAGTGCAGGCTCCTTTCAATTATGCCTTCTGTGACACTTAAACAAAACCTGTTGATTTAATAAAAAGCCCGGTTCCCCTGCACAGAGTTGAAGCTCATCTCCCCTTCACTTTCATCAAGGATGAGAAAGATGGAGAAAGGCACTCCTGTCTAAGCGGGAGTTTAGCTTTGGCAGTCTGAACAGCCCTCAGGAGGCGTGTTCTTTCACTTCACTGATGACAAATAGGGCATAGATAGATCTCCTGGCCCAAGTGCCAAGCTGAATGTCCAGGAAAGGCGGTATGAACGCTACCTGGAAAAAGCTGTCTGGACTAGAACATAACAACAATAGCCAAGACTAGGGAATAACAGTCAGAAGAGTACACAGGTGTATCCTGGTCTTACCAGCCTGCCCATCCCTGCGGCCAGACTTTGTCGTGGCCCAAGTGGTTTCTACAGTTATTCTCTGGCAGTGCTGAGATGTGGTTAGAGATTGTGGTTGCCGTCTTTCATCCCAACTGAAAAAAAGCATGCAGCAGTCACAAAACAGCAAGAACCTTTTCCTTCTAAAGCTTTTCCTGCCGATACCTCTGTTTCTCTGTGTCCAACTAGACAATCACAACTTAATTTGCAGGTGCATTTACTCTCCACAACTTTAACTGATCCCTGGCAGAGCTGTTGGTTGCCCATCTTTGGTAGGAAACAAAAACCTTCAGTGCCTTAGTTCAGACATTTCAAATAAACTCCACAAATTAGTAAACATTTAGAATCTAGTCCTTGATTATTGCTTAGGATTACAAGCCAGTGAAGATAAAGTAGGTGTTAAGAGGTGAATCATCTTTTTTCCATGCCCTAAGTTCTATTCTGCAGAGAGTTTGTAAAAAAGGAAAAGCCAGGTAATTGATTCAAACTATTAGGTATGTAAAAAAGCTAAAAATCTCATTTCAAATACACTGTCCTTTGCTCCCATCCACTCTACCTTGTACCTAAGTATTTGGCTCAGTGTACTGCTGCTTATCTTTAACTATCAAACTTAAATATACAAAATGTAATTGAAAAACAGGCAAGTTAACAACCCAGAGATTGAGAATTACTGTTCATCGTCATAAAAATGATTGTAACAAGTGACAGAGCATTTGGTAGAGAGAACTTGGTAGAGGAAAGCCTTTGTTCCTGACTGCTCCCCCACAGACAATTACCCTCATGTATGTAAAGTACTGGTTTTGCTCGGCTGAATGTCTTCACTTTTTTTCCAACTCAGCATTTTTATATGGACCTTCATAATGCCATCAGGAGGGAAGTAACAGCTTCAAAACAAGCACTTTGAAAGACAGTAACAGAATGGCTGACAATTACAAAAGACTCTCTCTTCCTTATTCAGCACTACCACATCTGAAGAGGAGGAGAAACTGGTTCTCCTATCAGTACTCAGCTGCATGGAGGTTTTTCACTTGCGTTGGTCTGTATTCCCAGAGTTTAAATGCTGACACGAAATTCCCATGGATATTAATGATTATGAATCAGATAAGAACAGGTGTTATTGATTAATTGTAATTTAGTGGGAAATAACCACTTCTCAATTTTTAGTGATGAATAAAATTTTATTAGCAAGCGGCGAGTGAGCAAAACAGCGCTGGGTGTGCCGGGAGTCTCTGCTCTACCAAGACACACACCTTACAGGACAGCACTGAGTCCCTTTATAGTGTAGGCTTCATCCATATTCATGATGGGCGTACCCTGAGGGGTCTGCAAAGTTGTAAACAAGTTTCCCGGGCTCTTCTCCTGTTTTCCCGGGCTTTTCTCAGGTTTCCGTCACAGAAGGGGGGATGACTCAGCACAAGTGTTTTTGTAGTGGCTTGGAGATGGGGGCCATTTTAGCTCCCTTCTAACAACTGATTTTAACAATAGAAACTATATACATATATCTTATTTCTTATTTACATAAGAGAATTACAAAACTGTTCGGCCACAACATCCTGACTACAACTTCATTTTCCCCTTGAGATTTGAATAACAAATACCATATATGTTTTATTACACCCCCCACCCAAGACAGGCGACGACCTCGCCCCCCACCCCCCCCACAACAGGTGACCTTGCCCGATCGCCCCCCCGAGACAGGCGAC
The DNA here is from genome assembly GCF_047716275.1 of Strix uralensis. Classification (NCBI taxonomy): domain Eukaryota; kingdom Metazoa; phylum Chordata; class Aves; order Strigiformes; family Strigidae; genus Strix; species Strix uralensis. The sequence goes on from NW_027436727.1 coordinate 39,351, forward strand.
GACATCGCCCCCCACCCTCCAAGACAGGCGACATCGGCACCCACCCCCCCCAAGACAGGCGAGGAATTCGGCCCCCACCCCCCCCAAGACAGGCGACGATTTCAGCCCCCCCCCCACGCCAGGATACACGACAAACTCGCCCCCCCCCCCCCAAGACAGGCGACGACCTCGACCCCCACCCCCATGACAGATGACGACCTCGACCCCCCCCCAAGACAGACGATGACCTTGCCCCCCCCCCAAGACAGACGACGACCTCGTCCCCCCCCAAGACAGAAGACGACCTCGCCCCCCCCCCCAAGACATGCAACGACATCGCCCCCGCCCCCCCCAAAAATAAAAGACATCGGCGCCCTCCCCCCCAAGACAGGCGACGACATCGACCCCCCTCCAAGACAGGCGAGGAGCTCGCCCCCCCCCAAGACAGGCGACGACCTCGACACCCCCCCCCACCAAGACAGGCGACGACTTCGCCCCCCCCACCCCAAGACAGGCGACGATTTCAACCCCCCACCCCCCCCCCAGGATAGACGACAACCTCGCCCCCCCCCACCCAAGACAAGCGACGACCTCGGCACCACCCCCCCTTCAAGACAGGCGACGTCGCCCCCCCCCTCTAAGACAGGCGAGGACTTCGCCCCCCCACCCCCCCCAAGACAGGCGACGACTTCAGCCCCCGCCCCCCCCCCAGAATAGACGACGACCTCGCCCCCCCCCCCCCCAACACAGGCGACGACTTCACCCCCCCCACCCCAAGACAGGCGACGATTTCAGCCCCGCCCCCCCCAGGATAGACGATGACCTCGCCCCTGCCCCCCAAGACAGGCGACGACCTCGACCCCCCCCCCCACGACAGACGACGACCTCGTCCCCCCCCAAGACAGAAGACGACCTCGCCCCTCCCGCCCCAAGACATGCAACGACATCGCCCCCCCCCACTCCAGACAGACGACGACATCGCCCCCCCTCCCCAAGACAAGCGACGATCTCGCACCCCACCCCTCCCCCCAAGACAGGCGACGACCTCGCCCCCCCCCAAAGACAAGCGACGAACTTGCCCCCCCCACAAGACAGACGACGACATTGCCCCCCCCCCAACACAGGCGACGACATCCCCCCCACCCCAAGACAGGCGATGACTTCGATCCGCCCCCCCACGACAGACGACGACCTCGACGCCCCCCCCCAAGACAGGCGACGACGTCGCGCTCCCCCCGCCCACCCCCGAAAGGCGATGACCTCGCCCCCCCCCCAAGACAGACGACGACATCGCCTTCCCCCCCCCAAGACAAGCGACGACCTCGCCCCCGCCCCAAGAGAGGCGACATCGACCCCCCCCCCAAGACAGAGGACAGCGCCCCCTCCCCTCCAAGAAATGCGACGACCTCGCCCACCCCCCCCCCGAAGACAGGCGACCTTGACCCCCCCTCCCCCAAGACAGGCGACGACATCGCCCCCCACCCTCCAAGACAGGCGACATCGGCACCCACCCCCCCCAAGACAGGCGACGACTTCAGCCCCCACCCCCCCCCCAGGATAGACGACGACCTCGCCCCCCCCCCAACACAGGCGACGACTTCACCCCCCCCCACCCCAAGACAGGCGACAATTTCAGCCCCCCCCCCAGGATAGGCGACGATTTCAGCCACCCCCCCCCAAGGATAGACGATGACCTCGCCCCTGCCCCCCAAGACAGGCGACGACCTCGACCCCCCCCCCCACGACAGACGACGACCTCGACCCCCCCCCCAAGACAGACGACGACCTCGTCCCCCCCCAAGACAGAAGACGACCTCGCCCCTCCCCCCCCAAGACATGCAACGACATCGCCCCCCCCCACTCCAGACAGACGACGACATCGCCCCCCCTCCCCAAGACAAGCGACGATCTCGCACCCCACCCCTCCCCCCAAGACAGGCGACGACCTCGCCCCTCCCCAAAGACAAGCGACGAACTTGCCCCCCCCACAAGACAGACGACGACATCGCCCCCCCCCCAACACAGGCGACGACATCGCCCCGCCCCCCCCAAGACAGGCGACGACTTCGCCCCCCCCCACCCCAAGACAGGCGACGATTTCAGGCCCCCCCCGCAGGATAGGCGACGATTTCAGCCCCCCACCCCCCACCCCAGGATAGACGATGACCTCGCCCCCGCCCCCCAAGACAGGCGATGACTTCGATCCGCCCCCCCACGACAGACGACGAACTCGACGCCCCCCCCCAAGACAGGCGACGACGTCGCGCTCTCCCCGCCCACCCCCGAAAGGCGATGACCTCGCCCCCCCCCCAAGACAGGCGACGACCTTGCCCCTCCCCAAAGACAGAATACGACATCGCCCCCCCCCCAAGACAGGCGACATCGCCCTCCCCCCCCGCCGAAGACAGGCGACCTTGCCCCCCCTCCCCAAGACAGGCAACGACATCGCCCCCGCCCCAACCACAAGACAGGCGACGACCTCGCCCCCCCACCCCCCCCAAGACAGGTGACGATATCGCCCCCCCCCCCAAGACAGGCGACTACTTCGCCCCCCCCACACCAAGACAGACGACGACATCGACCCCCTCCCCAAGACAGGCGAGGAGCTCGCCCCCCCCCCCAGACAGACGATGACCTCGCCCCCCCACAAGACAGGCGACGACCTCGACCCCCCCCCCACCCAAGACAGGCGACGATATCGCCCCCCCCCCCAAGACAGGCGACGACTTCGCCCCCCCCACCCCAAGACAGGCGACGACCTCGCCCCCCCCCACCCAAGACAAGCGACGACCTCGGCACCACCCCCCCTCCAAGACAGGCGACGTCGCCCCCCCCGCTCCAAGACAGTCGAGGACTTCGCCCCCCCGCCCCCCCAAGACAGGCGACGACTTCAGCCCCCGCCCCACCCCCAGGATAGACGATGACCTCGCCCCCCACCCCCAACACAGGCGACGACTTCACCCCCCCCACCCCAAGACAGATGACAATTTCAGCCCCCCCCCCAGGATAGGCAACGATTTCAGCCCCCTCACCCCAAGGATAGACGACGACCTCGCCCCCGCCCCCCAAGACAGGTGACGACCTCGACCCCCCCCCAAAGACAGACGACGACCTCGACCCCCCCCCCAAGACAGACGATGACCTCGACACCCCCCCCATGACAGACGACGACCTCGACCCCCCCCAAGACAGACGATGACCTCGCCCCCCCCCAAGACAGACGACGACCTCGCCCCCCCCCAAGACAAGCGATGATCTCGCCCCCCCTCCCCCCCCAAGAAAGGCGACAACCTCACCCCCCACCCCCCCCCACGACAGGCGACCTTGCCCCCCCCCCCACCCAAGACAGGTGACGACATCGCCCCCCACCCTCCAAGACAGGCGACATCGGCACCCACGCCCCCCCAAGACAGGCGAGGAATTCGGCCCCCACCCCCCCCAAGACAGGCGACGATTTCAACCCCCCACCCCAGGATAGACGATGACCTCGCCCCCGCCCCCCAAGACAGGCGACGACATCCCCCCCACCCCAAGACAGGCGATGACTTCGATCCGCCCCCCCACGACAGACGACGACCTCGACACCCCCCCCAAGACAGGCGACGATGTCGCACTCCCCCCGCCCACCCCCGAAAGGCGATGACCTCGCCCCCCCCTAAGACAGGCGACGACCTTGCCCCTCCCCAAAGAGAGACTACGACATCACCCGCCCCCCAAGACAGGCGACATCGCCCTCCCCCCCCGCCGAAGACAGGCGACCTTGCCCCCCCCCCCAAGACAGGCGACGACATCGCCCCCCCCCCCCAACCCCAGACAGACGACGACATCGGCGCCCCCCACCAAGACAGACGACGACATCGACCCCCCTCCAAGACAGGCGAGGAGCTCGCCCCCCCCCAAGACAGGCGACGACCTCGACCCCCCCCCCCCCCAAGACAGGCGACAACTTCGCCCACCCCACCCCAAGACAGGCGACGATTTCAACCCCCCACCCCCACCCCAGGATAGACGACAACCTCGCCCCCCCCCACCCAAGACAAGCGACGACCTCGGCACCACCCCCCCTCCAAGACAGGCGACGTCGCCCCCCCCCTCCAAGACAGGCGAGGACTTCGCCCCCCCACCCCCCCCAAGACAGGTGACGACTTCAGCCCCCGCCCCCCGCCCCTGGATAGACGACGACCTCGCCCCCCCCCCCCCCCACAGGCGACGACTTCACCCCCCCCACCCCAAGACAGGCGACAATTTTAGCCCCCCCCCAGGATAGGCGACGATTTCAGCCACCCCCCCCCAAGGATAGACGATGACCTCGCCCCTGCCCCCCAAGACAGGCGACATCGCCCCCCCCCCCACCCCAGACAGACGACGACATCGGCGCCCCCCCGAACACAGGCGACGACCTCGTGCCCCCGCCCCAAGACAGGCGACCACCTCGCCCCCCCACCCCCCCCAAGACAGGTGATGATATCGCCCCCCCCCCCAAGACAGGCGAGGAGCTCGCCCCCCCCCCAAGACAGACGATGACCTCGCCCCCCCCAAGACAGACGACGACCTCGCCCCCCACCCCCCCAAGACAGGCGACGACTTCGCCCCCCCACCCCCCCCAAGACAGGCGACGCTTTCAGCCCCCCCCCCCACGCCAGGATACACGACGACCTCGCCCCCCGCCCCAAGAGAGCCGACGACCTCGACCCCCCCCCCCCAAGACAGACGATGACCTCGCCCCCCCCCTCAAGACAGGCGACGACCTCGACCCCCCCTCCCCAATACAGGCGACGACCTCGGACACCCCCCCAAGACAGGCGACGACCTCGCCCCCCCCCTCAAGACATGCAACGACATCGCCCCCGCCCCCCCCAAAGATAAAAGACATCGGCGCCCTCCCCCACAAGACAGACGACGACATCGCCCCCCCCCGCCCCAAGACAGGCAACGACTTCGCCCCCCCCACCCCAAGACAGGCAACGATTTCAGCCCCCCCCCGCAGGATAGGCGACGATTTCAGCCCCCCTCCCCCCAAGGACAGGCGACGAGCTCGCCCCCCCCAAGACAGACGACGACATCGGCGCCCCCCGCCCCCCCCTAGACAGACGATGACATCGCCCCCCCACCCCAAGACAGGCGACGACCTCGCGCCGCCCCCCCCCAAGACAGGCGACGAATTCGCCCCCACCCCCCCAAGACAGGCGACGATTTCAGCCCCCCCCACACTCCAGGATACACGACGACCTCGCCCCCCCCCCCCACCCCCAAGACAAGCGACGACCTCGCCCCCCCCCCCCCCCCAAGACAGGTGACGACCTCGGACACCCCCCCCCAAGACAGGTGACGACCTCGGACACCCCCCCCAAGACAGGCGATGACCTCTCCCCCCCCCCGCAAAAGACAAACAACATCGGCACACCCCCCCCCCCAACACAGGCGACGACATCGCCCCCCCCCCAAGAGAGGCAACCACATCGCCCCCCCCCCCCCGCAAGACAGGCGACGACCTCGCCCCCCCCCCCCAGACAGACGATGACTTCGGCTGAGGGCAGAAAGTTATTCTGTGAATGTCTGCACCAGACAAAGGCCACAAGACGGTCACGGAACAAGTGACTTCATGAGAGCGGTACCAAGCAGTGACTTGCTTAGGTACTACAGGACGCAGGTCTGCAGTCACTGTACAAGATGTGTTCAGATACAAGGATTCCTGCAGCTGACAAACCCAGGCAGGACTCACATGAGTACTTTTACTTGCCATTTTCCAGATTGCTTGTCTCATGCCCACTTAATTTTTGGTTTGCAACAAGGCATTTAGTCTGCTGACATGATTCACACCGTGAACTACCCCATACCCATCCCTCTGTAGAAAGCCAGCTGGTCAGAGCTGGGAGGAGTCAGCAAGGGCACTGCCTTTACTGCCCCTCTGCACAGTCCTTGTGAGATAAGTGCTGTTCCAGCAGGCTACCCTGCTCCACAGCACAGGTTTAGAAAGGGGTGTCCCTGACGTTCCCATGCCTGCCAGGCTGCCTGGGGGCTTATTTTCCTGTAAGCTCCCATTTTACTGCAGCGTCTTCTCCTGGGATAGGCTGTGGTCAGGCCGTTTAATTACAGCTTCCTAAATACACTATAAGGTACAAATAACCTTGTGAAATAGCATGGTCACAGGTCCCTGGAGAAGTTATCCTATTCCAAAGGAAGAAAAAAATATTTCTCACTTAAAAGAAAAAATGTAAAACGCTTACCTCAACGCCATCAAACTTGTCAACTGGTACGTACGCATCTTCAACTGGCTGTAAAGGAACAGATAACTGTGTAAGAAAATGTTTTTTGCTACTTTCATGTTCTTCCTAAACTGTGATAAACTACAGATTTTACACTGCTAAACTACTTAGTATAAACACTGAGTTGCTTCTGAACCAAAACAAATTGTTAGTAAGCTGCAAGCAGTATGGCACTAATACGGTGCTAACACTGGCTTTAAAGAGTTCCTTAGCCAAGAGATTCAGAGGCTGATCCTGTGCTGTAATGAACCAGCGGTGCACAACGAGCCATCAGTGCTGGTAAGGCACTTCCCTTGGCCGTGAGGAAGAAAAGTAAGAGATTTCTGTCGCTATCTTACCACTGGTTAACATCCAGAGAAATCGAAAAAGTTCTGTCCACATCTGACAGCGGGCACTAGTCTTCCTTATTTTGATTTTCTACCGTGCCCGAGGGGCTGTCAGATACCTTATGGGACAGTTTTCAGTGCTGCAGACCCCTTGTCAGAACGGTGCCGCAGCCCACTGAGAGTCTGGTCTCAGGTGACAGTCATTTCAGCAAAGGCTCATTCGCTGTGCACATGAAGTCTGTCCAAATGTCTGCACGAGGAAGACCAGGCTAAGAGAAACACTTCTCAGGAGCTTAGTTTCACACACGAGGTGCACAATAGATGCACCTGGGGGTGATTTTACAAAGCAGTTTTGTACGTTCACAGCGCAGCCCCTACTCACTTGATGTCAAGCTGACAGCGTGCGTCCCTTCCGCAACGTCTGGGGCTGAGTGGCCAGAGAGGAACAGGACCAGGGCAGAATGAACTAGAGGTTCTAAAGCACATCCAGAGGGACACCACGGCAAAGGCGCTGACAGAAGCCTTTCCACATCCCCTTCAACTGCCTTAGCTTTCAGGCTGCCCCTACCTCTTCCTGCCCCTTACTAGACCTAAGATTAAGGCAAGGCTCCTAGGGACAACCTTGCTTTCTGATACAGCTGACTCATTCTCAAACCATGGGCAGGGGAGAAGTGTACCACAAAGATTCTTATGTGATGTACAGTCACTGCAGAAAGGAACCAAAAGCCTGACTTCTCATGCTGCAGGAAACAGTATTTTAGAAGGTGCTCAGAAACAATTCCTTCTTAAATTTTGGCTTGTAAGACATCCACTACCAATATGAGTCTTTAACATGAATATTCTTTTTGTAAAAGTTGCACAATTATCAAGGAGAGAGCTCAGTCACTCTTAAGATTTTTTATTTCCTCCTGATGTTTTAGTTTTTCAAAGAATGACTGAAAAGTATCTGATCTTTCTACATGTCTAGGAGCAACAGAAACAGCATCTCTGTCAGCACCTGCAAAGAGATTCCATTTCTTCTGTTATTGCTGGAAGTCACTTTCAAACATTAGAACTATCACCAGACAATGAAAGTTCCACCTTTACTGTGTACTCTGAGTCAGTAAGATCCAAATGTAAATATTTTGCCACCAACGTTTGCTACTGCTGAAGGGGGAAGACTCTGTGGGTAGAAGATTTTACTTTAGAAGATAAGATACACATTGATCTATGTGCAAGTTCAGGCAGCGTACAAGTTTTTTAGAAAGACTACAAGAGCCTCCATAAAAAATGTATTCTCACTCCCTACCGAATTGTTAGTCTAATAGACTGCTACTGTTTTTCTGGAGTGCTTGCAACTCGGAAAAAAAAAAAAAAAAAAAAAAAAAGAGATGAGTAATGTAGCACTCCTTTCATTAATTTACAGAAATTAAGACGCATTATTAGTCTCCCCCACAGCAGACATACATAAATTAACACAATCTAAGAGCTATACAAAGGGCAAATCTAGTGTAATCATTTCTAACTAGATTGGGGGCTGCAGGCTGTTTGGGGCAAGATTAGTGCCACTGACCATCTATCTCACCCCACAATAAGTTGTTTCAGCTTTGTTAACTGCTACAAGTCAACTGAGAGAGCCACTTCACACATCTATTCAGTGCCCCAAAGACTTCAAGATCTTGAACTGAAGTATCTTTTATACCTTATTGCAATGGCAGTTACTACAGCTCTACTCAATACTTAAGAAGTTAAAAGTTGAACTTCATCAATCCTAGTAGTATGGCCTTTGAAAGAAATAAAAAGGCTTCAGCTGTTTTGATAAGAACATATGAAAAAAATCCTTACCTTGCTCTCACCAAGTTCTGAAATCTATTCATTGACTAAATTATTCAGTTTACCAAGAACAACCAGCTTGTAAAGAAAACTCATATTAAGCTTGCCCTAAAAACCCAAGAGGTTAACAAATGTGACAGCCTTGTTATACCTGTGATTCAGTTCTTCCCCATCTTTCAATACCCCAGATGGCTTCATCGCTTCAACCAGCTTCTGAGTATGGATGCAGTCTATAGCCTTAGGAGGAGCCAAGCTAATCGGAGAAGTAATTCCATAATGCCTTTGAGGCTGGTTCTGCAGCTTAGAATTACTGTGGGAGAAAATAAAATACTGAAGACTTCACAGAAGAAAAAAACCCACAACCTTACTGGAAAACATCCTTCAGTTTACAGGTTTCCAAATCAATGTCTGTTCTTTTACCCAGCATTAATATAAATGAGAAAAAAATTGTCCTGCTTATGATTTTTAGATAACTTGACCTAACTTAGAAGTCACAACTACTTTTTCAAAAATATCTGTGGATGTAAGAAAACATCTAAGTTGCTACCAACTTACTTGCATTGCTCTAGACAGTTAGAACCGATCACCAGGAAATGAAAAGGTTTGAAATCCACTAAGGGTGACGCTACACACAGCAGAAGTTTTGGACACATTTCGGTTTCGTATCAGTTTTGATTTAAGGATATTCCCATCAGCTTCCTGCTAACATTAAATAAGACCATTTAACGCTGGCTTCTTTTAGTTAAATGTATTTGCTGTGCTTCTGATTCTGGAAGGGCATTGCAGTTGGTTGTAGAGGAAGGACATAGAACAAAGTGATCTGTTAAAGAGCTGATGCAGTAAATCCAGCATTGCCTTGTTTTTGTTTATGGAAGAGAGTATGAATGAAAATATCAACCAATCTGCACCTAATTTTGCTAGGAGAGCCTCATGCACTTAGCACAGTGTTCAATTTTTAGAGTTCAGAGGCTTAGCTGTACATACATCTGTTTGGTCTAAACCCAAGAGATGTACATCAGCATATAAAGCAGCAGAAGTTAAGCTTCGTATGCAGAGGGTGCTCAAACCTGGCTTAGCCAGCTCACTGCCCAGTTAGGCTGAGCAGGACACCAGGCACCTGGGTTTGGAGCCCCCGTAACTCCAATTATAGCAAGGCATAATTTGTGCCTGCAACCCTCTGCTTGCCCTGCGTGTTTAGACTTATTTGCAATCAGAAGCAGCACAGGGCTGACATGGCAGGACAACATTAAATTAAAGGCAGCATTCACATTTTCTTTACACCACAGAACTCTTGCTTTAGAAAGGGAAAAATGGAGAAGAAACCCTACTTTGCATTACCAGCTGAAACCAGGAGAGAGAAAGGAGCGGGACAGGAGGGAAGCACTGTACTTAACGATCAAGGGTCTCTACAGAAACACCAGTAGCAAAAGGGGGAAGACGCATTAAAAGGTCTGTACAACTCATCACGCTTGTCAGACCCTAAGGCTAAAGGGATTAATGATGCCATTATTCAAACTGGCTCTTTTTCTACTTCACAGTCAGCCAGCCTCAAATATTAGATGGGTTAGTCACAGAATCATAGAATGGTTTGGGCTGGAATGGACCTTAAAGATCATCTAGTTCCAACCCCCTGCCATGGGCACGGACACCTTGCACTAGCCCAGGTTGCCCAAAGCCCCGTCCAACCTGGCCTTGAACCCTTCCAGGGAGGGGGCAGCCACAGCTTCTCTGGGCAACCTGTGCCAGTGTCTCACCACCCTCACAGGGAAGAATTTCTTTCTTACATCTAACCTAAATCTGCCCTCTTTCAGTTTGAAACTCTCACCCCTCATCCTATCACTACACTCCCTGATAAAGAGTCACTCACAGGAGCCCCTCCCCTGCTACCCCCCCCCCCCCCCCCCCCCCATACAGCTGTGAAGGGTTTTAATATCGATACAAGCTGTTGATTCTTGGTTTGTTGGTCAAAGATCTGCTGGCATAAGAAACATTTCAAAGCAATCTCCTGCTTTGGCTTCAATGAAGAATTATGCTTCAACCATACAAATGAACTAAGAGGAATGGGCAACACAACCCATTTTCTGTGCAAACCTTAGCAAAGCCCAACTCTGACCCCATCTGCATATTTTTACAGTGGAATCGTCCTGACTCTTCCACCCAAAGAAAGTGACTATAGAAGTTAATGCTGACTTGCAGAAAAAAGAACTTTACAACTTTGGGGTTGTAAAGCAGGTATGTTTATTCAGCGCTGGGCGCATGGGGGATCGCTCCTCCACAAGCATGCGCGCCTTTCTGTAGTTATTCCCTTGCTTTTATGGTACAAAGTATTGTATATTCATAAGACGCCTATACATATTCATAGCCTATCACCGCCTCCCCTTGCTTCTCATGGTAATTAGGTCTCCTCCCCTTGCGCCTGCGCATTGAGCTCCTCAAGTCCTGGGCAGTGGTCGTAAATTCCTGGGCGGGGGTCGTATAGATGAAGTATCTCCTCTTCCTCGCTGGTGAACTTTTCACCCAGTCGTTCTGCGCAGCCTCAGCCATTCCCTGTTCCCTGGCCAAACTGCCAGGCCAGTTTGCACTGGAATCCGGGGTAATCTTGCTGCTGACCCACACATCTTCAAGGCTTCTGCCCGGACCAGGAGATAGTAGCCTAGCAACACTATCAGCACCTGGTATGTCTCTGCACGTAGCCCTCCCTGCCTCTGCACGAGTCCGTCTTGTGCCGTCTAACTACAATTTGTTTGCATTCCCTGTCTCAATGCAGCAGGATAGAGAAACACTGGGATTGACCCAGGCATCATGAAAACAAGGAACCTGGAACAGAATTCACCAAGGAGACAGGAACTGCTAGACAGCAGCTAGACTGCTACTGAAAAAACATTTCAAGGTCCACAATAAGTACGAACTAGCACTTCACACTCAGTCACCAGCTCTCCCCTGAATGACTCCAGGGCAGTGATAAACAAGCACACGGAATCAAATGCCGCCTGACCTACAAACTAAAGATTGCCCATCGGTGTCACCGCACGGGCAGAGCAGGTACTGGGGAAGAACATTTGTGTGACTGCCCATCGATTTACTGCCGCAGGGTCAGGATACACCGGCTGGAAGGGGGAAAGGACGTGAACTTCACTTTGCTTAGACAGCCCAGCAAAACTGGCCCAGCAGTTCAGCCACTTTTAGAAGTCTTTCAGCATCTATTTCCAACTGCCAATCTTCACTTCTCAGCAAAAAAACTGGGGGTTTTGAGAGAGACCTTACAAAATTATCCCTCGCACAGTAACCTGATCAGGAACATTCAGAGAAAGCCACATTTCCCCCTCCCCCCCATTTAAGCTGGATACCCACCCTCATCCCAGCGTAGAGCCTCAGCCGGCGGCAGCCCGCAGCCAGCCGGGCCGCTGGGAGGGTGCCGGGACACCCCAGCGCAGAGCCCAGCACAGAGCCGCCCCCAGAACCACCCCAAAACCAGGGGCTGCGACCCCCGGGGCTGAGCCCCAGAGCCTCCAGCCGCGCCCGCTCTCTGCCTGCCCCTGGCAGAGGCCGGGCAGTTCTGGAGAGGAGCTTTCCCCGGCGGGGGGCGGGTTCCCCCCAGGGCCCTGCCCGGCCCCTCACGGGGCTGCGCGGGAAAAGCCCCTCGGGCAGACGCGCTGCCGCCCCCCCCGCCCCTCGCCTTCAGGGCGCGGACCCGCAGCTGCCGGCGGGGGCTGTTGGCGGCGGCGGCGGCGGATCCACCCCCCCCTCCCTCCAGCGGGACTGACGGGCCGCGCTCGCCAGCTCGGGAGCTGTGGGAAACGCTCCTCGGGCGGCCGCTGCCCCGCCGGGCCCTCGGCGCGGGGAGCCCGGCGCTGAGGGAGCCCTTGCAGCGGGGCCGGGCCGAGCTGCCCGTGGGCAGGGCCCGCCAAAGGTGGCCCCACCGGCAGCCCTGTCCCTGCTCCAGCCGGGGGACGTTCCCGGGCACAGGGCGAGGAGAAGAGCCCATCACCCTCCCGTCAGCTCGTTCTCACCCAGGTAGTGCTGAGGAGCCGGCCAAGTGTCGCTTGACTGATGGTGGGACTGGGTGATCTTCAAGGTCTTTTCCAACCTGGACGATTCTGTGACTTCAGCTGGTACTGGGAGCCCTTCGCACACGCGGTTAATGGCGGCAGATGGATTCGAGCACTCACCACAGCTCACTGCCATGTGGATTTTGGGCCAACAGAGTCTATCACAAGCCAGGTCCTAAAGCTACCGAAAGACCCTGAGGCTACTCTGCACCGTGGCGTTTAGATGGCAGTGCCCCGCTAACATCCCAGATGCAGAAAGTTTAAGGTAAAACCATAATGCTTTTGTAAAGTTGAATACATCTTTGGAAAAAAGCTCGCTTCCCAACTGTCTTGATGTCTTGTAATATCAGAGCCTTTCTCTGAGATTAGCACGTACATCATTTCTGTACTTTTCTGGGTTGTCTGTCTGTATTGCCTTTGTTGAAGGAAAATAGATTTTTCTCTTGCAAGATACTTTGAAGGAACACAAACTGAACTTTTGTCCTGAAGCTTCAACAAACTCAGAAAACCAACGTTTGCTGTTCAGACACAAAGGTACTTTTAGCAGGACAGTCTTATCTAACCTAATCAAATACCTTCATACTATGGAAGTTTAAAAGTGACTTTATTTATTTGTTGAATGTGCGTGACAGTACTTGTGCTAACATTTCAAAGTCTGAAAATCAGATGCTTCTCTAGGAGGTTGTGGTGGTAAAGCCAAAAAAGAAGAAAAAAAGTTTTCAAGCAGATTTGTTGAGAGTTTTTTTTAAACCTCTGGTCATGCTCTTGTTATTTGCAGAAGTTCATCGTGGCTTTTAACACTTTATGATCCTCACAGCACTGCTGTGATCCTAGAATCAGGAAAACTGTTGTTTGTATGCTGCTTCTGTGCTTTTCTCTCAGGTTGATAACCATCTATTTGATGTGAGGAAAATACCGGCCTTTATTTTTTTCCAAGTTTAGATGGCTAATTAGCCAATTTTTTTAAAAAATCTGTTTCTGCTGCATGCTTTGGTATTGCAAGGCTAGCTGTATTTGCCTACAGATGGGATGAAAGTTTTTTCATGGAGAGGTGATACCTTTCTTTAAATCACCTACAACTTTCAGGAGAAAACAGCTCTTCAAGCAGGAAGGTTTTCCTCAGGTGCAATTCTAATGTTAAATGGAAATGAAGAGTAATCAAGCTTATCTTGATTGCTTCAATCACGTAAACTATTGAAAAGGGTGGGGGTGCCTGAGAAACAAGGGCTGTTACTGATGGTTGAAGCGAGATGGTCAGGTCGTGAGTTCTTATAGTGACTAGAGCTCAAATAGAAAAAAAAGAGTATTTTTTTGTCTGGAGAAGAGACAGTTCTGAAGTGCTATGAGAGCAGTAGTTCAGCAGAAACACTGTTGAACTTTTGCTCGAGTTTATGAATTCTAGTTTCCGATATTATTGTTATAAATGCAGAGGCAGAGCTGCAAATATCTTTTATAAATTTATTTGCAATAAGAACAAGTAAAAAAAAGTGTGGCACGCCGGGGGGCAGGGGGGGCTTTCTGCTCCCCACCGACGAGCACCAGGTAGTGCTGCGTCACTCCCTTTCATAGTCCCATCTTCACATGCGCAGCGGGGTCCCTTAAACTTTCCCGGGCTTTCTGGTGTTGCTGGGGCTCCTGGCAGGGATTCCTCCAATCAGCAGAGTCCCTTAAACTTTCCCGGGCTTTCTGGTGTTGCTGGGGATCCTGGCAGGGGTTCCTCCAATCATTTTTCACCTGCGCAGTCCGGTGTTGCTGGGGTCTTCTGACCGGGGTCCTGCCAGTAATTTTCCACCTGCTTAACAACAGTCACTGAGGAAAAAAAACCTCCAAACCCCTTTTAACCATAAAGCCATGATAAATCTCCTTTAACTTATGTACATGGCAAACACCAACAAAGTCACCATATTTTTAACACGAATCACCACCATATTCTTCACATTATCTTCTTTATTTGAGAGTGTTTCTTGAAGGAGAGAACTGAGAAGACAGATTGGGATGGCTACTCTGTGAGTAATATGTTTTCCTAGAAAACAAGGTTCTTTTGGTTTTTGCTAGCTATTTACATAAAATTCTTTCTAAGATGTGGCTTGCATTTCACCTACATCATTTCCATAGTATTATGTGTAGCAGTGATTAAAGCCGATTATGTTTCAGAATGTGTAGAATGTGAGAAGAGTTTGTTTCAAGGTAATGCTTTCCTTTGCTGTGTGTATTCTGTTAACTTTAAAACAGTTCTGTGTAGTGCCTGGGTTATAGAAAAGCCCAATAACCAATTAAATACTGTTAGTTGGGGCTCTTTTTTTGATGTGCATATGTGTTATCCGGATAGCATATTGAAAAAGTGAAATCTGTGTTCTTAGAGTCCTATAGGGTGGGGGGGTGTTTTGGGTTTGTTTGCTTAGCTTTATAAATTGCTGGTATGTTCTAAAGGAATAAATATTCTCTGTAATATAAATGAGGTGATACCTGAGTACTTCTAGTCTGTTAGAGGGTATCACTGATTTTATGGAGATGGGCTTTATAAATACATAGGCTGTGTGTTTTCTTGTGTTATAGTCTGTGCATCTTGTATTTTAATCTTGTCTGTAGAGTTAATGGTAGGGTGATGTGTTTTAGAAAACACTTCTGGGAGAGCTTGTGTTTGATAAACTTACAAAATTCAACAGTCTGAATGCTTATTCTTGGCTAAAAAGTTGTTTTTGTACTCGCTGTAGGCTTTGCTGTCACTTTTTACCCCTTTTCAGCTGCTGCCCCTGTATTCCACAGGGGATATTTGCTTGTAAATGCCTGTCCCTTTTCAGTAGAAGGTGACAATCTTGTCTTATTTTTCACCCCTTACAAACTCTTCTTGTCTATTCAAAGTGGGCTAACTTTCTGCTCAGTGCACAATTCCTGTAAGTTGTTTAGGCTAATCTTTTAAATTTCTTTGCTGTGTCAAGTTTTGGCTCCATAAGTCAGTTCAAGTGTCTGATCATGTAGCTGTGGTCAGAAATACTGACCCAAGGGAAGAAGAAAGAACATGTTGTGAGGAGAGAAGAGGATGAGATGGTTTCTTTCAATATCCCCGAGGTAAATCCTGTACCTTATACAGATCAGATCCTTCTCGCTTACTTAAACTGTATTTTCATAGAGTAGTTCTGTGGCAATTAAACCGGTCTAACCCAGGCTGAGGTGACTTTCTCCTTTCGCTCAGAGTCTGTGCTGAATTGGTGTTGAGCTAGATGGGTTTCCTGACTGTTGGAATATGTGCAGGCTCCTGAACACTGCTGGGGGTGCAGGGGAGAAGCAGAGCCACAGCTGTGGAGGGGAGAGGTGGGATGACAGACAGCAGTCTGGATTTAGATTGGTTTACAATGTACCCAAGAACTTGCATCCTTTTCCAGTATATCAGTTGGTTTAAGAAAGTTTACAATCTGTCTACAGTTTCTCTGCTTTTATTCTCCTTCTGCAATTCTGTGCATTGTGAAATGTGTACAGCTGGGTGTGCATGTCTGCCTGTCAGAGTTGTACACAGGCATACCCGTAACCGCGTAGATGAATGCGGATTCTAGTGAAGTACTTCGAGTTTCTATATTGGCGAGATAGCTTGGAGGTTTTCTGATGGGGAGAATACAACTATCAGCTTTATAGGATCAGCTCTTATCCATAGAGGGATGCACATTAATATTACCACAGTTAAATATTTTCATGATCTGTGTCACAGGCTGAACTCTGTATCTTAGGGGTATGGGGAAGATTATACGTTCAGATCTGGGCTTTAACACCTGTCCCATCTGTCGGCTGACCTTCTGGCACTGTTGGTTGTCTGTCTGTGTTTGTTTGAGAGAGTTCTTTTACTAAGTGGGTGTCTCTGAGGGGCTGATATTTATGAGGAAGTGTGTTGCTGGAGTCATACAACAATGCTAACAATAAGCAATGTGCCTATGTGAATGGAAAAAGTGTGATATTTTAGTCTGTCGTTTTCTTACCGTGTAGCTTTTTCTCAGATGAATTATGTCTTGCAAGCTATTAAAAACTTCATCCAGAAGGATTTTTATTGTATTTTATTTGGCAAAGTGCTTCATGACTCTTGTTAGAATGTTAGAATATTAAAATGTAATGATTAGAGGAGAGTGAAACTTTAAACAGATTTTTGAAGGCAGTTTTGAGGAACTTTTTGTATATGCATGAAAAGTTATGTACCAACTATTGTACCTGAACCTTTCTGCATCAACATACAAAATCTACTGAAAGGTGAAACTGCTACAGAGAAAATATAGGTGTGATACTCAAATATTATCCCCAGAACAGAGAAAAACTTATCAAAATTATTTTCATCAAACTTTGGATTTTTCTTACAAATGTGGAGGATCTTATCTGTGTAATGTACACTATTTCACTAGAGAGAGATTTTTGTCAGCAATAAGTTGTATATATGCATGTAGGCCCTGAAGAATATCAGCTAACAATAACATGAAATTCAATACTGGAAAGCTGCATTTTGTAGTAAATGTTCTCAAGATTTACTGATACATCGCATTATGTGGGCAGGTATATGGTAAGAGATAACAGTGACCAGTAGAAGGTGGGGCTGCTGAAGACAGATTTCAGATGGATGGATTTAAACAAATAGTGGTTGAAGGGTTTTTTTTAGTTGGTTGTTTGTGGTTTTGTGTTTTTCCTTTATCTCTGAATCTCATCGATTTACTTAAGGGACATAATTCTATAGAATGTTGGTATTTGTACCCTAACAAGCTACTCTGAAATGTGAATGCATAAACCATTCATATTTTCAGTTGGTCCAGACTGTTGCTGCTGAAGCACTAAGCTTGCCTTGGCGGGCATGACTCTGGCACTGTGGTGTTGCTCTGTGTCTTTCTCGGCTGGCTCACTGCTGATGGCTCTTAGCTCCTGGTGCTGCCAGTTGTAGTGGGCTCCTGGCTTCCCTGCAATCACCTGGTAGGATTTCAACTGGCCACTGTCCGTTGAGCCAGCAAAACAGTACCTCTGCTCTGCTGCTTTCCCAGGGAAGTCTGGAATGTTTGTGCCCCTTAATGGGAAATGAGTCACAGCTCATCACCAGGACACTGCCACCAAAAGACTAGAGATAAACTTGCACTGGCTTGTAGGGCAGGTGCGGTATCATCAGGAGGTGGACAGGTTTCACCTCAAATTGAAGCAAAGGTTAATTATGGTGTTACCAGCTTCTGAAACAGGTCAGTTAATGGGAACTAACTGCAGGCTTGCTGAAGCAGCACTAATGTGGCTGCTCTCAATGAAGTGTGTCTCTGATCAGCTCATTTTCTCTCAGCAGGCTGAAAAATAGCCCCAGTATGAGTGCTTAGTCTACAGTCATGTTGATTTTGCTTTAGGTTTGTCTTTAGCTGTTGGAGATTAATGAATCAAAATGGTGTTTGAATTTACAACCAGTCCTCATCACTTGGCAGTGTTATTTCTAGCTGTTCTCTGCTTGGCTTACCTGAGCCCATCAGCTGAAGGACTCTGCTATTCTGCCATGTGGGAGTGGGGTGCAGCCTTCAATGTCTAGGAACTAGTGAGGTGATAGCAGAGGGTGTTGAAACCTTTTTTACTTTTCCAACTGTGTAAGTACTGTGCTGTGTATTTGTTGCAACCATGTCCAAATCCACCAGTGGCCTTTCCTCTTCACTCATTTTTGCCCATACCACAATCTTCCCTGACCCCAGAAGAGGAGCCTCCTTTGATTCCACCAGCAGCCATCAGACACAGCGACAGTATGTTGGGGATAGTCACTGATGTGGAAGTGCAGACAGGACCTTAGATGCTTGATAGCGAAGCACAAGCAAAGGGTCTGCTTAGGAAGGTCTGTGTGTGCTGGTGTTTGGATAAGCAGCTGGCGTATGGATCGCAGGTTTCTTCAAGGGGAAAGCTAAGGTGGTGAGTTTGAGTGTCCCTCTGAAGTGTTGATCTCCTATAGACAGCCTAGATATTTTGGTTCTGTAAAGATCTGATTTGAACTCTGGTCCCTCTAGAGGTATTACACACATAATATTCTTTGCACAGCAGTTTACCATTAAGGTGTTTCCTTTTGGGGAAGAAAGTTGAGTGGAAAGTGCACTTGTTCTAGAGAAACAATCTTAAATTAAAAGAACAGTGATCTCTGCTAGCTAACACCTGAAGAAGGAAAAAACCTTTTGTGGTAGGTGTTGGTTCAGAAGTCTCTTGGGTCAGAAATAGTTGCCAGGAAGGTATTACCCAGATTCAGTGGGATATGCCTCCTGTAGTTCTTTTTTTTTTTCTTTTTTCTTTACAATACTACCTTCATTTTATAGGTAATATTTATTTTATAGGAAGTGCTGAAGAGGTGTAACTTGTTGATGTTTAAAAAGGGTTTTCTCTGACCTGAATAGAAGCTTCTACAGATGAATGTGTTGTATCTTTGTTATGAATAGCTTTAAACAGAGAGCATAAACACTTTTCTCTTGATAGAGAAAGAGAATTAACCTGTTTAATCTTTGCATTGTTCTTAAGTTTTATTTTGGGTGGGGGTGGGGACCCAACTCCTTGGACAGTTGATGTTGTGTAGCACTGTTATTTGTTCTAGTTCCATTATGGCTCAAACATGGCTGTGAGACTGGTTTTGGGTATTAAAGCCTGATCCTAATACCCTCAATGCACTATCTCTTATCATGCTGAGGAGTCTTTGCCATTAATTCATTCATTTCTTGCAGAGATCGCATCTAGTTCTGTTGCTTGCAGGGAAACTCGAAAGAGAGGAATGGATACTGATAATTGCTGAAACACCTCAATTCTGTGTGAGAGCTGGGAGAAATGTTCATATCCATTGGCTTTGTAGTAAGACCTTGCTGAAGTTTTTTCTCGCCTTTTTACACAATAGCATGATGTTCAGCTTCATGCGGAAACTTAACATCCGTCAGAAAATAGTCAATTTGAATTGTAAACTTGAGCCCATGGCAGGGAACCCTCAGCTGGCCAGCTTCATCTAGCTGGTCTCCTGTGCTTGAGGAGGCAGAGGCTCACCCCTTTAGCTGGCAGGGCTCTAGGGAGGGTGTGTAGGTGTGCTTGTTTTTAACCCGTTCTTGATAGGGCCCATTGTTTGAAGGGAAACAAAAAATAAATAATTCTGCTCTAACATAAAACACAAGTAAATTACATTGATCCTTTTAATAATTGCTCCTTTGATGGCAGCATGGCTAGGCAGTGCATCCAGACATGGATAACAGCTGTCTGGGTGGAGCTGTGCTCTTGTGGAGACCCGCTGTCTCCGGGAGCTGAGCAAGGACAAGGCTGTTTGTTCTGCTGCTGTTTGTTCACAGTCGCTATTTTCCCATAGTCTGTGTGTTCCCATAGTCCTTACACTGAAATGGGGAGAGAAAAATTGAAAGCTAAAGAAACTCTCCTGATGTTCTCTCTATGCTTGCTTCCATTCTGGGCTTCCCTTCTGATATTTGTATATTTGTGCTGTTCTTCCTGGGTAATTATGAAGGGGCAACTCACAGGGGATACATGAACTCTGTTACAGAATGGAGAAGGGGATGAGAGCTTTGAAAGATACAGCGTGACATAAACACTGTTTTGGCTTTTCCACTGTATTTATATCTTCAAATTTAGAGGAAAAAAATACTTAAAATTAACTAAAGCCTACCACCATATTCTGAAGCAAAAATGTAATTTAGAGTAGTTGGAAAGGAGCTGTGAAAGAAGAGTACAGTCATAGCTAGATCTCATCTTCTTTTAGAGAGCTTTGTGATTTTTGGCACCTGTACTCAGCCTGGTGCATTGTTCATGGGGCTTCTTTGTTGTAGTTGATAAAGTAGACTATAAATAATTGTTCTTTTCTGTTTGAACAGTTGCCCAGTCAGGGAATTGGCATGTGCAAGGTAAGCAAGGAAGTAATGCTGACTTTATCATAACTACCTGAAAAAGAAAAGATGAAGCATAGGAGAATGACAAGTAATGGGCTGAGAAGTTTGGAAAAGATGAGGAGCGTTACAGAACAAAGTTATTACAATTCTGTAGTTTATGTGAGTATCCTTTAGGATTTCTCGCATATCAGTGTTTGTACATGTGATTATGCATAGTCAGTCATTTTTGCCTTGATGACTGGCAAACAAATGTATGGGACAGAATCAACATCCCATACAAATATGAAAGTGCTTCCAATGACATTAAAATTGTTCTAACACACCTATTACGTATTCTCTCAGCTACAGGTAAAACTTGAGTGAGAGAATAGAAAGCAAGAGCGAGAGAGGAACAAAAATGAACAGTGGGAAAGATGAGCGTGGTGTTCATGCAACTGCTTGTAAATAAGGCAGTTCAGGGGCTGCCTGCAGGAATATATGGCCTGGGATGGGTGTTCCAGGGTGTGGGGAAACACTGACAGGTTTTGAGCGGCTGAATACAGGGTTTATTCTCAGGTACATCGTCTACTAAAATACAAACGGTTTCCAGGTGGTATAAATGTAATTTACTCTTTTTTTTTTTCTTTATGTTTTCTTTATGCTGTGAGAAAAGAAGAAAATGGCAATTGTGCAAATAAGCCCACAGTCTGTGGGAGCTCACAATTCTTACTGTATATCTAGCAGTCACATTTATGTCTTTATTGTACTTTCACCTACCAGGTTCTTCTTAGATAATGTATATTTAGTCTTTTTCTATTAATAAATTTCATTTTAGTCTGAAAGATCTTTCTTTTGCTTGCTGTCTGCAGCAATGTAATGAAAGGGAGGTGCTCAGAGGGAAGATGGCTGTGAAGATTTGACATGTGTACTGTGTTACTGTCTTCTGAGATGATTGAAAATTGATGCAGTAGGAATTTGTTGCCAGGTAAGTTTTCCATCTTTGAAGCACACTCTTTTCCCTGAGGAGCTCTTGTTTAATCAATGATAACTAGATATGGTAACCCCTTTCTGGGATGGCTCAGTCTACTCTTCAAAGAGAAGTTTCTAGGCGGTGTTCTTTGCTATTTTGTGCAGGAATATTTAATTATTTCAGGTATTTAGGAAATAATACTACTTTCTGCAAGGTTGCTTTTAATTATGCTCTCATCTGCCAAACTTCAGGAATATTTAATCCTAGTGTGAAACCGGGGACAAGCGTGAGCCCAAAAAGTCATTCTTTAATGCTTAGTGTTACATGATTTGCTGTATCACCTGAGCAAATGACCAGCACTTAAAGAGATGAAAGAGTTACACAGCTAAAATCATGCACATCTTGAGAAATAAAAGAAGTCTGGTCATTTCAACATGGCTGTGAAAATAGTGTGCCATTTTAAGATAACTGAGATAACAGAAAACTGGGTGGGGAAAAAAAAAATGTTCAGTTACAACTGTTGGGGGGAAGTGGAGGGAAGAATGGTGGTCTTCGTGTGCCTGTAAATTTGCCAGGTAGCCCCATAAGTGCAAGTATGCTTTTTGTTAAACTCCTGGTTCCTTCCCTTGATGGATGACCAGCAGGTTCTTAATGTTTCTGGGGACTGTTGCGTAAAGTATATGGATAATGACACTGAATGCGCTCTACAGTCTGGGTAAATACAATTTGTTGCAATGATCCTAGAAAGCAGTGGGTATTGTTGAGCAGAACTTTTTGTTCATGAATCATCATCATCAGCTTGAGTTAGGTTTTGGTGGTTGGTGTACTGTAACTGTGTCACTTCAGTGTGATGCTGCTGAAATGCAGATTCTTGTATAAACTTGAGGCTTATGCAGGGCTTTCTAGCAGGCATGAGATCTTTCTACATGTGCCATACTGTATGAAGTGGACTCTGCTGTGTCGCTCTACATTCTCTAACCTTTCTTTTGCATGTGTCCTCCTGGCTATGGTATTTCAAGGTCACCTGCCTGAGGAGCATAGTAAGAGAAGAGCTCAGTTCTGAAGCTCAGGGCTGTGATTTTCTAGCAGCAAAACTACAGTGATCTTGCTGCTGTGAGAATTGTCCTCGATGCGGCATCCACGTGTGCAGCAGTATCTATGAATCGTCTGCTTTTGCTTTAGGGTTTCTTTCACTGCTCATAATTTCTTGAGGCAAAAAACCAGGAAGTAAAATTAATTTTTTGAAACATAAATAATGTGATTAGGCATTTAGATGTTTCCGTGGTGTGTGATCTGTACCCCTAGTTAGTCAAGCCTGCAGGAAGAACCTACTGGCCAAATACTTGGTTCATAACTGTGCTGTGCAAATCTTGTTATCATGTAACGGTCTGAGGTAGAATGTCGCTTCTGAGTGAAGGTTCCTCAGAAAGGCTGGGTCTAAAGTGATAACATAGACACAGATCTGGAACTGTTACTCTGCAGCATAGTAGTTGTACTCTCAGGTGCCTCAAATACTACATTCAACAGTAGCATGTTTCTATCATTATTTTCACCTGTAAGAAAAACAGAATGGGAAAAGCAAAGGCAGTTAAAATGATCTAAAATATTTCCAGACTGGAAAGGTAAAATGAGACTCCCTGCCTGGGAACACCTCTTTTCAAAGACTGTTTCCCTGAGGAGAAGGTGTGGTGAGGGCTCTGCAGTTCAGGAGGGAACAGAAATGCCTTTTGGAAACCGTGTAGGATGATGGAGAAGTAGGGTTGTGTCATCACTGTGTTTTAAGAGACAAAAAATAGCTATTTAGCGATTTTGAATAGAAGTTGTTGTTCCTCTCCCCTGAGTTGGCCATGAGGAAGCATAACAAGCCTACTGCACCCTTTTTTCTTAATTTAAAGCCGTTGCAGAGCACTGCAGAGAGGCTTTGGCTCTGGAGAGCTGGAATAAAGCACATGCTAGCGAAGGTTTGCTCTAGGGCCTTGTTCAAGCCCCTTCCTGTGACTGCCCTGACCCCTAGTGACTGCAGAAACAGTTAAATAATTAACAGATTCAATTGTTTTAAAAAAATATATATCTTTACATAACGTCTTGCTTTACAAGGGAGCTTTTATCAGCAAGTGTCTTCATTAGGAGGAAATTGTCAACATCCTTCTATTTTAAGCAATCTCTAAGTTCCCAGAGAAGTTTTGCTCAGTTTTTATTTTACAACAACCAATTTCTTTCTCATTTGAGTGTTGACTTGAGATGGATTTTGCTACCTTAATTAGTAAATAGCTTCATTAAAATATCAGTGCTGCTAAGATGTTGGGAGTTGATGGTTTAAATTTAGCCATATAAATTTGTTCAGGAATGCTGGATCTCAGGCTGGAAGCTTTGCAAACTTTTAATACAATACAGGTGGTACCACTGTTAATCTGTTCGAGATCTGATATGATGCACCTACAGGAGATGTCTGATGATCTTGAGAAGTACCATCTGGAAAAACATTAGTATGTTTTAACAGGTGTAAGGTGAAAGCAACAAATCCTTTCTTTCCCTTGGGCCTTTCAATTCAGCAGCAGACGATGTATGTGCACACGTAATACCAAGGCAAGTTCAGCTCTCCTTCAGTAGCCCTCCGCCTTGGATCTTTGGCTCGTTATCTCAGGACTTATTTTCAAGTAGTGTTAGTTTCAACCAGTGTGGGGGATTTGTCATGCAGGGAGTATGTGAAAACACAGAAATACAGTCTTTAGGGCCCCGCTGCATGAATGTAGAATATCCTCAATTTTCTTTGACTCCCCTTTGGGGCCCTAATGACAGAGACAACCAGACAGAAGATGATTAAGAAACATAGTAGGGGATGCACCCATGATCTATAAAGCACACGTATGTTTTTAATATTTTTATGGATCTTAGTGCTGTTGAGGCTGTGAAAAGGAAATGTTAGATAAGGATTTGATTACACAAAGCACCGATCCCTGTGTGTTCCTCTGATTTCAGTCAAGAGCAGTTCACACCTCACAGGAACTGCTAATATCTCATTGACCCATGTATTTATTGTACAGTGATGAGGTATTTGTTACTAACTATGACTTTCTGGACTGAGCAATTGATGACTCAAGAGAACAGGATTTGTAATTTCTCTGCAGGAAGCTCCAGTGAAGAGGGAGGAGATAATGTACTGAGGCTGTGGTTCCACAACAATCCAGGACCAGCCAAGTGTTGCCCCCATGGCCGTGTCCTTCTCCTCCTGCTTTTGTCTGTCTTTCCCTTGAGCTGGGCCTCTCACTCAGCCCGATCCTGTGCTGAGCATATCGGCATGTCAAGATGCTAGAAGATTATTTTCTTTTGGCTTTGGCTTGTTGGGGTGGCTTTTTGGGGTGGGGAGGTGGGTGAAATTGCATCGGGAGGTGCTAGTTCTTTATGATCCCAGTTTGGAAAGGCACTCGGATTGTGTAAAGCATCTCTTCAGGTGCTGGTTTTCTGAGATCGCATTTAAAAGGAAAGGAGGACAGTGTAGATAATCCTACAACCATTCAGATGCTGGGAGCCCCAAGTTGTGCAGCACTGAATGGGCCTGTGACTATGGCCCAAGCACACCCTGCACCTCCTGTCCATGGAAAAGTCACCCCGTTTTGGTCATTGGAGCTCTTACAGGACTTTCCCAAAGAAGCCAACTCTATTCCTCATTTCCACTGTCAGACAAAAAGGACGTTCACCTGAGAACCTGTCGCTGCGCTCTTAGGTAGCGGCTAGGCCAGGCCTTATCTAACTGGACACAGTATCCCTCTGAGTACGATTTTAAATTGCCTCAGGCAGACAACGTAGACCGTGTTGCCGCAAGGCATCGGGTACTACAATTTGAAACTGCGATGTCTAGTTAGAGGGGAGGCGAGACGCTTAGTCCTTGATTTCAAAAAGGTGTTTCTTGTCTGTTTTTTTACATTTTCTAACTCTCAGCTAAACCAGATACTCTAGATTTTTCTATTCTTCTCTCAGTTAAGGAAAGTGAGGCCTAACTTCATGCATGTTTACAATCACTATAGCCTCTATAAATTTCACAGAATCCCAGAATCGTTCAGGTTGAAAAAACCCCTTGGGATCATCGAGTCCAACCCTCAGCCTACTCTGCAAAGTTCTCCCCTACACCACATCCCGCAACATCGCATCCAAACGACCCTTAAACGCATCCAGGGATGGAGACTCCACCACCTCCCTGGGCAGCCTATTCCACCGTCTGACCACTCTTTCTGTGAAAAATCTTGTCCTAATGTCCAGTCTGAACCTCCCCTGTTGCACTTGAAAGCCATTCCCTCTTGTTCTATTGCTAATGACCTGTGAGAAGAGACCAGCACCAACCTCTCTACAAGACGTAGTTGTAGAGAGTGATGAGGCGTCCCCTTTAGCCTTCTCCTCCTCGGACTAAAGAGTCCCCATTCAAATGATTAAAAATTAGGTTTCCAAATAGAAAAAAAAATTACATCATGACCACCTGAGGTTTATGCAAGATACTCTCCATAAAGTAGGGTAGAGAGCTGTATGACTGTATTTCTCCTAGAACGATAGAATCATTTCAGCTCGAAGGCACCCTGGAAGGTGTCTGATCCATCCCCGTGTTCTAGACAGTCACAATGAAGAAAAAGCTCCAAGGAAGAAAAACACTTTTACATTCACAGTTACAGGTGCCACCCAGATAAGTGCTGGATCCCAGAGCTACAGAAAGAAGTTTGAAGGGCTCTCCTCCCAAACCGATGATGTTCTGAGAATGACCAAAGGTCAGGTAAATGCGAAAAGGGGAAAATGCCTGAGACAAAGATAGAAATCACATCTAGGTAACAGCTGGGTGTGAGGTTGGTTTCTTCAGAAGGCAATATGAAAGTATCCTTCTTCTCAGTCTTCCTCTCACTTTGATCTTGGTCTTTACCCAATCTTTGATACTGGAAAAAGGAAGTTAAGAAAGATGAAACAGAAACCGAATGAGATATTAACTTGGAGCGAGGGTTATGTTTGTGTTTTCACAGATGCCAGCTCTCGCTGGGTTCCTGCTCGGTGTTTGGCCTGTGTTGGAACCTGTCTCAGGGTGAAGGATGGGTGGTCTCACAACCAAACGCCACCGGAAGCCCTGAAAATCCGTTCTCTACGTGCTTGGTAGAAATACCTGTGGATACATGGCCGAATCCACTGCAGTTTTGGCTTAGCAAACAAACTAATGCTACTTCTTTAGCTTTAAGTGGTCTTTTAACTGATGCCGATAGTGTTAGACATGCTATGTTACAAAATAGAGCTGCCATTGATTTTTGCTTTTAGCACAAGGGCATGGATGTGAAGATCTTGAAGGAATGCCTTATCTGAATGGTTTGACTCCCTGGGAATTACAGGATGGTTAAAAGAATTGTTAAAAGGAGGAATCATTGTAATTATTGTGATTATTGTGTTTGCTATTATTTTGCCATGCTAAATTACCAGTATTGGACAATCGTTGCAAAAAGGCTTACAAGGAGTTTAGATTGCTTAAAAACAAAAAGAGGGATATGTGGGGATTCTAAAGGAGTCCCTGCGAGAAAATGGACCTGTGAGCAATCCTGCATATGAGCAAGACTGGTAAAGCCTCAGCGTCGGCAAGGACATAACCCAGAAAGAATGAAGAGGAACACAGGAAGTTAAACAACTTCAGGGTGTGGGTTTGGGCAGAGAGGAAGTTTGTACAATGTCAATGTGGCAGTTTTCATCCAATCAGAAGAAAGAGCTTAAGGAGCTTGTGCAAAGATAACTGTCCAGTCAGAAAGAATTATACCATGTGATTATATCATGTGATTCTCACTAGCATTATAAAAGGCTTGCTTCACCGCAATAAAATTGACATTGCTTAATCATGTTGATTGTCGGCATGTCCGTATCTCCCGCACCTGTGTCATTGTAGTCTTTAGTCTTTCACAGTGTTTTGTCTCCATTACTCACTGAGGTGTTATCGCCCATATATCATCCACCGTTCTGGCATTCTCACATGGCAGGCCACACCTGGGCATCTACGTCACATCACCTCAGCATCGTTGTGTGTACTGTCAGGCTGTGTCACTTGGTCTGGCATTAACTCTACCCTGTGTGGTACTCTTGCATCCTTAGGTCATGTTTGTGAGCATGTAGACGTGTGTGTTTGAGGTGGAGCTGCTTTGTGTGTTTGTAGCCATTCTGGATGGGGTGGAATGGTCCCAGAAGGGGATGATGATTTGTCGGTGAGCGTGGCCTGTTCGGGTGGAGATTGTGTAGGTTGGTTTTGGGGATAGGCAGTAGTTATTGGCAAGCAGGCTCTAGAGTTCCTTCTTTTGCCTTTTGCAGGTACAATAGGGCCACCGGGAATCCAGAAGCAAATGCTTCCATGAAGTTTTCCAGAGTGTACAAAATGAAGCAAAGAAGGACCGGGAGCAGTGCACAGAGGGGAACATATTCCTCTTCTTCCAACTATGAGGGCCTGCGGTGTGGAATCATATGAAGTGATTGTGATGGCTTGAGGTGCATGATGATGCAGTTGGGGTGATCTGCCACTCCGGGAGGTGATGGTTAGATAGAGTAGATATTGAATGAGTGTTAGTTTTGGAAGGCATCTATCCTTGTATGTGAGGATGTTTTTCATTTCAGGGTATATTGAATTTAGAGAAAGTTAATGTGTCTTTTAAAAATAAAGAAACTCTTGAGCAGGGGGATTTCTTTATCTCCCTGACCTGGTTTATTGTCGCTTAGTCCTGGCCGCTCTGTCAGGTGATGTTCATGGCCAGCGTTTGGGTGGAGGTTAGGCTCAGGCCGTGGCGTTTGCAGGCAGGGTGATTTTTAGAGGCCTTCAGGAACCACGTTCCGAGGAGTGCCACAGCAGTGGGTCAAGGAAGTGTTGTGGGGGTCAGGTGGCCGGGTGGGTTTCCTGAGAGCAGGGGGTGGTTAGTGGGGTAGCTGAATGAGTGGTGTGTTTAGTATGTGTCTGCCTGTGCATGAGTGTTTAATGTTTTTTTTTTTCTTGCAGGTGGAGTTGAATTTTTTGAGTAGTTAGGGGGGGAAAAAAAAAAAAAAAACAAACCAAAAACAGCCGGGGAATTCTTTTTTTTTTTCCCCCAGCTGGGTTTTTTTCCCCGGTCCTGGCCACTCTGCGAGGCGACAATCATCGCCAATGTTTGGACACGGAGAGGTCTAGGGCCGGGGTTTTTGCAGGCAGGGCGATTTTGGAGGCCTCCGGGAACAGTGTTCCCGAGGAGCCATGCAGCCATGGGGTGAGGGACATGTCGTGGTGGTCCTGTACTGGGATGGCTTTGAGAACAGGGGGTGGTTAGTGGGGTAGCTGAATGTGTGGTGTGTTTAAAACGTGTTTGCCTGTGCATGGCTGTTTAATGTAATGTAGGGGTTTTTCTGTTGTTGCAGGTGGAGTGTTTTGAGTAGTCAGAAAAAAAACGAAAAAACAACCCAGCTGGGGGATTTATTTTTCACCCTGGTCCTGGCCACTCTGCAAGGTGATGATTGTTACCAGTGTTTGGATGCGGAGCAGTCTAGGGATGGAGTTTTTGGCAGGCAGGGTGATTTTTGAGGTCCTTGGGAATGGTGTTCCTGGACTCACGTATGTCATAGTAGTCTCTAAACAGTTATGAATGTAGTTAGTATGCCCTACGTACAGACATGATCCTAATGGGCATGTGTGAAATGACCATAAATGCTGAGAGGGGTAATAGTGGTAGGTAAAGCACTTGTAATGGTTTTGGGGTTTTTGAATTCCATAAGTTTTTGTGTAGTGTAGGTTCAATAAAGGTGTATTTGCTGTTGGTTCCAAGGTTTAATAAGGATGTAAAAGGTGGTTTGTAATGTGGATTTAGTGAAGGTGTACTTGCAGTGCTTGTAAGGTTTCCAAAGTAAATAAAAGCTTTGTGCAAGGTAGGCTCAATGAAGCTGTATTTGCTCTTGGTTCTAACTTTATTAAATAAGTAAAAACTGTTCTGTAATGCAGTTCTAACAAAGGTGTATTTGTTGGGGTTGGCTCTTGTGTGGTTTCTCTGGATGTGTAAGTTTGTCTTTATGTGTTTGCCGTTTGTCTCTGTCTCTCTCGCCATGTGTCTGACTTTGTCTCTCTGATTTTGTCTCTCTGTGTCTCTCTCAGACTTGGACTTTGTGTCTGTATTTCTCTCTTTGTCTCTTTTAGTTAATTGGTAATTAGCAGTACTAGAACATGGCTGTTGCCAGGGAGTAATCATTAAAAAAAAAATTTAAACTACATTACTCCCTGGTAATTTGGCCATGTTCTACTGCTGCACCACACTTACTATTTTTATTCTTTTACTGTATAATATTAATACACCACACACCTGACACCAATGAATAAACCCCTACCCCCCCCATAACACCCACCACCACACAACAACATAACATCCTCCACCTACACTCACTCCATCACAACCTATACCAATAACAACAAGTAGGTGTGGCTATGGTTAGTAGGTGGGGCTGGGGGTAGGGTTAGGATTACTGGGGTTAGGGCCAGGGGTGGGACTAGGGTTACTAGGCAGAGCTGGAGATGGGGCTACAGTCACTAGATGTGGCTGGGGGCTGGGTCAAGGGTTACTAGGTGGGGCTGGGGGCTGGGTGAAGGGTTACTAGGTGGGGCTGGGGGTGGGGTTAGGGTTACTAGGCAGGGCGAGGGGTGTGGTTACGGTTAGAGGGTGGACTCAGCGGCAGGATTAGGGGTTGGGGTTAGGGGTTACGAGTTGGGGGTAGGGCAGTTAGGGTTAGGGCAATAAGGGTTAGGCATTATGGTGATTAGGGTTGGGGTTAGGGGTTTGAGTTAGGGTTAGTGTGTCGGATAAGGGCTAGGGTGTCAGGTTAGGGGTTAGGGTGAGGGTTAGGGTTGGGGTTAGATTTACATGTTAGGGTTAGGGGAGGGTTAGGGTTAGGATTAGGGTTAGGGTAGGGGAAGAGGTTAGGGTTAGTGGTTAAGATTAGGGTGAGGGTTAGGGGTTATGGTTAGGGTTAGGTTTTAATGTTGGGGGTTAAGGGTTGGGGTTAGGGTTAAGGTTATGGGTTTGGGTTAGTGTTTAGGGGTAGGGCTTAGGTGTTAGGGGTTGGGGGTTGGGTTAGGATTGAGGGTGAGGGTGAGTTAGGGGTAGGTTTAGGGGTTAGGGTTGGGTTAGGTTTCAGATTAGGGTTAGATTTACATGTTAGGGTTAGGGTCAAGGGAAGGATAGGGATTAGGATTAGGGTTAGGGTAGGGGAAGGAGTTAGGGTTAGGGATTAGGGTGAGAGTTAAGGTTAGGGGTAGGGTTTAGGTGTTGGGGCTTTGGGTTTAGAGTTTAGGGTTAGGTCTTGGGGTTAGGGTTAGGAGTTAGGGGACAGTGTTATGGACGGGGTTAGGGGTTAGGTCTAGGTGTTGGAGGTTAGGGATAGGGTTAGGGGTTAGAGGTTAGGGTTAGGGGTTAGGGTTAGGTTTTAGGGGTTAAGGGTTGGTGTTAGGGGTTGGGTTAGGGGTTAAGGGTTGGTGTTAGGGGTTAGGGGTGTTAGGGTTAGGGCTGGGGGTTAAGGGTTAGGGATTAGAGTTAGGGGTTAGGGTTAGGGTTTGGGCTTAGAGGTTAGGTTTAGGGGTTAGGGTTATGCATTAGGGTTAGGGTTATTGTTAGGGGTTAGGTATTGGGATTAGGGGTTGGGGATAGGGGTTAGGGCTGGGGGTAAGGGATTAGGTTTAGGGGGTAGGGTTAGGAGTTAGTGTTAGGGGTTAGGGTTTAGTGGTACGCATTAGGGGTTAGGGGTAGGAGTTGTTAGGGTTTTGGGTTTAGAGTTTAGGATTAGGGTTTAAGGGGAGGGGTTAGGGTTTAGGGTTAGCGATTAGGGTTTTGGGGTTAGGGTAAGGGGTTAAGAGTCAGTGTTAGGGTTAGGGGTTAGAGGTTAGGGTAAGGTTGTAGGGCTTGGGGGTTAGGGTTAGCGGTTGGGGGTTGGGGTTAGGGCTTGGGCTTAGGGTTAGTGATTAGCGGTTGGGTTTAGGGTTAGTGATTAGGGGTTGGGTTCAGGGGTTAGTGTTAGGCTTTAGGGGTTGGGATTGGGGGTTAGGCGTTGGGGTTAGTGATTACGGGTAGGACTTAGGGGTTGGGGTTCGTGATTGGGGGTAGGGCTTAGGGGTTGGGGTTGGGGGTAGGGTTTAGGGGCTGGGGTTAGGGTTAGTGATTAGGGGTAGGGCTTAGGGGTTGGCATTAGGACTTAGGGGTTGGGGTTAGGGTTAGTGATTAGAGGTTGGGGTTAGGGTTAGTGATTAGGGGTAGGGCTTAGGGGTTGGGGGTAGGGCTTAGGGGTTGGGGTTAGTGATTAGGGGTAGGGCTTAGGGGCGGGGGGTAGGGTTAGTGATTAGGGGTTGGGGTTAGGGTTAGTGATTAGGGGTAGGACTTAGGGGTTTGGGTTGGGGTTAGTAGGGGTAGGGCTTGGGGGTTGGGGTTAAGGTTTGGGGTTAGGGTTGGGGCTTAGGGGTTGGGGTTAGGGTTGGGACATTGGGGCTTAGAGGTTGGGGTTTGGGGGTTGGGATTAGGGTTAGTGATTAGGGGTTGGGGTTAGGGTTAGTGATTAGGGGTTAGGGTTTAGGGGTTGGGGTTAGTTGTTGGTGTTAGGGATTGGGGTTAGGGTTATGGGTTATGGTTAGGGGTTAGGGTTATGAGTTAGTGTTTAGTGGTTAGGAGTTAGGTGTTAGGGTTAAGGATTAGTGGTTAGGTCTTTGGGTTAGGGTTAGGTTTAGTGTTGGGGTTAGGGTTTAGTGTTAGGGCTTGGGGTTAGTGGTTAGGGTTAGGCATTATGGTTAAGGGTTAGTGTTATGGTTAGTGTTAGGGGGTAGGATTTGAGTTAGGGGTAAGGGTTAGGGGTTACTGTTGCAGGTTATGGGTTAGGTTTAGGGGTTAGGGGTTGGAGTTAGGGGTTATGGTTAGTGGTTATTGGTTAGGGCTTAAGTGTTAGGGCTTTGGGTTTAGAGTTTAGGGTTAGGTCTTAGGTTTACGACCTGGGGTTAGGGTTAGGGATTTGGGGTTAGGCGTAAGGATTAGGTCTTAGGTTTAGGGCTTAGGGGTCAGAGTTAGCGGTTAGGGTTAGGCGTTGGAGGTTAATGTTAGGGGTTAGGGTTTAGAGGTTAGGGTTATGGTTTAGGGTTAGGATTTACTGTTATGGTTTAAGGGTTAGGGGTTAGGGTTTGGGGTTAACGGTTAGGTTTAGGACTTGGGGTTAGGGTTTAGGGTTAGGGCTTAGGGCTAGGGCTTAGGAGTGAGGGGTTAGGGCTAGGGTTTAGGAGTGAGGGGTTAGGGGGTTAGGGTTTGGGATTAGGGCTTGGTCATATGGTTAGGGACTAGACTTAGGTTTAGGGCTTAGTGTTAGGGTTTAGAGGTTAGGGGTTAGGGCTTGGGGTTTAGTGGTTAGGGCTTGGGGGTTGGGCGTTAGGGTTTGGGGTTAGGGCTAGTTCTTATAGTTAGGACTTGTGGTTAGGGACTAGATTTAGGGTTAGGGCTTGTGGTTAGGGACTAGATTGAGGGTTAGGGCTTAGTTTTAGGGGTTAAGGATTAGGGTTATTGTTATGGGTTAGCGCTTAGGGTTAGGGTTTAGGTTTAAGGGTTAGGTTTAGGGGTTAGGGTTAGGGGTTAGGGTTATGGTTAGTGGTTAGCTTTAGGGATATGGTTAGGGATAGGTGTTAGGTTTAGGGGTTTGAGTTATAGGTTAGTGTTAGATTTAGGGTTAGGGCTTGGGGTAAAGTGTTAGGTTTCGGGGGTAGGGTTAGGGGTTAGTGTTAGAGGTTAGAAGTTAGGGTTATGGGTTAGTGTTTAGGGGTTAGGAGTTAGGACTTAGGGTTAGGTTTAGGGCTTAGGGTTAGGGGTTATGGGTAGGGGTTAGTGGTTAGGGTTTGGGATTAAGGGTTAGGGTTTAGGGTTTGGGGTTAGGGATTAGGGTTAGGGGTTATGGTTAGGGTTAGTGTAGGGGTTAGAGCTCGGGGTTAGGGGTAGGTGTTAAGGTTTAGGGGATAGTGTTAGGGTTTAGGGCTTAGGGTTAGTGCTTAGGTTTAGGGGTTAGGCTTAGGGCTTGTGTTATGGGTTAGCTTTAGGGTTAGGGTTTGGCACTAAATGTTAGGGTTTAGGTTTAGGATTCAGGGTTATGGATTAAGGTTCGGGGTAAGGGTTAGTGGTTAGGGATTAGGGTTAGGTGTTAGGGGTTAGAGTTAGGAGTTAGGCTTATGGGTTAGTGTCCCAATCCAATATCGGGGCGGGTTCTTAAACGATCCCAAGAGCGAGATTAAGACACAAACGAGGTCAAATGCTGTATAACCTTGTGAGCTTTATTTCCCGTAACAATTAGTAATAGCGATAGGACAGAGAGAAAAGGAAAGAGAAAGTCAGAATACCTAAGCCAGAAAACGGTAGAGATGCAGCTAATTACCGCCACCACCAGGGATCCAACGATGTTGCGTAGACTCGGCCTCGGTGCAGGTGGTGGTGCTCCAAGCTCCGCCGAGGTCCCAGCTCCAGGTAACAGGTGTCGAAGCAGGTTGCAAAGACGGTGGCACCAAGAGAGGCATACGCAGTCCTTTAGTCCCCACGATTTCCCCGAAGAGTCCGCCCATTTCCACGGAGCTCATTGTAATATGTGCTGCCCCGTAGTCCTCCATATGCGCATGCCCAGGTGTTCTGGCGGGGGGGGTCGACCTGCAGTGCCTTCAGCCTTTGCACGTCTTCCTCGTCCCGCACCCAGCTCGCGCGCAGGTACAGCTTGGCAGGCACTGCCAAGGCTGTCATTGTTCTCACTTTGAGCTGATGTCGTGGTTTTTTCGGGGACTCTGTAGCGTACTCCTTCAGAACAACAGGATGCTGGGGGTGGGAAGTGGTGGTCGTGGAGCAGCAATGTTGAGACAAACAATGTCTAACACAGTTCCTTACACCACCCCATGGCTCAACATTGCTGTCTTCGTGGTGGTGATAAAGATAACAGTACAGAGAGAGAGAGAGAGAAAGACCAGAAAAGCGCAAAATACAATAACAAACGAGATTTCCAGCAAATTTTCTTTCCATAAACATGTCTTTAACAATATCTTTAACAGGTATAAGCATTTTTTAACTAACAAACATATCATCAATAACAAATATAAACATTTTTAACTGACAAACACATAACCAATAACATCTTTTAACAGATATATCATGCTTACAACTAACCAATTTTATAAAGCCAAAGCATCTTATGAACTAATTTTAAGGCTCCGATGAATTGACAGAAGAACGTAATGGCAGTTTACATGATTGACATTTACAGGGACAAAAAAGGAGAATTAGCATAA
Source organism: Strix uralensis (assembly GCF_047716275.1). Classification (NCBI taxonomy): domain Eukaryota; kingdom Metazoa; phylum Chordata; class Aves; order Strigiformes; family Strigidae; genus Strix; species Strix uralensis. The sequence continues at coordinate 73,867 of NW_027436727.1, forward strand.
CAATTAGGATAGTGATTAAGAAAGCAAAGACTACAACATGAATTAAAATCAAATCTGACACATCTTCCATCTTTGCCCGTGGTTTTAACCAAAATACCACAAAATGTTTGAGTCTCTGGCCGTCCACGCCGTCCGCTGCAGTTGGGATCAGCATGCGCAGCAGGAAAAAAAAATCCCTTTCCTCGCCCCCTTTTCCTAATGCGCATGCGTCATTAGGGTCTAGAAACTTCTTTTCCAAACTTAAAGGTAAATAAACAACACTATCCATAACAACACTAACAACATTCTAAATAAACATATAAAAAGATAACAGTAACACTATTGACTAACAGGTTTTTAACTAAACAAAGTTAAAGCTGTGTCTCAGCCAGGGCCGAGAAATGTGCTCTCGGTTCTATCTCAACCCGGACTGAGGAATGCGGTCTTGGTTCCATTTCAAACTGGACCGAGGAAGGAGCTCTCGGCTCTGTCTCAAACCGGACCGAGGAATGTGCCCTTGGTCCCGTCTTAGGGCGGACCGAGGAATGTGCTCTCGGTCCTTGGCGGGGAGGGGAAGGAGGTGGTTGTTTACATGAAACAGCACAACTACAAGAGGGTTTACATGGACACTTACCGGACGAAAACATACAAAACGCAAGAGTAAATACAGCAATAGCCAACAAAGTAAGAGCCAGAAAATCAAGTATTAAAAGGGCATACATTCTGATTATTATCACAAACTGCAATGCCGGAAAATAGATGGTGGTCGGACTTGCCTGAGCCGGGGATCTGCCAAAATGGACGCCCCCAGCCCAGAACGCATGTGCGGTTTAGGCCTAAAAATGTCTATCCTAAGCTTAAAATTTAAATGATTGATACAGCTACAGGCTTTGGTTGGCGAACGATACAAATCTGCTTTACACCATCAGGTGCGACAGTAGATATAAATTGCATGTTAGAAACAACACGTTGGATTAACTGAATAAAGCAAGGAATAATACACGGCAAGAACATCAAGGTGGCAAATGCACATATGAGATAAAATAGAAGCTGCTTTACCCATGGTGCTCCGGGTAGCCAAGACCATAGATCACCACTCCAGCCATTCCATGTTTGAACGGGGACATGAGCTAGTTTCCTAATGTCTGTGGTTAGCTGAAGGACTGCTTCACCTACATCGGCTATTTCCAGACAACAATTAGAAACATTAAGTTTTCCACATACTCCTCCCTCTTCAGCTAATAGGTAGTCTAAAACCATACGATGTTGAAGGATTACAGTGCGCATCTGTTGAGATTGTTGAGTTAAAAGGTCTATAGCATTAGCAGTTTTATTAGTAATAATTTCTAGAATTGCTTGTAGTCGAATTATACCGTTCAAATTATAAATTGGTTCTCTTGCCCCTGATATCGGTTCATTGGGATTCCAAGTGGCAGGCCCATAATGCTCAATAATTCTTTCAGGGGGCCACTCATTTTCCCCCCACTTTTGAGTTCCACCTATTTTAAACTCAACAGATCGCTTGTTGTGGACAATCCTTTTGTTCCCTAACTTATCATACAATTTTATTCCCAACTGAGGTAGTGGGTTGTTATACCACCCCGTGGCTGGAGTGGTGGCCTACAATAGGGGTCATAATAATCAAAGCCTGGGGATAAAGCCCATTCACAAACACTCTCCCCGACTCATACTCCTCTCCCTTTTGTCCAGTTAGGGCAGCAAATACCTTTTCCAGGAAAGTGGAGTTGCCAGGGATCAGCATCCTCAGTCCAGTATGGACTGTATTGAAATTGCTGACCCACCATTCTCGGTTAGCACTTAGAGAGCCAGAGCTTCCTCCGGAACCAAGGGAGAGGAGAACGGTCGCCCAAAGCAGTTTTGATGATGGTACACAACACATCCTACAAATATTAATAAGGCAATAGACATCAATACTATACAAAAAGTCAAAATCCACATAAGGATCCCCCGTCGTGACTCAGTATATCATTCTTCGGGGGAGGTTTTACCTGCAAGAGAAAAGAAAAGAAAAATCTTCTCGGTTCGTTTTGAGAACCGGAAGTGAGTTATAATCAGAAAGATGGAATAATCCACCTTGTATTAATTTTGTGCTCCTTTCTATAAGCATCTTTGGCCTTCCAGGTGTACTTATTAAGGGGTGTGTCCAACACCAGTGGCACTGTGCCCACTGTAGGAAGTGCGACCAAGATAGGTTGTCCTGGAAAATGAGATGGATTGCTGGGGGTGGAGGTGTAACACCTGCGAGCTGTCCTCCAGGCCGGGCAGGAGGCAACTGACCTCGCCATCCTCTTTAGGGACCTGGAGACCTTGTGCAGTGACACCTGCCAGTTCTGCACAAGTTGTTCTAATTTTTGGGTTGTGAGTCCATCCATCAAGTCATGGGGAACACCTTTCTGAAGCCCTAGTTGCCACAGTCCCTGTCGAGTTAGGGGCCTCTCTCTCCCAAAATTCTGAAATCGAGGTGATCCCAAGCCTTGGCCCTTCCTCATGGATGACTGTCACCCACTAATTTGCTCTGCAGCCCGTATGACCCTGGTTTCAGTTCTTTGGGACGATCCACCAACGGGGCCATATTTTCTCCCAAAATTAATCAATTCCTGGGCTACCTCTCCCCATGTCCATACTTTCCTCCCTGGCTGTCGGTGGTCAGGAGTCACTATCCCCTCAAGACTGGCCATCATTCTTTCTACATTAGAACTATTTTGAATTTTTCCTTGTAACTGAATGCCAATGGGTTTCAGGGAGTCAGGAAGTCCTTGTATCAGGGGAGTCATCCTCTCTGGGTCCACAGGCATCATCATCGGGGAGCCTTGGTTAGGCTTGAGCTCCCGATCATACATCATCTGCAGACAGACGGCCTTCTGCACACTTTCCACTAACTGATCCACCGTTCCTGTTATGGCAAGGGGATCCCCCCTCTCCAAGGGGTTCAGCCCTCCAGCCCAGTACGCAACTCTCTGAGTCAATGACCATGGGGCTCGGCGGTCGCCGGTCCTTAAAAACACACCCGGACCCCAATATCCTTCTGCTTCTTTCTCTGACAACAATATTCTATCCCCTCCTGACAAAGACACTCTCCACACATACTCTGTCTCTGATTCCTTTGCAGTCCTTGCAAAATCTTTTTTCAACTTTGCCAATTCGGTTGATGTAAATGGGACTTCTTTGGTGATAACCTGAGGACGGTTATCTCTATCGTCCTCGTACACATACTCTGTTTTAACCAGCGGATACATATGGGGGGGGGCTTTTTACAGTTTCTTTTGCCTTTTGCAAATCCCCTTGGGGACAAATTTGCCGTATCCCCTTCTCCAGAAGTTTCACCTCTGCCTTCGCCAGTGTATCCGTCTTCCTCAAAAGTTGCTCCCTCAATTCATCCTTTAATATTATATTTTGTTTCCTCTCCTTCTCTAGAAATTCTTTGGTTTCTTTCAATTGTTCCTGCAGGGTCTGTATGACCCTCTGCAGGGAGTCTATTACCATATCAGTTTGATACGACTTCTGCTTTTTCTCTTCCACCGCAGCTGCCAGACTGGCACCCAGGACTGCACATATAAAACCTTTGCCCTTGCCAGACCTGACTTTTGCATCTTTCTGTAGGGCAACAATCCTATCAGTAACAGCCTGTAAGTTGTACCAATTCCCTCGGGCCCAATCCATTCCAGGCACCGAAGGTCTTGATTTATGTTTCTCTAACAATTTAAACAAAGTTTCCTTCCCTGTTTTGGGTACTTCCTCTTTTGAGGGGTTTTCTAAAGCAGTACTCATTTTTCTTCAAAGCAAGACAACAACTCCTCAGTTACAGAATATTACACAATGTCAAATTTCCCCTGTTCACTCTCAGGAGGCCAAATCTGAATTTAACACAAAAGCAATGCAAAGGGGATTATCGTCCTGAGAGGGCCACACCTGGGTATGCAAGTACCCCCTGTTCAGTCTCAGGAGGTCACAACTTACTGTAACACAAAGGGAGTTATTTCATCCTGAGAAGTTTGCATCTAACACAGCAAGATAGTACAGCACTCTCGTCTCAAGGGATCCTGTCTGTGACGCCAATTTAAAATGTCCCGATCCAATATCGGGGCGGGTTCTTAAACGATCCCAAGAGCGAGATTAAGACACAAACGAGGTCAAATGCTGTATAACCTTGTGAGCTTTATTTCCCGTAACAATTAGTAATAGCGATAGGACAGAGAGAAAAGGAAAGAGAAAGTCAGAATCCCTAAGCCAGAAAACGGTAGAGATGCAGCTAATTACCGCCACCACCAGGGATCCAACGATGTTGCGTAGACTCGGCCTCGGTGCAGGTGGTGGTGCTCCAAGCTCCGCCGAGGTCCCAGCTCCAGGTAACAGGTGTCGAAGCAGGTTGCAAAGACGGTGGCACCAAGAGAGGCGTACGCAGTCCTTTAGTCCCCACGATTTCCCCGAAGAGTCCGCCCATTTCCACGGAGCTCATTGTAATATGTGCCGCCCCGTGGTCCTCCATACGCGCATGCCCAGGTGTTCTGGCGGGGGGGGTCGACCTGCAGTGCCTTCAGCCTTTGCACGTCTTCCTCGTCCCGCACCCAGCTCGCGCGCAGGTACAGCTTGGCAGGCACTGCCAAGGCTGTCATTGTTCTCACTTTGAGCGGATGTCGTGGTTTTTTCGGGGACTCTGTAGCGTACTCCTTCAGAACAACAGGATGCTGGGGGTGGGAAGTGGTGGTCGCGGAGCAGCAATGTTGAGACAAACAATGTCTAACACAGTTCCTTACAGTTAGGGTAAGGGGTTAGGGTTAGGGGTTTAGGTTAGTGGCTATGGTTAGGGGTTAGGGTTAGCTGTTGGTGTTAGGGATTAGGGTTAGGGGTTTAGGTTAGTGGCCATGGTTAGGGGTTAGGGTTAGCTGTTGGTGTTAGGGATTGGGGTTAGGGGTTGTGGGTTATGGTTAGGGCTTAGGGTTAGGGTTATGGGTTAGTGTAAGTGGTTAGAGTTTAGAATTTAGGGTTAGGGTTAGGTTTAGTGTTGGGGTTAGGGGTTATGGGTTAGGCTTAGGGGTTAGGGTTAGGGGTTATGGTTAGGTTTTAGTGTTAGGGCTTGGGGTTAGTGGTTAGGGTTAGGCGTTAGGGTTAGGGGCTAGTGTTATGGCTAATGTTAGGTGTTAGGACTTGTGTTAGGGGTTAGGCTTAGGTGTTAGTGTTGCATGTTATGGGTTGGGGGTAGGGTTAGGGGTTAGTGTTGTGGGTTAGGGTTATGTGTTGGGGCTTAAGGGTTGGGACTTAGGGTTACGGGTTAGGGTTATGATTAGGGATTGGGGGTAGGGGTTAGTGTTAGGGGCTGATTTAGGGCTTAGGGGTTATGTTTAGGGTTAGCGTTAGGGGTTAGGGTTAGGTTGAGAGGTTAGGTCTTGGGTTATGTGTTATGCTTGGATTTTAGGGTTAAGTGTTAGGGGTTAGGGTTAGGTTTAGGGGTTAGGGTTAAGGTTAGTAGTTAGGTGTATGTGTTAGGGGTTAGGGTTAGTAGTTAGGACATGGGGTTACGGGTTAGGGATAGGGGTTGGGGTTAGGATTTATGTGTTAAAGTTAGGGGTTAGGGTTAGGGGGTTGGGGTTAGGGGTTTGGGTTAAGGATTAGGGTTAGGGCTTAGGGATAGGGCTTGTGTTAGGGTTTAAGGTTAGGGCTTGGCGTTATGTCCTGAACCTAGAGACAGGTCTTAGGGGGTAGTGGTTAGGGGTGAGGTCTTATGGTTAGGTTTATGATTAGACCTTAGGGTTAGGGGTAGGGTTAGGGATTAGGGGGTTGGGTTTTAGGGTTAGGGCTTAGGGTTAAGGGTTCGGGATAGGGGTTTGGGTTGGGGTTATGGTTAGGGTTTATGGGGTATCGCTTAGGGTTAGGGCTTAGAGGTTAGGGTTAGGGGCTAGGTCTTAGGGTTAGGGGTTTGGGTTAGTGATCGGTTATCGCTTAGGGTTAGGGGTTATCTCTTTTGGTTAGGGTTTAGGGTTAGGGTTAGGACGTAGTGTTAGGGTTATTGTTAGGGCTTGGGGTTAGAGTTAGGCTTTAGGGGTTAGGGTTAGGGGGTTAGGGGTTAGGGGTTGTAAGGAACTGTATTAGACATTGTTTGTCTCTACATTGCTGCTCCGAGACCACCACTTCCCGCCTTGACATCCTGTTGTTCTAGAGGAGTACGCTACGAAGGAGACACAGAGCCCCGACAAAAAACCACGACATCCGCCCGAAGCGAGAACAACAGCAGCCTCGGCCGTGCCTGCCGTGCTGTAACAAGCTAGGTGCGAGACAAGGAGGACTTGACACCCCCCTCCCCAGCACGACCACCATGGACACCTGGGCAAGACCACGGGGTGGCACCTATTACAATGAGTTCTGTGGAAACGGGTGGACCTTTCGTGGAAACAGCGAGAACTGGGGCTATAAAAGGGTCGCGTACTCCTCTCCAGGGTACCCTCGTCTTCGGCACCTGTTACTTGGACCTGAGACCCCGGCGGCGATTGAAGCTCCTCCACCTACATCACGGCTGAGCCGACGGAACATCGCTGGATCCCTGGTGGTGGCGGTAACTAGTTGCACCTCTACCGTTTTTCTGGCTTAGGGATTCTGACTTTCTCTTTCCTTTCCCCTCTGTCCTATCGCTGTTATCAGAAAATAAAGTTCACAAGATTGTACAGCATCTGACCTCGTTTGTGTCTTAGTCTCGCTCTTGGGATCGTTTAAGAACCCACCCCGATATTGGATCGGGACATTTTAAATTGGCGTCACGGACAGGATCCCTTGAGGCGAGAGTGTTGTACTTTCTTACTGTGTTGGATTTAAGCGTCTCAGGACGACTTTACCCACTTTGTGTTACAATAAGTTGTGACCTCCTGAGGCTGAATAGGGGAAATTGTGGACAGAGAGGCTGTATTTGGATTAGGATTAGGTGCGACCTCCTGAGGCTGGACAGGGGAAGTCTCTATGTCAAAGTGTGACCCTCTCAGGACGCATATCCCCTTTTTAGTTGGAAAGAGAAAATTGATGGGAACCTTGCCGGCAGTCGATGTTTGTGATGAGGTGCTCTTGCGGGGCGAAGGAATAGATAAGTTATATGATCTTTTGGAGGCGCACCGGTCTCGTCCCTCGGTCCAGGGACTTGATTGGGCGAGAAAACATTGGTTCCAGGTGCAGAGTCTGGTGGATAGAATCAGGGTGTTACAAAAGGAAGCTAAAGTTAAGAAGGGAAAAGGAAAATCTATAATTTGTGCAGTACTAGGAGCGAGTCTAGTAGCTGCGATGGAAGAGAAAAAAGAGAAGTCTCGCCAAGATGACATTGTCATAGACTCCCTGCAGTCGGCCATACAAAGCCTGCAGAATCAATTGAGAGAAGCCAAAGAAGTAATAGAGGAGCAAAAGGAGCAAATCATGATACTGAAAAGTGAGTTGAGGGAACAACTTTTGGCAGAGACAGACACACTGGCGGAGGCACAAGTGAAGCTTTTAGAGAAAGGAATACGTCAAATTTACCCACAAGGGGATCTGCAGAAGGCAAAGGAAACCGTAGAAAGTCTTCCCCATATGTATCCTTTGGTCAAAACAGAATATATATATGAGGACGATAGTGATAATCGTCCTCAAGTAATTACCAGAGAAGTCCCATTTACATCAACCGAATTGGCAAAGTTGAAAAAAGATTTTGCAAGGACTGCAAAGGAATCAGAGACGGAATATGTGTGGAGAGTGTCTTTGTCAGGAGGGGATGGAATCTTATTGTCAGAGAAGGAAGCAGAAGGATATTGGGGTCCGGGTGTGTTTTTAACTACCGGTGACCACCGAGCCCCATGGTCATTAACTCAGAGAGTCGCGTATTGGGCTGGAGGGCTGAACCCCTTGGAGAGGGGGGATCCCCTTGCCATAACAGGTACAGTGGATCAGCTAGTAGAAAGTGTGCAGAAGGCAGCCTGTCTGCAGATGATGTATGATCAGGAGCTCAAGCCTAAGCAGGGCTCCCCGATGATGATGCCTGTGGACCCAGAGAGGATGACTCCCCTGATACAAGGACTTCCTGACTCCCTAAAACCCATTGGCATTCAGTTACAAGGAAAAATTCAAAATAGTTCCAATGTAGAGAGAATGACGGCCAGTCTTGAGGGGATAGTGACTCCTGACCACCGACAGCCAGGGAGGAAAGTATGGACATGGGGAGAGGTGGCCCAAGAACTAATTAATTTTGGGAGAAAGTATGGCCCCGTCAGCGGGTCGTCGCAAAGGATAGAAACCAGGATTTTACGGGCTGCAGAGAAAATTATCGGTCGACAATCATCTATGAAGAAGGGCCAAGGCCTGGGATCACCCCGATTTCAGAACTCTGGGAGAGAGAGACCACTAACTCGACAGGGACTGTGGCAACTAGGGCTTCAGAAAGGTGTTCCCCGTGACTTGATGGATGGGCTTACCACGAAAAAATTAGAGCAACTTGTGTACAACTGGTCAGGACAAAAGGTCCCTTCCAGACCAACCCCAAGTGCCCCACCAATAGTGAGCGATCCACCCCTGATAGACCTTGGGGAGGAACCGACTGGAGAAAAGAAGGTGGCGGGAAACTAGACCCTCCGCCCCCTCAAGGTGAGGGGGGAGGCGGAGGATGGATGTTTATTAGACAACTCACCTGCAACCCGAAAGGGGACTTACTCATAACTGTCGCTGTAGGACCAAGGAAAAGACTAGTAACCTTTTTGATTGATACTGGGGCACAAATTACCGTGCTAACGCGGACCGAAGCAGAACAATGTGGAATTCCGATTCCCTCGAAAAATTTAATTGTCCTAAATGCCCTGGGAAAAACACAGTCAGTACCTATGACTCCGGTGACGCTGTGGTTACCAGGAGAAGAAAGCCCTGTCAACACCATGGTAGCCATAGGAGCTTTCCAGATGAATCTTCTAGGTATAGATGTTTTGAAAGGTAGGCAGTGGCGAGACACCCAGGGAAACTCATGGTCATTTGGTGTCTCCCAGATCAGGCAGTTGGCCGGAATACCAGACACAGAAGTGCGTTTATTGCAAGCGGCACCTACCCTGCCACCCTCCAAATTGACAAATGTGAAACCCTACCCACTACCTCTAGGAGCAAGGGAGGGAATCACACCAGTTCTGGAGGATTTGAAAAAGCAAGGTATTGTGGTCCCCACTCACTCTCCCTTCAATTCACCAGCATGGCCGGTCCAAAAGCCAAACGGCAAATGGAGATTGACAATAGATTACAGGAGACTGAATGCCAATACAGGTCCACTCACATCTGCTGTACCAAACATTGCTGAATTGATAGCAACCATTCAGGAACAATCCCACCCTGTCATGGCAACAATTGATGTTAAAGATATGTTTTTTATGGTCCCCTTACAACCTGAGGACCAGGAGCGCTTTGCCTTTACCTGGGAGGGACAACAATATACTTTTACGCGACTCCCTCAAGGATACAAGCACTCCCCCACGCTGGCTCACCATGCTCTAGCGCAAGAGTTAGAAACAATTCCCAGAAAAGCAGAGGTAAAGATTTATCAGTACATAGATGATGTACTCATAGGAGGGAGTCAAGTAGAAGAAGTTGAAGAAACTCAAAAGGATATTATTGCCCATTTAGAAAACATAGGATTGACAATCCCACCTGAGAAAATACAGACCCCCTCCAGTGAGGTAAAATTTTTAGGAATCTGGTGGAAGGGAGGCATGACGTGCATCCCACCGGAGACTCTCTCCTCTCTCGATCAGATCAAGATACCAGAGTCAAAGAAAGACTTACAGCATGCACTGGGGTCGCTTGTGTTTTGGAGGAAACACATACCTGATTTTTCAATTATTGCCAGGCCCTTGTATGATTTACTGAGAAAAAGAGCCCAGTGGGAGTGGACTCAGGTCCACGATGAGGCTTTACAGTTGTTGGTGTTTGAAGCGACTGCCTACCAGGCCCTGGGTCCAATTCACCCAACAGACCCGGTCCAGATTGAATGGGGGTTCGCCAAGACCGGATTGTCCATCCATTTGTGGCAAAAGGGTCCAGAAGGTCCATTTAGGCCCATTGGGTTTTATTCTCGTAGCTTTAAAGATGCTGAGAAAAGATATACAACTTGGGAAAAAGGTTTATTTGTGGTTAGCCTAGCTCTGAGAGAAGCCGAACGTACCATTCGGCAACAACCTTTAGTTCTCAGAGGCCCATTTAAAGTGATCAAAGCTGTTTTGGCAGGAACTCCACCCCCTGACGGGGTGGCTCAGAGAGCCTCTGTGCGAAAATGGTATGCACAAATAGAGCACTACTGTGAAATCTTTTCTGTAACCGAAGGAGCCCCGAAAGTGCTAAATATACAAGATGAGGTAAACCCAGATAAGGAAAAATCCGAGCTTTTGTCAGTAATACAAGTAGCTCCTCCATTTTCTGGACAATTGCAAAACGTCATGGCCACTATGGGGGCCATGTCACAGTGGGCAGCAGGTCAGTGGTGGCCAGGTCACTATGGGGGCCATGTCACAGTGGGTAGCATGTCATTGGTGGCCAGGTCACTGTGGGGCTATGTCACAGTGGTCAGCGGATCAGTGGTGGCCATGTCACTGTGGGGACCATGTCAGAGTGGGCAGCAGGTCAGTTGTGGCCATGTCACTATGGGTCCATGTCACAGTGGGCAGCATGTCAGTGGTGGCCATGTCACTGTGGGGTCATGTCACAGTTTGCAGCAGGTCAGTGGTGGCCATGTCACAGTGAGCAACAGGCCACTGGTTGCCATGTCACTGTGGGGGCTATGTCACAGTGGGCAGCAAGTCAGTGCTGGCCATGTCACTATGGGGGCCATGTCACAATGTGCAGCAGGTCAGTAGTGGCCAAGTCACTGTGGGGCCATGTCACAGTGTGCAGCAGGTCAGTGGTGGCCATGTCACTATGGGGGCCATGTCACAGTGGGCAGCAGGTCAGTGGTGGCCATGTCACTATGGGGGCCATGTCACAGTGGGCAGCAGGTCAGTAGTGGCCACGTCACTGTGGGGCCATGTCACAGTGTGCAGCAGGTCAGTGGTGGCCATGTCACAGTGAGTAACAGGCCACAGGTTGCCATGTCACTGTGGGGGCTATGTCAGAGTGGGCAGCAGGTCAGTGGTGGCCATGTCACTATGGGGCCATGTCACAGTGGGCAGCAGGTCAGTGGTGGCCATGTCACTATGGGGGCTATGTCACAGTGGCCAGCTGGTCAGTGGTGGCCATGTCACTGTGAGGTCATGTCACAGTGTGCAGCAGGTCAGTGGTGGCCATGTCACAGTGAGCAATAGGCCACTGGTTGCCATGTCACTGTGGGGGCTATGTCACAGTGGGAAGCAGGTCAGTGGTGGCCATGTCACTATGGGGGCCATGTCACAGTGGGTAGCAGGTCAGTGGTGGCCAGGTCAATGTGGGGCTATGTCACAGTGGTCAGCGGATCAGTGGTGGCCATGTCACTGTGGGGACCATGTCACAGTGGGCAGAAGGTCAGTTGTGGCCATGTCACTATGAGTCCATGTCACAGTGGGCAGCAGGTCAGTGGTGGCCATGTCACTATGGGGGCCATGTCACAGTGGGTAGCAGATCAGTGGTGGCCAGGTCAATGTGGGGCTATGTCACAGTGGTCAGCGGATCAGTGGTGGCCATGTCACTGTGGGGACCATGTCACAGTGGGCAGAAGGTCAGTTGTGGCCATGTCACTATGAGTCCATGTCACAGTGGGCAGCAGGTCAGTGGTGGCCATGTCACAGTGAGCAACAGGCCACTGGTTGCCATGTCACTATGGGGGCCATGTCACAGTGGGCAGCAGGTCAGTGGTGGCCATGTCACTGTGGGGGCCATGTCACAGTGGGCAGCAGGTAAGGGCTGGCCATGTCACTATGGGGGCCATGTCAAAGAGGGCAGCATGTCAGTGGTGGCCAGGTCAATATGGGGGCCATGTCACAGTGGGTAGAAGGTCAGTGGTGGCCAGGTCACTGTGGGCTATGTCACAGTGGTCAGGGGATCAGTGGTAGCCATGTCACTGTGGGGACCATGTCAGAGTGGGCAGCACGTCAGTTGTGGCCATGTCACTATGGGTCCATGTCACAGTGGGCAGCATGTCAGTGGTGGCCATGTCACTATGGGGGCTATGTCACATTGTGTAGCAGGTCAGTGGTGGCCATGTCACTGTGGGGCCATGTCACAGTTTGCAGCAGGTCAGTGGTGGCCATGTCACAGTGAGCAACAGGCCACTGGTTGCCATGTCACTATGGGGGCCATGTCACAGTGGGCAGCAGGTCAGTGGTGGCCATGTCACTATGTGGGCCATGTCACAGTGGGCAGCAGGTCAGTGGTGGCCATGTCACTATAGGGGCCATGTCACTATGAGTCCATGTCACAGTGTGCAGCAGGTCAGTGGTTGCCATGTCACAGTGAGCAACAGGCCACTGGTTTCCATGTCACTGTGGGGGATATGTCACAGTGGACAGCGGGTCAGTTGCGGCCATGTCACTATGGGGGTCATGTCACAGTGGGCAGCAGGTCAGTGGTGGCCATGTCACTATGGGGGCCATGTCATAGTGTGCAGCAGGTCAGTGGTGGCCATGTCACTGTGGGGGCCATGTCACAGTGGTCAGCGGGTCAGTGGTGGCCATGTCACTGTTAGGTCATGTCTCAGTGGGCATCAGATCAGTTGTGGCCATGTCACAATGAGCAACAGTCCACTGGTGGCCATGTCACTGTGGGGGCTATGTCACAGTGGGCAGCAGGTCAGTGGTGGCCATGTCACTATGGGGGCCATGTCACAGTGGGCAGCAGGTCAGTGGTGGCCATGTCACTATGGGGGCCATGTCACAGTGGGCAGCAGGTCAGTGGTGGCCATGTCACTGTGGCGGCCATGTCACAGTGGTCAGAGGGTCAGTGTTGGCCATGTCACTGTGAGGTCATCTCACAGTGGGCAGCAGGTCAGTTGTGGCCATGTCACTATGGGGGCCATGTCACAGTGGGCAGCAGGTCAGTGGTGGCCATGTCATTGTGGGGGCCATGTCACAGTGGGGAGCATGTCAGTGGTGGCCATGTCACTATGGGGGCTATGTCACAGTGGGTAGCCGGTAAGTGGTGGCCATGTCACTGTGGGGGCCATGTCACAGTGGTCAGCGGGTCAGTGGTGGCCATGTCACTGTGAGGTCATGTCACAGTGGGCAGCAGATCAGTTGTGGCCATGTCACAATGAGCAACAGTCCACTGGTGGCCATGTCACTGTGGGGGCTATGTCACAGTGGGCAGCATGTCAGTGGTGGCCACGTCACTATGAGGCCATGTCACAGTGGGCAGCATGTCAGTAGTGATCATGTTACTGTATGGGACATGTCACATTGGGGAGCAGGTGAGTGGTGGCCATGTCACTGTGAGGTCATGTCACAGTGTGCAGCAGGTCAGTGGTGGCCATGTCAGAGTGAGCAACAGGCCACTGGTTGCCATGTCACTGTGGGGGCTATGTCACAGTAGGCAGCAGGTCAGTTGTGGCCATGTCACTATGGGGGCCATGTCACAGTGGGCAGCAGGTCAGTGGTGGCCATGTCACTATGGGGGCCATGTCACAGTGGGCAGCAGGTCAGTGGTGGCCATGTCACTGTGGGGGCCATGTCACAGTGGTCAGCGGGTCAGTGGTGGCCATGTCACTATGGTGGCCATGTCACTGTGGGCAGCAGTTCAGTGGTGGCCATGTCACTATGGGGGCCATGTCACAGTGGGCAGCAGGTCAGTGGTGGCCATGTAACTATGGGGGCTATGTCACAGTGGGCAGCAGGTCAGTACTGGCCATGTCACTATGGGGGCCATGTCACAGTGGGTAGCAGGTCAGTGGTGGCCATGTCACTATGGGGGCTATGTCACAGTGGGGAGCGGAGAAGTGGTGGCCATGTCACTGTGGGGGCCATGTCACAGTGCGCAGCAGGTTAGTGGTGGCCATGTCACTGTGGGGGCCATGTCACACTGGGCTGATGTTAGTTGTGGCCATGTCATTCAGGTAATGTCACAGTATGCAGCATGTCAGTGGTGGCCATGTCACAGTGAGCAACAGGCCACTGGTTGCCATGTCACTGTGGGGGCTATGTCACAGTGGGCAGTAGGTCAGTGGTGGCCATGTCACTATGGGGGCCATGTCACAGTGGGCAACAGGTCAGTGGTGGCCATGTCACTGTGGGGGCCATCTCACAGTGGTCAGCGGGTCAGTGGTGGCCATGTCACTGTGGGGGCCATGTCACAGTGGTCAGCGGGTCAGTGGTGGCCATGTCACTGTGAGGTCATGTCACAGTGGGCAGCAGATCATTTGTGGCCATGTCACAATGAGCAACAGTCCACTGGTGGCCATGTCACTGTGGTGGCCAGTCACAGTGGGGAGAAGGTCAGTGGTGGCCATGTCACTGTGAGGTCATGTCACAGTGTGCAGCAGGTCAGTGATGGCCATGTCACAGTGAGCAACAGGCCACTGATTGCCATGTCACTGTGGGGGCTATGTCACAGTGGGCAGCAGGTCAGTGGTGGACATGTCACTATGGGGGCTATGTCACATTGGGCAGCAGGTCAGTGGTGGCCATGTCACTGTGAGGTCATGTCACAGTGTGCAGCAGGTCAGTGGTGGCCATGTCACAGTGAGCAACAGGCCACTGGTTGCCATGTCACTGTGGGGGCTATGTCACAGTGGGCAGCAGGTCAGTGGTGGCCATGTCACTATGGGGGCATGTCACAGTGGGCAGCAGGTCAGTGCTGGCCATGTCACTATGGGGGCCATGTCACAGTGGGCAGCAGGTCAGTGGTGCCCAAGTCACTGTGGGGCCATGTCACAGTGTGCAGCAGGTCAGTAGTGGCCACGTCACTGTGGGGCCATGTCACAGTGAGCAACAGACCACTGGTTGCCACGTCACTATGGGGGCCATGTCACAGTGGGCAGCAGGTCAGTGGTGGCCATGTCACTATGGGGGCTATGTCACATTGGGTAGCAGGTCAGTGGTGGCCATGTCACTGTGAGGTCATGTCACAGTGTGCAGCAGGTCAGTGGTGGCCATGTCACAGTGAGCAACAGGCCACTGGCTGCCATGTCACTGTGGGGGTATGTCACAGTGGGCAGCAGGTCAGTGGTGGCCATGTCACTATGGGGGCTATGTCACAGTGGGCAGCAGGTCGGTGGTGGCCATGTCACTATGGGGGCCATGTCACAGTGTGCAGCAGGTCAGTGATGGCCATGTCACAGGGAGAAACAGGCCACTGGTTTCCATGTCACTGTGAGGGCTATGTCACAGTGGGCAGCAGGTCAGTGCTGGCCATGTCACTGTGGGGGCCATGTCACAGTGGGCAGCAGGTCAGTAGTGGCCACGTCACTGTGGGGCCATGTCACACTGTGCAGCAGGTCAGTGGTGGCCATGTCACAGTGAGAAACAGGCCACTGGTTGCCATGTCACTGTGGGGGCTATGTCACAGTGGGCAGCAGGTCAGTTGTGGCCAAGTCTCTATGGGGCCATGTCACAGTGGGCAGCAGGTCAGTGGTGGGCATGTCACTATGGGGGCCATGTCACAGTGGGTAGCAGGTCACTGGCGGCCAGGTCAATGTGGGGCTATGTCACAGTGGTCAGTGGATCAGTGGTGGCCATGTCACTGTGGGGACCAAGTCACAGTGGGCAGTAGGTCAGTGGTGGCCATGTCACTATGTGGGCTATGTCACAGTGGGTAGAATGTCAGTGGTGGCCATGTCACTATGGGGGCTATGTGACAGTGGGCAGCGGAGAAGTGGTGGCCATGTCACAGTGAGCAACAGGTTAGTGGTGTGCATGTCACTATGGGGGCCATGTCACAGTGGGCAGCAGGTCAGTAGTCGCCACATCACTGTGGGGCCATGTCACAGTGTGCAGCAGGTAAGTGATGGCCATGTCACAGTGAGCAACAGGCCACTGGTTGCCATGTCACTGTGGGGGCTATGTCACAGTGGGCAGAAGGTCAGTGGTGGCCATGTCACTATGGGGGCCATGTCACAGTGGGCAGCAGGTCAGTGGTGGCCATGTCACTCTGTGAGCCATGTCACAGTGGGCAGCAGGTCAGTGATCCCCATGTCACATTGAGTAACAGGCCACTGGTTGCCATGTCACTGTGGGGGCTATGTCACATTGGGCAGCAGGTCAGTGGTGGCCATGTCACTGTGAGGTCATGTCACAGTGAGCAACAGGCCACTGGTTGCCATGTCACTGTGGGGGCTATGTCACAGTGGGCAGCAGGTCAGTGGTGGCCATGTCACTATGGGGGCCATGTCACAGTGGGCAGCAGGTCACTGGTGGCCATGTCACTATGGGGGCCA
Organism: Strix uralensis; assembly: GCF_047716275.1. NCBI lineage: Eukaryota > Metazoa > Chordata > Aves > Strigiformes > Strigidae > Strix > Strix uralensis. Next base: position 90,179 of record NW_027436727.1, read on the forward strand.
TGTCACAGTGGGCAGCAGGTCAGTAGTCGCCACATCACTGTGGGGCCATGTCACAGTGTGCAGCAGGTAAGTGATGGCCATGTCACAGTGAGCAACAGGCCACTGGTTGCCATGTCACTGTGGGGGCTATGTCACAGTGGGCAGCAGGTCAGTGGTGGCCATGTCACTATGGGGGCCATGTCACAGTGAGCAGCAGGTCAGTAGTGGCCACGTCACTGTGGGGCCATGTCACAGTGGGCAGCAGGTCAGTGCTGGCCATGTCAATATGGGGGCCATGTCACAGTGGGCAGCAGGTCAGTGGTGGCCATGTCACTATGGGGGCCATGTCACAGTGGGCAGCAGGTCAGTGGTGGCCATGTCACTATGGGGGCTATGTCACATTGGGCAGCAGGTCAGTGGTGGCCATGTCACTGTGAGGTCATGTCACAGTGTGCAGCAGGTCAGTGGTGGCCATGTCACAGTGAGCAACAGGCCACTGGTTGCCATGTCACTGTGGGGGCTATGTCACAGTGGGCAGCAGGTCAGTGGTGGCCATGTCACTATGGGGGCATGTCACAGTGGGCAGCAGGTCAGTGCTGGCCATGTCACTATAGGGGCCATGTCACAGTGGGCAGCAGGTCAGTGGTGCCCAAGTCACTGTGGGGCCATGTCACAGTGTGCAGCAGGTCAGTAGTGGCCACGTCACTGTGGGGCCATGTCACAGTGTGCAGCAGGTCAGTGATCCCCATGTCACATTGAGTAACAGGCCACTGGTTGCCATGTCACTGTGGGGGCTATGTCACATTGGGCAGCAGGTCAGTGGTGGCCATGTCACTGTGAGGTCATGTCACAGTGAGCAACAGGCCACTGGTTGCCATGTCACTGTGGGGGCTATGTCACAGTGGGCAGCAGGTCAGTGGTGGCCATGTCACTATGGGGGCCATGTCACAGTGGGCAGCAGGTCACTGGTGGCCATGTCACTATGGGGGCCATGTCACAGTGGGCAGCAGGTCAGTAGTCGCCACATCACTGTGGGGCCATGTCACAGTGTGCAGCAGGTAAGTGATGGCCATGTCACAGTGAGCAACAGGCCACTGGTTGCCATGTCACTGTGGGGGCTATGTCACAGTGGGCAGCAGGTCAGTGGTGGCCATGTCACTATGGGGACCATGTCACAGTGAGCAGCAGGTCAGTAGTGGCCACGTCACTGTGGGGCCATGTCACAGTGGGCAGCAGGTCAGTGCTGGCCATGTCAATATGGGGGCCATGTCACAGTGGGCAGCAGGTCAGTGGTGGCCATGTCACTATGGGGGCCATGTCACAGTGGGCAGCAGGTCAGTGGTGGCCATGTCACTATGGGGGCTATGTCACATTGGGCAGCAGGTCAGTGGTGGCCATGTCACTGTGAGGTCATGTCACAGTGTGCAGCAGGTCAGTGGTGGCCATGTCACAGTGAGCAACAGGCCACTGGTTGCCATGTCACTGTGGGGGCTATGTCACAGTGGGCAGCAGGTCAGTGGTGGCCATGTCACTATGGGGGCATGTCACAGTGGGCAGCAGGTCAGTGCTGGCCATGTCACTATGGGGGCCATGTCACAGTGGGCAGCAGGTCAGTGGTGCCCAAGTCACTGTGGGGCCATGTCACAGTGTGCAGCAGGTCAGTAGTGGCCATGTCACAGGGAGAAACAGGCCACTGGTTTCCATGTCACTGTGAGGGCTATGTCACAGTGGGCAGCAGGTCAGTGGTGGCCATGTCACTGTGGGGGCCATGTCACAGTGGGCAGCAGGTCAGTAGTGGCCACGTCACTGTGGGGCCATGTCACACTGTGCAGCAGGTCAGTGGTGGCCATGTCACAGTGAGAAACAGGCCACTGGTTGCCATGTCACTGTGGGGGCTATGTCACAGTGGGCAGCAGGTCAGTTGTGGCCAAGTCTCTATGGGGCCATGTCACAGTGGGCAGCAGGTCAGTGGTGGGCATGTCACTATGGGGGCCATGTCACAGTGGGTAGCAGGTCACTGGCGGCCAGGTCAATGTGGGGCTATGTCACAGTGGTCAGTGGATCAGTGGTGGCCATGTCACTGTGGGGACCAAGTCACAGTGGGCAGCAGGTCAGTTGTGGCCATGTCACTATGGGTCCATGTCACAGTGGGCAGAGGGTCAGTGGTGGCCATGTCACTATTGGGGCCATGTCACAGTGGGCAGCAGGTCAGTGGTGGCCATGTCACTATGGGGGCCATGTCACAGTGTGCAGCAGGTCAGTGGTGGCCATGTCACTATGGGGGCCATGTCACAGTGGGCAGGAGGTCAGTGGTGGCCATGTCACTATGGGGGCCATGTCACATTGGGCAGCAGGTAAGTAGTGGCCACGTCACTGTGGGGCCATGTCACAGTGTGCAGCAGGTCAGTGCTGGCCGTGTCACTATGGGGGCCATGTCACAGTGGGCAGCAGGTCAGTGGTGGCCATGTCACTATGGGGGCCATGTCACAGTGTGCAGCAGGTCAGTGATGGCCAGGTCACTGTCGGGCTATGTCACAGTGGTCAGCGGATCAGTGGTGGCCATGTCACTGTGGGGGCTATGTCACAGTGTGCAGCAGGTCAGTTGTGGCCATGTTACTATGAGTCCATGTCACAGTGGGCAGCAGGTCAGTGGTGTCCATGTCACAGTGAGCAACAGGCCACTGTTTGCCATGTCACTGTGGGGGCTATGTCACAGTGGGCAGCAGGTCAGTTGTGGCCAAGTCTCTATGGGGCCATGTCACAGTGGGGAGCAGGTCAGTGGTGCCCATGTCACTGTGGGGACCAAGTCACAGTGGGCAGCAGGTCAGTTGTGGCCAAATCTCTATGGGGCCATGTCACAGTGGTCAGCGGGTCAGTGTGGGCCATGTCACTGTGGGGACCATGTCACAGTGTGTAGCAGGTCAGTGGTGGTCATGTCACAGTGAGCAACAGGCCACTGGTTGCCATGTCACTTTGGGTGCTATGTCACAGTGGGCAGCAGGTCAGTGGTGGCCATGTCACTATGGGGGCCATGTCACAGTGGGCAGCAGGTCAGTGGTGGCCATGTCACTATGGGGGCCATGTCACAGTGGGTAGCAGGTCAGTGGTGGCCACGTCACTGTGGGGCCATGTCACAGTGTGCAGCAGGTCAGTGATGGCCATGTCACAGTGAGCAGTAGGCCACACGTTGCCATGTCACTGTGGGGGCTATGTCACTGTGGGTAGCAGGTCAGTGATGGCCAGGTCACTGTGGGGCTATGTCACAGTGGTCAGCGGATCAGTGGTGGCCATGTCACTGTGGGGGCTATGTCACAGTGGGCCGCAGGTCAGTTGTGGCCATGTCACAATGAGTCCATGTCACAGTGGGCAGCAGGTCAGTGGTGGCCATGTCACTATGGGGGCTATGTCACGTTGGGCAGCAGCTCAGTGCTGGCCATGTCACAGTGAGCAACAGGCCAATGGTTGCCATGTCCCTATGGGGTCTATGTCACAGTGGGCAGCAGGTCACTGGTGGCCATGTCACTATGGGGGCCATGTCACAGTGGGAACCAGGTCAGTGGTGGGCATGTCACTGTGAGGTCATGTCACAGTGTGCAGCAGGTCAGTGGTGGCCATGTCACAGTGAGCAACAGGCCACTGGTTGCCGTGTCACTGTGGGGGCTATGTCACAGTGGGCAGCATGTCAGTGGTGCCCATGTCACTGTGGGGGCCATGTCACAGTGGGAAGCAGGTCAGTGGTGGCCATGTCACTATGGGGGCCATGTCACAGTGGGCAGCATGTCAGTGGTGCCCATGTCACTGTGGGGGCTATGTCACAGTGGGAAGCAGGTCTGTGGTGGCCATGTCACTATGGGGGCCATGTCACAGTGGGCAGGAGGTCAGTTGTGGCCATGTCACTATGGGGGCCATGTCACAGTGGGCAGCAGGTCAGTAGTGGCCACGTCACTGTGGGGCCATGTCACAGTGTGCAGCAGGTCACTGATGGCCATGTCACAGTGAGCAACAGGCCACTGGTTGCCATGACACTATGGGGGCTATGTCACAGTGGGCAGCAGGTCAGTTGTGGCCATGTCACTATGGGGGTCATGTCACAGTGGGCAGCAGGTCACTGCTGGCCATGTCATTGTGGGGGCCATGTCACAGTGAGCAGCAGGTCAGTAGTGGCCACGTCACTGTGGGGCCATGTCACAGTGGGCAGCAGGTCAGTGTTGGCCATGTCACTATGGGGGCCATGTCACAGTGGGCAGCATGTCAGTGGTGGCCATGTCACTATGGGGGCCATGTCACAGTGGGCAGCAGGTCAGTAGTGGCCACGGCACTGTGGGGCCATGTCACAGTGGGCAGCAGGTCAGTGGTGGCCATGTCACTATGGGGGCCATGTCACAATGTGCAGCATGTCACTGATGGCCATGTCACAGTGAGCAACAGGCCACTGGTTGCCATGTCACTGTGGGGGCTATGTCACAGTGGGCAGCAGGTCAGTGGTGGCCATGTCACTATGGGGGCATGTCACAGTGGGCAGCAGGTCAGTGCTGGCCATGTCACTATGGGGGCCATGTCACAGTGGGCAGCAGGTCAGTGGTGCCCAAGTCACTGTGGGGCCATGTCACAGTGTGCAGCAGGTCAGTAGTGGCCACGTCACTGTGTGCCCATGTCACAGTGAGCAACAGGCCACTGGTTGCCACGTCACTATGGGGGCCATGTCACAGTGGGCAGCAGGTCAGTGGTGGCCATGTCACTATGGGGGCTATGTCACATTGGGTAGCAGGTCAGTGGTGGCCATGTCACTGTGAGGTCATGTCACAGTGTGCAGCAGGTCAGTGGTGGCCATGTCACAGTGAGCAAAGGGGCACTGGCTGCCATGTCACTGTGGGGGTATGTCACAGTGGGCAGCAGGTCAGTGGTGGCCATGTCACTATGGGGGCTATGTCACAGTGGGCAGCAGGTCGGTGGTGGCCATGTCACTATGGGGGCCATGTCACAGTGTGCAGCAGGTCAGTGATGGCCATGTCACAGGGAGAAACAGGCCACTGGTTTCCATGTCACTGTGAGGGCTATGTCACAGTGGGCAGCAGGTCAGTGCTGGCCATGTCACTGTGGGGGCCATGTCACAGTGGGCAGCAGGTCAGTAGTGGCCACGTCACTGTGGGGCCATGTCACACTGTGCAGCAGGTCAGTGGTGGCCATGTCACAGTGAGAAACAGGCCACTGGTTGCCATGTCACTGTGGGGGCTATGTCACAGTGGGCAGCAGGTCAGTTGTGGCCAAGTCTCTATGGGGCCATGTCACAGTGGGCAGCAGGTCAGTGGTGGGCATGTCACTATGGGGGCCATGTCACAGTGGGTAGCAGGTCACTGGCGGCCAGGTCAATGTGGGGCTATGTCACAGTGGTCAGTGGATCAGTGGTGGCCATGTCACTGTGGGGACCAAGTCACAGTGGGCAGCAGGTCAGTTGTGGCCATGTCACTATGGGTCCATGTCACAGTGGGCAGAGGGTCAGTGGTGGCCATGTCACTATTGGGGCCATGTCACAGTGGGCAGCAGGTCAGTGGTGGCCATGTCACTATGGGGGCCATGTCACAGTGGGCAGCAGGTCAGTGGTGGCCATGTCACTGTGGGGTCCATGTCACAGTGGGCAGTAGGTCAGTGGTGGCCATGTCACTATGTGGGCTATATCACAGTGGGTAGAATGTCAGTGGTGGCCATGTCACTATGGGGGCTATGTGACAGTGGGCAGCGGAGAAGTGGTGGCCATGTCACAGTGAGCAACAGGTTAGTGGTGTCCATGTCACTATGGGGGCCATGTCACAGTGTGCAGCAGGTCAGTGGTGGCCATGTCACAGTGAGCAACAGGCCACTGGTTGCCATGTCACTGTGGGGGCTATGTCACAGTGGGCAGAAGGTCAGTGGTGGCCATGTCACTATGGGGGCCATGTCACAGTGGGCAGCAGGTCAGTGGTGGCCATGTCACTCTGGGAGCCATGTCACAGTGGGCAGCAGGTCAGTAGTGGCCACGTCACTGTGGGGCCATGTCACAGTGTGCAGCAGGTCAGTGATCCCCATGTCACATTGAGTAACAGGCCACTGGTTGCCATGTCACTGTGGGGGCTATGTCACATTGGGCAGCAGGTCAGTGGTGGCCATGTCACTGTGAGGTCATGTCACAGTGAGCAACAGGCCACTGGTTGCCATGTCACTGTGGGGGCTATGTCACAGTGGGCAGCAGGTCAGTGATGGCCATGTCACAGGGAGAAACAGGCCACTGGTTTCCATGTCACTGTGAGGGCTATGTCACAGTGGGCAGCAGGTCAGTGCTGGCCATGTCACTGTGGGGGCCATGTCACAGTGGGCAGCAGGTCAGTAGTGGCCACGTCACTGTGGGGCCATGTCACACTGTGCAGCAGGTCAGTGGTGGCCATGTCACAGTGAGAAACAGGCCACTGGTTGCCATGTCACTGTGGGGGCTATGTCACAGTGGGCAGCAGGTCAGTTGTGGCCAAGTCTCTATGGGGCCATGTCACAGTGGGCAGCAGGTCAGTGGTGGGCATGTCACTATGGGGGCCATGTCACAGTGGGTAGCAGGTCACTGGCGGCCAGGTCAATGTGGGGCTATGTCACAGTGGTCAGTGGATCAGTGGTGGCCATGTCACTGTGGGGACCAAGTCACAGTGGGCAGCAGGTCAGTTGTGGCCATGTCACTATGGGTCCATGTCACAGTGGGCAGAGGGTCAGTGGTGGCCATGTCACTATTGGGGCCATGTCACAGTGGGCAGCAGGTCAGTGGTGGCCATGTCACTATGGGGGCCATGTCACAGTGGGCAGCAGGTCAGTGGTGGCCATGTCACTGTGGGGTCCATGTCACAGTGGGCAGTAGGTCAGTGGTGGCCATGTCACTATGTGGGCTATATCACAGTGGGTAGAATGTCAGTGGTGGCCATGTCACTATGGGGGCTATGTGACAGTGGGCAGCGGAGAAGTGGTGGCCATGTCACAGTGAGCAACAGGTTAGTGGTGTCCATGTCACTATGGGGGCCATGTCACAGTGTGCAGCAGGTCAGTGGTGGCCATGTCACAGTGAGCAACAGGCCACTGGTTGCCATGTCACTGTGGGGGCTATGTCACAGTGGGCAGAAGGTCAGTGGTGGCCATGTCACTATGGGGGCCATGTCACAGTGGGCAGCAGGTCAGTGGTGGCCATGTCACTCTGGGAGCCATGTCACAGTGGGCAGCAGGTCAGTAGTGGCCACGTCACTGTGGGGCCATGTCACAGTGTGCAGCAGGTCAGTGATCCCCATGTCACATTGAGTAACAGGCCACTGGTTGCCATGTCACTGTGGGGGCTATGTCACATTGGGCAGCAGGTCAGTGGTGGCCATGTCACTGTGAGGTCATGTCACAGTGAGCAACAGGCCACTGGTTGCCATGTCACTGTGGGGGCTATGTCACAGTGGGCAGCAGGTCAGTGGTGGCCATGTCACTCTGGGGGCCATGTCACAGTGGGCAGCAGGTCACTGGTGGCCATGTCACTATGGGGGCCATGTCACAGTGGGCAGCAGGTCAGTAGTCGCCACATCACTGTGGGGCCATGTCACAGTGTGCAGCAGGTAAGTGATGGCCATGTCACAGTGAGCAACAGGCCACTGGTTGCCATGTCACTGTGGGGGCTATGTCACAGTGGGCAGCAGGTCAGTGGTGGCCATGTCACTATGGGGGCCATGTCACAGTGAGCAGCAGGTCAGTAGTGGCCACGTCACTGTGGGGCCATGTCACAGTGGGCAGCAGGTCAGTGCTGGCCATGTCAATATGGGGGCCATGTCACAGTGGGCAGCAGGTCAGTGGTGGCCATGTCACTATGGGGGCCATGTCACAGTGGGCAGCAGGTCAGTGGTGGCCATGTCACTATGGGGGCTATGTCACATTGGGCAGCAGGTCAGTGGTGGCCATGTCACTGTGAGGTCATGTCACAGTGTGCAGCAGGTCAGTGGTGGCCATGTCACAGTGAGCAACAGGCCACTGGTTGCCATGTCACTGTGGGGGCTATGTCACAGTGGGCAGCAGGTCAGTGGTGGCCATGTCACTATGGGGGCATGTCACAGTGGGCAGCAGGTCAGTGCTGGCCATGTCACTATAGGGGCCATGTCACAGTGGGCAGCAGGTCAGTGGTGCCCAAGTCACTGTGGGGCCATGTCACAGTGTGCAGCAGGTCAGTAGTGGCCACGTCACTGTGGGGCCATGTCACAGTGTGCAGTAGGTCAGTGATCCCCATGTCACATTGAGTAACAGGCCACTGGTTGCCATGTCACTGTGGGGGCTATGTCACATTGGGCAGCAGGTCAGTGGTGGCCATGTCACTATGGGGGCCATGTCACAGTGGGCAGGAGGTCAGTTGTGGCCATGTCACTATGGGGGCCATGTCACAGTGGGCAGCAGGTCAGTAGTGGCCACGTCACTGTGGGGCCATGTCACAGTGTGCAGCAGGTCACTGATGGCCATGTCACAGTGAGCAACAGGCCACTGGTTGCCATGACACTATGGGGGCTATGTCACAGTGGGCAGCAGGTCAGTTGTGGCCATGTCACTATGGGGGTCATGTCACAGTGGGCAGCAGGTCACTGCTGGCCATGTCATTGTGGGGGCCATGTCACAGTGAGCAGCAGGTCAGTAGTGGCCACGTCACTGTGGGGCCATGTCACAGTGGGCAGCAGGTCAGTGTTGGCCATGTCACTATGGGGGCCATGTCACAGTGGGCAGTATGTCAGTGGTGGCCATGTCACTATGGGGGCCATGTCACAGTGGGCAGCAGGTCAGTAGTGGCCACGGCACTGTGGGGCCATGTCACAGTGGGCAGCAGGTCAGTGGTGGCCATGTCACTATGGGGGCCATGTCACAATGTGCAGCATGTCACTGATGGCCATGTCACAGTGAGCAACAGGCCACTGGTTGCCATGTCACTGTGGGGACCATGTCACAGTGGGCAGAAGGTCAGTTGTGGCCATGTCACTATGAGTCCATGTCACAGTGGGCAGCAGATCAGTTGTGGCCATGTCACAATGAGCAACAGTCCATAGGTGGCCATGTCACTGTGGTGGCCAGTCACAGTGGGCAGCAGGTCAGTGGTGGCCACGTCACTGTGGGGCCATGTCACAGTGGGCAGCAGGTCAGTGATGGCCATGTCACACTGAGTAACAGTCCACTGGTGGCCATGTTACTGTGGGGGCTATGTCACAGTGGGCAGCAGGTCAGTGCTGGCCATGTCACTATGGGGGCCATGTCACAGTGGGCAGCAGGTCAGTGGTGGCCATGTCACTATGGGGGCCATGTCACAGTGGGTAGCAGGTCAGTGGTGCCCAGGTCAATGTGGGGCTATGTCACAGTGGTCAGCGGATCAGTGGTGGCCATGTCACTGTGGGGACCATGTCACAGTGGGCAGAAGGTCAGGGTGGCCATGTCACTCTGGGGGCTATGTCACATTTGGCAGCAGGTCAGTGGTGCCCATATCACTATGGGGGCCATGTCACAGAGGGCAGCATGTCAGTGGTGGCCAGGTCACTATGGGGGCCATGTCACAGAGGGCAGCATGTCAGTGGTGGCCAGGTCACTATGGGGGCCATGTCACAGTGGGCAGCGGATCAGTGGTAGCCCTGTCACTGTGGGGGCTATGTCACAGTGGGCAGCAGGTCAGTTGTGGCCATGTCACTATGGGTCCATGTCACAGTGGGCAGCATGTCAGTGGTGGCCATGTCACTATGGGGGCTATGTCACATTGTGTAGCAAGTCAGTGGTGGCCATGTCACTGTGGGGCCATGTCACAGTTTGCAGCATGTCAGTGGTGGCCATGTCACAGTGAGCAACAGGCCACTGGTTGCCATGTCACTGTGGGGGCTATGTCACAGTGGGCAGCAGGTCAGTGGTGGCCATGTCACTATGGGGGCCATATCACAGTGGGCAGCAGATCAGTAGTGGCCATGTCACTATGGGGGCCATGTCACAATGTGCAGCATGTCAGTGATGGGCATGTCACAGTAAGCAACAGGCAACAGGTGGCCATGTCACTGTGGGAGCGAAGTCACAGTGGGCAGCAGGTCTGTTGTGGCCATGTCACTATGGGTCCATGTCACAGTGGGCAGCAGGTCAGTGGTGGCCATGTCACTATGGGGGCTATGTCACATTGGGCAGTAGGTCAGTGGTGGCCATGTCACTGTGAGGTCATGTCACAGTGTGCAGCAGGTCAGTGGTGGCCATGTCACAGTGAGCAATAGGCCACTGGTTGCCATGTCACTGTGGTGTCTATGTCACAGAGGGCAGCAGGTCAGTGGTGGCCATGTCACTATGGGGGCCATGTCACAGTGGGCAGCAGGTCAGTGATGGCCATGTCACAGTGAGTAACAGGCCACTGGTTGCCATGTCACTGTGGGGGCGAAGTCACAAAAGGCAGCAGGTCAGTTGTGGCCATGTCACTATGGGTCCATGTCACAGTGGGCAGCAGGTGAGTGGTGGCCATGTCACTATGGGGGCTATGTCACAGTGGGCAGCAGGTCAGTGGTGGCCATGTCACAGTGAGCAATAGGCCACTGGTTGCCATGTCACTGTGGGGGCTATGTCACAGTGGGCAGCAGGTCAGAGCTGGCCATGTCACTATGGGGGCCATGTCACAGTGGGCAGCAGGTCAGTGGTGGCCATGTCACTATGGGGGCCATGTCACAGTGGGCAGCAGGTCAGTAGTGGCCACGGCACTGTGGGGCCATGTCACAGTGTGCAGCAGGTCAGTGATGGCCATGTCACAGTGAGTAACAGGCCACTGGTTGCCATGTCACTGTGGGGGCTATGTCACAGTGGGAAGCAGGTCAGTGGTGGCCATGTCACTATGGGGGCCATGTCACAGTGGGCAGCAGGTCAGTGGTGGCCATGTCACTATGGGGGCTATGTCACAGTTGGCAGCATGTCAGTGGTGGCCATGTCACTATGGGGGCTATGTCACAGTGGGCAGCTGGTCAGTGGTGGCCATGTCACAGTGAGGTCATGTCACAGTGTGCAGCAGGTCAGTGGTGGCCATGTCACAGTGAGCAATAGGCCACTGGTTGCCATGTCACTGTGGGGGCTATGTCACAGTGGGAAGCAGGTCAGTGGTGGCCATGTCACTATGGGGGCCATGTCACAGTGGGCAGCAGGTCAGTGATGGCCATGTTACAGTGAGTAACAGGCCACTGGTTGCCATGTCACTGTGGGGGCGAAGTCACAGTGGGCAGCAGGTCAGTGGTGGCCATGTCACTATGGGTGCTGTGTCACGTTGGGCAGCAGGTGAGTGGTGGCCATGTCACTGTGAGGTCATGTCACAGTGTGCAGCATGTCAGTGGTGTCCTTGTCACAGTGAGCAATAGGCCACTGGTTGCCATGTCACTGTGGTGTCTATGTCACAGTGGGCAGCAGGTCAGTGGTGGCCATGTCACTATGGGGGCCATGTCACAGTGTGCAGCAGGTCAGTGGTGGCCATGTCACTATGGGGGCCATGTCACAGTGGGCAGGACGTCAGTGGTGGCCATTTCACTGTGGGGGCTATGTCACATTGGGCAGCAGGTCAGTGCTGGCCATGTCACTGTGAGGTCATGTCACAGTGGGCAGCAGGTCAGTGATGGCCATGTCACAGTGAGCAACAGGCCAGTGGTTGCCATGTCACTCTGGGGGCTAAGTCACAGTGGGCAGCAGTTCAGTGGTGGCCATGTCACTATGGGGGCCATGTCACAGTGGGCAGCAGGTCAGTGGTGGCCATGTCACTATGGAGGCTATGTCACATTGGGCAGCAGGTCAGTGGTGGCCATGTCACTATGGTGTCCATGTCACAGTGGGCAGCAGGTCAGTGGTGGCCATGTCACTGTGGGGGCCATGTCACAGTGGTCAGCGGGTCAGTGGTGGCCATGTCACTGTGGGAGCCATGTCACTATGGGGGCCATGTCACAGTGGGCAGCAGGTCAGTTGTGGGCATGTCACTGTGGGGGCCATGTCAGTGGTAAGCTGGTCAGTGGTGGCCATGTCACTGTGGGGCCATGTCACAGTGGGCAGCATGTCAGTGGTGCCCATGTCACTGTGGGGGCTATGTCACAGTGGGAAGCAGGTCTGTGGTGGCCATGTCACTATGGGGGCCATGTCACAGTGGGCAGGAGGTCAGTTGTGGCCATGTCACTATGGGGGCCATGTCACAGTGGGCAGCAGGTCAGTAGTGGCCACGTCACTGTGGGGCCATGTCACAGTGTGCAGCAGGTCACTGATGGCCATGTCACAGTGAGCAACAGGCCACTGGTTGCCATGACACTATGGGGGCTATGTCACAGTGGGCAGCAGGTCAGTTGTGGCCATGTCACTATGGGGGTCATGTCACAGTGGGCAGCAGGTCACTGCTGGCCATGTCATTGTGGGGGCCATGTCACAGTGAGCAGCAGGTCAGTAGTGGCCACGTCACTGTGGGGCCATGTCACAGTGGGCAGCAGGTCAGTGTTGGCCATGTCACTATGGGGGCCATGTCACAGTGGGCAGCATGTCAGTGGTGGCCATGTCACTATGGGGGCCATGTCACAGTGGGCAGCAGGTCAGTAGTGGCCACGGCACTGTGGGGCCATGTCACAGTGGGCAGCAGGTCAGTGGTGGCCATGTCACTATGGGGGCCATGTCACAATGTGCAGCATGTCACTGATGGCCATGTCACAGTGAGCAACAGGCCACTGGTTGCCATGTCACTGTGGGGACCATGTCACAGTGGGCAGAAGGTCAGTTGTGGCCATGTCACTATGAGTCCATGTCACAGTGGGCAGCAGATCAGTTGTGGCCATGTCACAATGAGCAACAGTCCATAGGTGGCCATGTCACTGTGGTGGCCAGTCACAGTGGGCAGCAGGTCAGTGGTGGCCACGTCACTGTGGGGCCATGTCACAGTGGGCAGCAGGTCAGTGATGGCCATGTCACACTGAGTAACAGTCCACTGGTGGCCATGTTACTGTGGGGGCTATGTCACAGTGGGCAGCAGGTCAGTGCTGGCCATGTCACTATGGGGGCCATGTCACAGTGGGCAGCAGGTCAGTGGTGGCCATGTCACTATGGGGGCCATGTCACAGTGGGTAGCAGGTCAGTGGTGCCCAGGTCAATGTGGGGCTATGTCACAGTGGTCAGCGGATCAGTGGTGGCCATGTCACTGTGGGGACCATGTCACAGTGGGCAGAAGGTCAGGGTGGCCATGTCACTCTGGGGGCTATGTCACATTTGGCAGCAGGTCAGTGGTGCCCATATCACTATGGGATCCATGTCACAGAGGGCAGCATGTCAGTGGTGGCCAGGTCACTATGGGGGCCATGTCACAGAGGGCAGCATGTCAGTGGTGGCCAGGTCACTATGGGGGCCATGTCACAGTGGGCAGCGGATCAGTGGTAGCCCTGTCACTGTGGGGGCTATGTCACAGTGGGCAGCAGGTCAGTTGTGGCCATGTCACTATGGGTCCATGTCACAGTGGGCAGCATGTCAGTGGTGGCCATGTCACTATGGGGGCTATGTCACATTGTGTAGCAAGTCAGTGGTGGCCATGTCACTGTGGGGCCATGTCACAGTTTGCAGCATGTCAGTGGTGGCCATGTCACAGTGAGCAACAGGCCACTGGTTGCCATGTCACTGTGGGGGCTATGTCACAGTGGGCAGCAGGTCAGTGGTGGCCATGTCACTATGGGGGCCATATCACAGTGGGCAGCAGATCAGTAGTGGCCATGTCACTATGGGGGCCATGTCACAATGTGCAGCATGTCAGTGATGGGCATGTCACAGTAAGCAACAGGCAACAGGTGGCCATGTCACTGTGGGAGCGAAGTCACAGTGGGCAGCAGGTCTGTTGTGGCCATGTCACTATGGGTCCATGTCACAGTGGGCAGCAGGTCAGTGGTGGCCATGTCACTATGGGGGCTATGTCACATTGGGCAGTAGGTCAGTGGTGGCCATGTCACTGTGAGGTCATGTCACAGTGTGCAGCAGGTCAGTGGTGGCCATGTCACAGTGAGCAATAGGCCACTGGTTGCCATGTCACTGTGGTGTCTATGTCACAGAGGGCAGCAGGTCAGTGGTGGCCATGTCACTATGGGGGCCATGTCACAGTGGGCAGCAGGTCAGTGATGGCCATGTCACAGTGAGTAACAGGCCACTGGTTGCCATGTCACTGTGGGGGCGAAGTCACAAAAGGCAGCAGGTCAGTTGTGGCCATGTCACTATGGGTCCATGTCACAGTGGGCAGCAGGTCAGTGGTGGCCATGTCACTATGGGGGCTATGTCACAGTGGGCAGCAGGTCAGTGGTGGCCATGTCACAGTGAGCAATAGGCCACACGTTGCCATGTCACTGTGGGGGCTATGTCACAGTGGGCAGCAGGTCAGAGCTGGCCATGTCACTATGGGGGCCATGTCACAGTGGGCAGCAGGTCAGTGGTGGCCATGTCACTATGGGGGCCATGTCACAGTGTGCAGCAGGTCAGTAGTGGCCACGGCACTGTGGGGCCATGTCACAGTGTGCAGCAGGTCAGTGATGGCCATGTCACAGTGAGTAACAGGCCACTGGTTGCCATGTCACTGTGGGGTCTATGTCACAGTGGGAAGCAGGTCAGTGGTGGCCATGTCACTATGGGGGCCATGTCACAGTGGGCAGCAGGTCAGTGGTGGCCATGTCACTATGGGGGCTATGTCACAGTTGGCAGCATGTCAGTGGTGGCCATGTCACTATGGGGGCTATGTCACAGTGGGCAGCTGGTCAGTGGTGGCCATGTCACTGTGAGGTCATGTCACAGTGTGCAGCAGGTCAGTGGTGGCCATGTCACAGTGAGCAATAGGCCACTGGTTGCCATGTCACTGTGGGGGCTATGTCACAGTGGGAAGCAGGTCAGTGGTGGCCATGTCACTATGGGGGCCATGTCACAGTGGGCAGCAGGTCAGTGATGGCCATGTTACAGTGAGTAACAGGCCACTGGTTGCCATGTCACTGTGGGGGCGAAGTCACAGTGGGCAGCAGGTCAGTGGTGGCCATGTCACTACGGGTGCTGTGTCACGTTGGGCAGCAGGTGAGTGGTGGCCATGTCACTGTGAGGTCATGTCACAGTGTGCAGCATGTCAGTGGTGTCCTTGTCACAGTGAGCAATAGGCCACTGGTTGCCATGTCACTGTGGTGTCTATGTCACAGTGGGCAGCAGGTCAGTGGTGGCCATGTCACTATGGGGGCCATGTCACAGTGTGCAGCAGGTCAGTGGTGGCCATGTCACTATGGGGGCCATGTCACAGTGGGCAGGACGTCAGTGGTGGCCATTTCACTGTGGGGGCTATGTCACATTGGGCAGCAGGTCAGTGCTGGCCATGTCACTGTGAGGTCATGTCACAGTGGGCAGCAGGTCAGTGATGGCCATGTCACAGTGAGCAACAGGCCAGTGGTTGCCATGTCACTCTGGGGGCTAAGTCACAGTGGGCAGCAGTTCAGTGGTGGCCATGTCACTATGGGGGCCATGTCACAGTGGGCAGCAGGTCAGTGGTGGCCATGTCACTATGGAGGCTATGTCACATTGGGCAGCAGGTCAGTGGTGGCCATGTCACTATGGGGTCCATGTCACAGTGGGCAGCAGGTCAGTGGTGGCCATGTCACTGTGGGGGCCATGTCACAGTGGTCAGCGGGTCAGTGGTGGCCATGTCACTGTGGGAGCCATGTCACTATGGGGGCCATGTCACAGTGGGCAGCAGGTCAGTTGTGGGCATGTCACTGTGGGGGCCATGTCAGTGGTAAGCGGGTCAGTGGTGGCGATGTCACTGTGGGGCCATGTCACAGTGTGCAGCAGGTCAGTGATGGCCATGTCACAGTGAGCAACAGGCCACTGGTTGCCATGTCACTGTGGTGTCTATGTCACAGTGGGCAGCAGGTCAGTTTTGGCCATGTCACTGTTAGGGCCATGTCACAGTGGGCAGCAGGTCAATGGTGGCCATGTCACTATGGGGGCCATGTCACTTTGGGCAGCAGGTCAGTGGTGGCCATGTCAATGTGAGGTCATGTCACAGTGTGCAGCAGGTCAGTGGTGGCCATGTCACAGTGAGCAACAGGCCACTGGTTGCCATGTCACTGTGGCGGCTATGTCACAGTGGGCAGCAGGTCAGTGGTGGCCATGTCACTATGGGGGCCATGTCACAGTGGGCAGCATGTCAGTAGGGGCCACGTCACTGTGGGTCCATGTCACAGTGTGCAGCAGGTCAGTGATGGCCATGTCACAGTGAGCAACAGGCCACTGGTTGCCATGTCACTGTGGGGGCTATGTCACAGTGGGCAGCAGGTCAGTGGTGGCCATGTCACTATGGGGGCCATGTCACAGTGGGCAGCAGGTCAGTAGAGGCCACGTCAATGTGGGGCCATGTCACAGTGGGCAGCAGGTCAGTAATGTCCATGTCACTATGGGGGCCATGTCACAGTGGGCAGCAGGTCAGTAGTGGCCACGGCACTGTGGGGCCATGTCACAGTGTGCAGCAGGTCAGTGATGGCCATGTCACAGTGAGTAACAGGCCACTGGTTGCCATGTCACTGTGGGGGCGAAGTCACAGTGGGCAGCAGGTCAGTTGTGGCCATGTCACTATGGGGGCCATGTCACAGTGTGCAGCAGGTCAGTGGTGGCCATGTCACTATGGGGGCCATGTCACAGTGTGCAGCAGGTCAGTGGTGGCCATGTCACTGTGAGGTCATGTCACAGTGTGCAGCAGGTCAGTGGTGGCAATGTCACTATGGGGGCCATGTCACAGTGGGCAGCATGTCAGTAGTGGCCACGTCACTGTGGGGCCATGTCACAGTGTGCAGCAGGTCAGTGATGGCCATGTCACAGTGAGCAACAGGCCACTGGTTGCCATGTCACTGTGGGGGCTATGTCACAGTGGGCAGCAGGTCAGTGGTGGCCATGTCACTATGGGGGCCATTTCACAGTGGGCAGCAGGTCAGTGGTGCCCAAGTCACTGTGGTGCTATGTCACAGTGGTCAGCAGGTCAGTAGTGGCCATGTCACTGTTGGGGCCATGTCACAGTTGGCAGCAGGTCAGTGGTGGCCATGTCACTATGGGGGCCATGTAACAGTGGGCAGCAGGTCAGTAGTGGCCACGTCACTGTGGGGCCATGTCACAGTGTGCAGCAGGTCAGTGATGGCCATGTCACAGTGAGCAACAGGCCACTGGTTGCCATGTCACTGTGGGGGCTATATCACAGTGGGCAGCAGGTCAGTGGTGGCCATGTCACTATGGGGGCCATGTCACAGTGGGCAGCAGGTCAGTGGTGGCCATGTCACTATGGGGGCTATGTCACATTGGGCAGCAGGTCAGTGGTGACCATGTCACTGTGAGGTCATGTCACAGTGTGCAGCAGGTCAGTGGTGGCAATGTCACTATTGGGGCCACGTCACAGTGGGCAGCAGGTCAGTAGTGGCCACGTCACTGTGGGGCCATGTCACAGTGTGCAGCAGGTCAGTGATGGCCATGTCACAGTGAGCAACAGGCCACTGGTTGCCATGTCACTGTGGGGCCATGTCACATTGTGCAGCAGGTCAGTGATGGCCATGTCACAGTGAGCAACAGGCCACAGGTTGCCATTTCACTGTGGGGGCTATGTCACAGTTTGCAGTAGGTCAGTGGTGGCCATGTCACTATGGGGGCTATGTCACAGTGGGCAGCAGGTCAGTGTTGGCCATGTCACTGTGGGGGCCATGTCACAGTGGGCAGCAGGTCAGTGGTGGCCATGTCACTATGGGGGCCATGTCACTGTGGGCAGCAGGTCAGTAGAGGCCACGTCAATGTGGGGCCATGTCACAGTGGGCAGCAGGTCAGTAATGTCCATGTCACTATGGGGGCCATGTCACAGTGTGCAGCAGGTCAGTGGTTGCCATATCACTATGGGGGCTATGTCACATTGGGCAGCAGGTCAGTGGTGGCCATGTCACTGTGAGCAATAGGCCACTGGTTGCCATGTCAGTGTGGGGGCCATGTCACAGTGGGCAGCAGGTCAGTGATGGCCATGTCACAGTGAGCAAGAGGCCACAGGTTGCCATTTCACTGTGGGGGCTATGTCACAGTGGGCAGCAGGTCAGTTGTGGCCATGTCACTATGGGGGCCATGTCACAGTGGACAGCAGGTCAGTAGTGGCCACGTCACTGTGGGGCCATGTCACAGTGTGCAGCAGGTCAGGGATGGCCATGTCACAGTGAGCAACAGGCCACTGGTTGCCATGTCACTGTGGGGGCTATGTCACAGTGGGCAGCAGGTCAGTGGTGGGCATGTCACTATGGGGGGCATGTCACAGTGGGCAGCAGGTCAGTGGTGCCCAAGTCACTGTGGGGCTATGTCACAGTGGTCAGCGGATCAGTGGTGGCCATGTCACTATGGGGGCCATGTCACAGTGTGCACACTATGGGGGCCATGTCACAGTGTGCAGCAGGTTAGTGGTGGCCATGTCACAGTGAGCAACAGGCCACTGGTTGCCATGTCACTGTGGGGGCTATGTCACAGTGGGCAGCAGGTCAGTGGTGGCCATGTCACTATGGGGGCCATGTCACAGTGTGCAGCAGGTCAGTGGTGGCCATGTCACTATGGGGGCCATGTCACAGTGGGCAGCAGGTCAGTAGTGGCCACGCCACTCTGGGGCCACGTCACAGTGTGCAGCAGGTCAGTGATGGCCATGTCACAGTGAGTAACAGGCCACTGGTTGCCATGTCACTGTGGGGGCTATGTCACAGTGGGCAGCAGGTCAGTGCTGGCCATGTCACTATGGTGGCCATGTCACAGTGGTGAGCAAGTCAGTGGTGGCCATGTCACTATGGGGGCCATCTCACAGTGGGCAGCAGGTCAGTGGTGGCCATGTCACTATGGGGGCCATGTCACAGTGGGCAGCAGGTCAGTAGTGGCCACGTCACTGTGGGGCCATGTCACAGTGGGCAGCAGGTCAGTGATGGCCATGTCACAGTGAGCAACAGGCCACTGGTTGCCATGTCACTGTTGGGTCTATGTCACAGTGGGCAGCAGGTCAGTGCTGGCCATGTCACTATGGGGGCCATTTCACAGTGGGCAGCAGGTCAGCAGTGGCCACGTCACTGTGGGGCCATGTCACAGTGTGCAGCAGGTCAGTGATGGCCATGTCACAGTGAGCAACAGGCCACTGGTTGCCATGTCACTGTGGGGGCTATGTCACAGTGGGCAGCAGGTCAGTGGTGGCCATGTCACTATGGGGGCCATGTCACAGTGGGCAGCAGGTCAGTGGTGCCCAAGTCACTGAGGGGCTATGTCACAGTGCGGAGCAGGTCAGTGGTGGCCATGTCACTATGGGGGCCATGTCACAGTGGGCAGCAGGTCAATGGTGGCCATGTCACTATGGGGGCTATGTCACAGTGGGCAGCAGGTCAGTGGTGGCCATGTCACTATGGGGGCCATGTCACAGTGGGCAGCAGGTCAGTAGTGGCCACGTCACTGTGGGGCCATGTCACATTGTGCAGCAGGTCAGTGATGGCCATGTCACAGTGAGCAACAGGCCACTGGTTGCCATGTCACTGTGGGGGCTATGTCACAGTGGGCAGCAGGTCAGTGGTGGCCATGTCACTATGGGGGCTATGTCACAGTGGTCAGCGGGTCAGTGGTTGCCATGTCACTGTTGGGGCCATGTCACAGTGGGCAGCAGGTCAGTGGTAGCCATGTCACTATGGGGGCCATGTCACAGTGTGCAGCAGGTCAGTGATGGCCATGTCACAGTGAGCAACAGGCCACTGGTTGCCATGTCACTGTGGGGGCTATGTCACAGTGGGCAGCAGGTCAGTGCTGGCCATGTCACTATGGGGGCCATGTCACAGTGGGCAGCAGGTCAATGGTGGCCATGTCACTATGGGGGACATGTCACATTGTGCAGCAGGTCAGTGGTGGCCATGTCACAGTGAGCAACAGGCCACTGGTTGCCATGTCACTGTGGGGGCTATGTCACAGTGGGCAGCAGGTCAGTGGTGGCCATGTCACTATGGGGGCCATCTCACAGTGTGCAGCAGGTCAGTGGTGGCCATGTCACTATGTGGGCCATGTCACAGTGGGCAGCAGGTCAGTAGTGGCCACGTCACTGTGGGGCCATGTCACAGTGGGCAGCAGGTCAGTGATGGCCATGTCACAGTGAGCAACAGGCCTCTGCTTGCCATGTCACTGTTGGGTCTATGTCACAGTGGGCAGCAGGTCAGTGCTGGCCATGTCACTATGGGGGCCATTTCACAGTGGGCAGCAGGTCAGTGGTGCCCAAGTCACTGAGGGGCTATGTCACAGTGCGGAGCAGGTCAGTGGTGGCCATGTCACTATGGGGGCCATGTCACAGTGGGCAGCAGGTCAATGGTGGCCATGTCACTATGGGGGCCATGTGACAGTGGGCAGGAGGTCAGTGGTGGCCAGGTCACTATGGGGGCCATGTCACAGTGGGTAGCAGGTGAGTTGTGGCCATGTCACTATGGGTCCATGTCACAGTGGGCAGCATGTCAGTGGTGCCCATGTCACTATGAGTCCATTTCACAGTGGGCAGCAGGTCAGTGGTGGCCATGTCACTATGGGGGCTATGTCACTTTGGGCAGCAGGTCAGTGGTGGCCATGTCACTATGGGGGCCATGTCACAGTGGGCAGCAGGTCAGTGGTGGCCAGGTCACTATGGGGTCCATGTCACAGTGGGTAGCATGTCAGTGGTGGCCATGTCACTGTGGGGCTATGTCACAGTGGTCAGCAGATCAGTGGTGGCCATGTCACTGTGGGGACCATGTCACAGTGGGCAGCAGGTCAGTGGTGGCCATGTCACTATGGGGGCCATGTCACAGTGGGCAGCAGGTCAGTAGTGGCCACGTCACTGTGGGGCCATGTCACAGTGTGCAGCAGGTCAGTGATGGCCATGTCACAGTGAGTAACAGGCCACTGGTTGCCATGTCACTGTGGGAGCTATGTCACAGTGCGCAGCAGGTCAGTGGTGGCCATGTCACTATGGGGGCCATGTCACAGTGGGCAGCAGGTCAGTGGTGGCCATGTCAGTATGGGGGCTCTGTCACAGTGGGCAGCAGGTCAGTAGTGGCCACGTCACTGTGGGGCCATGTCACAGTGTGCAGCAGGTCAGTGATGGCCATGTCACAGTGAGTAACAGGCCACTGGTTGCCATGTCACTGTGGGGGCTATGTCACAGTGGGCAGCAGGTCAGTGGTGATCATGTTACTGGTTGGGACATGTCACATTGGGCAGCAGGTCAGTGGTGGCCATGTCACTGTGGTGGACAGTCACAATGGGCAGCAGGTCAGTGTTGGCCATGTCACTATGGGGTCAATGTCACAGTGGGCAGCACGTCAGAGGTGGCCATGTCACTGTGGGGGCCATGTCACAGTGGTCAGCGGGTCAGTGGTGGCCATGTCACTGTGGGGGCCATGTCACAGGTGTCAGCGGGACAGTGGTGGCCATGTTAATGTGAGGTCATGTCACAGTGGGCAGCAGATCAGTTGTGGCCATGTCACTATGGGGGCCATGTCACAGTGGGCAGCAGGTCAGTGGTGGCCATGTCACTACGGGGGCCATGTCACAGTGGGCAGCAGGTCAGTGATGGCCATGTCACAGTGAGCAACAGGCCACTGGTTGCTATGTCACTGTGGGGGCTATGTCACAGTGGGCAGCAGGTCAGTGCTGGCCATGTCACTATGGGGACCATGTCACAGTGGGCAGCAGGTCAGTGGTGGCCATGTCACTACGGGGGCTATGTCACATTGGGCAGCAGGTCAGTGCTGGCCATGTCACTATGGGGGCCATGTCACAGTGGGCAGCAGGTCAGTGGTGGCCATGTCACTGTGGGGGCCATGTCAGAGTGGTCAGCGGGTCAGTGGTGGCCATGTCACTGTGGGGGCCATGTCACAGGTGTCAGCGGGTCAGTGGTGGCCATGTCACTGTGAGGTCATGTCACAGTGGGCAGCAGGTCAGTGGTGGCCATGTCACAATGAGCAACAGTCCACTGGTGGCCATGTCACTGTGGTGACCAATCACAGCGGGCAGCAGGTCAGTGGTGGCCACGTCACTGTGGGGCCATGTGACAGTGGGCAGCATGTCAGTAGTGATGATGTTACTGTATGTGACATGTCACAGTGGGGAGCATGTCAGTGGTGGCAATGTCACTGTGAGGTCATGTCACAGTGGGCAGCAGGTCAGGGTGGCCATGTCACTATGGGGGCCATGTGACGGTGGGTAGCAGGTCAGTGGTGGCCAGGTCACTGTGGGGCTATGTCACAGTGGTCAGCGGATCAGTGGTGGCCATGTCACTGTGGGGACCATGTCACATTGGGCAGCAGGTCAGTGGTGGCCATGTTACTGTGAGGTCATGTCACAGTGTGCACCAGGTCAGTGGTGGCCATGTCACAGTGAGCAACAGGGCACTGGTTGCCATATCACTGTGGGGGCTATGTCACAGTGGGCAGCAGGTCAGTGGTGGCCAGGTCACTATGGGGGCCATGTCACAGTGGGCAGCAGGTCAGTGGTGGCCAGGTCACTATGGGGGCCATGTCACAGTGGGTAGCAGGTCAGTTGTGGCCATGTCACTATGGGTCCATGTCACAGTGGGCAGCATGTCAGTTGTGCCCATGTCACTATGGGGGCCATGTCACAGTGGGCAGCATGTCAGTGGTGGCCGGGTCACTATGGGGGCCATGTCACAGTGAGTAGCAGGTCAGTGGTGGCCATGTCACTGTGGGGCTATGTCACAGTGGTCAGCGGATCAGTGGTGGCAATGTCACTGTGGGGACCATGTCATAGTGTGCAGCAGGTCAGTGATGGCCATGTCACAGTGAGCAACAGGCCACTGGTTGCAATGTCACTGTGGGGGCTATGTCACAGTGGGCAGCAGGTCAGTTTTGGCCATGTCACTATGGGGGCCATGTCACAGTGGGCAGCAGGTCCATGGTGCCCAAGTCACTGTGGGGCTATGTCACAGTGGTCAGCGGGTCAGTAGTGGCCATGTCACTGTTGGGGCCATGTCACAGTGGGCAGCAGGTCAGTGGTTGCCATGTCACTATGGGGGCTATGTCACATTGGGCAGCAGGTCAGTGGTGGCCATGTCACTGTGAGCAATAGGCCACTGGTTGCCATGTCACTGAGGGGGCTATGTCACTTTGGGCAGCAGGTCAGTGGTGCCCATTTCACTATGGGGGCCATGTCACAGTGGGCAGCATGTCAGTGGTGGCCAGGTCACTATGGGGTCCATGTCACAGTGGGTAGCATGTCAGTGGTGGCCATGTCACTGTGGGGCTATGTCACAGTGGTCAGCAGATCAGTTGTGGCCATGTCACTATGGGTCCATGTCACAGTGGGCAGCAGGTCAGTGGTGGCCATGTAACTATGGGGGCCATGTCACAGTGGGCAGCAGGTCAGTAGTGGCCATGTCACAGTGAGTAAGAGGCCACTGGTTGCAATGTCACTGTGGAGGCTATGTCACAGTGAGCAGCAGGTCAGTTGTGGCCATGTCACTATGGGTCCATGTCACAGTGGGCAGCAGGTCAGTGGTGGCCATGTCACTATGGGGGCTATGTCACATTAGGCAGCTGGTCCGTGGTGGCCATGTCACTGTGAGGTCATGTCACAGTTTGCAGAATGTCAGTGGTGGCCATGTCACAGTGAGCAACAGGCCACTGGTTGCCATGTCACTGTGGGGGCTATGTCACAGTGGGAAGCAGGTCAGTGGTGGCCATGTCACTATGGGGGCTATGTCACATTGGGCAGCTGGTCAGTGGTGGCCATGTCACTATGAGGTCATGTCACAGTGGGCAGCATGTCAGTGGTGCCCATGTCACTATGGGGGCCATTTCACAGTGGGCAGCATGTCAGTGGTGGCCAGGTCACTATGGGGGCTATGTCACAGTGGGCAGCAGGTCACTTGTGGCCAAGTCTCAATGAGGGCCATGTCACAGTGGGCAGCAGGTCAGTGGTGCCATGTCACTATGAGTCCATTTCACAGTGGGCAGCAGGTCAGTGGTGGCCATGTCACTATGGGGGCTATGTCACTTTGGGCAGCAGGTCAGTGGTGCCCATGTCACTATAGGGGCCATGTCACAGTGGGCAGCAGGTCAGTGGTGGCCAGGTCACTATGGGGTCCATGTCACAGTGGGTAGCATGTCAGTGGTGGCCATGTCACTGTGGGGCTATGTCACAGTGGTCAGCAGATCAGTGGTGGCCATGTCAGTGTGGGGACCATGTCACAGTGGGCAGCAGGTCAGTTGTGGCCATGTCACTATGGGTCCATGTCACAGTGGGCAGCAGGTCAGTGGTGGCCATGTCACTATGGAGGCTATGTCACATTGGGCAGCAGGTCAGTGGTGGCCATGTCACGGTGATGTCATGTGACAGTGTGCAGCAGGTCAGTGCTGGCCATGTCACAGTGAGTA
This sequence comes from Strix uralensis, assembly GCF_047716275.1. NCBI lineage: Eukaryota > Metazoa > Chordata > Aves > Strigiformes > Strigidae > Strix > Strix uralensis. Next base: position 114,592 of record NW_027436727.1, read on the forward strand.
ACAGGCCACTGGTTGCCATGTCACTGTGGGGGCTAAGTCACAGTGGGCAGCAGGTCAGTTGTGGACATGTCACTATGGGTCCATGTCACAGTGGGCAGCAGGTCAGTGGTGGCCATGTCACTATGGGGGCCATGTCACAGTGTGCAGCAGGTCAGTAGTGGCCACGTCACTGTGGGGCCATGTCACAGTGTGCAGCAGGTCAGTGATGGCCATGTCACAGTGAGCAACAGGCCACTGCTTGCCATGTCACTGTGGGGGCCATGTCACAGTGGGCAGCAGGTCAGTGGTGACCGTGTCACTATGGGGGCTATGTCACATTGGGCAGCTGATCAGTGGTGGCCATGTCAATGTGAGGTCATGTCACAGTAGTCAGCGGATCAGTGGTGGCCATGTCACTGTGGGTACCATGTTACAGTGTGCAGCAGGTCTGTGGTGGCCATGTCACAGTGAGCAACAGGCCTCTGGTTGCCATGTCACTGTGGGTCTATGTCACAGTGGGAGGCAGGTCAGTGGTGGCCATGTCACTATGGCGGCCATGACACAGTGGGCAGCACGTCAGTGGTGGCCATGACACTGTGAAGTCATGTCACAGTGGGCAGCAGTTCAGTGGTGGCCAGGTCACTATGGGGACCATGTCACAGTGGGCAGCAGGTCAGTTGTGGCCATGTCACTATGGTGGCCATGTCACAGTGGGCAGCAGGTCAGTGGTGGCCATGGTCACTATGGGGGCCATGTCACAGTGGGCAGCAGGTCAGTAGTGGCCATGTCACAGTGAGTAAGAGGCCACTGGTTGCAATGTCACTGTGGAGGCTATGTCACAGTGAGCAGCAGGTCAGTTGTGGCCATGTCACTATGGGTCCATGTCACAGTGGGCAGCAGGTCAGTGGTGGCCATGTCACTATGGGGGCTATGTCACATTAGGCAGCTGGTCAGTGGTGGCCATGTCACTGTGAGGTCATGTCACAGTTTGCAGAATGTCAGTGGTGGCCATGTCACAGTGAGCAACAGGCCACTGGTTGCCATGTCACTGTGGGGGCTATGTCACAGTGGGAAGCAGGTCAGTGGTGGCCATGTCACTATGGGGGCTATGTCACATTGGGCAGCTGGTCAGTGGTGGCCATGTCACTATGAGGTCATGTCACAGTGGGCAGCAGGTCAGTAGTGGCCACGTCAATACGGGGGCAATGTCACAGTGGGTAGCAGGTCAGTGGTGGCCATGTCACTGTGGGGCTATGTCACAGTGGTCAGCGGATCAGTGGTGGCCATGTCACTGTGGGGACCATGTCACAGTGGGCAGCAGGTCAGTTGTGGCCAAGTCCCTATGGGGGCCACGTCACAGTGGGCAGCATGTCAGTGGTGCCCATATCACTATGGGGGCCATGTCACAGTGGGTAGCAGTTCAGTGGTGGCCAGGTCACTGTGGGGCTATGTCACTGTGGTCAGCGGATCAGTGGTGGCCATGTCACTGTGGGGACCATGTCACAGTGGGCAGCAGGTCAGTGGTGGCCATGTCACTATGGGTCCACGTCACAGTGTGCAGCAGGTCAGTGGTGGCCATGTCACAGTGAGCAACAGGCCAGTGCTTGCCATGTCACTGTGGGGGCTATGTCACAGTAGGCAGCAGGTCAGTGGTGGCCATGTCACTATGGGGCCATGTCACAGTGGGCAGCAGGTCAGTGGTGGCCATGTCACTATGGGGGCCATGTCACAGTGGGCAGCAGGTCAGTGGTGCTCATGTCACTATGTGGGCTATGTAACAGTGGGTATCAGATCAGTGGTGGCCATGTCACTGTGGGGCTATATCACAGTGGTCAGCGGATCAGTGGTGACCATGTCACTGTGGGGGCCATGTCACAGTGGGCAGCAGGTCAGTAGTGGCCACGTCACTGTGGGGCCATGTCACATTGTGCAGCAGGTCAGTGATGGCCATGTCACAGTGAGCAACAGGCCACTGGTTGCCATGTCACTGTGGGGGCTATGTCACAGTGGGCAGCAGGTCAGTGATGGCCATGTCACTGTGGGGGCCATGTCACAGTGGGCAGCAGGTCAGTAGTGGCCATGTCACTATGGGGGCCATGTAACAGTGGGTAGCAGGTCAGTGGTGGCCAGGTCACTATGGGGGCCATGTCACAGTGGGTAGCAGGTCAGTGGTGGCCATGTCACTGTGGGGCTATGTCACAGTGGGCAGCAGGTCAGTGGTGGCCATGTCACACTGAGCAACAGGCCACTGGTTGCCATGTCACTGTGGGGTCTATGTCACAGTGGGCAACAGGTCAGTGGTGGCAATGTCACTATGGGTGCCATGACACAGTGGGCAGCCGGTCAGTGGTGGCCATGTCACTGCGAGGTCATGTCACAGTGTGCAACAGGTCAGTGGTGGCCATGTCACAGTGAGTAACAGGCCACTGGTTGCCGTGTCACTGTGGGGGCTATGTCACAGTGGGCAGCAGGTAAGGGCTAGCCATGTCACTATGGGGGCCATGTCACAGTGGGCAGCAGGTCAGTGGTGGCCATGTCACTAAGGGGGCTAGGTCACATTGGGCAGCAGGTCAGTGGTGTCCATGTCACTGTGAGGTCATGTCACAGTGTGCAGCAGGTCAGTGGTGGCCATGTCACAGTGAGAAACAGGCCACTGGTTGCCATATCACTGTGGAGGCTATGTCACAGTGGGCAGCAGGTCAGTTGTGGCCAAGTCTCTATGGGGGCCATGTCACGGTGGGCAGCAGGTCAGTGGTGGCCATGTCACTATGGGGGCCATGTCAGAGTGGGAAGCAGGTCAGTGGTGGCCAGGTCACTGTGGGGCTATGTCACAGTGGTCAGCTGATCAGTGTTGGCCATGTCATTGTGGGGACCATTTCACAGTGGGCAGCAGATTAGTAGTGGCCATGTCAGTATGGGGTCCATGTCACAGTGTGCAGCAGGTCAGTGATGGGCATGTCACAGTAAGCAACATGCAACAGGTGGCCATGTCACTGTGGGGGCTATGTCACAGTGGGCAGCAGGTCAGTGGTGGCCATGTCACTATGAGGGCCATGTCACAGTGGGCAGCAGGTCAGTGGTGGCCATGTCACTATGGGGGCCATGTCACAGTGGGCAGCAGGTCAGTGGTGGCCATGTCACTATGGGGGCTATGTCACATTGGGCAGCAGGTCAGTGGTGGCCATGTCACTATGGGGGCCATGTCACAGTGGGCAGCAGGTCAGTAGTGGCCACGTCACTGTGGGGCCATGTCACATTGTGCAGCAGGTCAGTGCTGGCCATGTCACAGTGAGAAACAGGCCACTGGTTGCCATGTCACTTTGGGGGCTATGTCACAGTTGGCAGCATGTCAGTGGTGGCCATGTCACTATGGGGGCCATGTCACAGTGTGCAGCAGGTCAGTGGTGGCCATGTCACTGTGGGAGCTATGTCACAGTGGGCAGCAGGTCGGTTGTGGCCATGTCACTATGGGGGCCATGTCACAGTGGGCAGCAGGTCAGTAGTGGCCATATCACTGTGGGGCCATGTCACAGTGTGCAGCAGGTCAGTGATGGCCATGTCACAGTGAGCAACAGGCCACTGGTTGCCATGTCACTTTGGGGGCTATTTCACAGTGGGCAGCAGGTCAGTGCTGGCCATGTCACTATGGGGGCCATGTCACTATGGGGGCCATGTCACAGTGGGCAGCAGGTCAGTGGTGGCCATGTCACTATGGGGCCATGTCACAGTGTGCAGCAGGTCAGTAGTGGCCACGTCACTGTGGGGCCATGTCAGAGTGTGCAGCAGGTCAGTGATGGCCATGTCACAGTGAGCAACAGGCCACTGGTTGCCATGTCACTGTGGGGGCTATGTCACAGTGGGCAGCAGGTAAGGGCTGGCCATGTCACTATGGGGGCCATGTCACAGTGGGCAGCAGGTCAGTGGTGGCCATGTCACTAAGGGGGCTAGGTCACATTGGGCAGCAGGTCAGTGGTGTCCATGTCACTGTGAGGTCATGTCACAGTGTGCAGCAGGTCAGTGGTGGCCATGTCACAGTGAGAAACAGGCCACTGGTTGCCATGTCACTGTGGGGGCTATGTCACAGTGGGCAGCAGGTCAGTTGTGGCCAAGTCTCTATGGGGGCCATGTCACAGTGGGTAGCAGGTCACTGGTGGCCAGGTCACTGTGGGTCTATGTCACAGTGGTCAGCGGATCAGCGTTGGCCATGTCATTGTGGGGACCATGTCACAGTGGGCAGCAGGTCAGTTGTGGCCATGTCACTATGGGGCCATGTCACAGTGGGCAGCAGGTCAGTGGTGGCCATGTCACTGTGGAGGCTATGTCACAGTGGGCAGCAGGTCAGTGCTGGCCATATCACTATGAGGGCCATGTCACAGTGGGTAGCAGGTCAGTGGTGGCCAGGTCACTGTGGGGCTATGTCACAGTGGGCAGCAGGTCAGTGGTGGCCATGTCACTGTGGGTACCATGTCACAGTGTGCAGCAGGTCAGTGGTGGCCATGTCACAGTGAGCAACAGGCCACTGGTTGCCATGTCACTGTGGGGGCTATGTCACAGTGGGCAGCTGGTCAGTGGTGGCCATGGCACTGTGAGGTCATGTCACAGTGTGCAGCAGGTCAGTGGTGGCCATGTCACAGTGAGCAACAGGCCACTGGTTGCCATGTCAAGTGGGGTTTATGTCACAATGGGCAGCAGGTCAGTGGTGGCCATGTCACTATGGGGGCCATGTCACAGTGGGCAGCAGGTCAGTAGTGGCCACGTCACTGTAGGGCCATGTCATGGTGTGCAGCAAGTCAGTGATGGCCATGTCACAGTGAGCAACAGGACACTGGTTGCCATGTTACTGTGGGGGCTATGTCACAGTGGGCAGCAGGTAAGGGCTGGACATGTCACTATGGGGGCCATGTCACAGTGGGCAGCAGGTCAGTGGTGGCCATGTCACTAAGGGGGCTAGGTCACATTGTGTAGCAGGTCAGTGGTGGCCATGTCAATGTGGGGCCATGTCACAGTTTGCAGCAGGTCAGTGGTGGCCAGGTCATTGTGGGGGCCATGTCATAGTGGGCAGCAGGTCAGTGATGGCCATGTCACAGTGAGTAACAGGACACTGGTTGCCATGTTACTGTGGGGGCTATGTCACAGTGGGCAGCAGGTAAGGGCTGGACATGTCACTATGGGGGCCATGTCACAGTGGGCAGCAGGTCAGTGGTGGCCATGTCACTAAGGGGGCTAGGTCACATTGTGTAGCAGGTCAGTGGTGGCCATGTCACTGTGGGGCCATGTCACAGTTTGCAGCAGCTCAATGGTGGCCATGTCACAGTGAGCAACAGGCCACTGGTTGCCATGTCACTGTGGGGGCTATGTCACAGTGGGCAGCAGGTCAGTTGTGGCCATGTCACTATGGGTCCATGTCACAGTGGGCAGCAGGTCAGTAGTGGCCACGTCACTGTGGGGCCATGTCACAGTGTGCAGCAGGTCAGTTGTGGCCATGTCACTGTGGGGGACATGTCACAGTGGGCAGCAGGTCAGTAGTGGCCATGTCACTGTGAGGTCATGTCACAGTGGGCCGCAGGTCACTGCTGGCCATGTCACTATGGGGGCCATGTCACAGTGGGCAGCAGGTCAGTGGTGGCCATGTCACAGTGAGTAACAGGCCACTGGTTGCCATGTCACTGTGGGGGCTATGTCACAGTGGGCAGCAGGTCAGTTGTGGCCATGTCACTATGGGGGCTATGTCACATTGGGCAGCAGGTCAGTGGTGGCCATGTCACTGTGAGGTCATGTCACAGTGTGCAGAAGGTCAGTGGTGGCCATGTCACAGTGAGCAACAGGCCACTGGTTGCCATGTCACTGTGGGGGCTATGTCACAGTGGGAAGTAGGTCAGTGGTGGCCATGTCACTATGGGGGCATGTCACAGTGGGCAGCAGGTCAGTGGTGGCCATGTCACTATGGGGGCCATGTCACAGTGAGTAGCAGGTCAGTGGTGGCCATGTCACTGTGGGGCTATGTCACAGTGGTCAGCGGATCAGTGGTGGCAATGTCACTGTGGGGACCATGTCATAGTGTGCAGCAGGTCAGTGATGGCCATGTCACAGTGAGCAACAGGCCACTGGTTGCAATGTCACTGTGGGGGCTATGTCACAGTGGGCAGCAGGTCAGTTTTGGCCATGTCACTATGGGGGCCATGTCACAGTGGGCAGCAGGTCCATGGTGCCCAAGTCACTGTGGGGCTATGTCACAGTGGTCAGCGGGTCAGTAGTGGCCATGTCACTGTTGGGGCCATGTCACAGTGGGCAGCAGGTCAGTGGTTGCCATGTCACTATGGGGGCTATGTCACATTGGGCAGCAGGTCAGTGGTGGCCATGTCACTGTGAGCAATAGGCCACTGGTTGCCATGTCACTGAGGGGGCTATGTCACTTTGGGCAGCAGGTCAGTGGTGCCCATTTCACTATGGGGGCCATGTCACAGTGGGCAGCATGTCAGTGGTGGCCAGGTCACTATGGGGTCCATGTCACAGTGGGTAGCATGTCAGTGGTGGCCATGTCACTGTGGGGCTATGTCACAGTGGTCAGCAGATCAGTTGTGGCCATGTCACTATGGGTCCATGTCACAGTGGGCAGCAGGTCAGTGGTGGCCATGTAACTATGGGGGCCATGTCACAGTGGCAGCAGGTCAGTGGTGGCCATGTCACTATGGGTCCATGTCACAGTGGGCAGCAGGTCAGTAGTGGCCATGTCACAGTGAGTAAGAGGCCACTGGTTGCAATGTCACTGTGGAGGCTATGTCACAGTGAGCAGCAGGTCAGTTGTGGCCATGTCACTATGGGTCCATGTCACAGTGGGCAGCAGGTCAGTGGTGGCCATGTCACTATGGGGGCTATGTCACATTAGGCAGCTGGTCCGTGGTGGCCATGTCACTGTGAGGTCATGTCACAGTTTGCAGAATGTCAGTGGTGGCCATGTCACAGTGAGCAACAGGCCACTGGTTGCCATGTCACTGTGGGGGCTATGTCACAGTGGGAAGCAGGTCAGTGGTGGCCATGTCACTATGGGGGCTATGTCACATTGGGCAGCTGGTCAGTGGTGGCCAAGTCACTATGAGGTCATGTCACAGTGGGCAGCATGTCAGTGGTGCCCATGTCACTATGGGGGCCATGTCACAGTGGGCAGCATGTCAGTGGTGGCCAGGTCACTATGGGGGCTATGTCACAGTGGGCAGCAGGTCACTTGTGGCCAAGTCTCTATGAGGGCCATGTCACAGTGGGCAGCAGGTCAGTGGTGCCATGTCACTATGAGTCCATTTCACAGTGGGCAGCAGGTCAGTGGTGGCCATGTCACTATGGGGGCTATGTCACTTTGGGCAGCAGGTCAGTGGTGCCCATGTCACTATAGGGGCCATGTCACAGTGGGCAGCAGGTCAGTGGTGGCCAGGTCACTATGGGGTCCATGTCACAGTGGGTAGCATGTCAGTGGTGGCCTTGTCACTGTGGGGCTATGTCACAGTGGTCAGCAGATCAGTGGTGGCCATGTCAGTGTGGGGACTATGTCACAGTGGGCAGCAGGTCAGTTGTGGCCATGTCACTATGGGTCCATGTCACAGTGGGCAGCAGGTCAGTGGTGGCCATGTCACTATGGAGGCTATGTCACATTGGGCAGCAGGTCAGTGGTGGCCATGTCACGGTGATGTCATGTGACAGTGTGCAGCAGGTCAGTGCTGGCCATGTCACAGTGAGTAATAGGCCACTGGTTGCCATGTCACTGTGGGGGCTAAGTCACAGTGGGCAGCAGGTCAGTTGTGGACATGTCACTATGGGTCCATGTCACAGTGGGCAGCAGGTCAGTGGTGGCCATGTCACTATGGGGGCCATGTCACAGTGTGCAGCAGGTCAGTAGTGGCAACGTCACTGTGGGGCCATGTCACAGTGTGCAGCAGGTCAGTGATGGCCATGTCACAGTGAGCAACAGGCCACTGCTTGCCATGTCACTGTGGGGGCCATGTCACAGTGGGCAGCAGGTCAGTGGTGACCGTGTCACTATGGGGGCTATGTCACATTGGGCAGCTGATCAGTGGTGGCCATGTCAATGTGAGGTCATGTCACAGTAGTCAGCGGATCAGTGGTGGCCATGTCACTGTGGGTACCATGTTACAGTGTGCAGCAGGTCTGTGGTGGCCATGTCACAGTGAGCAACAGGCCTCTGGTTGCCATGTCACTGTGGGTCTATGTCACAGTGGGAGGCAGGTCAGTGGTGGCCATGTCACTATGGCGGCCATGACACAGTGGGCAGCACGTCAGTGGTGGCCATGACACTGTGAAGTCATGTCACAGTGGGCAGCAGTTCAGTGGTGGCCAGGTCACTATGGGGACCATGTCACAGTGGGCAGCAGGTCAGTTGTGGCCATGTCACTATGGTGGCCATGTCACAGTGGGCAGCAGGTCAGTGGTGGCCATGGTCACTATGGGGGCCATGTCACAGTGGGCAGCAGGTCAGTAGTGGCCATGTCACAGTGAGTAAGAGGCCACTGGTTGCAATGTCACTGTGGAGGCTATGTCACAGTGAGCAGCAGGTCAGTTGTGGCCATGTCACTATGGGTCCATGTCACAGTGGGCAGCAGGTCAGTGGTGGCCATGTCACTATGGGGGCTATGTCACATTAGGCAGCTGGTCCGTGGTGGCCATGTCACTGTGAGGTCATGTCACAGTTTGCAGAATGTCAGTGGTGGCCATGTCACAGTGAGCAACAGGCCACTGGTTGCCATGTCACTGTGGGGGCTATGTCACAGTGGGAAGCAGGTCAGTGGTGGCCATGTCACTATGGGGGCTATGTCACATTGGGCAGCTGGTCAGTGGTGGCCATGTCACTATGAGGTCATGTCACAGTGGGCAGCAGGTCAGTAGTGGCCACGTCAATACGGGGGCAATGTCACAGTGGGTAGCAGGTCAGTGGTGGCCATGTCACTGTGGGGCTATGTCACAGTGGTCAGCGGATCAGTGGTGGCCATGTCACTGTGGGGACCATGTCACAGTGGGCAGCAGGTCAGTTGTGGCCAAGTCCCTATGGGGGCCATGTCACAGTGGGCAGCATGTCAGTGGTGCCCATATCACTATGGGGGCCATGTCACAGTGGGTAGCAGTTCAGTGGTGGCCAGGTCACTGTGGGGCTATGTCACTGTGGTCAGCGGATCAGTGGTGGCCATGTCACTGTGGGGACCATGTCACAGTGGGCAGCAGGTCAGTGGTGGCCATGTCACTATGGGTCCATGTCACAGTGTGCAGCAGGTCAGTGGTGGCCATGTCACAGTGAGCAACAGGCCAGTGCTTGCCATGTCACTGTGGGGGCTATGTCACAGTAGGCAGCAGGTCAGTGGTGGCCATGTCACTATGGGGCCATGTCACAGTGGGCAGCAGGTCAGTGGTGGCCATGTCACTATGGGGGCCATGTCACAGTGGGCAGCAGGTCAGTGGTGCTCATGTCACTATGTGGGCTATGTAACAGTGGGTATCAGATCAGTGGTGGCCATGTCACTGTGGGGCTATATCACAGTGGTCAGCGGATCAGTGGTGACCATGTCACTGTGGGGGCCATGTCACAGTGGGCAGCAGGTCAGTAGTGGCCACGTCACTGTGGGGCCATGTCACATTGTGCAGCAGGTCAGTGATGGCCATGTCACAGTGAGCAACAGGCCACTGGTTGCCATGTCACTGTGGGGGCTATGTCACAGTGGGCAGCAGGTCAGTGATGGCCATGTCACTGTGGGGGCCATGTCACAGTGGGCAGCAGGTCAGTAGTGGCCATGTCACTATGGGGGCCATGTAACAGTGGGTAGCAGGTCAGTGGTGGCCAGGTCACTATGGGGGCCATGTCACAGTGGGTAGCAGGTCAGTGGTGGCCATGTCACTGTGGGGCTATGTCACAGTGGGCAGCAGGTCAGTGGTGGCCATGTCACACTGAGCAACAGGCCACTGGTTGCCATGTCACTGTGGGGTCTATGTCACAGTGGGCAACAGGTCAGTGGTGGCAATGTCACTATGGGTGCCATGACACAGTGGGCAGCCGGTCAGTGGTGGCCATGTCACTGCGAGGTCATGTCACAGTGTGCAACAGGTCAGTGGTGGCCATGTCACAGTGAGTAACAGGCCACTGGTTGCCGTGTCACTGTGGGGGCTATGTCACAGTGGGCAGCAGGTAAGGGCTAGCCATGTCACTATGGGGGCCATGTCACAGTGGGCAGCAGGTCAGTGGTGGCCATGTCACTAAGGGGGCTAGGTCACATTGGGCAGCAGGTCAGTGGTGTCCATGTCACTGTGAGGTCATGTCACAGTGTGCAGCAGGTCAGTGGTGGCCATGTCACAGTGAGAAACAGGCCACTGGTTGCCATATCACTGTGGAGGCTATGTCACAGTGGGCAGCAGGTCAGTTGTGGCCAAGTCTCTATGGGGGCCATGTCACGGTGGGCAGCAGGTCAGTGGTGGCCATGTCACTATGGGGGCCATGTCAGAGTGGGAAGCAGGTCAGTGGTGGCCAGGTCACTGTGGGGCTATGTCACAGTGGTCAGCTGATCAGTGTTGGCCATGTCATTGTGGGGACCATTTCACAGTGGGCAGCAGATTAGTAGTGGCCATGTCAGTATGGGGGCCATGTCACAGTGTGCAGCAGGTCAGTGATGGGCATGTCACAGTAAGCAACATGCAACAGGTGGCCATGTCACTGTGGGGGCTATGTCACAGTGGGCAGCAGGTCAGTGGTGGCCATGTCACTATGAGGGCCATGTCACAGTGGGCAGCAGGTCAGTGGTGGCCATGTCACTATGGGGGCCATGTCACAGTGGGCAGCAGGTCAGTGGTGGCCATGTCACTATGGGGGCTATGTCACATTGGGCAGCAGGTCAGTGGTGGCCATGTCACTATGGGGGCCATGTCACAGTGGGCAGCAGGTCAGTAGTGGCCACGTCACTGTGGGGCCATGTCACATTGTGCAGCAGGTCAGTGCTGGCCATGTCACAGTGAGAAACAGGCCACTGGTTGCCATGTCACTTTGGGGGCTATGTCACAGTTGGCAGCATGTCAGTGGTGGCCATGTCACTATGGGGGCCATGTCACAGTGGGTAGCAGGTCAGTGGTGGCCATGTCACTGTGGGAGCTATGTCACAGTGGGCAGCAGGTCGGTTGTGGCCATGTCACTATGGGGGCCATGTCACAGTGGGCAGCAGGTCAGTAGTGGCCATATCACTGTGGGGCCATGTCACAGTGTGCAGCAGGTCAGTGATGGCCATGTCACAGTGAGCAACAGGCCACTGGTTGCCATGTCACTTTGGGGGCTATTTCACAGTGGGCAGCAGGTCAGTGCTGGCCATGTCACTATGGGGGCCATGTCACAGTGGGCAGCAGGTCAGTGGTGGCCATGTCACTATGGGGCCATGTCACAGTGTGCAGCAGGTCAGTAGTGGCCACGTCACTGTGGGGCCATGTCAGAGTGTGCAGCAGGTCAGTGATGGCCATGTCACAGTGAGCAACAGGCCACTGGTTGCCATGTCACTGTGGGGGCTATGTCACAGTGGGCAGCAGGTAAGGGCTGGCCATGTCACTATGGGGGCCATGTCACAGTGGGCAGCAGGTCAGTAGTGGCCATGTCACAGTGAGTAAGAGGCCACTGGTTGCAATGTCACTGTGGAGGCTATGTCACAGTGAGCAGCAGGTCAGTTGTGGCCATGTCACTATGGGTCCATGTCACAGTGGGCAGCAGGTCAGTGGTGGCCATGTCACTATGGGGGCTATGTCACATTAGGCAGCTGGTCCGTGGTGGCCATGTCACTGTGAGGTCATGTCACAGTTTGCAGAATGTCAGTGGTGGCCATGTCACAGTGAGCAACAGGCCACTGGTTGCCATGTCACTGTGGGGGCTATGTCACAGTGGGAAGCAGGTCAGTGGTGGCCATGTCACTATGGGGGCTATGTCACATTGGGCAGCTGGTCAGTGGTGGCCATGTCACTATGAGGTCATGTCACAGTGGGCAGCAGGTCAGTAGTGGCCACGTCAATACGGGGGCAATGTCACAGTGGGTAGCAGGTCAGTGGTGGCCATGTCACTGTGGGGCTATGTCACAGTGGTCAGCGGATCAGTGGTGGCCATGTCACTGTGGGGACCATGTCACAGTGGGCAGCAGGTCAGTTGTGGCCAAGTCCCTATGGGGGCCATGTCACAGTGGGCAGCATGTCAGTGGTGCCCATATCACTATGGGGGCCATGTCACAGTGGGTAGCAGTTCAGTGGTGGCCAGGTCACTGTGGGGCTATGTCACTGTGGTCAGCGGATCAGTGGTGGCCATGTCACTGTGGGGACCATGTCACAGTGGGCAGCAGGTCAGTGGTGGCCATGTCACTATGGGTCCATGTCACAGTGTGCAGCAGGTCAGTGGTGGCCATGTCACAGTGAGCAACAGGCCAGTGCTTGCCATGTCACTGTGGGGGCTATGTCACAGTAGGCAGCAGGTCAGTGGTGGCCATGTCACTATGGGGCCATGTCACAGTGGGCAGCAGGTCAGTGGTGGCCATGTCACTATGGGGGCCATGTCACAGTGGGCAGCAGGTCAGTGGTGCTCATGTCACTATGTGGGCTATGTAACAGTGGGTATCAGATCAGTGGTGGCCATGTCACTGTGGGGCTATATCACAGTGGTCAGCGGATCAGTGGTGACCATGTCACTGTGGGGGCCATGTCACAGTGGGCAGCAGGTCAGTAGTGGCCACGTCACTGTGGGGCCATGTCACATTGTGCAGCAGGTCAGTGATGGCCATGTCACAGTGAGCAACAGGCCACTGGTTGCCATGTCACTGTGGGGGCTATGTCACAGTGGGCAGCAGGTCAGTGATGGCCATGTCACTGTGGGGGCCATGTCACAGTGGGCAGCAGGTCAGTAGTGGCCATGTCACTATGGGGGCCATGTAACAGTGGGTAGCAGGTCAGTGGTGGCCAGGTCACTATGGGGGCCATGTCACAGTGGGTAGCAGGTCAGTGGTGGCCATGTCACTGTGGGGCTATGTCACAGTGGGCAGCAGGTCAGTGGTGGCCATGTCACACTGAGCAACAGGCCACTGGTTGCCATGTCACTGTGGGGTCTATGTCACAGTGGGCAACAGGTCAGTGGTGGCAATGTCACTATGGGTGCCATGACACAGTGGGCAGCCGGTCAGTGGTGGCCATGTCACTGCGAGGTCATGTCACAGTGTGCAACAGGTCAGTGGTGGCCATGTCACAGTGAGTAACAGGCCACTGGTTGCCGTGTCACTGTGGGGGCTATGTCACAGTGGGCAGCAGGTAAGGGCTAGCCATGTCACTATGGGGGCCATGTCACAGTGGGCAGCAGGTCAGTGGTGGCCATGTCACTAAGGGGGCTAGGTCACATTGGGCAGCAGGTCAGTGGTGTCCATGTCACTGTGAGGTCATGTCACAGTGTGCAGCAGGTCAGTGGTGGCCATGTCACAGTGAGAAACAGGCCACTGGTTGCCATATCACTGTGGAGGCTATGTCACAGTGGGCAGCAGGTCAGTTGTGGCCAAGTCTCTATGGGGGCCATGTCACGGTGGGCAGCAGGTCAGTGGTGGCCATGTCACTATGGGGGCCATGTCAGAGTGGGAAGCAGGTCAGTGGTGGCCAGGTCACTGTGGGGCTATGTCACAGTGGTCAGCTGATCAGTGTTGGCCATGTCATTGTGGGGACCATTTCACAGTGGGCAGCAGATTAGTAGTGGCCATGTCAGTATGGGGGCCATGTCACAGTGTGCAGCAGGTCAGTGATGGGCATGTCACAGTAAGCAACATGCAACAGGTGGCCATGTCACTGTGGGGGCTATGTCACAGTGGGCAGCAGGTCAGTGGTGGCCATGTCACTATGAGGGCCATGTCACAGTGGGCAGCAGGTCAGTGGTGGCCATGTCACTATGGGGGCCATGTCACAGTGGGCAGCAGGTCAGTGGTGGCCATGTCACTATGGGGGCTATGTCACATTGGGCAGCAGGTCAGTGGTGGCCATGTCACTATGGGGGCCATGTCACAGTGGGCAGCAGGTCAGTAGTGGCCACGTCACTGTGGGGCCATGTCACATTGTGCAGCAGGTCAGTGCTGGCCATGTCACAGTGAGAAACAGGCCACTGGTTGCCATGTCACTTTGGGGGCTATGTCACAGTTGGCAGCATGTCAGTGGTGGCCATGTCACTATGGGGGCCATGTCACAGTGGGTAGCAGGTCAGTGGTGGCCATGTCACTGTGGGAGCTATGTCACAGTGGGCAGCAGGTCGGTTGTGGCCATGTCACTATGGGGGCCATGTCACAGTGGGCAGCAGGTCAGTAGTGGCCATATCACTGTGGGGCCATGTCACAGTGTGCAGCAGGTCAGTGATGGCCATGTCACAGTGAGCAACAGGCCACTGGTTGCCATGTCACTTTGGGGGCTATTTCACAGTGGGCAGCAGGTCAGTGCTGGCCATGTCACTATGGGGGCCATGTCACAGTGGGCAGCAGGTCAGTGGTGGCCATGTCACTATGGGGCCATGTCACAGTGTGCAGCAGGTCAGTAGTGGCCACGTCACTGTGGGGCCATGTCAGAGTGTGCAGCAGGTCAGTGATGGCCATGTCACAGTGAGCAACAGGCCACTGGTTGCCATGTCACTGTGGGGGCTATGTCACAGTGGGCAGCAGGTAAGGGCTGGCCATGTCACTATGGGGGCCATGTCACAGTGGGCAGCAGGTCAGTGGTGGCCATGTCACTAAGGGGGCTAGGTCACATTGGGCAGCAGGTCAGTGGTGTCCATGTCACTGTGAGGTCATGTCACAGTGTGCAGCAGGTCAGTGGTGGCCATGTCACAGTGAGAAACAGGCCACTGGTTGCCATGTCACTGTGGGGGCTATGTCACAGTGGGCAGCAGGTCAGTTGTGGCCAAGTCTCTATGGGGGCCATGTCACAGTGGGTAGCAGGTCACTGGTGGCCAGGTCACTGTGGGTCTATGTCACAGTGGTCAGCGGATCAGTGTTGGCCATGTCATTGTGGGGACCATGTCACAGTGGGCAGCAGGTCAGTTGTGGCCATGTCACTATGGGGCCATGTCACAGTGGGCAGCAGGTCAGTGGTGGCCATGTCACTGTGGAGGCTATGTCACAGTGGGCAGCAGGTCAGTGCTGGCCATATCACTATGAGGGCCATGTCACAGTGGGTAGCAGGTCAGTGGTGGCCAGGTCACTGTGGGGCTATGTCACAGTGGGCAGCAGGTCAGTGGTGGCCATGTCACTGTGGGTACCATGTCACAGTGTGCAGCAGGTCAGTGGTGGCCATGTCACAGTGAGCAACAGGCCACTGGTTGCCATGTCACTGTGGGGGCTATGTCACAGTGGGCAGCTGGTCAGTGGTGGCCATGGCACTGTGAGGTCATGTCACAGTGTGCAGCAGGTCAGTGGTGGCCATGTCACAGTGAGCAACAGGCCACTGGTTGCCATGTCAAGTGGGGTTTATGTCACAATGGGCAGCAGGTCAGTGGTGGCCATGTCACTATGGGGGCCATGTCACAGTGGGCAGCAGGTCAGTAGTGGCCACGTCACTGTAGGGCCATGTCATGGTGTGCAGCAAGTCAGTGATGGCCATGTCACAGTGAGCAACAGGACACTGGTTGCCATGTTACTGTGGGGGCTATGTCACAGTGGGCAGCAGGTAAGGGCTGGACATGTCACTATGGGGGCCATGTCACAGTGGGCAGCAGGTCAGTGGTGGCCATGTCACTAAGGGGGCTAGGTCACATTGTGTAGCAGGTCAGTGGTGGCCATGTCAATGTGGGGCCATGTCACAGTTTGCAGCAGGTCAGTGGTGGCCAGGTCATTGTGGGGGCCATGTCATAGTGGGCAGCAGGTCAGTGATGGCCATGTCACAGTGAGTAACAGGACACTGGTTGCCATGTTACTGTGGGGGCTATGTCACAGTGGGCAGCAGGTAAGGGCTGGACATGTCACTATGGGGGCCATGTCACAGTGGGCAGCAGGTCAGTGGTGGCCATGTCACTAAGGGGGCTAGGTCACATTGTGTAGCAGGTCAGTGGTGGCCATGTCACTGTGGGGCCATGTCACAGTTTGCAGCAGCTCAGTGGTGGCCATGTCACAGTGAGCAACAGGCCACTGGTTGCCATGTCACTGTGGGGGCTATGTCACAGTGGGCAGCAGGTCAGTTGTGGCCATGTCACTATGGGTCCATGTCACAGTGGGCAGCAGGTCAGTAGTGGCCACGTCACTGTGGGGCCATGTCACAGTGTGCAGCAGGTCAGTTGTGGCCATGTCACTGTGGGGGACATGTCACAGTGGGCAGCAGGTCAGTAGTGGCCATGTCACTGTGAGGTCATGTCACAGTGGGCCGCAGGTCACTGCTGGCCATGTCACTATGGGGGCCATGTCACAGTGGGCAGCAGGTCAGTGGTGGCCATGTCACAGTGAGTAACAGGCCACTGGTTGCCATGTCACTGTGGGGGCTATGTCACAGTGGGCAGCAGGTCAGTTGTGGCCATGTCACTATGGGGGCTATGTCACATTGGGCAGCAGGTCAGTGGTGGCCATGTCACTGTGAGGTCATGTCACAGTGTGCAGAAGGTCAGTGGTGGCCATGTCACAGTGAGCAACAGGCCACTGGTTGCCATGTCACTGTGGGGGCTATGTCACAGTGGGAAGTAGGTCAGTGGTGGCCATGTCACTATGGGGGCATGTCACAGTGGGCAGCAGGTCAGTGGTGGCCATGTCACTATGGGGGCCATGTCACAGTGAGTAGCAGGTCAGTGGTGGCCATGTCACTGTGGGGCTATGTCACAGTGGTCAGCGGATCAGTGGTGGCAATGTCACTGTGGGGACCATGTCATAGTGTGCAGCAGGTCAGTGATGGCCATGTCACAGTGAGCAACAGGCCACTGGTTGCAATGTCACTGTGGGGGCTATGTCACAGTGGGCAGCAGGTCAGTTTTGGCCATGTCACTATGGGGGCCATGTCACAGTGGGCAGCAGGTCCATGGTGCCCAAGTCACTGTGGGGCTATGTCACAGTGGTCAGCGGGTCAGTAGTGGCCATGTCACTGTTGGGGCCATGTCACAGTGGGCAGCAGGTCAGTGGTTGCCATGTCACTATGGGGGCTATGTCACATTGGGCAGCAGGTCAGTGGTGGCCATGTCACTGTGAGCAATAGGCCACTGATTGCCATGTCACTGAGGGGGCTATGTCACTTTGGGCAGCAGGTCAGTGGTGCCCATTTCACTATGGGGGCCATGTCACAGTGGGCAGCATGTCAGTGGTGGCCAGGTCACTATGGGGTCCATGTCACAGTGGGTAGCATGTCAGTGGTGGCCATGTCACTGTGGGGCTATGTCACAGTGGTCAGCAGATCAGTTGTGGCCATGTCACTATGGGTCCATGTCACAGTGTGCAGCAGGTCAGTGGTGGCCATGTAACTATGGGGGCCATGTCACAGTGGCAGCAGGTCAGTGGTGGCCATGTCACTATGGGTCCATGTCACAGTGGGCAGCAGGTCAGTAGTGGCCATGTCACAGTGAGTAAGAGGCCACTGGTTGCAATGTCACTGTGGAGGCTATGTCACAGTGAGCAGCAGGTCAGTTGCGGCCATGTCACTATGGGTCCATGTCACAGTGGGCAGCAGGTCAGTGGTGGCCATGTCACTATGGGGGCTATGTCACATTAGGCAGCTGGTCCGTGGTGGCCATGTCACTGTGAGGTCATGTCACAGTTTGCAGAATGTCAGTGGTGGCCATGTCACAGTGAGCAACAGGCCACTGGTTGCCATGTCACTGTGGGGGCTATGTCACAGTGGGAAGCAGGTCAGTGGTGGCCATGTCACTATGGGGGCTATGTCACATTGGGCAGCTGGTCAGTGGTGGCCATGTCACTATGAGGTCATGTCACAGTGGGCAGCATGTCAGTGGTGCCCATGTCACTATGGGGGCCATGTCACAGTGGGCAGCATGTCAGTGGTGGCCAGGTCACTATGGGGGCTATGTCACAGTGGGCAGCAGGTCACTTGTGGCCAAGTCTCTATGAGGGCCATGTCACAGTGGGCAGCAGGTCAGTGGTGCCATGTCACTATGAGTCCATTTCACAGTGGGCAGCAGGTCAGTGGTGGCCATGTCACTATGGGGGCTATGTCACTTTGGGCAGCAGGTCAGTGGTGCCCATGTCACTATAGGGGCCATGTCACAGTGGGCAGCAGGTCAGTGGTGGCCAGGTCACTATGGGGTCCATGTCACAGTGGGTAGCATGTCAGTGGTGGCCATGTCACTGTGGGGCTATGTCACAGTGGTCAGCAGATCAGTGGTGGCCATGTCAGTGTGGGGACCATGTCACAGTGGGCAGCAGGTCAGTTGTGGCCATGTCACTATGGGTCCATGTCACAGTGGGCAGCAGGTCAGTGGTGGCCATGTCACTATGGAGGCTATGTCACATTGGGCAGCAGGTCAGTGGTGGCCATGTCACGGTGATGTCATGTGACAGTGTGCAGCAGGTCAGTGCTGGCCATGTCACAGTGAGTAACAGGCCACTGGTTGCCATGTCACTGTGGGGGCTAAGTCACAGTGGGCAGCAGGTCAGTTGTGGACATGTCACTATGGGTCCATGTCACAGTGGGCAGCAGGTCAGTGGTGGCCATGTCACTATGGGGGCCATGTCACAGTGTGCAGCAGGTCAGTAGTGGCCACGTCACTGTGGGGCCATGTCACAGTGTGCAGCAGGTCAGTGATGGCCATGTCACAGTGAGCAACAGGCCACTGCTTGCCATGTCACTGTGGGGGCCATGTCACAGTGGGCAGCAGGTCAGTGGTGACCGTGTCACTATGGGGGCTATGTCACATTGGGCAGCTGATCAGTGGTGGCCATGTCAATGTGAGGTCATGTCACAGTAGTCAGCGGATCAGTGGTGGCCATGTCACTGTGGGTACCATGTTACAGTGTGCAGCAGGTCTGTGGTGGCCATGTCACAGTGAGCAACAGGCCTCTGGTTGCCATGTCACTGTGGGTCTATGTCACAGTGGGAGGCAGGTCAGTGGTGGCCATGTCACTATGGCGGCCATGACACAGTGGGCAGCACGTCAGTGGTGGCCATGACACTGTGAAGTCATGTCACAGTGGGCAGCAGTTCAGTGGTGGCCAGGTCACTATGGGGACCATGTCACAGTGGGCAGCAGGTCAGTTGTGGCCATGTCACTATGGTGGCCATGTCACAGTGGGCAGCAGGTCAGTGGTGGCCATGGTCACTATGGGGGCCATGTCACAGTGGGCAGCAGGTCAGTAGTGGCCATGTCACAGTGAGTAAGAGGCCACTGGTTGCAATGTCACTGTGGAGGCTATGTCACAGTGAGCAGCAGGTCAGTTGTGGCCATGTCACTATGGGTCCATGTCACAGTGGGCAGCAGGTCAGTGGTGGCCATGTCACTATGGGGGCTATGTCACATTAGGCAGCTGGTCCGTGGTGGCCATGTCACTGTGAGGTCATGTCACAGTTTGCAGAATGTCAGTGGTGGCCATGTCACAGTGAGCAACAGGCCACTGGTTGCCATGTCACTGTGGGGGCTATGTCACAGTGGGAAGCAGGTCAGTGGTGGCCATGTCACTATGGGGGCTATGTCACATTGGGCAGCTGGTCAGTGGTGGCCATGTCACTATGAGGTCATGTCACAGTGGGCAGCAGGTCAGTAGTGGCCACTTCAATACGGGGGCAATGTCACAGTGGGTAGCAGGTCAGTGGTGGCCATGTCACTGTGGGGCTATGTCACAGTGGTCAGCGGATCAGTGGTGGCCATGTCACTGTGGGGACCATGTCACAGTGGGCAGCAGGTCAGTTGTGGCCAAGTCCCTATGGGGGCCATGTCACAGTGGGCAGCATGTCAGTGGTGGCCAGGTCACTGTGGGGCTATGTCACTGTGGTCAGCGGATCAGTGGTGGCCATGTCACTGTGGGGACCATGTCACAGTGGGCAGCAGGTCAGTGGTGGCCATGTCACTATGGGTCCATGTCACAGTGTGCAGCAGGTCAGTGGTGGCCATGTCACAGTGAGCAACAGGCCAGTGCTTGCCATGTCACTGTGGGGGCTATGTCACAGTAGGCAGCAGGTCAGTGGTGGCCATGTCACTATGGGGCCATGTCACAGTGGGCAGCAGGTCAGTGGTGGCCATGTCACTATGGGGGCCATGTCACAGTGGGCAGCAGGTCAGTGGTGCTCATGTCACTATGTGGGCTATGTAACAGTGGGTATCAGATCAGTGGTGGCCATGTCACTGTGGGGCTATATCACAGTGGTCAGCGGATCAGTGGTGACCATGTCACTGTGGGGGCCATGTCACAGTGGGCAGCAGGTCAGTAGTGGCCACGTCACTGTGGGGCCATGTCACATTGTGCAGCAGGTCAGTGATGGCCATGTCACAGTGAGCAACAGGCCACTGGTTGCCATGTCACTGTGGGGGCTATGTCACAGTGGGCAGCAGGTCAGTGATGGCCATGTCACTGTGGGGGCCATGTCACAGTGGGCAGCAGGTCAGTAGTGGCCATGTCACTGTGGGGCTATGTCACAGTGGGCAGCAGGTCAGTGGTGGCCATGTCACACTGAGCAACAGGCCACTGGTTGCCATGTCACTGTGGGGTCTATGTCACAGTGGGCAACAGGTCAGTGGTGGCAATGTCACTATGGGTGCCATGACACAGTGGGCAGCCGGTCAGTGGTGGCCATGTCACTGCGAGGTCATGTCACAGTGTGCAACAGGTCAGTGGTGGCCATGTCACAGTGAGTAACAGGCCACTGGTTGCCGTGTCACTGTGGGGGCTATGTCACAGTGGGCAGCAGGTAAGGGCTAGCCATGTCACTATGGGGGCCATGTCACAGTGGGCAGCAGGTCAGTGGTGGCCATGTCACTAAGGGGGCTAGGTCACATTGGGCAGCAGGTCAGTGGTGGCCATGTCACAGTGAGAAACAGGCCACTGGTTGCCATATCACTGTGGAGGCTATGTCACAGCGGGCAGCAGGTCAGCAGTTGCCACGTCACTGTGGGGCCATGTCACAGTGTGCAGCAGGTCAGTGATGGCCATGTCACTATGGGGGCCATGTCAGAGTGGGCAGCAGGTCAGTGGTGGCCATGTCACTGTGAGGTCATGTAACAGTGTGCAGCAGGCGACTAGTTGCCATGTCACTATGGGGTCTATGTCACAGTGGGCAGCAGGTCAGTGATGGCCATGTCACAGGGAGCAACAGGCCACTGTTTGCCATGTCACTTTGGGGGCTATGTCACAGTGGGCAGCAGGTCCGTGCTGGCCATGTCACTGTGGGGGCCATGTCACAGTGGGCAGCAGGTCAGTGGTGGCCATGTCACTATGGGGCCATGTCACAGTGGGCAGCAGGTCAGTGGTGGCCATGTCACTATGGGGGCTATGTCACAGTGGCCAGCTGGTCAGTGGTGGCCATGTCACTGTGAGGTCATGTCACAGTGTGCAGCAGGTTAGTGGTTGCCATGTCACAGTGAGCAACAGGCCACTGGTTGCCATGTCACTGTGGGGGCTATGTCACAGTGGGCAGCAGGTCAGTGGTGGCCATGTCACTATGGGGGCCATGTCACAGTGGGTAGCAGGTCAGTGGTGGCCATGTCACTGTGAGGTCATGTCACAGTGTGCAGCAGGTCAGTGGTGGCCATGTCACAGTGAGAAACAGGCCACTGGTTGCCATGTCACTGTGGGGGCTATGTCACAGTGGGCAGCATGTCAGTGGTGGCCATGTCACTATGGGGGCCATGTCACAGTGGGTAGCAGGTCAGTGGTGGCCATGTCACTGTGCGGGCTAAGTCACAGTGGGCAGCAGGTCAGTTGTGGCCATGTCACTGTGGGGCCATGTCACAGTTTGCAGCAGGTCAGTGGTGGCCATATCACAGTGAGCAACAGGCCACTGGTTGCCATATCACTGTGGGGGCTATGTCACAGTGGGCAGCAGGTCAGTGGTGGCCATGTCACTATGGGGGCCATGTCACAATGTGCAGCAGGTCAGTGATGGCCATGTCACAGTGAGCAGCATGCCACTGGTTGCCATGTCACTGTGGGGGCTATGTCACAGTGGGCAGCAGGTCAGTGGTGGCCATGTCACTGTGGGGGACATGTCACAGTGGGCAGCAGGTCAGTAGTGGCCATGTCACTGTGAGGTCATGTCACAGTGGGCAGCAGGTCAGTGGTGGCCATGTCACAGTGAGCAACAGGCCACTGGTTGCCATGTCACTGTGGGAGCTATGTCACAGTGGGCAGAGGGTCAGTGGTAGCCATGTCACTATGGGGGCCATGTCACAGTGGGCAGCAGGTCAGTGGTGGCCATGTCACTGTGAGGTCATGTCACAGTGTGCAGCAGGTCAGTGGTGGCCATGTCACAGTGAGCAACAGGCCACTGGTTGCCATGTCACTGTGGGGGCTAAGTCACAGTGGGCAGCATGTCAGTGCTGGCCAAGTCACTATGGGGGCCATGTCACAGTGGGCAGCATGTCAGTGGTGGCCATGTCACTATGGGGGCCATGTCACAGTGGGCAGCAGGTCAGTGGTGGCCATGTCACTATGGGGGCTATGTCACATTGGGCAGCAGGTCAGTAGTGGCCATGTCACTGTGAGGTCATGTCACAGTGTGCAGAAGGTCAGTGGTGGCCATGTCACAGTGAGCAACAGGCCACTGGTTGCCATGTCACTGTGGGGGCTATGTCACAGTGGGAAGTAGGTCAGTGGTGGCCATGTCACTATGGGGGCATGTCACAGTGGGCAGCAGGTCAGTGGTGGCCATGTCACTATGGGGGCCATGTCACAGCGGGCAGCAGGTCAGCAGTTGCCACGTCACTGTGGGGCCATGTCACAGTGTGCAGCAGGTCAGTGATGGCCATGTCACTATGGGGGCCATGTCAGAGTGGGCAGCAGGTCAGTGGTGGCCATGTCACTGTGAGGTCATGTAACAGTGTGCAGCAGGCGACTAGTTGCCATGTCACTATGGGGTCTATGTCACAGTGGGCAGCAGGTCAGTGATGGCCATGTCACAGGGAGCAACAGGCCACTGTTTGCCATGTCACTTTGGGGGCTATGTCACAGTGGGCAGCAGGTCCGTGCTGGCCATGTCACTGTGGGGGCCATGTCACAGTGGGCAGCAGGTCAGTGGTGGCCATGTCACTATGGGGCCATGTCACAGTGGGCAGCAGGTCAGTGGTGGCCATGTCACTATGGGGGCTATGTCACAGTGGCCAGCTGGTCAGTGGTGGCCATGTCACTGTGAGGTCATGTCACAGTGTGCAGCAGGTTAGTGGTTGCCATGTCACAGTGAGCAACAGGCCACTGGTTGCCATGTCACTGTGGGGGCTATGTCACAGTGGGCAGCAGGTCAGTGCTGGCCATGTCACTATTGGGGCCATGTCACAGTGGGCAGCAGGTCAGTAGTGGCCACGTCACTGTGGGGCAATGTCACAGTGTGCAGCAGGTCAGTGATGGCCATGTCACAGTGAGGAACAGGCCACTGGTTGCCATGTCACTGTGGGGGCTATGTCACAGTGGGCAGCAGGTCAGTGGTGACCATGTCACTATGGGGGCTATGTCACATTGGGCAGCTGATCAGTGGTGGCCATGTCACTGTGAGGTCATGTCACAGTGGTCAGCGGATCAGTGGTCGCCATGTCACTGTGGGTACCATGTTACAGTGTGCAGCAGGTCTGTGGTGGCCATGTCACAGTGAGCAACAGGCCTCTGGTTGCCATGTCACTGTGGGTCTATGTCACAGTGGGCAGCAGGTCAGTGGTGGCCATGTCACTATGGCGGCCATGACACAGTGGGCAGCAGGTGAGTGGTGGCCATGTCACTATGGCGGCCATGTCACAGTGGGCAGCAGGTCAGTTGTGGCCACGTCTCTATGGGGGACGTGTCACAGTGGGCAGCATGTCAGTGGTGCCCATGTCACTATGGGGGCTATGTCACAGTGGGCAGCATGTCAGTGGTGCCCATATCACTATGGGGGCCATGTCACAGTGGGTAGCAGGTCAGTGGTGGCCATGTCACAGTGAGCAACAGGCCACTGGTTGCCATGTCACTGTGGGGTCTATGTCACAGTGGGCAACAGGTCAGTGGTGGCAATGTCATTATGGGTGCCATGACACAGTGGGCAGCCGGTCAGTGGTGGCCATGTCACTGTGAGGTCATGTCACAGTGTGCAACAGGTCAGTGGTGGCCATGTCACAGTGAGAAACAGGCCACTGGTTGCCATGTCACTGTGGGGGCTATGTCACAGTGGGTAGCAGGTAAGGGCTAGCCATGTCACTATGGGGGCTATGTCACAGTGGGCAGCAGGTCAGTGGTGGCCATGTCACTAAGGGGGCTATGTCACATTGGGCAGCAGGTCAGTGGTGTCCATGTCACTGTGCGGGCTAAGTCACAGTGGGCAGCAGGTCAGTTGTGGCCATGTCACAGTGAGCAACAGGCCACTGCTTGCCATGTCACTGTGGGGGCTATGTCACAGTGGGCAGCAGGTCATTGGTGCCCATGTCACTATGGGGGCCATGTCACAGTGGGCAGCATGTCAGTGGTGGCCAGGTCACTATGGGGGCCATGTCACATTGGGTAGCAGGTCAGTGGTGGCCATGTCACTGTGGTGCTATGTCACAGTGGTCAGCGGATCAGTGGTGGCCATGTCACTGTGGGGACCATGTCACAGTGGTGAGCAGGTCAGTTGTGGCCACGTCACTGTGGGTCCATGTCACAGTGGGCAGCAGGTCAGTAGTGGCCACGTCACTGTGGGGCCATGTCACATTGTGCAGCAGGTCAGTGATGGCCATGTCACAGTGAGCAACAGGCCACTGGTTGCCATGTCACTGTGGGGGCTATGTCACAGTGGGCAGCAGGTCAGTGATGGCCATGTCACTGTGGGGGCCATGTCACAGTGGGCAGCAGGTCAGTAGTGGCCATGTCACTATGGGGGCCATGTAACAGTGGGTAGCAGGTCAGTGGTGGCCAGGTCACTATGGGGGCCATGTCACAGTGGGTAGCAGGTCAGTGGTGGCCATGTCACTGTGGGGCTATGTCACAGTGGGCAGCAGGTCAGTGGTGGCCATGTCACACTGAGCAACAGGCCACTGGTTGCCATGTCACTGTGGGGTCTATGTCACAGTGGGCAACAGGTCAGTGGTGGCAATGTCACTATGGGTGCCATGACACAGTGGGCAGCCGGTCAGTGGTGGCCATGTCACTGCGAGGTCATGTCACAGTGTGCAACAGGTCAGTGGTGGCCATGTCACAGTGAGTAACAGGCCACTGGTTGCCGTGTCACTGTGGGGGCTATGTCACAGTGGGTAGCAGGTAACGGCTAGCCATGTCACTATGGGGGCCATGTCACAGTGGGCAGCAGGTCAGTGGTGGCCATGTCACAGTGAGAAACAGGCCACTGGTTGCCATGTCACTGTGGGGGCTATGTCACAGTGGGCAGCATGTCAGTGGTGGCCATGTCACTATGGGGGCCATGTCACAGTGGGTAGCAGGTCAGTGGTGGCCATGTCACTGTGCGGGCTAAGTCACAGTGGGCAGCAGGTCAGTTGTGGCCATGTCACTGTGGGGCCATGTCACAGTTTGCAGCAGGTCAGTGGTGGCCATATCACAGTGAGCAACAGGCCACTGGTTGCCATATCACTGTGGGGGCTATGTCACAGTGGGCAGCAGGTCAGTGGTGGCCATGTCACTATGGGGGCCATGTCACAATGTGCAGCAGGTCAGTGATGGCCATGTCACAGTGAGCAACAGGCCACTGGTTGCCATGTCACTGTGGGGGCTATGTCACAGTGGGCAGCAGGTCAGTGGTGGCCATGTCACTGTGGGGGACATGTCACAGTGGGCAGCAGGTCAGTAGTGGCCATGTCACTGTGAGGTCATGTCACAGTGGGCAGCAGGTCAGTGGTGGCCATGTCACAGTGAGCAACAGGCCACTGGTTGCCATGTCACTGTGGGAGCTATGTCACAGTGGGCAGAGGGTCAGTGGTAGCCATGTCACTATGGGGGCCATGTCACAGTGGGCAGCAGGTCAGTGGTGGCCATGTCACTGTGAGGTCATGTCACAGTGTGCAGCAGGTCAGTGGTGGCCATGTCACAGTGAGCAACAGGCCACTGGTTGCCATGTCACTGTGGGGGCTAAGTCACAGTGGGCAGCATGTCAGTGCTGGCCAAGTCACTATGGGGGCCATGTCACAGTGGGCAGCATGTCAGTGGTGGCCATGTCACTATGGGGGCCATGTCACAGTGGGCAGCAGGTCAGTGGTGGCCATGTCACTATGGGGGCTATGTCACATTGGGCAGCAGGTCAGTAGTGGCCATGTCACTGTGAGGTCATGTCACAGTGTGCAGAAGGTCAGTGGTGGCCATGTCACAGTGAGCAACAGGCCACTGGTTGCCATGTCACTGTGGGGGCTATGTCACAGTGGGAAGTAGGTCAGTGGTGGCCATGTCACTATGGGGGCATGTCACAGTGGGCAGCAGGTCAGTGGTGGCCATGTCACTATGGGGGCCATGTCACAGCGGGCAGCAGGTCAGCAGTTGCCACGTCACTGTGGGGCCATGTCACAGTGTGCAGCAGGTCAGTGATGGCCATGTCACTATGGGGGCCATGTCAGAGTGGGCAGCAGGTCAGTGGTGGCCATGTCACTGTGAGGTCATGTAACAGTGTGCAGCAGGCGACTAGTTGCCATGTCACTATGGGGTCTATGTCACAGTGGGCAGCAGGTCAGTGATGGCCATGTCACAGGGAGCAACAGGCCACTGTTTGCCATGTCACTTTGGGGGCTATGTCACAGTGGGCAGCAGGTCCGTGCTGGCCATGTCACTGTGGGGGCCATGTCACAGTGGGCAGCAGGTCAGTGGTGGCCATGTCACTATGGGGCCATGTCACAGTGGGCAGCAGGTCAGTGGTGGCCATGTCACTATGGGGGCTATGTCACAGTGGCCAGCTGGTCAGTGGTGGCCATGTCACTGTGAGGTCATGTCACAGTGTGCAGCAGGTTAGTGGTTGCCATGTCACAGTGAGCAACAGGCCACTGGTTGCCATGTCACTGTGGGGGCTATGTCACAGTGGGCAGCAGGTCAGTGCTGGCCATGTCACTATTGGGGCCATGTCACAGTGGGCAGCAGGTCAGTAGTGGCCACGTCACTGTGGGGCAATGTCACAGTGTGCAGCAGGTCAGTGATGGCCATGTCACAGTGAGGAACAGGCCACTGGTTGCCATGTCACTGTGGGGGCTATGTCACAGTGGGCAGCAGGTCAGTGGTGACCATGTCACTATGGGGGCTATGTCACATTGGGCAGCTGATCAGTGGTGGCCATGTCACTGTGAGGTCATGTCACAGTGGTCAGCGGATCAGTGGTCGCCATGTCACTGTGGGTACCATGTTACAGTGTGCAGCAGGTCTGTGGTGGCCATGTCACAGTGAGCAACAGGCCTCTGGTTGCCATGTCACTGTGGGTCTATGTCACAGTGGGCAGCAGGTCAGTGGTGGCCATGTCACTATGGCGGCCATGACACAGTGGGCAGCAGGTGAGTGGTGGCCATGTCACTATGGCGGCCATGTCACAGTGGGCAGCAGGTCAGTTGTGGCCACGTCTCTATGGGGGACGTGTCACAGTGGGCAGCATGTCAGTGG
This sequence comes from Strix uralensis, assembly GCF_047716275.1. Taxonomy (NCBI): domain Eukaryota; kingdom Metazoa; phylum Chordata; class Aves; order Strigiformes; family Strigidae; genus Strix; species Strix uralensis. The sequence goes on from NW_027436727.1 coordinate 142,254, forward strand.
TGCCCATGTCACTATGGGGGCTATGTCACAGTGGGCAGCATGTCAGTGGTGCCCATATCACTATGGGGGCCATGTCACAGTGGGTAGCAGGTCAGTGGTGGCCATGTCACAGTGAGCAACAGGCCACTGGTTGCCATGTCACTGTGGGGTCTATGTCACAGTGGGCAACAGGTCAGTGGTGGCAATGTCATTATGGGTGCCATGACACAGTGGGCAGCCGGTCAGTGGTGGCCATGTCACTGTGAGGTCATGTCACAGTGTGCAACAGGTCAGTGGTGGCCATGTCACAGTGAGAAACAGGCCACTGGTTGCCATGTCACTGTGGGGGCTATGTCACAGTGGGTAGCAGGTAAGGGCTAGCCATGTCACTATGGGGGCTATGTCACAGTGGGCAGCAGGTCAGTGGTGGCCATGTCACTAAGGGGGCTATGTCACATTGGGCAGCAGGTCAGTGGTGTCCATGTCACTGTGAGGTCATGTCACAGTGTGCAGAAGTTCAGTGGTGGCCATGTCACAGTGAGCAACAGGCCACTGCTTGCCATGTCACTGTGGGGGCTATGTCACAGTGGGCAGCAGGTCATTGGTGCCCATGTCACTATGGGGGCCATGTCACAGTGGGCAGCATGTCAGTGGTGGCCAGGTCACTATGGGGGCCATGTCACATTGGGTAGCAGGTCAGTGGTGGCCATGTCACTGTGGTGCTATGTCACAGTGGTCAGCGGATCAGTGGTGGCCATGTCACTGTGGGGACCATGTCACAGTGGTGAGCAGGTCAGTTGTGGCCACGTCACTGTGGGTCCATGTCACAGTGGGCAGCAGGTCAGTAGTGGCCACGTCACTGTGGGGCCATGTCACATTGTGCAGCAGGTCAGTGATGGCCATGTCACAGTGAGCAACAGGCCACTGGTTGCCATGTCACTGTGGGGGCTATGTCACAGTGGGCAGCAGGTCAGTGATGGCCATGTCACTGTGGGGGCCATGTCACAGTGGGCAGCAGGTCAGTAGTGGCCATGTCACTATGGGGGCCATGTAACAGTGGGTAGCAGGTCAGTGGTGGCCATGTCACTGTGGGGCTATGTCACAGTGGGCAGCAGGTCAGTGGTGGCCATGTCACACTGAGCAACAGGCCACTGGTTGCCATGTCACTGTGGGGTCTATGTCACAGTGGGCAACAGGTCAGTGGTGGCAATGTCACTATGGGTGCCATGACACAGTGGGCAGCCGGTCAGTGGTGGCCATGTCACTGCGAGGTCATGTCACAGTGTGCAACAGGTCAGTGGTGGCCATGTCACAGTGAGTAACAGGCCACTGGTTGCCGTGTCACTGTGGGGGCTATGTCACAGTGGGTAGCAGGTAACGGCTAGCCATGTCACTATGGGGGCCATGTCACAGTGGGCAGCAGGTCAGTGGTGGCCATGTCACTAAGGGGGCTAGGTCACATTGGGCAGCAGGTCAGTGGTGTCCATGTCACTGTGAGGTCATGTCACAGTGTGCAGCAGGTCAGTGGTGGCCATGTCACAGTGAGAAACAGGCCACTGGTTGCCATATCACTGTGGAGGCTATGTCACAGTGGGCAGCAGGTCAGTTGTGGCCAAGTCTCTATGGGGGCCATGTCACGGTGGGCAGCAGGTCAGTGGTGGCCATGTCACTATGGGGGCCATGTCAGAGTGGGAAGCAGGTCAGTGGTGGCCAGGTCACTGTGGGGCTATGTCACAGTGGTCAGCTGATCAGTGTTGGCCATGTCATTGTGGGGACCATTTCACAGTGGGCAGCAGATTAGTAGTGGCCATGTCAGTATGGGGGCCATGTCACAGTGTGCAGCAGGTCAGTGATGGGCATGTCACAGTAAGCAACAGGCAACAGGTGGCCATGTCACTGTGGGGGCTATGTCACAGTGGGCAGCAGGTCAGTGGTGGCCATGTCACTATGAGGGCCATGTCACAGTGGGCAGCAGGTCAGTGGTGGCCATGTCACTATGGGGGCCATGTCACAGTGGGCAGCAGGTCAGTGGTGGTCATGTTACTGTGAGGTCATGTCACAGTGTGCAGCAGGTCAGTGCTGGCCATGTCACAGTGAGAAACAGGCCACTGGTTGCCATGTCACTTTGGGGGCTATGTCACAGTTGGCAGCATGTCAGTGGTGGCCATGTCACTATGGGGGCCATGTCACAGTGGGTAGCAGGTCAGTCGTGGCCATGTCACTACGGGGGCCATGTCACAGTGGGCAGCAGGTCGGTTGTGGCCATGTCACTATGGGGGCCATGTCACAGTGGGCAGCAGGTCAGTAGTGGCCATATCACTGTGGGGCCATGTCACAGTGTGCAGCAGGTCAGTGATGGCCATGTCACAGTGAGCAACAGGCCACTGGTTGCCATGTCACTTTGGGGGCTATTTCACAGTGGGCAGCAGGTCAGTGCTGGCCATGTCACTATGGGGGCCATGTCACAGTGGGCAGCAGGTCAGTGGTGGCCATGTCACTATGGGGCCATGTCACAGTGTGCAGCAGGTCAGTAGTGGCCACGTCACTGTGGGGCCATGTCAGAGTGTGCAGCAGGTCAGTGATGGCCATGTCACAGTGAGCAACAGGCCACTGGTTGCCATGTCACTGTGGGGGCTATGTCACAGTGGGCAGCAGGTAAGGGCTGGCCATGTCACTATGGGGGCCATGTCACAGTGGGCAGCAGGTCAGTGGTGGCCATGTCACTAAGGGGGCTAGGTCACTTTGGGCAGCAGGTCAGTGGTGCCCATTTCACTATGGGGGCCATGTCACAGTGGGCAGCATGTCAGTGGTGGCCAGGTCACTATGGGGTCCATGTCACAGTGGGTAGCATGTCAGTGGTGGCCATGTCACTGTGGGGCTATGTCACAGTGGTCAGCAGATCAGTTGTGGCCATGTCACTATGGGTCCATGTCACAGTGTGCAGCAGGTCAGTGGTGGCCATGTAACTATGGGGGCCATGTCACAGTGGCAGCAGGTCAGTGGTGGCCATGTCACTATGGGTCCATGTCACAGTGGGCAGCAGGTCAGTAGTGGCCATGTCACAGTGAGTAAGAGGCCACTGGTTGCAATGTCACTGTGGAGGCTATGTCACAGTGAGCAGCAGGTCAGTTGCGGCCATGTCACTATGGGTCCATGTCACAGTGGGCAGCAGGTCAGTGGTGGCCATGTCACTATGGGGGCTATGTCACATTAGGCAGCTGGTCCGTGGTGGCCATGTCACTGTGAGGTCATGTCACAGTTTGCAGAATGTCAGTGGTGGCCATGTCACAGTGAGCAACAGGCCACTGGTTGCCATGTCACTGTGGGGGCTATGTCACAGTGGGAAGCAGGTCAGTGGTGGCCATGTCACTATGGGGGCTATGTCACATTGGGCAGCTGGTCAGTGGTGGCCATGTCACTATGAGGTCATGTCACAGTGGGCAGCATGTCAGTGGTGCCCATGTCACTATGGGGGCCATGTCACAGTGGGCAGCATGTCAGTGGTGGCCAGGTCACTATGGGGGCTATGTCACAGTGGGCAGCAGGTCACTTGTGGCCAAGTCTCTATGAGGGCCATGTCACAGTGGGCAGCAGGTCAGTGGTGCCATGTCACTATGAGTCCATTTCACAGTGGGCAGCAGGTCAGTGGTGGCCATGTCACTATGGGGGCTATGTCACTTTGGGCAGCAGGTCAGTGGTGCCCATGTCACTATAGGGGCCATGTCACAGTGGGCAGCAGGTCAGTGGTGGCCAGGTCACTATGGGGTCCATGTCACAGTGGGTAGCATGTCAGTGGTGGCCATGTCACTGTGGGGCTATGTCACAGTGGTCAGCAGATCAGTGGTGGCCATGTCAGTGTGGGGACCATGTCACAGTGGGCAGCAGGTCAGTTGTGGCCATGTCACTATGGGTCCATGTCACAGTGGGCAGCAGGTCAGTGGTGGCCATGTCACTATGGAGGCTATGTCACATTGGGCAGCAGGTCAGTGGTGGCCATGTCACGGTGATGTCATGTGACAGTGTGCAGCAGGTCAGTGCTGGCCATGTCACAGTGAGTAACAGGCCACTGGTTGCCATGTCACTGTGGGGGCTAAGTCACAGTGGGCAGCAGGTCAGTTGTGGACATGTCACTATGGGTCCATGTCACAGTGGGCAGCAGGTCAGTGGTGGCCATGTCACTATGGGGGCCATGTCACAGTGTGCAGCAGGTCAGTAGTGGCCACGTCACTGTGGGGCCATGTCACAGTGTGCAGCAGGTCAGTGATGGCCATGTCACAGTGAGCAACAGGCCACTGCTTGCCATGTCACTGTGGGGGCCATGTCACAGTGGGCAGCAGGTCAGTGGTGACCGTGTCACTATGGGGGCTATGTCACATTGGGCAGCTGATCAGTGGTGGCCATGTCAATGTGAGGTCATGTCACAGTAGTCAGCGGATCAGTGGTGGCCATGTCACTGTGGGTACCATGTTACAGTGTGCAGCAGGTCTGTGGTGGCCATGTCACAGTGAGCAACAGGCCTCTGGTTGCCATGTCACTGTGGGTCTATGTCACAGTGGGAGGCAGGTCAGTGGTGGCCATGTCACTATGGCGGCCATGACACAGTGGGCAGCACGTCAGTGGTGGCCATGACACTGTGAAGTCATGTCACAGTGGGCAGCAGTTCAGTGGTGGCCAGGTCACTATGGGGACCATGTCACAGTGGGCAGCAGGTCAGTTGTGGCCATGTCACTATGGTGGCCATGTCACAGTGGGCAGCAGGTCAGTGGTGGCCATGGTCACTATGGGGGCCATGTCACAGTGGGCAGCAGGTCAGTAGTGGCCATGTCACAGTGAGTAAGAGGCCACTGGTTGCAATGTCACTGTGGAGGCTATGTCACAGTGAGCAGCAGGTCAGTTGTGGCCATGTCACTATGGGTCCATGTCACAGTGGGCAGCAGGTCAGTGGTGGCCATGTCACTATGGGGGCTATGTCACATTAGGCAGCTGGTCCGTGGTGGCCATGTCACTGTGAGGTCATGTCACAGTTTGCAGAATGTCAGTGGTGGCCATGTCACAGTGAGCAACAGGCCACTGGTTGCCATGTCACTGTGGGGGCTATGTCACAGTGGGAAGCAGGTCAGTGGTGGCCATGTCACTATGGGGGCTATGTCACATTGGGCAGCTGGTCAGTGGTGGCCATGTCACTATGAGGTCATGTCACAGTGGGCAGCAGGTCAGTAGTGGCCACTTCAATACGGGGGCAATGTCACAGTGGGTAGCAGGTCAGTGGTGGCCATGTCACTGTGGGGCTATGTCACAGTGGTCAGCGGATCAGTGGTGGCCATGTCACTGTGGGGACCATGTCACAGTGGGCAGCAGGTCAGTTGTGGCCAAGTCCCTATGGGGGCCATGTCACAGTGGGCAGCATGTCAGTGGTGGCCAGGTCACTGTGGGGCTATGTCACTGTGGTCAGCGGATCAGTGGTGGCCATGTCACTGTGGGGACCATGTCACAGTGGGCAGCAGGTCAGTGGTGGCCATGTCACTATGGGTCCATGTCACAGTGTGCAGCAGGTCAGTGGTGGCCATGTCACAGTGAGCAACAGGCCAGTGCTTGCCATGTCACTGTGGGGGCTATGTCACAGTAGGCAGCAGGTCAGTGGTGGCCATGTCACTATGGGGCCATGTCACAGTGGGCAGCAGGTCAGTGGTGGCCATGTCACTATGGGGGCCATGTCACAGTGGGCAGCAGGTCAGTGGTGCTCATGTCACTATGTGGGCTATGTAACAGTGGGTATCAGATCAGTGGTGGCCATGTCACTGTGGGGCTATATCACAGTGGTCAGCGGATCAGTGGTGACCATGTCACTGTGCGGGCCATGTCACAGTGGGCAGCAGGTCAGTAGTGGCCACGTCACTGTGGGGCCATGTCACATTGTGCAGCAGGTCAGTGATGGCCATGTCACAGTGAGCAACAGGCCACTGGTTGCCATGTCACTGTGGGGGCTATGTCACAGTGGGCAGCAGGTCAGTGATGGCCATGTCACTGTGGGGGCCATGTCACAGTGGGCAGCAGGTCAGTAGTGGCCATGTCACTGTGGGGCTATGTCACAGTGGGCAGCAGGTCAGTGGTGGCCATGTCACACTGAGCAACAGGCCACTGGTTGCCATGTCACTGTGGGGTCTATGTCACAGTGGGCAACAGGTCAGTGGTGGCAATGTCACTATGGGTGCCATGACACAGTGGGCAGCCGGTCAGTGGTGGCCATGTCACTGCGAGGTCATGTCACAGTGTGCAACAGGTCAGTGGTGGCCATGTCACAGTGAGTAACAGGCCACTGGTTGCCGTGTCACTGTGGGGGCTATGTCACAGTGGGCAGCAGGTAAGGGCTAGCCATGTCACTATGGGGGCCATGTCACAGTGGGCAGCAGGTCAGTGGTGGCCATGTCACTAAGGGGGCTAGGTCACATTGGGCAGCAGGTCAGTGGTGGCCATGTCACAGTGAGAAACAGGCCACTGGTTGCCATATCACTGTGGAGGCTATGTCACAGCGGGCAGCAGGTCAGCAGTTGCCACGTCACTGTGGGGCCATGTCACAGTGTGCAGCAGGTCAGTGATGGCCATGTCACTATGGGGGCCATGTCAGAGTGGGCAGCAGGTCAGTGGTGGCCATGTCACTGTGAGGTCATGTAACAGTGTGCAGCAGGCGACTAGTTGCCATGTCACTATGGGGTCTATGTCACAGTGGGCAGCAGGTCAGTGATGGCCATGTCACAGGGAGCAACAGGCCACTGTTTGCCATGTCACTTTGGGGGCTATGTCACAGTGGGCAGCAGGTCCGTGCTGGCCATGTCACTGTGGGGGCCATGTCACAGTGGGCAGCAGGTCAGTGGTGGCCATGTCACTATGGGGCCATGTCACAGTGGGCAGCAGGTCAGTGGTGGCCATGTCACTATGGGGGCTATGTCACAGTGGCCAGCTGGTCAGTGGTGGCCATGTCACTGTGAGGTCATGTCACAGTGTGCAGCAGGTTAGTGGTTGCCATGTCACAGTGAGCAACAGGCCACTGGTTGCCATGTCACTGTGGGGGCTATGTCACAGTGGGCAGCAGGTCAGTGGTGGCCATGTCACTATGGGGGCCATGTCACAGTGGGTAGCAGGTCAGTGGTGGCCATGTCACTGTGAGGTCATGTCACAGTGTGCAGCAGGTCAGTGGTGGCCATGTCACAGTGAGAAACAGGCCACTGGTTGCCATGTCACTGTGGGGGCTATGTCACAGTGGGCAGCATGTCAGTGGTGGCCATGTCACTATGGGGGCCATGTCACAGTGGGTAGCAGGTCAGTGGTGGCCATGTCACTGTGCGGGCTAAGTCACAGTGGGCAGCAGGTCAGTTGTGGCCATGTCACTGTGGGGCCATGTCACAGTTTGCAGCAGGTCAGTGGTGGCCATATCACAGTGAGCAACAGGCCACTGGTTGCCATATCACTGTGGGGGCTATGTCACAGTGGGCAGCAGGTCAGTGGTGGCCATGTCACTATGGGGGCCATGTCACAATGTGCAGCAGGTCAGTGATGGCCATGTCACAGTGAGCAGCATGCCACTGGTTGCCATGTCACTGTGGGGGCTATGTCACAGTGGGCAGCAGGTCAGTGGTGGCCATGTCACTGTGGGGGACATGTCACAGTGGGCAGCAGGTCAGTAGTGGCCATGTCACTGTGAGGTCATGTCACAGTGGGCAGCAGGTCAGTGGTGGCCATGTCACAGTGAGCAACAGGCCACTGGTTGCCATGTCACTGTGGGAGCTATGTCACAGTGGGCAGAGGGTCAGTGGTAGCCATGTCACTATGGGGGCCATGTCACAGTGGGCAGCAGGTCAGTGGTGGCCATGTCACTGTGAGGTCATGTCACAGTGTGCAGCAGGTCAGTGGTGGCCATGTCACAGTGAGCAACAGGCCACTGGTTGCCATGTCACTGTGGGGGCTAAGTCACAGTGGGCAGCATGTCAGTGCTGGCCAAGTCACTATGGGGGCCATGTCACAGTGGGCAGCATGTCAGTGGTGGCCATGTCACTATGGGGGCCATGTCACAGTGGGCAGCAGGTCAGTGGTGGCCATGTCACTATGGGGGCTATGTCACATTGGGCAGCAGGTCAGTAGTGGCCATGTCACTGTGAGGTCATGTCACAGTGTGCAGAAGGTCAGTGGTGGCCATGTCACAGTGAGCAACAGGCCACTGGTTGCCATGTCACTGTGGGGGCTATGTCACAGTGGGAAGTAGGTCAGTGGTGGCCATGTCACTATGGGGGCATGTCACAGTGGGCAGCAGGTCAGTGGTGGCCATGTCACTATGGGGGCCATGTCACAGCGGGCAGCAGGTCAGCAGTTGCCACGTCACTGTGGGGCCATGTCACAGTGTGCAGCAGGTCAGTGATGGCCATGTCACTATGGGGGCCATGTCAGAGTGGGCAGCAGGTCAGTGGTGGCCATGTCACTGTGAGGTCATGTAACAGTGTGCAGCAGGCGACTAGTTGCCATGTCACTATGGGGTCTATGTCACAGTGGGCAGCAGGTCAGTGATGGCCATGTCACAGGGAGCAACAGGCCACTGTTTGCCATGTCACTTTGGGGGCTATGTCACAGTGGGCAGCAGGTCCGTGCTGGCCATGTCACTGTGGGGGCCATGTCACAGTGGGCAGCAGGTCAGTGGTGGCCATGTCACTATGGGGCCATGTCACAGTGGGCAGCAGGTCAGTGGTGGCCATGTCACTATGGGGGCTATGTCACAGTGGCCAGCTGGTCAGTGGTGGCCATGTCACTGTGAGGTCATGTCACAGTGTGCAGCAGGTTAGTGGTTGCCATGTCACAGTGAGCAACAGGCCACTGGTTGCCATGTCACTGTGGGGGCTATGTCACAGTGGGCAGCAGGTCAGTGCTGGCCATGTCACTATTGGGGCCATGTCACAGTGGGCAGCAGGTCAGTAGTGGCCACGTCACTGTGGGGCAATGTCACAGTGTGCAGCAGGTCAGTGATGGCCATGTCACAGTGAGGAACAGGCCACTGGTTGCCATGTCACTGTGGGGGCTATGTCACAGTGGGCAGCAGGTCAGTGGTGACCATGTCACTATGGGGGCTATGTCACATTGGGCAGCTGATCAGTGGTGGCCATGTCACTGTGAGGTCATGTCACAGTGGTCAGCGGATCAGTGGTCGCCATGTCACTGTGGGTACCATGTTACAGTGTGCAGCAGGTCTGTGGTGGCCATGTCACAGTGAGCAACAGGCCTCTGGTTGCCATGTCACTGTGGGTCTATGTCACAGTGGGCAGCAGGTCAGTGGTGGCCATGTCACTATGGCGGCCATGACACAGTGGGCAGCAGGTGAGTGGTGGCCATGTCACTATGGCGGCCATGTCACAGTGGGCAGCAGGTCAGTTGTGGCCACGTCTCTATGGGGGACGTGTCACAGTGGGCAGCATGTCAGTGGTGCCCATGTCACTATGGGGGCTATGTCACAGTGGGCAGCATGTCAGTGGTGCCCATATCACTATGGGGGCCATGTCACAGTGGGTAGCAGGTCAGTGGTGGCCATGTCACAGTGAGCAACAGGCCACTGGTTGCCATGTCACTGTGGGGTCTATGTCACAGTGGGCAACAGGTCAGTGGTGGCAATGTCATTATGGGTGCCATGACACAGTGGGCAGCCGGTCAGTGGTGGCCATGTCACTGTGAGGTCATGTCACAGTGTGCAACAGGTCAGTGGTGGCCATGTCACAGTGAGAAACAGGCCACTGGTTGCCATGTCACTGTGGGGGCTATGTCACAGTGGGTAGCAGGTAAGGGCTAGCCATGTCACTATGGGGGCTATGTCACAGTGGGCAGCAGGTCAGTGGTGGCCATGTCACTAAGGGGGCTATGTCACATTGGGCAGCAGGTCAGTGGTGTCCATGTCACTGTGAGGTCATGTCACAGTGTGCAGAAGTTCAGTGGTGGCCATGTCACAGTGAGCAACAGGCCACTGCTTGCCATGTCACTGTGGGGGCTATGTCACAGTGGGCAGCAGGTCATTGGTGCCCATGTCACTATGGGGGCCATGTCACAGTGGGCAGCATGTCAGTGGTGGCCAGGTCACTATGGGGGCCATGTCACATTGGGTAGCAGGTCAGTGGTGGCCATGTCACTGTGGTGCTATGTCACAGTGGTCAGCGGATCAGTGGTGGCCATGTCACTGTGGGGACCATGTCACAGTGGTGAGCAGGTCAGTTGTGGCCACGTCACTGTGGGTCCATGTCACAGTGGGCAGCAGGTCAGTAGTGGCCACGTCACTGTGGGGCCATGTCACATTGTGCAGCAGGTCAGTGATGGCCATGTCACAGTGAGCAACAGGCCACTGGTTGCCATGTCACTGTGGGGGCTATGTCACAGTGGGCAGCAGGTCAGTGATGGCCATGTCACTGTGGGGGCCATGTCACAGTGGGCAGCAGGTCAGTAGTGGCCATGTCACTATGGGGGCCATGTAACAGTGGGTAGCAGGTCAGTGGTGGCCAGGTCACTATGGGGGCCATGTCACAGTGGGTAGCAGGTCAGTGGTGGCCATGTCACTGTGGGGCTATGTCACAGTGGGCAGCAGGTCAGTGGTGGCCATGTCACACTGAGCAACAGGCCACTGGTTGCCATGTCACTGTGGGGTCTATGTCACAGTGGGCAACAGGTCAGTGGTGGCAATGTCACTATGGGTGCCATGACACAGTGGGCAGCCGGTCAGTGGTGGCCATGTCACTGCGAGGTCATGTCACAGTGTGCAACAGGTCAGTGGTGGCCATGTCACAGTGAGTAACAGGCCACTGGTTGCCGTGTCACTGTGGGGGCTATGTCACAGTGGGTAGCAGGTAACGGCTAGCCATGTCACTATGGGGGCCATGTCACAGTGGGCAGCAGGTCAGTGGTGGCCATGTCACTAAGGGGGCTAGGTCACATTGGGCAGCAGGTCAGTGGTGTCCATGTCACTGTGAGGTCATGTCACAGTGTGCAGCAGGTCAGTGGTGGCCATGTCACAGTGAGAAACAGGCCACTGGTTGCCATATCACTGTGGAGGCTATGTCACAGTGGGCAGCAGGTCAGTTGTGGCCAAGTCTCTATGGGGGCCATGTCACGGTGGGCAGCAGGTCAGTGGTGGCCATGTCACTATGGGGGCCATGTCAGAGTGGGAAGCAGGTCAGTGGTGGCCAGGTCACTGTGGGGCTATGTCACAGTGGTCAGCTGATCAGTGTTGGCCATGTCATTGTGGGGACCATTTCACAGTGGGCAGCAGATTAGTAGTGGCCATGTCAGTATGGGGGCCATGTCACAGTGTGCAGCAGGTCAGTGATGGGCATGTCACAGTAAGCAACAGGCAACAGGTGGCCATGTCACTGTGGGGGCTATGTCACAGTGGGCAGCAGGTCAGTGGTGGCCATGTCACTATGAGGGCCATGTCACAGTGGGCAGCAGGTCAGTGGTGGCCATGTCACTATGGGGGCCATGTCACAGTGGGCAGCAGGTCAGTGGTGGTCATGTTACTGTGAGGTCATGTCACAGTGTGCAGCAGGTCAGTGCTGGCCATGTCACAGTGAGAAACAGGCCACTGGTTGCCATGTCACTTTGGGGGCTATGTCACAGTTGGCAGCATGTCAGTGGTGGCCATGTCACTATGGGGGCCATGTCACAGTGGGTAGCAGGTCAGTCGTGGCCATGTCACTACGGGGGCCATGTCACAGTGGGCAGCAGGTCGGTTGTGGCCATGTCACTATGGGGGCCATGTCACAGTGGGCAGCAGGTCAGTAGTGGCCATATCACTGTGGGGCCATGTCACAGTGTGCAGCAGGTCAGTGATGGCCATGTCACAGTGAGCAACAGGCCACTGGTTGCCATGTCACTTTGGGGGCTATTTCACAGTGGGCAGCAGGTCAGTGCTGGCCATGTCACTATGGGGGCCATGTCACAGTGGGCAGCAGGTCAGTGGTGGCCATGTCACTATGGGGCCATGTCACAGTGTGCAGCAGGTCAGTAGTGGCCACGTCACTGTGGGGCCATGTCAGAGTGTGCAGCAGGTCAGTGATGGCCATGTCACAGTGAGCAACAGGCCACTGGTTGCCATGTCACTGTGGGGGCTATGTCACAGTGGGCAGCAGGTAAGGGCTGGCCATGTCACTATGGGGGCCATGTCACAGTGGGCAGCAGGTCAGTGGTGGCCATGTCACTAAGGGGGCTAGGTCACATTGGGCAGCAGGTCAGTGGTGTCCATGTCACTGTGAGGTCATGTCACAGTGGGCAGCAGGTCAGTGGTGGCCATGTCACAGTGAGAAACAGGCCACTGGTTGCCATGTCACTGTGGGGGCTATGTCACAGTGGGCAGCAGGTCAGTTGTGGCCAAGTCTCTATGCGGGCCATCTCACAGTGGGCAGCAGGTCAGTGGTGGCCATGTCAGTATGGGGGCCATGTCACAATGGGTAGCAGGTCAGTGGTGGCCAGGTCACTGTGGGTCTATGTCACAGTGGTCAGCGGATCAGTGTTGGCCATGTCATTGTGGGGACCATGTCACAGTGGGCAGCAGGTCAGTTGTGGCCATGTCACTATGGGTCCATGTCACAGTGGGCAGCAGGTCAGTGGTGGCCATGTCACTATGAGGGCCATGTCACAGTGGGTAGCAGGTCAGTGGTGGCCAGGTCACTGTGGGGCTATGTCACAGTGGGCAGCAGGTCAGTGGTGGCCATGTCACTGTGGGTACCATGTCACAGTGTGCAGCAGGTCAGTGGTGGCCATGTCACAGTGAGCAACAGGCCACTGGTTGCCATGTCACTGTGGGGGCTATGTCACAGTGGGCAGCTGGTCAGTGGTGGCCATGGCACTGTGAGGTCATGTCACAGTGTGCAGCAGGTCAGTGGTGGCCATGTCACAGTGAGCAACAGGCCACTGGTTGCCATGTCAAGTGGGGTTTATGTCACAATGGGCAGCAGGTCAGTGGTGGCCATGTCACTGTGGGGGCCATGTCACAGTGGGCAGCAGGTCAGTAGTGGCCACGTCACTGTAGGGCCATGTCATGGTGTGCAGCAAGTCAGTGATGGCCATGTCACAGTGAGCAACAGGACACTGGTTGCCATGTTACTGTGGGGGCTATGTCACAGTGGGCAGCAGGTAAGGGCTGGACATGTCACTATGGGGGCCATGTCACAGTGGGCAGCAGGTCAGTGGTGGCCATGTCACTAAGGGGGCTAGGTCACATTGTGTAGCAGGTCAGTGGTGGCCATGTCACTGTGGGGCCATGTCACAGTTTGCAGCAGGTCAGTGGTGGCCAGGTCATTGTGGGGGCCATGTCATAGTGGGCAGCAGGTCAGTGATGGCCATGTCACAGTGAGTAACAGGACACTGGTTGCCATGTTAGTGTGGGGGCTATGTCACAGTGGGCAGCAGGTAAGGGCTGGACATGTCACTATGGGGGCCATGTCACAGTGGGCAGCAGGTCAGTGGTGGCCATGTCACTAAGGGGGCTAGGTCACATTGTGTAGCAGGTCAGTGGTGGCCATGTCACTGTGGGGCCATGTCACAGTTTGCAGCAGCTCAGTGGTGGCCATGTCACAGTGAGCAACAGGCCACTGGTTGCCATGTCACTGTGGGGGCTATGTCACAGTGGGCAGCAGGTCAGTTGTGGCCATGTCACTATGGGTCCATGTCACAGTGGGCAGCAGGTCAGTAGTGGCCACGTCACTGTGGGGCCATGTCACAGTGTGCAGCAGGTCAGTTGTGGCCATGTCACTGTGGGGGACATGTCACAGTGGGCAGCAGGTCAGTAGTGGCCATGTCACTGTGAGGTCATGTCACAGTGGGCCGCAGGTCACTGCTGGCCATGTCACTATGGGGGCCATGTCACAGTGGGCAGCAGGTCAGTGGTGGCCATGTCACAGTGAGTAACAGGACACTGGTTGCCATGTTACTGTGCGGGCTAAGTCACAGTGGGCAGCAGGTCAGTAGTGGCCACGTCACTGTGGGGCCATGTCACAGTGTGCAGCAGGTCAGTGGTGGCCATGTCACAGTGAGTAACAGGCCACTGGTTGCCATGTCACTGTGGGGGCTATGTCACAGTGGGCAGCAGGTCAGTTGTGGCCATGTCACTATGGGTCCATGTCACAGTGGGCAGCAAGTCAGTGGTGGCCCTGTCACTATGGGGGCTATGTCACATTGGGCAGCAGGTCAGTGGTGGCCATGTCACTATGGGGGCCATGTCAGAGTGGGCAGCAGGTCAGTGGTGGCCATGTCACTGTGAGGTCATGTAACAGTGTGCAGCAGGCGACTAGTTGCCATGTCACTATGGGGTCTATGTCACAGTGGGCAGCAGGTCAGTGATGGCCATGTCACAGGGAGCAACAGGCCACTGTTTGCCATGTCACTTTGGGGGCTATGTCACAGTGGGCAGCAGGTCCGTGCTGGCCATGTCACTGTGGGGGCCATGTCACAGTGGGCAGCAGGTCAGTGGTGGCCATGTCACTATGGGGCCATGTCACAGTGGGCAGCAGGTCAGTGGTGGCCATGTCACTATGGGGGCTATGTCACAGTGGCCAGCTGGTCAGTGGTGGCCATGTCACTGTGAGGTCATGTCACAGTGTGCAGCAGGTTAGTGGTTGCCATGTCACAGTGAGCAACAGGCCACTGGTTGCCATGTCACTGTGGGGGCTATGTCACAGTGGGCAGCAGGTCAGTGCTGGCCATGTCACTATGGTGGCCATGTCACAGTGGGTAGCAGGTCAGTGGTGGCCATGTCACTGTGAGGTCATGTGACAGTGTGCAGCAGGTCAGTGGTGGCCATGTCACAGTGAGAAACAGGCCACTGGTTGCCATGTCACTGTGGGGGCTATGTCACAGTGGGCAGCATGTCAGTGGTGGCCATGTCACTATGGGGGCCATGTCACAGTGGGTAGCAGGTCAGTGGTGGCCATGTCACTGTGCGGGCTAAGTCACAGTGGGCAGCAGGTCAGTTGTGGCCATGTCACTGTGGGGCCATGTCACAGTTTGCAGCAGGTCAGTGGTGGCCATATCACAGTGAGCAACAGGCCACGGGTTGCCATATCACTGTGGGGGCTATGTCACAGTGGGCAGCAGGTCAGTGGTGGCCATGTCACTATGGGGGCCATGTCACAATGTGCAGCAGGTCAGTAGTGGCCACGTCACTGTGGGGCCATGTCACAGTGTGCAGCAGGTCAGTGATGGCCATGTCACAGTGAGCAGCATGCCACTGGTTGCCATGTCACTGTGGGGGCTATGTCACAGTGGGCAGTAGGTCAGCGGTGGCCATGTCACTGTGGGGGACATGTCACAGTGGGCAGCAGGTCAGTAGTGGCCATGTCACTGTGAGGTCATGTCACAGTGGGCAGCAGGTCAGTGGTGGCCATGTCACAGTGAGCAACAGGCCACTGGTTGCCATGTCACTGTGGGAGCTATGTCACAGTGGGCAGAGGGTCAGTGGTAGCCATGTCACTATGGGGGCCATGTCACAGTGGGCAGCAGGTCAGTGGTGGCCATGTCACTGTGAGGTCATGTCACAGTGTGCAGCAGGTCAGTGGTGGCCATGTCACTGTGCGGGCTAAGTCACAGTGGGCAGCAGGTCAGTTGTGGCCATGTCACTGTGGGGCCATGTCACAGTTTGCAGCAGGTCAGTGGTGGCCATATCACAGTGAGCAACAGGCCACTGGTTGCCATATCACTGTGGGGGCTATGTCACAGTGTGCAGCAGGTCAGTGGTGGCCATGTCACAGTGAGCAACAGGCCACTGGTTGCCATGTCACTGTGGGGGCTAAGTCACAGTGGGCAGCATGTCAGTGCTGGCCAAGTCACTATGGGGGCCATGTCACAGTGGGCAGCATGTCAGTGGTGGCCATGTCACTATGGGGGCCATGTCACAGTGGGCAGCAGGTCAGTGGTGGCCATGTCACTATTGGGGCCATGTCACAGTGGGCAGCAGGTCAGTAGTGGCCACGTCACTGTGGGGCAATGTCACAGTGTGCAGCAGGTCAGTGATGGCCATGTCACAGTGAGGAACAGGCCACTGGTTGCCATGTCACTGTGGGGGCTATGTCACAGTGGGCAGCAGGTCAGTGGTGACCATGTCACTATGGGGGCTATGTCACATTGGGCAGCTGATCAGTGGTGGCCATGTCACTGTGAGGTCATGTCACAGTGGTCAGCGGATCAGTGGTGGCCATGTCACTGTGGGTACCATGTTACAGTGTGCAGCAGGTCTGTGGTGGCCATGTCACAGTGAGCAACAGGCCTCTGGTTGCCATGTCACTGTGGGTCTATGTCACAGTGGGCAGCAGGTCAGTGGTGGCCATGTCACTATGGCGGCCATGACACAGTGGGCAGCAGGTGAGTGGTGGCCATGTCACTATGGCGGCCATGTCACAGTGGGCAGCAGGTCAGTTGTGGCCACGTCTCTATGGGGGACGTGTCACAGTGGGCAGCATGTCAGTGGTGCCCATGTCACTATGGGGGCTATGTCACAGTGGGCAGCATGTCAGTGGTGCCCATATCACTATGGGGGCCATGTCACAGTGGGTAGCAGGTCAGTGGTGGCCAGGTCACTGTGGGTACCATGTCACAGTGTGCAGCAGCTCCGTGGTGGCCATGTCACAGTGAGCAACAGGCCACTGGTTGCCATGTCACTGTGGGGTCTATGTCACAGTGGGCAACAGGTCAGTGGTGGCAATGTCATTATGGGTGCCATGACACAGTGGGCAGCCGGTCAGTGGTGGCCATGTCACTGTGAGGTCATGTCACAGTGTGCAACAGGTCAGTGGTGGCCATGTCACAGTGAGAAACAGGCCACTGGTTGCCATGTCACTGTGGGGGCTATGTCACAGTGGGTAGCAGGTAAGGGCTAGCCATGTCACTATGGGGGCTATGTCACAGTGGGCAGCAGGTCAGTGGTGGCCATGTCACTAAGGGGGCTATGTCACATTGGGCAGCAGGTCAGTGGTGTCCATGTCACTGTGAGGTCATGTCACAGTGTGCAGAAGTTCAGTGGTGGCCATGTCACAGTGATCAACAGGCCACTGCTTGCCATGTCACTGTGGGGGCTATGTCACAGTGGGCAGCAGGTCAGTGGTGCCCATGTCACTATGGGGGCCATGTCATAGTGGGCAGCATGTCAGTGGTGGCCAGGTCACTATGGGGGCCATGTCACATTGGGTAGCAGGTCAGTGGTGGCCATGTCACTGTCGTGCTATGTCACAGTGGTCAGCGGATCAGTGGTGGCCATGTCACTGTGGGGACCATGTCACAGTGGTGAGCAGGTCAGTTGTGGCCATGTCACTGTGGGTCCATGTCACAGTGGGCAGCAGGTCAGTGGTGGCCATGTCACTATGGGGGCTATGTCACATTGGGCAGCTGGTCAGTGGTGGCCATGTCACTGTGAGGTCATATCACAGTGGGCAGCAGGTCAGTAGTGGCCACGTCAATACGGGGGCCATGTCACAGTGGGTAGCAGGTCAGTGGTGGCCAGGTCACTGTGGGGCTATGTCACAGTGGTCAGCGGATCAGTGGTGGCCATGTCACTGTGGGGACCATGTCACAGTGGGCAGCAGGTCAGTTGTGGCCAAGTCTCTATGGGGGCCATGTCTACAGTGGGCAGCATGTCAGTGGTGGCCATGTCACTATGGGGGCCATGTCACAGTGGGAAAGAGGTCAGTGGTGGCCACGTCACTGTGGGGCTTTGTCACAGTGGTCAGCGGATCAGTGGTGGCCATGTCACTGTGGGGACCATGTCACAGTGGGCAGCAGGTCAGTTGTGGCCATGTCACTATGGGTCCATATCACAGTGGGCAGCAGGTCATTGGTGGCCATGTCACTATGGAGGCTATGTCACATTGGGCAGCAGGTCAGTGGTGGCCATGTCACTGTGAGGTCATATCACAGTGTGCAGCAGGTCAGTGGTGGCCATGTCACAGTGAGCAACAGGCCACTGGTTGCCATGTCACTGTGGGGGCTATGTCACAGTAGGCAGCAGGTCAGTGGTGGCCATGTCACTATGGGGCCATGTCACAGTGGGCAGCAGGTCAGTCGTGGCCATGTCACTATGGGGGCCATGTAACAGTGGGCAGCAGGTCAGTAGTGGCCACGTCACTGTGGGGCCATGTCACATTGTGCAGCAGGTCAGTGATGGCCATGTCACAGTGAGCAACAGGCCACTGGTTGCCATGTCACTGTGGGGGCTATGTCACAGTGGGCAGCAGGTCAGTGATGGCCATGTCACTGTGGGGGCCATGTCACAGTGGGCAGCAGGTCGGTGGTGGCCATGTCACTATGGGGGCCATGTCACAGTGGGTAGCAGGTCAGTGGTGGCCATGTCACTGTGGGGCTATGTCACAGTGGGCAGCAGGTCAGTGGTGGCCATGTCACTGTGGGTACCATGTCACAGTGTGCAGCAGCTCCGTGGTGGCCATGTCACAGTGAGCAACAGGCCACTGGTTGCCATGTCACTGTGGGGTCTATGTCACAGTGGGCAACAGGTCAGTGGTGGCAATGTCACTATGGGTGCCATGACACAGTGGGCAGCCGGTCAGTGGTGGCCATGTCACTGTGAGGTCATGTCACAGTGTGCAACAGGTTAGTGGTGGCCATGTCACAGTGAGAAACAGGCCACTGGTTGCCATGTCACTGTGGGGGCTATGTCACAGTGGGCAGCAGGTCAGTTGTGGCCAAGTCTCTATGGGGGCCATGTCTACAGTGGGCAGCATGTCAGTGGTGGCCATGTCACTATGGGGGCCATGTCACAGTGGGAAGGAGGTCAGTGGTGGCCAGGTCACTGTGGGACTATGTCACAGTGGTCAGCGGATCAGTGGTGGCCATGTCACTGTGGGGACCATGTCACAGTGGGCAGCAGGTCAGTTGTGGCCATGTCACTATGGGTCCATGTCACAGTGGGCAGCAGGTCAGTGGTGGCCATATCACTATGGAGGCTATGTCACATTGGGCAGCAGGTCAGTGGTGGCCATGTCACTGTGAGGTCATGTCACAGTGTGCAGCAGGTCAGTGGTGGCCATGTCACAGTGAGCAACAGGCCACTGCTTGCCATGTCACTGTGGGGGCTATGTCACAGTAGGCAGCAGGTCAGTGGTGGCCATGTCACTATGGGGCCATGTCACAGTGGGCAGCAGGTCAGTGGTGGCCATGTCACTATGGGGGCCATGTCACAGTGGGCAGCAGGTCAGTGGTGGCCATGTCACTATGGGGGCCATGTCACAGTGGGTAGCAGATCAGTGGTGGCCATGTCACTGTGGGGCTATATCACAGTGGTCAGCGGATCAGTGGTGACCATGTCACTGTGGGGGCCATGTCACAGTGTGCAGCAGGTCAGTGGTGGCCAGGTCATTATGGGGGCCATGTCACAGTGGGTAGCAGGTCAGTGGTGGCCAGGTCACTGGGGGGCTATGTCACAGTGGGTAGCAGGTCAGTGGTGGCCATGTCACTGTGGGTACCATGTCACACTGTGCAGCAGGTCCGTGGTGGCCATATCACAGTGAGCAACAGGCCACTGGTTGCCATGTCACTGTGGGGTCTATGTCACAGTGGGCAACAGGTCAGTGGTGGCAATGTCACTATGGGGGCCATGTCAGAGTGGGTAGCAGGTCAGTGGTGGCCAGGTCACTGTGGGGCTATGTCACAGTGGTCAGCTGATCAGTGTTGGCCATGTCATTGTGAGGACCATTTCACAGTGGGCAGCAGGTCAGTGGTGCCCATGTCACTATGGGGGCCATGTCACAGTGGGTAGCAGGTCAGTGGTGGCCATGTCACAGTGAGCAACAGGCCACTGGTTGCCATGTCACTGTGGGGTTTATGTCACAATGGGCAGCAGGTCAGTGGTGGCCATGTCACTATGGGGACCATGTCACAGTGGGCAGCAGGTCAGTGGTGGCCATGTCACTATGGGTGTCATGTCACAGTGGGCAGCAGGTCAGTAGTGGCCACGTCACTGTGGGGCCACGTCACAGTGTGCAGCAGGTCAGTGATGGCCATGTCACAGGGAGCAACAGGCCACTGTTTGCCATGTCACTTTGGGGGCTATGTCACAGTGGGCAGCAGGTCCGTGCTGGCCATGTCACTGTGGGGGCCATGTCACAGTGTGCAGCAGGTCAGTGGTGGCCATGTCACTATGGGGCCATGTCACAGTGGGCAGCAGGTCAGTGGTGGCCATGTCACTATGGGGGCTATGTCACAGTGGCCAGCTGGTCAGTGGTGGCCATGTAACTGTGAGGTCATGTCACAGTGTGCAGCAGGTTAGTGGTTGCCATGTCACAGTGAGCAACAGGCCACTGGTTGCCCTGTCACTGTGGGGTCTATGTCACAGTGGGCAGCAGGTCAGTGCTGGCCATGTCACTATGGGGGCCATGTCACAGTGGGCAGCAGGTCAGTGGTGGCCATGTCACTGTGAGGTCATGTCACAGTGTGCAGCAGGTCAGTGGTGGCCATGTCACAGTGAGAAACAGGCCACTGGTTGCCATGTCACTGTGGGGGCTATGTCACAGTGGGCAGCATGTCAGTGGTGGCCATGTCACTATGGGGGCCATGTCACAGTGGGTAGCAGGTCAGTGGTGGCCCTGTCACTATGGGGGTTATGTCACATTGGGCAACTGGTCAGTGGTTGCCATGTCACTGTGCGGGCTAAGTCACAGTGGGCAGCAGGTCAGTTGTGGCCATGTCACTGTGGGGCCATGTCACAGTTTGCAGCAGGTCAGTGGTGGCCATATCACAGTGAGCAACAGGCCACTGGTTGCCATATCACTGTGGGGGCTATGTCACAGTGGGCAGCAGGTCAGTGGTGGCCATGTCACTATGGGGGCCATGTCACAGTGGGCAGCAGGTCAGTGGTGGCCATGTCACAGTGAGCAACAGGCCACTGGTTGCCATGTCACTGTGGGAGCTATGTCACAGTGGGCAGAGGGTCAGTGGTAGCCATGTCACTATGGGGGCCATGTCACAGTGGGCAGCAGGTCAGTGGTGGCCATGTCACTGTGAGGTCATGTCACAGTGTGCAGCAGGTCAGTAGTGGCCATGTCACAGTGAGCAACAGGCCACTGGTTGCCATGTCACTGTGGGGGCTAAGTCACAGTGGGCAGCATGTCAGTGCTGGCCAAGTCACTATGGGGGCCATGTCACAGTGGGCAGCAGGTCAGTGGTGGCCATGTCACTATTGGGGCCATGTCACAGTGGGCAGCAGGTCAGTAGTGGCCACGTCACTGTGGGGCAATGTCACAGTGTGCAGCAGGTCAGTGGTGGCCATGTCACTGTGAGGTCATGTCACAGTGAGCAACAGGCGACTGGTTGCCATGTCACTGTGGGGGCTAAGTCACAGTGAGCAGCAGGTCAGTTGTGGACATGTCACTATGGGTCCATGTCACAGTGGGCAGCAGGTCAGTGGTGGCCATGTCACTATGGGGGCCATGTCACAGTGGGCAGCAGGTCAGTGGTGGCCATGTCACTATGGGGGCCATGTCACAGTGTGCAGCAGGTCAGTAGTGGCCACGTCACTGTGGGGCCATGTCACAGTGTGCAGCAGGTCAGTGATGGCCATGTCACAGTGAGCAACAGGCCACTGGTTGCCATGTCACTGTGGGGGCTATGTCACAGTGGGCAGCAGGTCAGTGGTGACCATGTCACTATGGGGGCTATGTCACATTGGGCAGCTGATCAGTGGTGGCCATGTCACTGTGAGGTCATGTCACAGTGGTCAGCGGATCAGTGGTGGCCATGTCACTGTGGGTACCATGTTACAGTGTGCAGCAGGTCTGTGGTGGCCATGTCACAGTGAGCAACAGGCCTCTGGTTGCCATGTCACTGTGGGTCTATATCACAGTGGGCAGCAGGTCAGTGGTGGCCATGTCACTATGGCGGCCATGACACAGTGGGCAGCAGGTGAGTGGTGGCCATGTCACTATGGCGGCCATGTCACAGTGGGCAGCATGTCAGTGGTGGCCATGTCACTATGGGGGCCATGTCACAGTGGGTAGCAGGTCAGTGGTGGCCATGTCACTGTGCGGGCTAAGTCACAGTGGGCAGCAGGTCAGTTGTGGCCATGTCACTGTGGGGCCATGTCACAGTTTGCAGCAGGTCAGTGGTGGCCATATCACAGTGAGCAACAGGCCACTGGTTGCCATATCACTGTGGGGGCTATGTCACAGTGGGCAGCAGGTCAGTGGTGGCCATGTCACTATGGGGGCCATGTCACAATGTGCAGCAGGTCAGTGATGGCCATGTCACAGTGAGCAGCATGCCACTGGTTGCCATGTCACTGTGGGGGCTATGTCACAGTGGGCAGCAGGTCAGTGGTGGCCATGTCACTGTGGGGGACATGTCACAGTGGGCAGCAGGTCAGTAGTGGCCATGTCACTGTGAGGTCATGTCACAGTGGGCAGCAGGTCAGTGGTGGCCATGTCACAGTGAGCAACAGGCCACTGGTTGCCATGTCACTGTGGGAGCTATGTCACAGTGGGCAGAGGGTCAGTGGTAGCCATGTCACTATGGGGGCCATGTCACAGTGGGCAGCAGGTCAGTGGTGGCCATGTCACTGTGAGGTCATGTCACAGTGTGCAGCAGGTCAGTGGTGGCCATGTCACAGTGAGCAACAGGCCACTGGTTGCCATGTCACTGTGGGGGCTAAGTCACAGTGGGCAGCATGTCAGTGCTGGCCAAGTCACTATGGGGGCCATGTCACAGTGGGCAGCATGTCAGTGGTGGCCATGTCACTATGGGGGCCATGTCACAGTGGGCAGCAGGTCAGTGGTGGCCATGTCACTATGGGGGCTATGTCACATTGGGCAGCAGGTCAGTAGTGGCCATGTCACTGTGAGGTCATGTCACAGTGTGCAGAAGGTCAGTGGTGGCCATGTCACAGTGAGCAACAGGCCACTGGTTGCCATGTCACTGTGGGGGCTATGTCACAGTGGGAAGTAGGTCAGTGGTGGCCATGTCACTATGGGGGCATGTCACAGTGGGCAGCAGGTCAGTGGTGGCCATGTCACTATGGGGGCCATGTCACAGCGGGCAGCAGGTCAGCAGTTGCCACGTCACTGTGGGGCCATGTCACAGTGTGCAGCAGGTCAGTGATGGCCATGTCACTATGGGGGCCATGTCAGAGTGGGCAGCAGGTCAGTGGTGGCCATGTCACTGTGAGGTCATGTAACAGTGTGCAGCAGGCGACTAGTTGCCATGTCACTATGGGGTCTATGTCACAGTGGGCAGCAGGTCAGTGATGGCCATGTCACAGGGAGCAACAGGCCACTGTTTGCCATGTCACTTTGGGGGCTATGTCACAGTGGGCAGCAGGTCCGTGCTGGCCATGTCACTGTGGGGGCCATGTCACAGTTGGCAGCAGGTCAGTGGTGGCCATGTCACTATGGGGCCATGTCACAGTGGGCAGCAGGTCAGTGGTGGCCATGTCACTATGGGGGCTATGTCACAGTGGCCAGCTGGTCAGTGGTGGCCATGTCACTGTGAGGTCATGTCACAGTGTGCAGCAGGTTAGTGGTTGCCATGTCACAGTGAGCAACAGGCCACTGGTTGCCATGTCACTGTGGGGGCTATGTCACAGTGGGCAGCAGGTCAGTGCTGGCCATGTCACTATTGGGGCCATGTCACAGTGGGCAGCAGGTCAGTAGTGGCCACGTCACTGTGGGGCAATGTCACAGTGTGCAGCAGGTCAGTGATGGCCATGTCACAGTGAGGAACAGGCCACTGGTTGCCATGTCACTGTGGGGGCTATGTCACAGTGGGCAGCAGGTCAGTGGTGACCATGTCACTATGGGGGCTATGTCACATTGGGCAGCTGATCAGTGGTGGCCATGTCACTGTGAGGTCATGTCACAGTGGTCAGCGGATCAGTGGTCGCCATGTCACTGTGGGTACCATGTTACAGTGTGCAGCAGGTCTGTGGTGGCCATGTCACAGTGAGCAACAGGCCTCTGGTTGCCATGTCACTGTGGGTCTATGTCACAGTGGGCAGCAGGTCAGTGGTGGCCATATCACAGTGAGCAACAGGCCACTGGTTGCCATATCACTGTGGGGGCTATGTCACAGTGGGTAGCAGGTAAGGGCTAGCCATGTCACTATGGGGGCTATGTCACAGTGGGCAGCAGGTCAGTGGTGGCCATGTCACTATGGCGGCCATGTCACAGTGGGCAGCAGGTCAGTTGTGGCCACGTCTCTATGGGGGACGTGTCACAGTGGGCAGCATGTCAGTGGTGCCCATGTCACTATGGGGGCTATGTCACAGTGGGCAGCATGTCAGTGGTGCCCATATCACTATGGGGGCCATGTCACAGTGGGTAGCAGGTCAGTGGTGGCCATGTCACAGTGAGCAACAGGCCACTGGTTGCCATGTCACTGTGGGGTCTATGTCACAGTGGGCAACAGGTCAGTGGTGGCAATGTCATTATGGGTGCCATGACACAGTGGGCAGCCGGTCAGTGGTGGCCATGTCACTGTGAGGTCATGTCACAGTGTGCAACAGGTCAGTGGTGGCCATGTCACAGTGAGAAACAGGCCACTGGTTGCCATGTCACTGTGGGGGCTATGTCACAGTGGGTAGCAGGTAAGGGCTAGCCATGTCACTATGGGGGCTATGTCACAGTGGGCAGCAGGTCAGTGGTGGCCATGTCACTAAGGGGGCTATGTCACATTGGGCAGCAGGTCAGTGGTGTCCATGTCACTGTGAGGTCATGTCACAGTGTGCAGAAGTTCAGTGGTGGCCATGTCACAGTGAGCAACAGGCCACTGCTTGCCATGTCACTGTGGGGGCTATGTCACATTGGGCAGCAGGTCATTGGTGCCCATGTCACTATGGGGGCCATGTCACAGTGGGCAGCATGTCAGTGGTGGCCAGGTCACTATGGGGGCCATGTCACATTGGGTAGCAGGTCAGTGGTGGCCATGTCACTGTGGTGCTATGTCACAGTGGTCAGCGGATCAGTGGTGGCCATGTCACTGTGGGGACCATGTCACAGTGGTGAGCAGGTCAGTTGTGGCCACGTCACTGTGGGTCCATGTCACAGTGGGCAGCAGGTCAGTAGTGGCCACGTCACTGTGGGGCCATGTCACATTGTGCAGCAGGTCAGTGATGGCCATGTCACAGTGAGCAACAGGCCACTGGTTGCCATGTCACTGTGGGGGCTATGTCACAGTGGGCAGCAGGTCAGTGATGGCCATGTCACTGTGGGGGCCATGTCACAGTGGGCAGCAGGTCAGTAGTGGCCATGTCACTATGGGGGCCATGTAACAGTGGGTAGCAGGTCAGTGGTGGCCAGGTCACTATGGGGGCCATGTCACAGTGGGTAGCAGGTCAGTGGTGGCCATGTCACTGTGGGGCTATGTCACAGTGGGCAGCAGGTCAGTGGTGGCCATGTCACACTGAGCAACAGGCCACTGGTTGCCATGTCACTGTGGGGTCTATGTCACAGTGGGCAACAGGTCAGTGGTGGCAATGTCACTATGGGTGCCATGACACAGTGGGCAGCCGGTCAGTGGTGGCCATGTCACTGCGAGGTCATGTCACAGTGTGCAACAGGTCAGTGGTGGCCATGTCACAGTGAGTAACAGGCCACTGGTTGCCGTGTCACTGTGGGGGCTATGTCACAGTGGGTAGCAGGTAACGGCTAGCCATGTCACTATGGGGGCCATGTCACAGTGGGCAGCAGGTCAGTGGTGGCCATGTCACTAAGGGGGCTAGGTCACATTGGGCAGCAGGTCAGTGGTGTCCATGTCACTGTGAGGTCATGTCACAGTGTGCAGCAGGTCAGTGGTGGCCATGTCACAGTGAGAAACAGGCCACTGGTTGCCATATCACTGTGGAGGCTATGTCACAGTGGGCAGCAGGTCAGTTGTGGCCAAGTCTCTATGGGGGCCATGTCACGGTGGGCAGCAGGTCAGTGGTGGCCATGTCACTATGGGGGCCATGTCAGAGTGGGAAGCAGGTCAGTGGTGGCCAGGTCACTGTGGGGCTATGTCACAGTGGTCAGCTGATCAGTGTTGGCCATGTCATTGTGGGGACCATTTCACAGTGGGCAGCAGATTAGTAGTGGCCATGTCAGTATGGGGGCCATGTCACAGTGTGCAGCAGGTCAGTGATGGGCATGTCACAGTAAGCAACAGGCAACAGGTGGCCATGTCACTGTGGGGGCTATGTCACAGTGGGCAGCAGGTCAGTGGTGGCCATGTCACTATGAGGGCCATGTCACAGTGGGCAGCAGGTCAGTGGTGGCCATGTCACTATGGGGGCCATGTCACAGTGGGCAGCAGGTCAGTGGTGGTCATGTTACTGTGAGGTCATGTCACAGTGTGCAGCAGGTCAGTGCTGGCCATGTCACAGTGAGAAACAGGCCACTGGTTGCCATGTCACTTTGGGGGCTATGTCACAGTTGGCAGCATGTCAGTGGTGGCCATGTCACTATGGGGGCCATGTCACAGTGGGTAGCAGGTCAGTCGTGGCCATGTCACTACGGGGGCCATGTCACAGTGGGCAGCAGGTCGGTTGTGGCCATGTCACTATGGGGGCCATGTCACAGTGGGCAGCAGGTCAGTAGTGGCCATATCACTGTGGGGCCATGTCACAGTGTGCAGCAGGTCAGTGATGGCCATGTCACAGTGAGCAACAGGCCACTGGTTGCCATGTCACTTTGGGGGCTATTTCACAGTGGGCAGCAGGTCAGTGCTGGCCATGTCACTATGGGGGCCATGTCACAGTGGGCAGCAGGTCAGTGGTGGCCATGTCACTATGGGGCCATGTCACAGTGTGCAGCAGGTCAGTAGTGGCCACGTCACTGTGGGGCCATGTCAGAGTGTGCAGCAGGTCAGTGATGGCCATGTCACAGTGAGCAACAGGCCACTGGTTGCCATGTCACTGTGGGGGCTATGTCACAGTGGGCAGCAGGTAAGGGCTGGCCATGTCACTATGGGGGCCATGTCACAGTGGGCAGCAGGTCAGTGGTGGCCATGTCACTAAGGGGGCTAGGTCACATTGGGCAGCAGGTCAGTGGTGTCCATGTCACTGTGAGGTCATGTCACAGTGGGCAGCAGGTCAGTGGTGGCCATGTCACAGTGAGAAACAGGCCACTGGTTGCCATGTCACTGTGGGGGCTATGTCACAGTGGGCAGCAGGTCAGTTGTGGCCAAGTCTCTATGGGGGCCATCTCACAGTGGGCAGCAGGTCAGTGGTGGCCATGTCAGTATGGGGGCCATGTCACAATGGGTAGCAGGTCAGTGGTGGCCAGGTCACTGTGGGTCTATGTCACAGTGGTCAGCGGATCAGTGTTGGCCATGTCATTGTGGGGACCATGTCACAGTGGGCAGCAGGTCAGTTGTGGCCATGTCACTATGGGTCCATGTCACAGTGGGCAGCAGGTCAGTGGTGGCCATGTCACTATGAGGGCCATGTCACAGTGGGTAGCAGGTCAGTGGTGGCCAGGTCACTGTGGGGCTATGTCACAGTGGGCAGCAGGTCAGTGGTGGCCATGTCACTGTGGGTACCATGTCACAGTGTGCAGCAGGTCAGTGGTGGCCATGTCACAGTGAGCAACAGGCCACTGGTTGCCATGTCACTGTGGGGGCTATGTCACAGTGGGCAGCTGGTCAGTGGTGGCCATGGCACTGTGAGGTCATGTCACAGTGTGCAGCAGGTCAGTGGTGGCCATGTCACAGTGAGCAACAGGCCACTGGTTGCCATGTCAAGTGGGGTTTATGTCACAATGGGCAGCAGGTCAGTGGTGGCCATGTCACTGTGGGGGCCATGTCACAGTGGGCAGCAGGTCAGTAGTGGCCACGTCACTGTAGGGCCATGTCATGGTGTGCAGCAAGTCAGTGATGGCCATGTCACAGTGAGCAACAGGACACTGGTTGCCATGTTACTGTGGGGGCTATGTCACAGTGGGCAGCAGGTAAGGGCTGGACATGTCACTATGGGGGCCATGTCACAGTGGGCAGCAGGTCAGTGGTGGCCATGTCACTAAGGGGGCTAGGTCACATTGTGTAGCAGGTCAGTGGTGGCCATGTCACTGTGGGGCCATGTCACAGTTTGCAGCAGGTCAGTGGTGGCCAGGTCATTGTGGGGGCCATGTCATAGTGGGCAGCAGGTCAGTGATGGCCATGTCACAGTGAGTAACAGGACACTGGTTGCCATGTTAGTGTGGGGGCTATGTCACAGTGGGCAGCAGGTAAGGGCTGGACATGTCACTATGGGGGCCATGTCACAGTGGGCAGCAGGTCAGTGGTGGCCATGTCACTAAGGGGGCTAGGTCACATTGTGTAGCAGGTCAGTGGTGGCCATGTCACTGTGGGGCCATGTCACAGTTTGCAGCAGCTCAGTGGTGGCCATGTCACAGTGAGCAACAGGCCACTGGTTGCCATGTCACTGTGGGGGCTATGTCACAGTGGGCAGCAGGTCAGTTGTGGCCATGTCACTATGGGTCCATGTCACAGTGGGCAGCAGGTCAGTAGTGGCCACGTCACTGTGGGGCCATGTCACAGTGTGCAGCAGGTCAGTTGTGGCCATGTCACTGTGGGGGACATGTCACAGTGGGCAGCAGGTCAGTAGTGGCCATGTCACTGTGAGGTCATGTCACAGTGGGCCGCAGGTCACTGCTGGCCATGTCACTATGGGGGCCATGTCACAGTGGGCAGCAGGTCAGTGGTGGCCATGTCACAGTGAGTAACAGGACACTGGTTGCCATGTTACTGTGCGGGCTAAGTCACAGTGGGCAGCAGGTCAGTAGTGGCCACGTCACTGTGGGGCCATGTCACAGTGTGCAGCAGGTCAGTGGTGGCCATGTCACAGTGAGTAACAGGCCACTGGTTGCCATGTCACTGTGGGGGCTATGTCACAGTGGGCAGCAGGTCAGTTGTGGCCATGTCACTATGGGTCCATGTCACAGTGGGCAGCAAGTCAGTGGTGGCCCTGTCACTATGGGGGCTATGTCACATTGGGCAGCAGGTCAGTGGTGGCCATGTCACTATGGGGGCCATGTCAGAGTGGGCAGCAGGTCAGTGGTGGCCATGTCACTGTGAGGTCATGTAACAGTGTGCAGCAGGCGACTAGTTGCCATGTCACTATGGGGTCTATGTCACAGTGGGCAGCAGGTCAGTGATGGCCATGTCACAGGGAGCAACAGGCCACTGTTTGCCATGTCACTTTGGGGGCTATGTCACAGTGGGCAGCAGGTCCGTGCTGGCCATGTCACTGTGGGGGCCATGTCACAGTGGGCAGCAGGTCAGTGGTGGCCATGTCACTATGGGGCCATGTCACAGTGGGCAGCAGGTCAGTGGTGGCCATGTCACTATGGGGGCTATGTCACAGTGGCCAGCTGGTCAGTGGTGGCCATGTCACTGTGAGGTCATGTCACAGTGTGCAGCAGGTTAGTGGTTGCCATGTCACAGTGAGCAACAGGCCACTGGTTGCCATGTCACTGTGGGGGCTATGTCACAGTGGGCAGCAGGTCAGTGCTGGCCATGTCACTATGGTGGCCATGTCACAGTGGGTAGCAGGTCAGTGGTGGCCATGTCACTGTGAGGTCATGTGACAGTGTGCAGCAGGTCAGTGGTGGCCATGTCACAGTGAGAAACAGGCCACTGGTTGCCATGTCACTGTGGGGGCTATGTCACAGTGGGCAGCATGTCAGTGGTGGCCATGTCACTATGGGGGCCATGTCACAGTGGGTAGCAGGTCAGTGGTGGCCATGTCACTGTGCGGGCTAAGTCACAGTGGGCAGCAGGTCAGTTGTGGCCATGTCACTGTGGGGCCATGTCACAGTTTGCAGCAGGTCAGTGGTGGCCATATCACAGTGAGCAACAGGCCACGGGTTGCCATATCACTGTGGGGGCTATGTCACAGTGGGCAGCAGGTCAGTGGTGGCCATGTCACTATGGGGGCCATGTCACAATGTGCAGCAGGTCAGTAGTGGCCACGTCACTGTGGGGCCATGTCACAGTGTGCAGCAGGTCAGTGATGGCCATGTCACAGTGAGCAGCATGCCACTGGTTGCCATGTCACTGTGGGGGCTATGTCACAGTGGGCAGTAGGTCAGCGGTGGCCATGTCACTGTGGGGGACATGTCACAGTGGGCAGCAGGTCAGTAGTGGCCATGTCACTGTGAGGTCATGTCACAGTGGGCAGCAGGTCAGTGGTGGCCATGTCACAGTGAGCAACAGGCCACTGGTTGCCATGTCACTGTGGGAGCTATGTCACAGTGGGCAGAGGGTCAGTGGTAGCCATGTCACTATGGGGGCCATGTCACAGTGGGCAGCAGGTCAGTGGTGGCCATGTCACTGTGAGGTCATGTCACAGTGTGCAGCAGGTCAGTGGTGGCCATGTCACTGTGCGGGCTAAGTCACAGTGGGCAGCAGGTCAGTTGTGGCCATGTCACTGTGGGGCCATGTCACAGTTTGCAGCAGGTCAGTGGTGGCCATATCACAGTGAGCAACAGGCCACTGGTTGCCATATCACTGTGGGGGCTATGTCACAGTGTGCAGCAGGTCAGTGGTGGCCATGTCACAGTGAGCAACAGGCCACTGGTTGCCATGTCACTGTGGGGGCTAAGTCACAGTGGGCAGCATGTCAGTGCTGGCCAAGTCACTATGGGGGCCATGTCACAGTGGGCAGCATGTCAGTGGTGGCCATGTCACTATGGGGGCCATGTCACAGTGGGCAGCAGGTCAGTGGTGGCCATGTCACTATTGGGGCCATGTCACAGTGGGCAGCAGGTCAGTAGTGGCCACGTCACTGTGGGGCAATGTCACAGTGTGCAGCAGGTCAGTGATGGCCATGTCACAGTGAGGAACAGGCCACTGGTTGCCATGTCACTGTGGGGGCTATGTCACAGTGGGCAGCAGGTCAGTGGTGACCATGTCACTATGGGGGCTATGTCACATTGGGCAGCTGATCAGTGGTGGCCATGTCACTGTGAGGTCATGTCACAGTGGTCAGCGGATCAGTGGTGGCCATGTCACTGTGGGTACCATGTTACAGTGTGCAGCAGGTCTGTGGTGGCCATGTCACAGTGAGCAACAGGCCTCTGGTTGCCATGTCACTGTGGGTCTATGTCACAGTGGGCAGCAGGTCAGTGGTGGCCATGTCACTATGGCGGCCATGACACAGTGGGCAGCAGGTGAGTGGTGGCCATGTCACTATGGCGGCCATGTCACAGTGGGCAGCAGGTCAGTTGTGGCCACGTCTCTATGGGGGACGTGTCACAGTGGGCAGCATGTCAGTGGTGCCCATGTCACTATGGGGGCTATGTCACAGTGGGCAGCATGTCAGTGGTGCCCATATCACTATGGGGGCCATGTCACAGTGGGTAGCAGGTCAGTGGTGGCCAGGTCACTGTGGGTACCATGTCACAGTGTGCAGCAGCTCCGTGGTGGCCATGTCACAGTGAGCAACAGGCCACTGGTTGCCATGTCACTGTGGGGTCTATGTCACAGTGGGCAACAGGTCAGTGGTGGCAATGTCATTATGGGTGCCATGACACAGTGGGCAGCCGGTCAGTGGTGGCCATGTCACTGTGAGGTCATGTCACAGTGTGCAACAGGTCAGTGGTGGCCATGTCACAGTGAGAAACAGGCCACTGGTTGCCATGTCACTGTGGGGGCTATGTCACAGTGGGTAGCAGGTAAGGGCTAGCCATGTCACTATGGGGGCTATGTCACAGTGGGCAGCAGGTCAGTGGTGGCCATGTCACTAAGGGGGCTATGTCACATTGGGCAGCAGGTCAGTGGTGTCCATGTCACTGTGAGGTCATGTCACAGTGTGCAGAAGTTCAGTGGTGGCCATGTCACAGTGATCAACAGGCCACTGCTTGCCATGTCACTGTGGGGGCTATGTCACAGTGGGCAGCAGGTCAGTGGTGCCCATGTCACTATGGGGGCCATGTCATAGTGGGCAGCATGTCAGTGGTGGCCAGGTCACTATGGGGGCCATGTCACATTGGGTAGCAGGTCAGTGGTGGCCATGTCACTGTCGTGCTATGTCACAGTGGTCAGCGGATCAGTGGTGGCCATGTCACTGTGGGGACCATGTCACAGTGGTGAGCAGGTCAGTTGTGGCCATGTCACTGTGGGTCCATGTCACAGTGGGCAGCAGGTCAGTGGTGGCCATGTCACTATGGGGGCTATGTCACATTGGGCAGCTGGTCAGTGGTGGCCATGTCACTGTGAGGTCATATCACAGTGGGCAGCAGGTCAGTAGTGGCCACGTCAATACGGGGGCCATGTCACAGTGGGTAGCAGGTCAGTGGTGGCCAGGTCACTGTGGGGCTATGTCACAGTGGTCAGCGGATCAGTGGTGGCCATGTCACTGTGGGGACCATGTCACAGTGGGCAGCAGGTCAGTTGTGGCCAAGTCTCTATGGGGGCCATGTCTACAGTGGGCAGCATGTCAGTGGTGGCCATGTCACTATGGGGGCCATGTCACAGTGGGAAAGAGGTCAGTGGTGGCCACGTCACTGTGGGGCTTTGTCACAGTGGTCAGCGGATCAGTGGTGGCCATGTCACTGTGGGGACCATGTCACAGTGGGCAGCAGGTCAGTTGTGGCCATGTCACTATGGGTCCATATCACAGTGGGCAGCAGGTCATTGGTGGCCATGTCACTATGGAGGCTATGTCACATTGGGCAGCAGGTCAGTGGTGGCCATGTCACTGTGAGGTCATATCACAGTGTGCAGCAGGTCAGTGGTGGCCATGTCACAGTGAGCAACAGGCCACTGGTTGCCATGTCACTGTGGGGGCTATGTCACAGTAGGCAGCAGGTCAGTGGTGGCCATGTCACTATGGGGCCATGTCACAGTGGGCAGCAGGTCAGTCGTGGCCATGTCACTATGGGGGCCATGTAACAGTGGGCAGCAGGTCAGTAGTGGCCACGTCACTGTGGGGCCATGTCACATTGTGCAGCAGGTCAGTGATGGCCATGTCACAGTGAGCAACAGGCCACTGGTTGCCATGTCACTGTGGGGGCTATGTCACAGTGGGCAGCAGGTCAGTGATGTCCATGTCACTGTGGGGGCCATGTCACAGTGGGCAGCAGGTCGGTGGTGGCCATGTCACTATGGGGGCCATGTCACAGTGGGTAGCAGGTCAGTGGTGGCCATGTCACTGTGGGGCTATGTCACAGTGGGCAGCAGGTCAGTGGTGGCCATGTCACTGTGGGTACCATGTCACAGTGTGCAGCAGCTCCGTGGTGGCCATGTCACAGTGAGCAACAGGCCACTGGTTGCCATGTCACTGTGGGGTCTATGTCACAGTGGGCAACAGGTCAGTGGTGGCAATGTCACTATGGGTGCCATGACACAGTGGGCAGCCGGTCAGTGGTGGCCATGTCACTGTGAGGTCATGTCACAGTGTGCAACAGGTTAGTGGTGGCCATGTCACAGTGAGAAACAGGCCACTGGTTGCCATGTCACTGTGGGGGCTATGTCACAGTGGGCAGCAGGTCAGTTGTGGCCAAGTCTCTATGGGGGCCATGTCTACAGTGGGCAGCATGTCAGTGGTGGCCATGTCACTATGGGGGCCATGTCACAGTGGGAAGGAGGTCAGTGGTGGCCAGGTCACTGTGGGACTATGTCACAGTGGTCAGCGGATCAGTGGTGGCCATGTCACTGTGGGGACCATGTCACAGTGGGCAGCAGGTCAGTTGTGGCCATGTCACTATGGGTCCATGTCACAGTGGGCAGCAGGTCAGTGGTGGCCATATCACTATGGAGGCTATGTCACATTGGGCAGCAGGTCAGTGGTGGCCATGTCACTGTGAGGTCATGTCACAGTGTGCAGCAGGTCAGTGGTGGCCATGTCACAGTGAGCAACAGGCCACTGCTTGCCATGTCACTGTGGGGGCTATGTCACAGTAGGCAGCAGGTCAGTGGTGGCCATGTCACTATGGGGCCATGTCACAGTGGGCAGCAGGTCAGTGGTGGCCATGTCACTATGGGGGCCATGTCACAGTGGGCAGCAGGTCAGTGGTGGCCATGTCACTATGGGGGCCATGTCACAGTGGGTAGCAGATCAGTGGTGGCCATGTCACTGTGGGGCTATATCACAGTGGTCAGCGGATCAGTGGTGACCATGTCACTGTGGGGGCCATGTCACAGTGTGCAGCAGGTCAGTGGTGGCCAGGTCATTATGGGGGCCATGTCACAGTGGGTAGCAGGTCAGTGGTGGCCAGGTCACTGGGGGGCTATGTCACAGTGGGTAGCAGGTCAGTGGTGGCCATGTCACTGTGGGTACCATGTCACACTGTGCAGCAGGTCCGTGGTGGCCATGTCACAGTGAGCAACAGGCCACTGGTTGCCATGTCACTGTGGGGTCTATGTCACAGTGGGCAACAGGTCAGTGGTGGCAATGTCACTATGGGGGCCATGTCAGAGTGGGTAGCAGGTCAGTGGTGGCCAGGTCACTGTGGGGCTATGTCACAGTGGTCAGCTGATCAGTGTTGGCCATGTCATTGTGAGGACCATTTCACAGTGGGCAGCAGGTCAGTGGTGCCCATGTCACTATGGGGGCCATGTCACAGTGGGTAGCAGGTCAGTGGTGGCCATGTCACAGTGAGCAACAGGCCACTGGTTGCCATGTCACTGTGGGGTTTATGTCACAATGGGCAGCAGGTCAGTGGTGGCCATGTCACTATGGGGACCATGTCACAGTGGGCAGCAGGTCAGTGGTGGCCATGTCACTATGGGTGTCATGTCACAGTGGGCAGCAGGTCAGTAGTGGCCACGTCACTGTGGGGCCACGTCACAGTGTGCAGCAGGTCAGTGATGGGCATGTCACAGGGAGCAACAGGCCACTGTTTGCCATGTCACTTTGGGGGCTATGTCACAGTGGGCAGCAGGTCCGTGCTGGCCATGTCACTGTGGGGGCCATGTCACAGTGTGCAGCAGGTCAGTGGTGGCCATGTCACTATGGGGCCATGTCACAGTGGGCAGCAGGTCAGTGGTGGCCATGTCACTATGGGGGCTATGTCACAGTGGCCAGCTGGTCAGTGGTGGCCATGTAACTGTGAGGTCATGTCACAGTGTGCAGCAGGTTAGTGGTTGCCATGTCACAGTGAGCAACAGGCCACTGGTTGCCATGTCACTGTGGGGTCTATGTCACAGTGGGCAGCAGGTCAGTGCTGGCCATGTCACTATGGGGGCCATGTCACAGTGGGCAGCAGGTCAGTGGTGGCCATGTCACTGTGAGGTCATGTCACAGTGTGCAGCAGGTCAGTGGTGGCCATGTCACAGTGAGAAACAGGCCACTGGTTGCCATGTCACTGTGGGGGCTATGTCACAGTGGGCAGCATGTCAGTGGTGGCCATGTCACTATGGGGGCCATGTCACAGTGGGTAGCAGGTCAGTGGTGGCCCTGTCACTATGGGGGTTATGTCACATTGGGCAACTGGTCAGTGGTTGCCATGTCACTGTGCGGGCTAAGTCACAGTGGGCAGCAGGTCAGTTGTGGCCATGTCACTGTGGGGCCATGTCACAGTTTGCAGCAGGTCAGTGGTGGCCATATCACAGTGAGCAACAGGCCACTGGTTGCCATATCACTGTGGGGGCTATGTCACAGTGGGCAGCAGGTCAGTGGTGGCCATGTCACTATGGGGGCCATGTCACAGTGGGCAGCAGGTCAGTGGTGGCCATGTCACAGTGAGCAACAGGCCACTGGTTGCCATGTCACTGTGGGAGCTATGTCACAGTGGGCAGAGGGTCAGTGGTAGCCATGTCACTATGGGGGCCATGTCACAGTGGGCAGCAGGTCAGTGGTGGCCATGTCACTGTGAGGTCATGTCACAGTGTGCAGCAGGTCAGTAGTGGCCATGTCACAGTGAGCAACAGGCCACTGGTTGCCATGTCACTGTGGGGGCTAAGTCACAGTGGGCAGCATGTCAGTGCTGGCCAAGTCACTATGGGGGCCATGTCACAGTGGGCAGCAGGTCAGTGGTGGCCATGTCACTATTGGGGCCATGTCACAGTGGGCAGCAGGTCAGTAGTGGCCACGTCACTGTGGGGCAATGTCACAGTGTGCAGCAGGTCAGTGGTGGCCATGTCACTGTGAGGTCATGTCACAGTGAGCAACAGGCGACTGGTTGCCATGTCACTGTGGGGGCTAAGTCACAGTGAGCAGCAGGTCAGTTGTGGACATGTCACTATGGGTCCATGTCACAGTGGGCAGCAGGTCAGTGGTGGCCATGTCACTATGGGGGCCATGTCACAGTGGGCAGCAGGTCAGTGGTGGCCATGTCACTATGGGGGCCATGTCACAGTGTGCAGCAGGTCAGTAGTGGCCACGTCACTGTGGGGCCATGTCACAGTGTGCAGCAGGTCAGTGATGGCCATGTCACAGTGAGCAACAGGCCACTGGTTGCCATGTCACTGTGGGGGCTATGTCACAGTGGGCAGCAGGTCAGTGGTGACCATGTCACTATGGGGGCTATGTCACATTGGGCAGCTGATCAGTGGTGGCCATGTCACTGTGAGGTCATGTCACAGTGGTCAGCGGATCAGTGGTGGCCATGTCACTGTGGGTACCATGTTACAGTGTGCAGCAGGTCTGTGGTGGCCATGTCACAGTGAGCAACAGGCCTCTGGTTGCCATGTCACTGTGGGTCTATGTCACAGTGGGCAGCAGGTCAGTGGTGGCCATGTCACTATGGCGGCCATGACACAGTGGGCAGCAGGTGAGTGGTGGCCATGTCACTATGGCGGCCATGTCACAGTGGGCAGCAGGTCAGTTGTGGCCACGTCTCTATGGGGGACGTGTCACAGTGGGCAGCATGTCAGTGGTGCCCATGTCACTATGGGGGCTATGTCACAGTGGGCAGCATGTCAGTGGTGCCCATATCACTATGGGGGCCATGTCACAGTGGGTAGCAGGTCAGTGGTGGCCAGGTCACTGTGGGTACCATGTCACAGTGTGCAGCAGCTCCGTGGTGGCCATGTCACAGTGAGCAACAGGCCACTGGTTGCCATGTCACTGTGGGGTCTATGTCACAGTGGGCAACAGGTTAGTGGTGGCAATGTCACTATGGGTGCCATGACACAGTGGGCAGCCGGTCAGTGGTGGCCATGTCACTGTGAGGTCATGTCACAGTGTGCAACAGGTCAGTGGTGGCCATGTCACAGTGAGAAACAGGCCACTGGTTGCCATGTCACTGTGGGGGCTATGTCACAGTGGGTAGCAGGTAAGGGCTAGCCATGTCACTATGGGGGCTATGTCACAGTGGGCAGCAGGTCAGTGGTGGCCATGTCACTAAGGGGGCTATGTCACATTGGGCAGCAGGTCCGTGGTGTCCATGTCACTGTGAGGTCATGTCACAGTGTGCAGAAGTTCAGTGGTGGCCATGTCACAGTGAGCAACAGGCCACTGCTTGCCATGTCACTATGGGGCCATGTCACAGTGGGCAGCAGGTCAGTGGTGGCCATGTCACTATGGGGGCCATGTCACAGTGGGCAGCAGGTCAGTGGTGGCCATGTCACTATGGGGGCCATGTCACAGTGGGTAGCAGATCAGTGGTGGCCATGTCACTGTGGGGCTATATCACAGTGGTCAGCGGATCAGTGGTGACCATGTCACTGTGGGGGCCATGTCACAGTGTGCAGCAGGTCAGTGGTGGCCAGGTCATTATGGGGGCCATGTCACAGTGGGTAGCAGGTCAGTGGTGGCCAGGTCACTGGGGGGCTATGTCACAGTGGGTAGCAGGTCAGTGGTGGCCATGTCACTGTGGGTACCATGTCACACTGTGCAGCAGGTCCGTGGTGGCCATGTCACAGTGAGCAACAGGCCACTGGTTGCCATGTCACTGTGGGGGCTATGTCACAGTGGGCAACAGGTCAGTGGTGGCAATGTCACTATGGGGGCCATGTCAGAGTGGGTAGCAGGTCAGTGGTGGCCAGGTCACTGTGGGGCTATGTCACAGTGGTCAGCTGATCAGTGTTGGCCATGTCATTGTGAGGACCATTTCACAGTGGGCAGCAGGTCAGTGGTGCCCATGTCACTATGGGGGCCATGTCACAGTGGGTAGCAGGTCAGTGGTGGCCATGTCACAGTGAGCAACAGGCCACTGGTTGCCATGTCACTGTGGGGTTTATGTCACAATGGGCAGCAGGTCAGTGGTGGCCATGTCACTATGGGGACCATGTCACAGTGGGCAGCAGGTCAGTGGTGGCCATGTCACTATGGGTGTCATGTCACAGTGGGCAGCAGGTCAGTAGTGGCCACGTCACTGTGGGGCCACGTCACAGTGTGCAGCAGGTCAGTGATGGCCATGTCACAGGGAGCAACAGGCCACTGTTTGCCATGTCACTTTGGGGGCTATGTCACAGTGGGCAGCAGGTCCGTGCTGGCCATGTCACTGTGGGGGCCATGTCACAGTGTGCAGCAGGTCAGTGGTGGCCATGTCACTATGGGGCCATGTCACAGTGGGCAGCAGGTCAGTAGTGGCCATGTCACTATGGGGGCTATGTCACAGTGGCCAGCTGGTCAGTGGTGGCCATGTCACTGTGAGGTCATGTCACAGTGTGCAGCAGGTTAGTGGTTGCCATGTCACAGTGAGCAACAGGCCACTGGTTGCCATGTCACTGTGGGGGCTATGTCACAGTGGGC
The DNA here is from genome assembly GCF_047716275.1 of Strix uralensis. NCBI lineage: Eukaryota > Metazoa > Chordata > Aves > Strigiformes > Strigidae > Strix > Strix uralensis. The sequence continues at coordinate 180,850 of NW_027436727.1, forward strand.
AGCAGGTCAGTGCTGGCCATGTCACTATGGGGGCCATGTCACAGTGGACAGCAGGTCAGTGGTGGCCATGTCACTGTGAGGTCATGTCACAGTGTGCAGCAGGTCAGTGGTGGCCATGTCACAGTGAGAAACAGGCCACTGGTTGCCATGTCACTGTGGGGGCTATGTCACAGTGGGCAGCATGTCAGTGGTGGCCATGTCACTATGGGGGCCATGTCACAGTGGGTAGCAGGTCAGTGGTGGCCCTGTCACTATGGGGGTTATGTCACATTTGGCAACTGGTCAGTGGTTGCCATGTCACTGTGCGGGCTAAGTCACAGTGGGCAGCAGGTCAGTTGTGGCCATGTCACTGTGGGGCCATGTCACAGTTTGCAGCAGGTCAGTGGTGGCCATATCACAGTGAGCAACAGGCCACTGGTTGCCATATCACTGTGGGGGCTATGTCACAGTGGGCAGCAGGTCAGTGGTGGCCATGTCACTATGGGGGCCATGTCACAGTGGGCAGCAGGTCAGTGGTGGCCATGTCACAGTGAGCAACAGGCCACTGGTTGCCATGTCACTGTGGGAGCTATGTCACAGTGGGCAGAGGGTCAGTGGTAGCCATGTCACTATGGGGGCCATGTCACAGTGGGCAGCAGGTCAGTGGTGGCCATGTCACTGTGAGGTCATGTCACAGTGTGCAGCAGGTCAGTAGTGGCCATGTCACAGTGAGCAACAGGCCACTGGTTGCCATGTCACTGTGGGGGTTAAGTCACAGTGGGCAGCATGTCAGTGCTGGCCAAGTCACTATGGGGGCCATGTCACAGTGGGCAGCAGGTCAGTGGTGGCCATGTCACTATTGGGGCCATGTCACAGTGGGCAGCAGGTCAGTAGTGGCCACGTCACTGTGGGGCAATGTCACAGTGTGCAGCAGGTCAGTGGTGGCCATGTCACTATGGGGGCCATGTCACAGTGGGCAGCAGGTCAGTAGTGGCCATGTCACTATGGGGGCCATGTCACAGTGGGCAGCAGGTCAGTAGTGGCCATGTCACTATGGGGGCCATGTCACAGTGTGCAGCAGGTCAGTAGTGGCCACGTCACTGTGGGGCCATGTCACAGTGTGCAGCAGGTCAGTGATGGCCATGTCACAGTGAGCAACAGGCCACTGGTTGCCATGTCACTGTGGGGGCTATGTCACAGTGGGCAGCAGGTCAGTGGTGACCATGTCACTATGGGGGCTATGTCACATTGGGCAGCTGATCAGTGGTGGCCATGTCACTGTGAGGTCATGTCACAGTGGTCAGCGGATCAGTGGTGGCCATGTCACTGTGGGTACCATGTTACAGTGTGCAGCAGGTCTGTGGTGGCCATGTCACAGTGAGCAACAGGCCTCTGGTTGCCATGTCACTGTGGGTCTATATCACAGTGGGCAGCAGGTCAGTGGTGGCCATGTCACTATGGCGGCCATGACACAGTGGGCAGCAGGTGAGTGGTGGCCATGTCACTATGGCGGCCATGTCACAGTGGGCAGCAGGTCAGTTGTGGCCACGTCTCTATGGGGGACGTGTCACAGTGGGCAGCATGTCAGTGGTGCCCATGTCACTATGGGGGCTATGTCACAGTGGGCAGCATGTCAGTGGTGCCCATATCACTATGGGGGCCATGTCACAGTGGGTAGCAGGTCAGTGGTGGCCAGGTCACTGTGGGTACCATGTCACAGTGTGCAGCAGCTCCGTGGTGGCCATGTCACAGTGAGCAACAGGCCACTGGTTGCCATGTCACTGTGGGGTCTATGTCACAGTGGGCAACAGGTTAGTGGTGGCAATGTCACTATGGGTGCCATGACACAGTGGGCAGCCGGTCAGTGGTGGCCATGTCACTGTGAGGTCATGTCACAGTGTGCAACAGGTCAGTGGTGGCCATGTCACAGTGAGAAACAGGCCACTGGTTGCCATGTCACTGTGGGGGCTATGTCACAGTGGGTAGCAGGTAAGGGCTAGCCATGTCACTATGGGGGCTATGTCACAGTGGGCAGCAGGTCAGTGGTGGCCATGTCACTAAGGGGGCTATGTCACATTGGGCAGTAGGTCCGTGGTGTCCATGTCACTGTGAGGTCATGTCACAGTGTGCAGAAGTTCAGTGGTGGCCATGTCACAGTGAGCAACAGGCCACTGCTTGCCATGTCACTGTGGGGGCTATGTCACAGTGGGCAGCAGGTCAGTGGTGCCCATGTCACTATGGGGGCCATGTCATAGTGGGCAGCATGTCAGTGGTGGCCAGGTCACTATGGGGGCCATGTCAGATTGGGTAGCAGGTCAGTGGTGGCCATGTCACTGTGGTGCTATGTCACAGTGGTCAGCGGATCAGTGGTGGCCATGTCACTGTGGGGACCATGTCACAGTGGTGAGCAGGTCAGTTGTGGCCATGTCACTGTGGGTCCATGTCACAGTGGGCAGCAGGTCAGTGGTGGCCATGTCACTATGGGGGCTATGTCACATTGGGCAGCTGGTCAGTGGTGGCCATGTCACTGTGAGGTCATGTCACAGTGGGCAGCAGGTCAGTAGTGGCCACGTCAATACGGGGGCCATGTCACAGTGGGTAGCAGGTCAGTGGTGGCCAGGTCACTGTGGGGCTATGTCACAGTGGTCAGCGGATCAGTGGTGGCCATGTCACTGTGGGGACCATGTCATAGTGGGCAGCAGGTCAGTTGTGGCCAAGTCCCTATGGGGGCCATGTCACAGTGGGCAGCATGTCAGTGGTGCCCATATCACTATGGGGGCCATGTCACAGTGGGTAGCAGTTCAGTGGTGGCCAGGTCACTGTGGGGCTATGTCACTGTGGTCAGCGGATCAGTGGTGGCCATGTCACTGTGGGGACCATGTCACAGTGGGCAGCAGGTCAGTTGTGGCCAAGTCTCTATGGGGGCCATGTCTACAGTGGGCAGCATGTCAGTGGTGGCCATGTCACTATGGGGGCCATGTCACAGTGGGAAGGAGGTCAGTGGTGGCCAGGTCACTGTGGGACTATGTCACAGTGGTCAGCGGATCAGTGGTGGCCATGTCACTGTGGGGACCATGTCACAGTGGGCAGCAGGTCAGTTGTGGCCATGTCACTATGGGTCCATGTCACAGTGGGCAGCAGGTCAGTGGTGGCCATGTCACTATGGGGGCCATGTCACAGTGGGAAAGAGGTCAGTGGTGGCCACGTCACTGTGGGGCTTTGTCACAGTGGGCAGCAGGTCAGTTGTGGCCATGTCACTATGGGTCCATATCACAGTGGGCAACAGGTCATTGGTGGCCATGTCACTATGGAGGCTATGTCACATTGGGCAGCAGGTCAGTGGTGGCCATGTCACTGTGAGGTCATATCACAGTGTGCAGCAGGTCAGTGATGGCCATGTCACAGTGAGCAACAGGCCACTGGTTGCCATGTCACTGTGGGGGCTATGTCACAGTAGGCAGCAGGTCAGTGGTGGCCATGTCACTATGGGGCCATGTCACAGTGGGCAGCAGGTCAGTCGTGGCCATGTCACTATGGGGGCCATGTCACAGTGTGCAGCAGGTCAGTAGTGGCCACGTCACTGTGGGGCCATGTCACATTGTGCAGCAGGTCAGTGATGGCCATGTCACAGTGAGCAACAGGCCACTGGTTGCCATGTCACTGTGGGGGCTATGTCACAGTGGGCAGCAGGTCAGTGATGGCCATGTCACTGTGGGGGCCATGTCACAGTGGGCAGCAGGTCGGTGGTGGCCATGTCACTATGGGGGCCATGTCACAGTGGGTAGCAGGTCAGTGGTGGCCATGTCACTGTGGGGCTATGTCACAGTGGGCAGCAGGTCAGTGGTGGCCATGTCACTGTGGGTACCATGTCACAGTGTGCAGCAGCTCCGTGGTGGCCATGTCACAGTGAGCAACAGGCCACTGGTTGCCATGTCACTGTGGGGTCTATGTCACAGTGGGCAACAGGTCAGTGGTGGCAATGTCACTATGGGTGCCATGACACAGTGTGCAGCCGGTCAGTGGTGGCCATGTCACTGTGAGGTCATGTCACAGTGTGCAACAGGTTAGTGGTGGCCATGTCACAGTGAGAAACAGGCCACTGGTTGCCATGTCACTGTGGGGGCTATGTCACAGTGGGTAGCAGGTCAGTTGTGGCCAAGTCTCTATGGGGGCCATGTCTACAGTGGGCAGCATGTCAGTGGTGGCCATGTCACTATGGGGACCATGTCACAGTGGGAAGGAGGTCAGTGGTGGCCAGGTCACTGTGGGACTATGTCACAGTGGTCAGCGGATCAGTGGTGGCCATGTCACTGTGGGGACCATGTCACAGTGGGCAGCAGGTCAGTTGTGGCCATGTCACTATGGGTCCATGTCACAGTGGGCAGCAGGTCAGTGGTGGCCATATCACTATGGAGGCTATGTCACATTGGGCAGCAGGTCAGTGGTGGCCATGTCACTGTGAGGTCATGTCACAGTGTGCAGCAGGTCAGTGGTGGCCATGTCACAGTGAGCAACAGGCCACTGGTTGCCATGTCACTGTGGGGGCTATGTCACAGTAGGCAGCAGGTCAGTGGTGGCCATGTCACTATGGGGCCATGTCACAGTGGGCAGCAGGTCAGTGGTGCCCAAGTCACTGTGGGGCTATGTCACAGTGGTCAGCGGGTCAGTAGTGGCCATGTCACTGTTGGGGCCATGTCACAGTGGGCAGCAGGTCAGTGGTGGCCATGTCACTATGGGGGCCATGTCACAGTGGGCAGCAGGTCAGTAGTTGCCACGTCACTGTGGGGCCATGTCACAGTGTGCAGCAGGTCAGTGATGGCCATGTCACAGTGAGCAACAGGCCACTGGTTGCCATGTCACTATGGGGGCCATGTCACAGTGGGCAGCAGGTCAGTGGTGGCCATGTCACTATGGGGGCCATGTCACAGTGGGCAGCAGGTCAGTAGTGGCCACGTCACTGTGGGGCCATGTCACAGTGTGCAGCAGGTCAGTGATGGCCATGTCACAGTGAGTAACAGGCCACTGGTTGCCATGTCACTGTGGGGGCTATGTCACAGTGGGCAGCAGGTCAGTGCTGGCCGTGTCACTATGGTGGCCATGTCACAGTGGGCAGCAGGTCAGTGGTGGCCATGTCACTGTGAGGTCATATCACAGTGTGCAGCAGGTCAGTGGTGGCCATGTCACAGTGAGCAACAGGCCACTTATTGCCATGTCACTGTGGGGGCTATGTCACAGTGGGCAGCAGGTCAGTGGTGGCCATGTCACTATGTGGGCCATGTCACAGTGGGCAGCAGGTCAGTGGTGGCCATGTCACTATGGGGGCCATGTCACAGTGGGCAGCATGTCAGTAGTGGCCACGTCACTGTGGGGCCATGTCACAGTGTGCAGCAGGTCAGTGATGGCCATGTCACAGTGAGCAACAGGCCACTGGTTGCCATGTCACTGTGGGGGCTATTTCACAGTGGGCAGCAGGTCAGTGGTGCCCAAGTCACTGTGGGGCTATGTCACAGTGGTCAGCGGGTCAGTGGTGGCCATGTCACTGTTGGGGCCATGTCACAGTGGGCAGCAGGTCAGTGGTGGCCATGTCACTATGGGGGCCATGTCACAGTGAGCATCAGGTCAGTAGGGGCCACGTCACTGTGGGGCCATGTCACAGTGTGCAGCAGGTCAGTGATGGCCATGTCACAGTGAGCAACAGGCCACTTATTGCCATGTCACTGTGGGGGTTATATCACAGTGGGCAGCAGGTCAGTGGTGGCCATGTCACTATGGGGGCCATGTCACAGTGGGCAGCAGGTCAGTGGTGGCCATGTCACTATGGGGGCTATGTCACATTGGGCAGCAGGTCAGTGGTGCCCATGTCACTGTGAGGTCATGTCACAGTGTGCAGCAGGTCAGTGGTGGCAATGTCACTATGGGGGCCATGTCACAGTGGGCAGCAGGTCAGTAGTGGCCACGTCACTGTGGGGCCATGTCACAGTGTGCAGCAGGTCAGTGATGGCCATGTCACAGTGTGTAACAGGCCACTGGTTGCCATGTCACTGTGGGGGCTATGTCACAGTGGGCAGCAGGTCAGTGCTGGCCGTGTCACTATGGTGGCCATGTCACAGTGGGCAGCAGGTCAGTGGTGGCCATGTCACTAAGGGGGCCATGTCACAGTGTGCAGCAGGTCAGTGGTGGCCATGTCACATTGAGCAACAGGCCACTGGTTGCCATGTCACTGTGGGGGCTATGTCACAGTGGTCAGCAGGTCAGTGGTGGCCATGTCACTGTTGGGGCCATGTCACAGTGGTCAGCAGGTCAGTGGTGGCCATGTCACTGTGAGGTCATGTCACAGTGTGCAGCAGGTCAGTGATGGCCATGTCACAGGGAGCAACAGGCCACTGTTTGCCATGTCACTTTGGGGGCTATGTCACAGTGGGCAGCAGGTCCGTGCTGGCCATGTCACTGTGGGGGCCATGTCACAGTGTGCAGCAGGTCAGTGGTGGCCATGTCACTATGGGGCCATGTCACAGTGGGCAGCAGGTCAGTAGTGGCCATGTCACTATGGGGGCTATGTCACAGTGGCCAGCTGGTCAGTGGTGGCCATGTCACTGTGAGGTCATGTCACAGTGTGCAGCAGGTTAGTGGTTGCCATGTCACAGTGAGCAACAGGCCACTGGTTGCCATGTCACTGTGGGGGCTATGTCACAGTGGGCAGCAGGTCAGTGCTGGCCATGTCACTATGGGGGCCATGTCACAGTGGACAGCAGGTCAGTGGTGGCCATGTCACTGTGAGGTCATGTCACAGTGTGCAGCAGGTCAGTGGTGGCCATGTCACAGTGAGAAACAGGCCACTGGTTGCCATGTCACTGTGGGGGCTATGTCACAGTGGGCAGCATGTCAGTGGTGGCCATGTCACTATGGGGGCCATGTCACAGTGGGTAGCAGGTCAGTGGTGGCCCTGTCACTATGGGGGTTATGTCACATTTGGCAACTGGTCAGTGGTTGCCATGTCACTGTGCGGGCTAAGTCACAGTGGGCAGCAGGTCAGTTGTGGCCATGTCACTGTGGGGCCATGTCACAGTTTGCAGCAGGTCAGTGGTGGCCATATCACAGTGAGCAACAGGCCACTGGTTGCCATATCACTGTGGGGGCTATGTCACAGTGGGCAGCAGGTCAGTGGTGGCCATGTCACTATGGGGGCCATGTCACAGTGGGCAGCAGGTCAGTGGTGGCCATGTCACAGTGAGCAACAGGCCACTGGTTGCCATGTCACTGTGGGAGCTATGTCACAGTGGGCAGAGGGTCAGTGGTAGCCATGTCACTATGGGGGCCATGTCACAGTGGGCAGCAGGTCAGTGGTGGCCATGTCACTGTGAGGTCATGTCACAGTGTGCAGCAGGTCAGTAGTGGCCATGTCACAGTGAGCAACAGGCCACTGGTTGCCATGTCACTGTGGGGGTTAAGTCACAGTGGGCAGCATGTCAGTGCTGGCCAAGTCACTATGGGGGCCATGTCACAGTGGGCAGCAGGTCAGTGGTGGCCATGTCACTATTGGGGCCATGTCACAGTGGGCAGCAGGTCAGTAGTGGCCACGTCACTGTGGGGCAATGTCACAGTGTGCAGCAGGTCAGTGGTGGCCATGTCACTATGGGGGCCATGTCACAGTGGGCAGCAGGTCAGTAGTGGCCATGTCACTATGGGGGCCATGTCACAGTGGGCAGCAGGTCAGTAGTGGCCATGTCACTATGGGGGCCATGTCACAGTGTGCAGCAGGTCAGTAGTGGCCACGTCACTGTGGGGCCATGTCACAGTGTGCAGCAGGTCAGTGATGGCCATGTCACAGTGAGCAACAGGCCACTGGTTGCCATGTCACTGTGGGGGCTATGTCACAGTGGGCAGCAGGTCAGTGGTGACCATGTCACTATGGGGGCTATGTCACATTGGGCAGCTGATCAGTGGTGGCCATGTCACTGTGAGGTCATGTCACAGTGGTCAGCGGATCAGTGGTGGCCATGTCACTGTGGGTACCATGTTACAGTGTGCAGCAGGTCTGTGGTGGCCATGTCACAGTGAGCAACAGGCCTCTGGTTGCCATGTCACTGTGGGTCTATATCACAGTGGGCAGCAGGTCAGTGGTGGCCATGTCACTATGGCGGCCATGACACAGTGGGCAGCAGGTGAGTGGTGGCCATGTCACTATGGCGGCCATGTCACAGTGGGCAGCAGGTCAGTTGTGGCCACGTCTCTATGGGGGACGTGTCACAGTGGGCAGCATGTCAGTGGTGCCCATGTCACTATGGGGGCTATGTCACAGTGGGCAGCATGTCAGTGGTGCCCATATCACTATGGGGGCCATGTCACAGTGGGTAGCAGGTCAGTGGTGGCCAGGTCACTGTGGGTACCATGTCACAGTGTGCAGCAGCTCCGTGGTGGCCATGTCACAGTGAGCAACAGGCCACTGGTTGCCATGTCACTGTGGGGTCTATGTCACAGTGGGCAACAGGTTAGTGGTGGCAATGTCACTATGGGTGCCATGACACAGTGGGCAGCCGGTCAGTGGTGGCCATGTCACTGTGAGGTCATGTCACAGTGTGCAACAGGTCAGTGGTGGCCATGTCACAGTGAGAAACAGGCCACTGGTTGCCATGTCACTGTGGGGGCTATGTCACAGTGGGTAGCAGGTAAGGGCTAGCCATGTCACTATGGGGGCTATGTCACAGTGGGCAGCAGGTCAGTGGTGGCCATGTCACTAAGGGGGCTATGTCACATTGGGCAGTAGGTCCGTGGTGTCCATGTCACTGTGAGGTCATGTCACAGTGTGCAGAAGTTCAGTGGTGGCCATGTCACAGTGAGCAACAGGCCACTGCTTGCCATGTCACTGTGGGGGCTATGTCACAGTGGGCAGCAGGTCAGTGGTGCCCATGTCACTATGGGGGCCATGTCATAGTGGGCAGCATGTCAGTGGTGGCCAGGTCACTATGGGGGCCATGTCAGATTGGGTAGCAGGTCAGTGGTGGCCATGTCACTGTGGTGCTATGTCACAGTGGTCAGCGGATCAGTGGTGGCCATGTCACTGTGGGGACCATGTCACAGTGGTGAGCAGGTCAGTTGTGGCCATGTCACTGTGGGTCCATGTCACAGTGGGCAGCAGGTCAGTGGTGGCCATGTCACTATGGGGGCTATGTCACATTGGGCAGCTGGTCAGTGGTGGCCATGTCACTGTGAGGTCATGTCACAGTGGGCAGCAGGTCAGTAGTGGCCACGTCAATACGGGGGCCATGTCACAGTGGGTAGCAGGTCAGTGGTGGCCAGGTCACTGTGGGGCTATGTCACAGTGGTCAGCGGATCAGTGGTGGCCATGTCACTGTGGGGACCATGTCATAGTGGGCAGCAGGTCAGTTGTGGCCAAGTCCCTATGGGGGCCATGTCACAGTGGGCAGCATGTCAGTGGTGCCCATATCACTATGGGGGCCATGTCACAGTGGGTAGCAGTTCAGTGGTGGCCAGGTCACTGTGGGGCTATGTCACTGTGGTCAGCGGATCAGTGGTGGCCATGTCACTGTGGGGACCATGTCACAGTGGGCAGCAGGTCAGTTGTGGCCAAGTCTCTATGGGGGCCATGTCTACAGTGGGCAGCATGTCAGTGGTGGCCATGTCACTATGGGGGCCATGTCACAGTGGGAAGGAGGTCAGTGGTGGCCAGGTCACTGTGGGACTATGTCACAGTGGTCAGCGGATCAGTGGTGGCCATGTCACTGTGGGGACCATGTCACAGTGGGCAGCAGGTCAGTTGTGGCCATGTCACTATGGGTCCATGTCACAGTGGGCAGCAGGTCAGTGGTGGCCATGTCACTATGGGGGCCATGTCACAGTGGGAAAGAGGTCAGTGGTGGCCACGTCACTGTGGGGCTTTGTCACAGTGGGCAGCAGGTCAGTTGTGGCCATGTCACTATGGGTCCATATCACAGTGGGCAACAGGTCATTGGTGGCCATGTCACTATGGAGGCTATGTCACATTGGGCAGCAGGTCAGTGGTGGCCATGTCACTGTGAGGTCATATCACAGTGTGCAGCAGGTCAGTGATGGCCATGTCACAGTGAGCAACAGGCCACTGGTTGCCATGTCACTGTGGGGGCTATGTCACAGTAGGCAGCAGGTCAGTGGTGGCCATGTCACTATGGGGCCATGTCACAGTGGGCAGCAGGTCAGTCGTGGCCATGTCACTATGGGGGCCATGTCACAGTGTGCAGCAGGTCAGTAGTGGCCACGTCACTGTGGGGCCATGTCACATTGTGCAGCAGGTCAGTGATGGCCATGTCACAGTGAGCAACAGGCCACTGGTTGCCATGTCACTGTGGGGGCTATGTCACAGTGGGCAGCAGGTCAGTGATGGCCATGTCACTGTGGGGGCCATGTCACAGTGGGCAGCAGGTCGGTGGTGGCCATGTCACTATGGGGGCCATGTCACAGTGGGTAGCAGGTCAGTGGTGGCCATGTCACTGTGGGGCTATGTCACAGTGGGCAGCAGGTCAGTGGTGGCCATGTCACTGTGGGTACCATGTCACAGTGTGCAGCAGCTCCGTGGTGGCCATGTCACAGTGAGCAACAGGCCACTGGTTGCCATGTCACTGTGGGGTCTATGTCACAGTGGGCAACAGGTCAGTGGTGGCAATGTCACTATGGGTGCCATGACACAGTGTGCAGCCGGTCAGTGGTGGCCATGTCACTGTGAGGTCATGTCACAGTGTGCAACAGGTTAGTGGTGGCCATGTCACAGTGAGAAACAGGCCACTGGTTGCCATGTCACTGTGGGGGCTATGTCACAGTGGGTAGCAGGTCAGTTGTGGCCAAGTCTCTATGGGGGCCATGTCTACAGTGGGCAGCATGTCAGTGGTGGCCATGTCACTATGGGGACCATGTCACAGTGGGAAGGAGGTCAGTGGTGGCCAGGTCACTGTGGGACTATGTCACAGTGGTCAGCGGATCAGTGGTGGCCATGTCACTGTGGGGACCATGTCACAGTGGGCAGCAGGTCAGTTGTGGCCATGTCACTATGGGTCCATGTCACAGTGGGCAGCAGGTCAGTGGTGGCCATATCACTATGGAGGCTATGTCACATTGGGCAGCAGGTCAGTGGTGGCCATGTCACTGTGAGGTCATGTCACAGTGTGCAGCAGGTCAGTGGTGGCCATGTCACAGTGAGCAACAGGCCACTGGTTGCCATGTCACTGTGGGGGCTATGTCACAGTAGGCAGCAGGTCAGTGGTGGCCATGTCACTATGGGGCCATGTCACAGTGGGCAGCAGGTCAGTGGTGCCCAAGTCACTGTGGGGCTATGTCACAGTGGTCAGCGGGTCAGTAGTGGCCATGTCACTGTTGGGGCCATGTCACAGTGGGCAGCAGGTCAGTGGTGGCCATGTCACTATGGGGGCCATGTCACAGTGGGCAGCAGGTCAGTAGTTGCCACGTCACTGTGGGGCCATGTCACAGTGTGCAGCAGGTCAGTGATGGCCATGTCACAGTGAGCAACAGGCCACTGGTTGCCATGTCACTATGGGGGCCATGTCACAGTGGGCAGCAGGTCAGTGGTGGCCATGTCACTATGGGGGCCATGTCACAGTGGGCAGCAGGTCAGTAGTGGCCACGTCACTGTGGGGCCATGTCACAGTGTGCAGCAGGTCAGTGATGGCCATGTCACAGTGAGTAACAGGCCACTGGTTGCCATGTCACTGTGGGGGCTATGTCACAGTGGGCAGCAGGTCAGTGCTGGCCGTGTCACTATGGTGGCCATGTCACAGTGGGCAGCAGGTCAGTGGTGGCCATGTCACTGTGAGGTCATATCACAGTGTGCAGCAGGTCAGTGGTGGCCATGTCACAGTGAGCAACAGGCCACTTATTGCCATGTCACTGTGGGGGCTATGTCACAGTGGGCAGCAGGTCAGTGGTGGCCATGTCACTATGTGGGCCATGTCACAGTGGGCAGCAGGTCAGTGGTGGCCATGTCACTATGGGGGCCATGTCACAGTGGGCAGCATGTCAGTAGTGGCCACGTCACTGTGGGGCCATGTCACAGTGTGCAGCAGGTCAGTGATGGCCATGTCACAGTGAGCAACAGGCCACTGGTTGCCATGTCACTGTGGGGGCTATTTCACAGTGGGCAGCAGGTCAGTGGTGCCCAAGTCACTGTGGGGCTATGTCACAGTGGTCAGCGGGTCAGTGGTGGCCATGTCACTGTTGGGGCCATGTCACAGTGGGCAGCAGGTCAGTGGTGGCCATGTCACTATGGGGGCCATGTCACAGTGAGCATCAGGTCAGTAGGGGCCACGTCACTGTGGGGCCATGTCACAGTGTGCAGCAGGTCAGTGATGGCCATGTCACAGTGAGCAACAGGCCACTTATTGCCATGTCACTGTGGGGGTTATATCACAGTGGGCAGCAGGTCAGTGGTGGCCATGTCACTATGGGGGCCATGTCACAGTGGGCAGCAGGTCAGTGGTGGCCATGTCACTATGGGGGCTATGTCACATTGGGCAGCAGGTCAGTGGTGCCCATGTCACTGTGAGGTCATGTCACAGTGTGCAGCAGGTCAGTGGTGGCAATGTCACTATGGGGGCCATGTCACAGTGGGCAGCAGGTCAGTAGTGGCCACGTCACTGTGGGGCCATGTCACAGTGTGCAGCAGGTCAGTGATGGCCATGTCACAGTGTGTAACAGGCCACTGGTTGCCATGTCACTGTGGGGGCTATGTCACAGTGGGCAGCAGGTCAGTGCTGGCCGTGTCACTATGGTGGCCATGTCACAGTGGGCAGCAGGTCAGTGGTGGCCATGTCACTAAGGGGGCCATGTCACAGTGTGCAGCAGGTCAGTGGTGGCCATGTCACATTGAGCAACAGGCCACTGGTTGCCATGTCACTGTGGGGGCTATGTCACAGTGGTCAGCAGGTCAGTGGTGGCCATGTCACTGTTGGGGCCATGTCACAGTGGTCAGCAGGTCAGTGGTGGCCATGTCACTGTGAGGTCATGTCACAGTGTGCAGCAGGTCAGTGGTGGCCATGTCACAGTGAGCAACAGGCCACTTATTGCCATGTCACTATGGGGGCTATGTCACATTGGGCAGCAGGTCAGTGGTGGCCATGTCACTGTGAGGTCATGTCACAGTGTGCAGCAGGTCAGTGGTGTCCATGTCACAGTGAGTAACAGGACACTGGTTGCCATGTCACTGTGGGGTTATGTCACAGTGGGCAGCAGGTCAGTGCTGGCCGTGTCACTATGGTGGCCATGTCACAGTGGGCAGCAGGTCTGTGGTGGCCATGTCACTATGGGGGCTATGTCACATTGGGCAGCAGGTCAGTGGTGGCCATGTCACTGTGAGGTCATGTCACAGTGTGCAGCAGGTCAGTGGTGGCCATGTCACAGTGAGCAACAGGCCACTTATTGCCATGTCACTGTGGGGGCTATATCACAGTGGGCAGCAGGTCAGTGCTGGCCATGTCAGTATGGGGGCCATGTCACAGTGGGCAGCAGGTCAATGGTGGCCATGTCACTATGGGGGCCATGTCACAGTGTGCAGCAGGTCATTGGTGCCATGTCACAGTGAGCAACAGGCCACTGGTTGCCATGTCACTGTGGGGGCTATGTTACAGTGGGCAGCAGGTCAGTGGTGGCCATGTCACTGTGGTGCTATTTCACAGTGGTCAGCAGGTCAGTAGTGGCCATGTAAGTGTTGGGGCCATGTCACAGTGGGCAGCAGTTCAGTGGTGGCCATGTCACTATGGGGGCCATGTCACAGTGGGCAGCAGGTCAGTAGTGGCCACGTCACTGTGGGGCCATGTCACAGTGTGCAGCAGGTCAGTGATGGCCATGTCACAGTGAGCAACAGGCCACTTATTGCCATGTCACTGTGGGGGCTATATCACAGTGGGCAGCAGGTCAGTGGTGGCCATGTCACTATGGGGGCCATGTCACAGTGGGCAGCAGGTCAGTGGTGGCCATGTCACTATGGGGGTTATGTCACATTGGGCAGCAGGTCAGTGGTGGCCATGTCACTGTGAGGTCATGTCACAGTGTGCAGCAGGTCAGTGGTGGCAATGTCACTATGCGGGCCATGTCACAGTGGGCAGCAGGTCAGTGATGGCCATGTCACAGTGAGTAACAGGCCACTGGTTGCCATGTCACTGTGGGGGCTATGTCACAGTGGGCAGCAGGTCAGTGGTGGCCGTGTCACTATGGTGGCCATGTCACAGTGGGCAGCAGGTCAGTGGTGGCCATGTCACTATGGGGCCTATGTCACATTGGGCAGCAGGTCAGTGGTGGCCATGTCACTGTGAGGTCAAGTCACAGTGTGCAGCAGGTCAGTGGTGGCCATGTCACAGTGAGCAACAGGCCACTTATTGCCATGTCACTGTGGGGTCTATGTCACAGTGGGCAGCAGGTCAGTGGTGGCCATGTCACTATGGGGGCCATGTCACAGTGGGCAGCAGGTCAGTGGTGGCCATGTCACTATGGCGACCATGTCACAGTGGGCAGCAGGTCAGTAGTGGCCACGTCACTGTGGGGCCATGTCACAGTGTGCAGCAGGTCAGTGATGGCCATGTCACAGTGAGCAACAGGCCACTGGTTGCCATGTCACTGTGGGGGCTATGTCACAGTGGGCATCTGGTCGGTTTTGGCCATGTCACTATGGGGGCCATGTCACAGTGGGCAGCAGGTCAATGGTGGCCATGTCACTATGGGGGCTATGTCACATTGGGCAGCAGTTCAGTGGTGGCCATGTCACTGTGAGGTCATGTCACAGTGTGCAGCAGGTCAGTGGTGGCCATGTCACAGTGAGCAACAGGCCACTGGTTGCCATGTCACTGTGGGGGCTATGTCACAGTGGTCAGCGGGTCAGTAGTGGCCATGTCACTGTTGGGGCCGTGTCACATTTGGCAGCAGGTCAGTGGTGGCCATGTCACTATGGGGGCCATGTCACAGTGGGCAGCAGGTCAGTGGTGGCCATGTCACTGTGAGGTCATGTCACAGTGTGCAGCAGGACAGTGGTGGCCATGTCACAGTGAGCAACAGGCCACTGGTTGCCATGTCACTGTGGGGGCTATGTCACAGTGTGCAGCAGGTCAGTGGTGGCCATGTCACTATGGGGGCCATGTCACAGTGAGCAGCAGGTCAGTAGTGGCCACGTCACTGTGGGGCCATGTCACAGTGTGCAGCAGGTCAGTGATGGCCATGTCACAGTGAGCAACAGGCCACTGGTTGCCATGTCACTGTAGGGGCTATGTCACAGTGGGCAGCAGGTCCGTGCTGGCCATGTCACTATGGGGGCCATGTCACAGTGGTCAGCGGGTCAATGGTGGCCATGTCACTATGGGGGCTATGTCACAGTGGGTAGCAGGTCAGTGGTGGCCATGTCACTGTGAGGTCATGTCACAGTGTGCAGCAGGACAGTGGTGGCCATGTCACAGTGAGCAACAGGCCACTGGTTGCCATGTCACTGTGGGGGCTATGTCACAGTGTGCAGCAGGTCAGTGGTGGCCATGTCACTATGGGGGCCATGTCACAGTGGGCAGCAGGTCAGTAGTGGCCACGTCACTGTGGGGCCATGTCACATTGTGCAGCAGGTCAGTGATGGCCATGTCACAGTGAGCAACAGGCCACTCGTTGCCATGTCACTGTTGGGTCTATG
The DNA here is from genome assembly GCF_047716275.1 of Strix uralensis. Classification (NCBI taxonomy): domain Eukaryota; kingdom Metazoa; phylum Chordata; class Aves; order Strigiformes; family Strigidae; genus Strix; species Strix uralensis. Next base: position 196,493 of record NW_027436727.1, read on the forward strand.
TCACAGTGTGCAGCAGGTCAGTGGTGGCCATGTCACTATGGGGGTCATGTCACAGTGGGCAGCAGGTCAGTGGTGGCCACGTCACTGTGGGGCCATGTCACAGTGTGCAGCAGGTCAGTGATGGCCATGTCACAGTGAGCAACAGGCCACTGGTTGCCATGTCACTATGGTGGCCATGTCACAGTGGGCAGCAGGTCAGTGGTGGCCATGTCACTATGGGGGCTATGTCACATTGGGCAGCAGGACAGTGGTGCCCATGTCACTGTGAGGTCATGTCACAGTGTGTAGCAGGTCAGTGGTGGCAATGTCACTATGGGGGCCATGTCACAGTGGGCAGCAGGTCAGTAGTGGCCACGTCACTGTGGGGCCATGTCACAGTGTGCAGCAGGTCAGTGATGGCCATGTCACAGTGAGTAACAGGCCACTGGTTGCCATGTCACTGTGGGGGCTATGTCACAGTGGGCAGCAGGTCAGTGCTGGCCGTGTCACTATGGTGGCCATGTCACAGTGGGCAGCAGGTCAGTGGTGGCCATGTCACTATGGGGCCTATGTCACATTGGGCAGCAGGTCAGTGGTGGCCATGTCACTGTGAGGTCATATCACAGTGTGCAGCAGGTCAGTGGTGGCCATGTCACAGTGAGCAACAGGCCACTTATTGCCATGTCACTGTGGGGGCTATGTCACAGTGGGCAGCAGGTCAGTGGTGGCCATGTCACTATGTGGGCCATGTCACAGTGGGCAGCAGGTCAGTGGTGGCCATGTCACTATGGGGGCCATGTCACAGTGGGCAGCATGTCAGTAGTGGCCACGTCACTGTGGGGCCATGTCACAGTGTGCAGCAGGTCAGTGATGGCCATGTCACAGTGAGCAACAGGCCACTGGTTGCCATGTCACTGTGGGGTCTATTTCACAGTGGGCAGCAGGTCAGTGGTGCCCAAGTCACTGTGGGGCTATGTCACAGTGGTCAGCGGGTCAGTGGTGGCCATGTCACTGTTGGGGCCATGTCACAGTGGGCAGCAGGTCAGTGGTGGCCATGTCACTATGGGGGCCATGTCACAGTGAGCATCAGGTCAGTAGGGGCCACGTCACTGTGGGGCCATGTCACAGTGTGCAGCAGGTCAGTGATGGCCATGTCACAGTGAGCAACAGGCCACTGGTTGCCATGTCACTGTGGGGACTATGTCACAGTGGGCAGCAGGTCAGTGGTGGCCATGTCACTATGGGGGCCATTTCACAGTGGGCAGCAGGTCAGTGGTGCCCAAGTCACTGTGGTGCTATGTCACAGTGGTCAGCAGGTCAGTAGTGTCCGTGTCACTGTTGGGGCCATGTCACAGTGGGCAGCAGGTCAGTGGTGGCCATGTCACTATGGGGGCTATGTCACATTGGGCAGCAGGTCAGTGGTGCCCATGTCACTGTGAGGTCATGTCACAGTGTGCAGCAGGTCAGTGGTGGCAATGTCACTATGGGGGCCATGTCACAGTGGGCAGCAGGTCAGTAGTGGCCACGTCACTGTGGGGCCATGTCACAGTGTGCAGCAGGTCAGTGATGGCCATGTCACAGTGTGTAACAGGCCACTGGTTGCCATGTCACTGTGGGGGCTATGTCACAGTGGGCAGCAGGTCAGTGCTGGCCGTGTCACTATGGTGGCCATGTCACAGTGGGCAGCAGGTCAGTGGTGGCCATGTCACTAAGGGGGCCATGTCACAGTGTGCAGCAGGTCAGTGGTGGCCATGTCACATTGAGCAACAGGCCACTGGTTGCCATGTCACTGTGGGGGCTATGTCACAGTGGTCAGCAGGTCAGTGGTGGCCATGTCACTGTTGGGGCCATGTCACAGTGGTCAGCAGGTCAGTGGTGGCCATGTCACTGTGAGGTCATGTCACAGTGTGCAGCAGGTCAGTGGTGGCCATGTCACAGTGAGCAACAGGCCACTTATTGCCATGTCACTATGGGGGCTATGTCACATTGGGCAGCAGGTCAGTGGTGGCCATGTCACTGTGAGGTCATGTCACAGTGTGCAGCAGGTCAGTGGTGTCCATGTCACAGTGAGTAACAGGACACTGGTTGCCATGTCACTGTGGGGTTATGTCACAGTGGGCAGCAGGTCAGTGCTGGCCGTGTCACTATGGTGGCCATGTCACAGTGGGCAGCAGGTCTGTGGTGGCCATGTCACTATGGGGGCTATGTCACATTGGGCAGCAGGTCAGTGGTGGCCATGTCACTGTGAGGTCATGTCACAGTGTGCAGCAGGTCAGTGGTGGCCATGTCACAGTGAGCAACAGGCCACTTATTGCCATGTCACTGTGGGGGCTATATCACAGTGGGCAGCAGGTCAGTGCTGGCCATGTCAGTATGGGGGCCATGTCACAGTGGGCAGCAGGTCAATGGTGGCCATGTCACTATGGGGGCCATGTCACAGTGTGCAGCAGGTCATTGGTGCCATGTCACAGTGAGCAACAGGCCACTGGTTGCCATGTCACTGTGGGGGCTATGTTACAGGGGGCAGCAGGTCAGTGGTGGCCATGTCACTGTGGTGCTATTTCACAGTGGTCAGCAGGTCAGTAGTGGCCATGTCACTGTTGGGGCCATGTCACAGTGGGCAGCAGTTCAGTGGTGGCCATGTCACTATGGGGGCCATGTCACAGTGGGCAGCAGGTCAGTAGTGGCCACGTCACTGTGGGGCCATGTCACAGTGTGCAGCAGGTCAGTGATGGCCATGTCACAGTGAGCAACAGGCCACTTATTGCCATGTCACTGTGGGGGCTATATCACAGTGGGCAGCAGGTCAGTGGTGGCCATGTCACTATGGGGGCCATGTCACAGTGGGCAGCAGGTCAGTGGTGGCCATGTCACTATGGGGGTTATGTCACATTGGGCAGCAGGTCAGTGGTGGCCATGTCACTGTGAGGTCATGTCACAGTGTGCAGCAGGTCAGTGGTGGCAATGTCACTATGCGGGCCATGTCACAGTGGGCAGCAGGTCAGTGATGGCCATGTCACAGTGAGTAACAGGCCACTGGTTGCCATGTCACTGTGGGGGCTATGTCACAGTGGGCAGCAGGTCAGTGCTGGCCGTGTCACTATGGTGGCCATGTCACAGTGTGCAGCAGGTCAGTGGTGGCCATGTCACTATGGGGGCCATGTCACAGTGGGCAGCAGGTCAGTGGTGGCCATGTCACTATGGCGACCATGTCACAGTGGGCAGCAGGTCAGTAGTGGCCACGTCACTGTGGGGCCATGTCACAGTGTGCAGCAGGTCAGTGATGGCCATGTCACAGTGAGCAACAGGCCACTGGTTGCCATGTCACTGTGGGGGCTATGTCACAGTGGGCATCTGGTCGGTTTTGGCCATGTCACTATGGGGTCCATGTCACAGTGGGCAGCAGGTCAATGGTGGCCATGTCACTATGGGGGCTATGTCACATTGGGCAGCAGTTCAGTGGTGGCCATGTCTCTGTGAGGTCATGTCACAGTGTGCAGCAGGTCAGTGGTGGCCATGTCACAGTGAGCAACAGGCCACTGGTTGCCATGTCACTGTGGGGGCTATGTCACAGTGGTCAGCGGGTCAGTAGTGGCCATGTCACTGTTGGGGCCGTGTCACATTTGGCAGCAGGTCAGTGGTGGCCATGTCACTATGGGGGCCATGTCACAGTGGGCAGCAGGTCAGTGGTGGCCATGTCACTGTGAGGTCATGTCACAGTGTGCAGCAGGACAGTGGTGGCCATGTCACAGTGAGCAACAGGCCACTGGTTGCCATGTCACTGTGGGGGCTATGTCACAGTGTGCAGCAGGTCAGTGGTGGCCATGTCACTATGGGGGCCATGTCACAGTGAGCAGCAGGTCAGTAGTGGCCACGTCACTGTGGGGCCATGTCACAGTGTGCAGCAGGTCAGTGATGGCCATGTCACAGTGAGCAACAGGCCACCGGTTGCCATGTTACTGTGGGGGCTATGTCACAGTGGGCAGCAGGTCCGTGCTGGCCATGTCACTATGGGGGCCATGTCACAGTGGTCAGCGGGTCAATGGTGGCCATGTCACTATGGGGGCTATGTCACATAGGTAGCAGGTCAGTGGTGGCCATGTCACTGTGAGGTCATGTCACAGTGTGCAGCAGGACAGTGGTGGCCATGTCACAGTGAGCAACAGGCCACTGGTTGCCATGTCACTGTGGGGGCTATGTCACAGTGGGCAGCAGGTCAGTGGTGGCCATGTCACTATGGGGGCCATGTCACAGTGGGCAGCAGGTCAGTAGTGGCCACGTCACTGTGGGGCCATGTCACATTGTGCAGCAGGTCAGTGATGGCCATGTCACAGTGAGCAACAGGCCACTCGTTGCCATGTCACTGTTGGGTCTATGTCACAGTGTGCAGCAGGTCAGTGGTGGCCATGTCACTATGGGGGTCATGTCACAGTGGGCAGCAGGTCAGTGGTGGCCACGTCACTGTGGGGCCATGTCACAGTGTGCAGCAGGTCAGTGATGGCCATGTCACAGTGAGCAACAGGCCACTGGTTGCCATGTCACTGTGGTGTCTATGTCACAGTGGGCAGCAGGTCAATGGTGGCCATGTCACTATGGGGGCTATGTCACTTTGGGCAGCAGGTCAGTGGTGGCCATGTCAATGTGAGTTCATGTCACAGTGTGCAGCAGGTCAGTGGTGGACATGTCACAGTGAGCAACAGGCCACTGGTTGCCATGTCACGGTGGGGGCTATGTCACAGTGGGCAGCAGGTCAGTGGTGGCCATGTCACTATGGGGGCCATGTCACAGTGGGCAGCAGGTCAGTGGTGGCCATGTCACTATGGGGGCCATGTCACAGTGGGCAGCATGTCAGTAGGGGCCACGTCACTGTGGGTCCATGTCACAGTGTGCAGCAGGTCAGTGATGGACATGTCACAGTGAGCAACAGGCCACTGGTTGCCATGTCACTGTGGGGGCTATGTCACAGTGGGCAGCAGGTCAGTGGTGGCCATGTCACTATGGGGTCCATGTCACAGTGGGCAGCAGGTCAGTGGCGGCCATGTCACTGTGAGGTCATGTCACAGTGTGCAGCAGGACAGTGGTGGCCATGTCACAGTGAGAAACAGGCCACTGGTTGCCATGTCACTGTGGGGGCTATGTCACAGTGGGCAGCAGGTCAGTGGTGGCCATGTCACTATGGGGGCCATGTCACAGTGTGCAGCAGGTCAGTGCTGGCCATGTCACTATGGGGTCAATGTCACAGTGGGCAGCAGGTCAGTAGTGGCCATGTCACTATGGGGGCCATGTCACAGTGGGCAGCAGGTCACTGGTGCCCAAGTCACTGTGGGGCTATGTCACAGTGGTCAGCGGGTCAGTAGTGGCCATGTCACTGTTGGGGCCATGTCACAGTGGGCAGCAGGTCAGTGGTGGCCATGTCACTATGGGGGCCATGTCACAGTGGGCAGCAGGTCAGTAGTTGCCACGTCACTGTGGGGCCATGTCACAGTGTGCAGCAGGTCAGTGATGGCCATGTCACAGTGAGCAACAGGCCACTGGTTGCCATGTCACTATGGGGGCCATGTCACAGTGGGCAGCAGGTCAGTGGTGGCCATGTCACTATGGGGGCTATGTCACATTGGGCAGCAGGTCAGTGGTGCCCATGTCACTGTGAGGTCATGTCACAGTGTGCAGCAGGTCAGTGGTGGCAATGTCACTATGGGGGCCATGTCACAGTGGGCAGCAGGTCAGTAGTGGCCACGTCACTGTGGGGCCATGTCACAGTGTGCAGCAGGTCAGTGATGGCCATGTCACAGTGAGTAACAGGCCACTGGTTGCCATGTCACTGTGGGGGCTATGTCACAGTGGGCAGCAGGTCAGTGCTGGCCGTGTCACTATGGTGGCCATGTCACAGTGGGCAGCAGGTCAGTGGTGGCCATGTCACTATGGGGCCTATGTCACATTGGGCAGCAGGTCAGTGGTGGCCATGTCACTGTGAGGTCATATCACAGTGTGCAGCAGGTCAGTGGTGGCCATGTCACAGTGAGCAACAGGCCACTTATTGCCATGTCACTGTGGGGGCTATGTCACAGTGGGCAGCAGGTCAGTGGTGGCCATGTCACTATGTGGGCCATGTCACAGTGGGCAGCAGGTCAGTGGTGGCCATGTCACTATGGGGGCCATGTCACAGTGGGCAGCAGGTCAGTGATGGCCATGTCACAGTGAGCAACAGGCCACTGGTTGCCATGTCACTGTGGGGGCTATTTCACAGTGGGCAGCAGGTCAGTGGTGCCCAAGTCACTGTGGGGCTATGTCACAGTGGTCAGCGGGTCAGTGGTGGCCATGTCACTGTTGGGGCCATGTCACAGTGGGCAGCAGGTCAGTGGTGGCCATGTCACTATGGGGGCCATGTCACAGTGGGCAGCAGGTCAGTATTGGCCACGTCACTGTGGGGCCATGTCACAGTGTGCAGCAGGTCAGTGATGGCCATGTCACAGTGAGCAACAGGCCACTTATTGCCATGTCACTGTGGGGGCTATATCACAGTGGGCAGCAGGTCAGTGGTGGCCATGTCACTATGGGGGCCATGTCACAGTGGGCAGCAGGTCAGTGGTGGCCATGTCACTATGGGGGCTATGTCACATTGGGCAGCAGGTCAGTGGTGCCCATGTCACTGTGAGGTCATGTCACAGTGTGCAGCAGGTCAGTGGTGGCAATGTCACTATGGGGGCCATGTCACAGTGGGCAGCAGGTCAGTAGTGGCCACGTCACTGTGGGGCCATGTCACAGTGTGCAGCAGGTCAGTGATGGCCATGTCACAGTGAGTAACAGGCCACTGGTTGCCATGTCACTGTGGGGGCTATGTCACAGTGGGCAGCAGGTCAGTGCTGGCCGTGTCACTATGGTGGCCATGTCACAGTGGGCAGCAGGTCAGTGGTGGCCATGTCACTGTTGGGGCCATGTCACAGTGGGCAGCAGGTCAGTGGTGGCCATGTCACTGTGAGGTCATGTCACAGTGTGCAGCAGGTCAGTGGTGGCCATGTCACAGTGAGCAACAGGCCACTTATTGCCATGTCACTGTGGGGGCTATGTCACAGTGGGCAGCAGGTCAATGGTGGCCATGTCACTATGGGGGCCATGTCACAGTGTGCAGCAGGTCATTGGTGCCATGTCACAGTGAGCAATAGGCCACTGGTTGCCATGTCACTGTGGGGGCTATGTTACAGTGGGCAGCAGGTCAGTGGTGGCCATGTCACTATGGGGGCCATCTCACAGTGGGCAGCAGGTCAGTGGTGGCCATGTCACATTGAGCAACAGGCCACTGGTTGCCATGTCACTGTGGGGGCTATGTCACAGTGGTCAGCAGGTCAGTGGTGGCCATGTCACTGTTGGGGCCATGTCACAGTGGGCAGCAGGTCAGTGGTGGCCATGTCACTGTGAGGTCATGTCACAGTGTGCAGCAGGTCAGTGGTGGCCATGTCACAGTGAGCAACAGGCCACTTATTGCCATGTCACTATGGGGGCTATGTCACATTGGGCAGCAGGTCAGTGGTGGCCATGTCACTGTGAGGTCATGTCACAGTGTGCAGCAGGTCAGTGGTGGCCATGTCACAGTGAGTAACAGGACACTGGTTGCCATGTCACTGTGGGGTTATGTCACAGTGGGCAGCAGGTCAGTGCTGGCCGTGTCACTATGGTGGCCATGTCACAGTGGGCAGCAGGTCAGTGCTGGCCATGTCACTATGGGGGCTATGTCACATTGGGCAGCAGGTCAGTGGTGGCCATGTCACTGTGAGGTCATGTCACAGTGTGCAGCAGGTCAGTGGTGGCCATGTCACAGTGAGCAACAGGCCACTTATTGCCATGTCACTGTGGGGGCTATATCACAGTGGGCAGCAGGTCAGTGCTGGCCATGTCAGTATGGGGGCCATGTCACAGTGGGCAGCAGGTCAATGGTGGCCATGTCACTATGGGGGCCATGTCACAGTGTGCAGCAGGTCATTGGTGCCATGTCACAGTGAGCAATAGGCCACTGGTTGCCATGTCACTGTGGGGGCTATGTTACAGTGGGCAGCAGGTCAGTGGTGGCCATGTCACTGTGAGCTCATGTCACAGTGAGCAACAGGCCACTGGTTGCCATGTCACTGTTGGGTCTATGTCACAGTGGGCAGCAGGTCAGTGGTGGCAATGTCACTATGGGGGCCATGTCACAGTGTGCAGCAGGTCAGTGGTGGCCATGTCACTATGGGGGCCATGTCACAGTGGGCAGCAGGTCAGTAGTGGCCACGTCACTGTGGGGCCATGTCACAGTGTGCAGCAGGTCAGTGATGGCCATGTCACAGTGAGCAACAGGCCACTGGTTGCCATGTCACTGTGGGGGCTATTTCACAGTGGGCAGCAGGTCAGTGGTGCCCAAGTCACTGTGGGGCTATGTCACAGTGGTCAGCGGGTCAGTGGTGGCCATGTCACTGTTGGGGCCATGTCACAGTGGGCAGCAGGTCAGTGGTGGCCATGTCACTATGGGGGCCATGTCACAGTGAGCATCAGGTCAGTAGGGGCCACGTCACTGTGGGGCCATGTCACAGTGTGCAGCAGGTCAGTGATGGCCATGTCACAGTGAGCAACAGGCCACTGGTTGCCATGTCACTGTGGGGACTATGTCACAGTGGGCAGCAGGTCAGTGGTGGCCATGTCACTATGGGGGCCATTTCACAGTGGGCAGCAGGTCAGTGGTGCCCAAGTCACTGTGGTGCTATGTCACAGTGGTCAGCAGGTCAGTAGTGGCCATGTCACTGTTGGGGCCATGTCACAGTGGGCAGCAGTTCAGTGGTGGCCATGTCACTATGGGGGCCATGTCACAGTGGGCAGCAGGTCAGTAGTGGCCACGTCACTGTGGGGCCATGTCACAGTGTGCAGCAGGTCAGTGATGGCCATGTCACAGTGAGCAACAGGCCACTTATTGCCATGTCACTGTGGGGGCTATATCACAGTGGGCAGCAGGTCAGTGGTGGCCATGTCACTATGGGGGCCATGTCACAGTGGGCAGCAGGTCACTGGTGGCCATGTCACTATGGGGGCTATGTCACATTGGGCAGCAGGTCAGTGGTGGCCATGTCACTGTGAGGTCATGTCACAGTGTGCAGCAGGTCAGTGGTGGCAATGTCACTATGGGGGCCATGTCACAGTGGGCAGCAGGTCAGTAGTGGCCACGTCACTGTGGGGCCATGTCACAGTGTGCAGCAGGTCAGTGATGGCCATGTCACAGTGAGTAACAGGCCACTGGTTGCCATGTCACTGTGGGGGCTATGTCACAGTGGGCAGCAGGTCAGTGCTGGTCGTGTCACTATGGTGGCCATGTCACAGTGGGCAGCAGGTCAGTGGTGGCCATGTCACTATGGGGCCTATGTCACATTGGGCAGCAGGTCAGTGGTCGCCATGTCACTGTGAGGTCAAGTAACAGTGTGCAGCAGGTCAGTGGTGGCCATGTCACAGTGAGCAACAGGCCACTTATTGCCATGTCACTGTGGGGGCTATGTCACAGTGGTCAGCAGGTCAGTGGTGGCCATGTCACTGTTGGGGCCATGTCACAGTGTGCAGCAGGTCAGTGGTGGCCATGTCACTATGGGGGCCATGTCACATTGGGCAGCAGGTCAGTGGTGGCCATGTCACATTGAGCAACAGGCCACTGGTTGCCATGTCACTGTGGGGGCTATGTCACAGTGGTCAGCAGGTCAGTGGTGGCCATGTCACTGTTGGGGCCATGTCACAGTGGGCAGCAGGTCAGTGGTGGCCATGTCACTGTGAGGTCATGTCACAGTGTGCAGCAGGTCAGTGGTGGCCATGTCACAGTGAGCAACAGGCCACTTATTGCCATGTCACTATGGGGGCTATGTCACATTGGGCAGCAGGTCAGTGGTGGCCATGTCACTGTGAGGTCATGTCACAGTGTGCAGCAGGTCAGTGGTGGCCATGTCACAGTGAGTAACAGGACACTGGTTGCCATGTCACTGTGGGGTTATGTCACAGTGGGCAGCAGGTCAGTGCTGGCCGTGTCACTATGGTGGCCATGTCACAGTGAGCAGCAGGTCAGTGCTGGCCATGTCACTATGCGGGCTATGTCACATTGGGCAGCAGGTCAGTGGTGGCCATGTCACTGTGAGGTCATGTCACAGTGTGCAGCAGGTCAGTGGTGGCCATGTCACAGTGAGCAACAGGCCACTTATTGCCATGTCACTGTGGGGGCTATATCACAGTGGGCAGCAGGTCAGTGCTGGCCATGTCAGTATGGGGGCCATGTCACAGTGGGCAGCAGGTCAATGGTGGCCATGTCACTATGGGGGCCATGTCACAGTGTGCAGCAGGTCATTGGTGCCATGTCACAGTGAGCAATAGGCCACTGGTTGCCATGTCACTGTGGGGGCTATGTTACAGTGGGCAGCAGGTCAGTGGTGGCCATGTCACTATGGGGGCCATCTCACAGTGGGCAGCAGGTCAGTGGTGGCCATGTCACTATGGGGGCCATGTCACAGTGGGCAGCAGGTCAGTAGTGGCCACGTCACTGTGGGGCCATGTCACAGTGTGCAGCAGGTCAGTGATGACCATGTCACAGTGAGCAACAGGCCACTGGTTGCCATGTCACTGTTGGGTCTATGTCACAGTGGGCAGCAGGTCAGTGCTGGCCATGTCACTATGGGGGCCATTTCACATTGGGCAGCAGGTCAGTGGTGGCCATGTCACTGTGAGGTCATGTCACAGTGAGCAACAGGCCACTGGTTGCCATGTCACTGTGGGGGCTATGTCACAGTGGGCAGCAGGTCAGTGGTGGCAATGTCACTATGGGGGCCATGTCACAGTGTGCAGCAGGTCAGTGGTGGCCATGTCACTATGGGGGCCATGTCACAGTGGGCAGCAGGTCAGTAGTGGCAACGTCACTGTGGGGCCATGTCACAGTGTGCAGCAGGTCAGTGATGGCCATGTCACTATGGGGGCCATTTCACATTGGGCAGCAGGTCAGTGGTGGCCATGTCACTGTGAGGTCATGTCACAGTGAGCAACAGGCCACTGGTTGCCATGTCACTGTGGGGGCTATGTCACAGTGGGCAGCAGGTCAGTGGTGGCAATGTCACTATGGGGGCCATGTCACAGTGTGCAGCAGGTCAGTAGTGGCCACGTCACTGTGGGGCCATGTCACAGTGTGCAGCAGGTCAGTGATGGCCATGTCACAGTGAGCAACAGGCCACTGGTTGCCATGTCACTGTGGGGGCTATTTCACAGTGGGCAGCAGGTCAGTGGTGCCCAAGTCACTGTGGGGCTATGTCACAGTGGTCAGCGGGTCAGTGGTGGCCATGTCACTGTTGGGGCCATGTCTCAGTGGGCAGCAGGTCAGTGGTGGCCATGTCACTATGGGGGCTATGTCACAGTGAGCATCAGGTCAGTAGGGGCCACGTCACTGTGGGGCCATGTCACAGTGTGCAGCAGGTCAGTGATGGCCATGTCACAGTGAGCAACAGGCCACTGGTTGCCATGTCACTGTGGGGACTATGTCACAGTGGGCAGCAGGTCAGTGGTGGCCATGTCACTATGGGGGCCATTTCACAGTGGGCAGCAGGTCAGTGGTGCCCAAGTCACTGTGGTGCTATGTCACAGTGGTCAGCAGGTCAGTAGTGGCCATGTCACTGTTGGGGCCATGTCACAGTGGGCAGCAGTTCAGTGGTGGCCATGTCACTATGGGGGCCATGTCACAGTGGGCAGCAGGTCAGTAGTGGCCACGTCACTGTGGGGCCATGTCACAGTGTGCAGCAGGTCAGTGATGGCCATGTCACAGTGAGCAACAGGCCACTTATTGCCATGTCACTGTGGGGGCTATTTCACAGTGGGCAGCAGGTCAGTGGTGGCCATGTCACTATGGGGGCCATGTCACAGTGGGCAGCAGGTCAGTGGTGGCCATGTCACTATGGGGGCTATGTCACATTGGGCAGCAGGTCAGTGGTGCCCATGTCACTGTGAGGTCATGTCACAGTGTGCAGCAGGTCAGTGGTGGCAATGTCACTATGGGGGCCATGTCACAGTGGGCAGCAGGTCAGTAGAGGCCACGTCACTGTGGGGCCATGTCACAGTGTGCAGCAGGTCAGTGATGGCCATGTCACAGTGAGTAACAGGCCAATGGTTGCCATGTCACTGTGGGGGCTATGTCACAGTGGGCAGCAGGTCAGTGCTGGCCGTGTCACTATGGTGGCCATGTCACAGTGGGCAGCAGGTCAGTGGTGGCCATGTCACTATGGGGCCTATGTCACATTGGGCAGCAGGTCAGTGGTGGCCATGTCACTGTGAGGTCAAGTCACAGTGTGCAGCAGGTCAGTGGTGGCCATGTCACAGTGAGCAACAGGGCACTTATTGCCATGTCACTGTGGGGGCTATGTCACAGTGGGCAGCAGGTCAGTGCTGGCCATGTCACTATGGGGGCCATTTCAGATTGGGCAGCAGGTCAGTGGTGGCCATGTCACTGTGAGGTCATGTCACAGTGAGCAACAGGCCACTGGTTGCCATGTCACTGTGGGGGCTATGTCACAGTGGGCAGCAGGTCAGTGGTGGCAATGTCACTATGGGGGCCATGTCACAGTGTGCAGCAGGTCAGTGGTGGCCATGTCACTATGGGGGCCATGTCACAGTGGGCAGCAGTTCAGTGGTGGCCATGTCACTATGGGGGCCATGTCACAGTGGGCAGCAGGTCAGTAGTGGCCACGTCACTGTGGGGCCATGTCACAGTGTGCAGCAGGTCAGTGATGGCCATGTTACAGTGAGCAACAGGCCACTTATTGCCATGTCACTGTGGGGGCTATATCACAGTGGGCAGCAGGTCAGTGGTGGCCATGTCACTATGGTGGCCATGTCACAGTGGGCAGCAGGTCAGTGGTGGCCATGTCACTATGGGGGCTATGTCACATTGGGCAGCAGGTCAGTGGTGCCCATGTCACTGTGAGGTCATGTCACAGTGTGCAGCAGGTCAGTGGTGGCAATGTCACTATGGGGGCCATGTCACAGTGGGCAGCAGGTCAGTAGTGGCCACGTCACTGTGGGGCCATGTCACAGTGTGCAGCAGGTCAGTGATGGCCATGTCACAGTGAGTAACAGGCCACTGGTTGCCATGTCACTGTGGGGGCTATGTCACAGTGGGCAGCAGGTCAGTGCTGGCCGTGTCACTATGGTGGCCATGTCACAGTGGGCAGCAGGTCAGTGGTGGCCATGTCACTATGGGGCCTATGTCACATTGGGCAGCAGGTCAGTGGTGGCCATGTCACTGTGAGGTCAAGTCACAGTGTGCAGCAGGTCAGTGGTGGCCATGTCACAGTGAGCAACAGGCCACTTATTGCCATGTCACTGTGGGGGCTATGTCACAGTGGGCAGCAGGTCAGTGGTGGCCATGTCACTATGTGGGCAATGTCACAGTGTGCAGCAGGTCAGTGGTGGCCATGTCACTATGGGGGCCATCTCACAGTGGGCAGCAGGTCAGTAGTGGCGACGTCACTGTGGGGCCATGTCACAGTGTGCAGCAGGTCAGTGATGGCCATGTCACAGTGAGCAACAGGCCACTGGTTGCCATGTCACTGTGGGGGCTATTTCACAGTGGGCAGCAGGTCAGTGGTGGCCATGTCACTATGGGGGCCATGTCACAGTGGGCAGCAGGTCAATGGTGGCCATGTCACTATGGGGGCCATGTCACAGTGTGCAGCAGGTCATTGGTGCCATGTCACAGTGAGCAACAGGCCACTGGTTGCCATGTCACTGTGGGGGCTATGTTACAGTGGGCAGCAGGTCAGTGGTGGCCATGTCACTATGGGGGCTATGTCACATAGGTAGCATGTCAGTGGTGGCCATGTCACTGTGAGGTCATGTCACAGTGAGCAACAGGCCACTGGTTGCCATGTCACTGTGGGGGCTATGTCACAGTGGGCAGCAGGTCAGTGGTGGCAATGTCACTATGGGGGCCATGTCACAGTGTGCAGCAGGTCAGTGGTGGCCATGTCACTATGGGGGCCATGTCACAGTGGGCAGCAGGTCAGTAGTGGCCACGTCACTGTGGGGCCATGTCACAGTGTGCAGCAGGTCAGTGATGGCCATGTCACAGTGAGCAACAGGCCACTGGTTGCCATGTCACTGTGGGGGCTATTTCACAGTGGGCAGCAGGTCAGTGGTGCCCAAGTCACTGTGGGGCTATGTCACAGTGGTCAGCGGGTCAGTGGTGGCCATGTCACTGTTGGGGCCATGTCACAGTGGGCAGCAGGTCAGTGGTGGCCATGTCACTATGGGGGCCATGTCACAGTGAGCATCAGGTCAGTAGGGGCCACGTCACTGTGGGGCCATGTCACAGTGTGCAGCAGGTCAGTGATGGCCATGTCACAGTGAGCAACAGGCCACTGGTTGCCATGTCACTGTGGGGACTATGTCACAGTGGGCAGCAGGTCAGTGGTGGCCATGTCACTATGGGGGCCATTTCACAGTGGGCAGCAGGTCAGTGGTGCCCAAGTCACTGTGGTGCTATGTCACAGTGGTCAGCAGGTCAGTAGTGGCCATGTCACTGTTGGGGCCATGTCACAGTGGGCAGCAGTTCAGTGGTGGCCATGTCACTATGGGGGCCATGTCACAGTGGGCAGCAGGTCAGTAGTGGCCACGTCACTGTGGGGCCATGTCACAGTGTGCAGCAGGTCAGTGATGGCCATGTCACAGTGAGCAACAGGCCACTGGTTGCCATGTCACTGTGGGGGCTATTTCACAGTGGGCAGCAGGTCAGTGGTGGCCATGTCACTATGGGGGCCATGTCACAGTGGGCAGCAGGTCAGTGGTGGCCATGTCACTATGGGGGCTATGTCACATTGGGCAGCAGGTCAGTGGTGCCCATGTCACTGTGAGGTCATGTCACAGTGTGCAGCAGGTCAGTGGTGGCAATGTCACTATGGGGGCCATGTCACAGTGTGCAGCAGGTCAGTGATGGCCATGTCACAGTGAGTAACAGGCCACTGGTTGCCATGTCACTGTGGGGGCTATGTCACAGTGGGCAGCAGGTCAGTGCTGGCCGTGTCACTATGGTGGCCATGTCACAGTGGGCAGCAGGTCAGTGGTGGCCATGTCACTATGGGGCCTATATCACATTGGGCAGCAGGTCAGTGGTGGCCATGTCACTGTGAGGTCAAGTCACAGTGTGCAGCAGGTCAGTGGTGGCCATGTCACAGTGAGCAACAGGCCACTTATTGCCATGTCACTGTGGGGGCTATGTCACAGTGGGCAGCAGGTCAGTGGTGGCCATGTCACTATGTGGGCAATGTCACAGTGTGCAGCAGGTCAGTGGTGGCCATGTCACTATGGGGGCCATGTCACAGTGGGCAGCAGGTCAGTAGTGGCGACGTCACTGTGGGGCCATGTCACAGTGTGCAGCAGGTCAGTGATGGCCATGTCACAGTGAGCAACAGGCCACTGGTTGCCATGTCACTGTGGGGGCTATTTCACAGTGGGCAGCAGGTCAGTGGTGCCCAAGTCACTGTGGGGCTATGTCACAGTGGTCAGCGGGTCAGTGGTGGCCATGTCACTGTTGGGGCCATGTCACAGTGGGCAGCAGGTCAGTGGTGGCCATGTCACTATGGGGGCCATGTCACAGTGAGCATCAGGTCAGTAGGGGCCACGTCACTGTGGGGCCATGTCACAGTGTGCAGCAGGTCAGTGATGGCCATGTCACAGTGAGCAACAGGCCACTGGTTGCCATGTCACTGTGGGGGCTATATCACAGTGGGCAGCATGTCAGTGCTAGCCATGTCACTATGGCGGCCATGTCACAGTGGGCAGCAGGTCAATGGTGGCCATGTCACTATGGGGGCCATGTCACAGTGTGCAGCAGGTCAGTGGTGGCCATGTCACATTGAGCAACAGGCCACTGGTTGCCATGTCACTGTGGGGGCTATGTCACAGTGGTCAGCAGGTCAGTGGTGGCCATGTCACTGTGAGGTCATGTCCCAGTGTGCAGCAGGTCAGTGGTGGCCATGTCACAGTGAGCAACAGGCCACTTATTGCCATGTCACTAGGGGGGCTATGTCACATTGGGCAGCAGGTCAGTGGTGGCCATGTCACTGTGAGGTCATGTCACAGTGTGCAGCAGGTCAGTGGTGGCCATGTCACAGTGAGTAACAGGACACTGGTTGCCATGTCACTGTGGGGGCTATGTCACAGTGGGCAGCAGGTCAGTGGTGGCAATGTCACTATGGGGGCCATGTCACAGTGTGCAGCAGGTCAGTGGTGGCCATGTCACTATGGGGGCCATGTCACAGTGGGCAGCAGGTCAGTAGTGGCCACGTCACTGTGGGGCCATGTCACAGTGTGCAGCAGGTCAGTGATGGCCATGTCACAGTGAGCAACAGGCCACTTATTGCCATGTCACTGTGGGGGCTATATCACAGTGGGCAGCAGGTCAGTGGTGGCCATGTCACTATGGGGGCCATGTCACAGTGGGCAGCAGGTCAGTGGTGGCCATGTCACTATGGGGGCTATGTCACATTGGGCAGCAGGTCAGTGGTGCCCATGTCACTGTGAGGTCATGTCACAGTGTGCAGCAGGTCAGTGGTGGCAATGTCACTATGGGGGCCATGTCACAGTGGGCAGCAGGTCAGTAGTGGCCACGTCACTGTGGGGCCATGTCACAGTGTGCAGCAGGTCAGTGATGGCCATGTCACAGTGAGTAACAGGCCACTGGTTGCCATGTCACTGTGGGGGCTATGTCACAGTGGGCAGCAGGTCAGTGCTGGCCGTGTCACTATGGTGGCCATGTCACAGTGGGCAGCAGGTCAGTGGTGGCCATGTCACTATGGGGGCCATGTCACAGTGTGCAGCAGGTCAGTGGTGGCCATGTCACATTGAGCAACAGGCCACTGGTTGCCATGTCACCGTGGGGGCTATGTCACAGTGGTCAGCAGGTCAGTGGTGGCCATGTCACTGTTGGGGCCATGTCACAGTGGGCAGCAGGTCAGTGGTGGCCATGTCACTGTGAGGTCATGTCACAGTGTGCAGCAGGTCAGTGGTGGCCATGTCACAGTGAGCAACAGGCCACTTATTGCCATGTCACTATGGGGGCTATGTCACATTGGGCAGCAGGTCAGTGGTGGCCATGTCACTGTGAGGTCATGTCACAGTGTGCAGCAGGTCAGTGGTGGCCATGTCACAGTGAGTAACAGGACACTGGTTGCCATGTCACTGTGGGGTTATGTCACAGTGGGCAGCAGGTCAGTGCTGGCCGTGTCACTATGGTGGCCATGTCACAGTGGGCAGCAGGTCAGTGGTGGCCATGTCACTATGGGGGCTATGTCACATTGGGCAGCAGGTCAGTGGTGGCCATGTCACTGTGAGGTCATGTCACAGTGTGCAGCAGGTCAGTGGTGGCCATGTCACAGTGAGCAACAGGCCACTTATTGCCATGTCACTGTGGGGGCTATATCACAGTGGGCAGCAGGTCAGTGCTGGCCATGTCAGTATGGGGGCCATGTCACAGTGGGCAGCAGGTCAATGGTGGCCATGTCACTATGGGGGCCATGTCACAGTGTGCAGCAGGTCATTGGTGCCATGTCACAGTGAGCAATAGGCCACTGGTTGCCATGTCACTGTGGGGGCTATGTTACAGTGGGCAGCAGGTCAGTGGTGGCCATGTCACTATGGGGGCCATGTCACAGTGTGCAGCAGGTCAGTGATGGCCATGTTACAGTGAGCAACAGGCCACTTATTGCCATGTCACTGTGGGGGCTATATCACAGTGGGCAGCAGGTCAGTGGTGGCCATGTCACTATGGTGGCCATGTCACAGTGGGCAGCAGGTCAGTGGTGGCCATGTCACTATGGGGGCTATGTCACATTGGGCAGCAGGTCAGTGGTGCCCATGTCACTGTGAGGTCATGTCACAGTGTGCAGCAGGTCAGTGGTGGCAATGTCACTATGGGGGCCATGTCACAGTGGGCAGCAGGTCAGTAGTGGCCACGTCACTGTGGGGCCATGTCACAGTGTGCAGCAGGTCAGTGATGGCCATGTCACAGTGAGTAACAGGCCGCTGGTTGCCATGTCACTGTGGGGGCTATGTCACAGTGGGCAGCAGGTCAGTGCTGGCCGTGTCACTATGGTGGCCATGTCACAGTGGGCAGCAGGTCAGTGGTGGCCATGTCACTATGGGGCCTATGTCACATTGGGCAGCAGGTCAGTGGTGGCCATGTCACTGTGAGGTCAAGTCACAGTGTGCAGCAGGTCAGTGGTGGCCATGTCACAGTGAGCAACAGGCCACTTATTGCCATGTCACTGTGGGGGCTATGTCACAGTGGGCAGCAGGTCAGTGGTGGCCATGTCACTATGTGGGCAATGTCACAGTGTGCAGCAGGTCAGTGGTGGCCATGTCACTATGGGGGCCATCTCACAGTGGGCAGCAGGTCAGTAGTGGCGACGTCACTGTGGGGCCATGTCACAGTGTGCAGCAGGTCAGTGATGGCCATGTCACAGTGAGCAACAGGCCACTGGTTGCCATGTCACTGTGGGGGCTATTTCACAGTGGGCAGCAGGTCAGTGGTGGCCATGTCAGTATGGGGGCCATGTCACAGTGGGCAGCAGGTCAATGGTGGCCATGTCACTATGGGGGCCATGTCACAGTGTGCAGCAGGTCATTGGTGCCATGTCACAGTGAGCAACAGGCCACTGGTTGCCATGTCACTGTGGGGGCTATGTTACAGTGGGCAGCAGGTCAGTGGTGGCCATGTCACTATGGGGGCTATGTCACATAGGTAGCAGGTCAGTGGTGGCCATGTCACTGTGAGGTCATGTCACAGTGAGCAACAGGCCACTGGTTGCCATGTCACTGTGGGGGCTATGTCACAGTGGGCAGCAGGTCAGTGGTGGCAATGTCACTATGGGGGCCATGTCACAGTGTGCAGCAGGTCAGTGGTGGCCATGTCACTATGGGGGCCATGTCACAGTGGGCAGCAGGTCAGTAGTGGCCACGTCACTGTGGGGCCATGTCACAGTGTGCAGCAGGTCAGTGATGGCCATGTCACAGTGAGCAACAGGCCACTGGTTGCCATGTCACTGTGGGGGCTATTTCACAGTGGGCAGCAGGTCAGTGGTGCCCAAGTCACTGTGGGGCTATGTCACAGTGGTCAGCGGGTCAGTGGTGGCCATGTCACTGTTGGGGCCATGTCACAGTGGGCAGCAGGTCAGTGGTGGCCATGTCACTATGGGGGCCATGTCACAGTGAGCATCAGGTCAGTAGGGGCCACGTCACTGTGGGGCCATGTCACAGTGTGCAGCAGGTCAGTGATGGCCATGTCACAGTGAGCAACAGGCCACTGGTTGCCATGTCACTGTGGGGACTATGTCACAGTGGGCAGCAGGTCAGTGGTGGCCATGTCACTATGGGGGCCATTTCACAGTGGGCAGCAGGTCAGTGGTGCCCAAGTCACTGTGGTGCTATGTCACAGTGGTCAGCAGGTCAGTAGTGGCCATGTCACTGTTGGGGCCATGTCACAGTGGGCAGCAGTTCAGTGGTGGCCATGTCACTATGGGGGCCATGTCACAGTGGGCAGCAGGTCAGTAGTGGCCACGTCACTGTGGGGCCATGTCACAGTGTGCAGCAGGTCAGTGATGGCCATGTCACAGTGAGCAACAGGCCACTGGTTGCCATGTCACTGTGGGGGCTATTTCACAGTGGGCAGCAGGTCAGTGGTGGCCATGTCACTATGGGGGCCATGTCACAGTGGGCAGCAGGTCAGTGGTGGCCATGTCACTATGGGGGCTATGTCACATTGGGCAGCAGGTCAGTGGTGCCCATGTCACTGTGAGGTCATGTCACAGTGTGCAGCAGGTCAGTGGTGGCAATGTCACTATGGGGGCCATGTCACAGTGTGCAGCAGGTCAGTGATGGCCATGTCACAGTGAGTAACAGGCCACTGGTTGCCATGTCACTGTGGGGGCTATGTCACAGTGGGCAGCAGGTCAGTGCTGGCCGTGTCACTATGGTGGCCATGTCACAGTGGGCAGCAGGTCAGTGGTGGCCATGTCACTATGGGGCCTATATCACATTGGGCAGCAGGTCAGTGGTGGCCATGTCACTGTGAGGTCAAGTCACAGTGTGCAGCAGGTCAGTGGTGGCCATGTCACAGTGAGCAACAGGCCACTTATTGCCATGCCACTGTGGGGGCTATGTCACAGTGGGCAGCAGGTCAGTGCTGGCCATGTCACTATGTGGGCAATGTCACAGTGTGCAGCAGGTCAGTGGTGGCCATGTCACTATGGGGGCCATGTCACAGTGGGCAGCAGGTCAGTAGTGGCGACGTCACTGTGGGGCCATGTCACAGTGTGCAGCAGGTCAGTGATGGCCATGTCACAGTGAGCAACAGGCCACTGGTTGCCATGTCACTGTGGGGGCTATTTCACAGTGGGCAGCAGGTCAGTGGTGCCCAAGTCACTGTGGGGCTATGTCACAGTGGTCAGCGGGTCAGTGGTGGCCATGTCACTGTTGGGGCCATGTCACAGTGGGCAGCAGGTCAGTGGTGGCCATGTCACTATGGGGGCCATGTCACAGTGAGCATCAGGTCAGTAGGGGCCACGTCACTGTGGGGCCATGTCACAGTGTGCAGCAGGTCAGTGATGGCCATGTCACAGTGAGCAACAGGCCACTGGTTGCCATGTCACTGTGGGGGCTATATCACAGTGGGCAGCATGTCAGTGCTAGCCATGTCACTATGGCGGCCATGTCACAGTGGGCAGCAGGTCAATGGTGGCCATGTCACTATGGGGGCCATGTCACAGTGTGCAGCAGGTCAGTGGTGGCCATGTCACATTGAGCAACAGGCCACTGGTTGCCATGTCACTGTGGGGGCTATGTCACAGTGGTCAGCAGGTCAGTGGTGGCCATGTCACTGTGAGGTCATGTCCCAGTGTGCAGCAGGTCAGTGGTGGCCATGTCACAGTGAGCAACAGGCCACTTATTGCCATGTCACTAGGGGGGCTATGTCACATTGGGCAGCAGGTCAGTGGTGGCCATGTCACTGTGAGGTCATGTCACAGTGTGCAGCAGGTCAGTGGTGGCCATGTCACAGTGAGTAACAGGACACTGGTTGCCATGTCACTGTGGGGGCTATGTCACAGTGGGCAGCAGGTCAGTGCTGGCCGTGTCACTATGGTGGCCATGTCACAGTGGGCAGCAGGTCAGTGGTGGCCATGTCACTATGGGGGCTATGTCACATTGGGCAGCAGGTCAGTGGTGGCCATGTCACTGTGAGGTCATGTCACAGTGTGCAGCAGGTCAGTGGTGGCCATGTCACAGTGAGCAACAGGCCACTTATTGCCATGTCACTGTGGGGGCTATGTCACAGTGTGCAGCAGGTCAGTGATGACCATGTCACAGTGAGCAACAGGCCACTGGTTGCCATGTCACTGTTGGGTCTATGTCACAGTGGGCAGCAGGTCAGTGCTGGCCATGTCACTATGGGGGCCATGTCACAGTGGGCAGCCAGTCAATGGTGGCCATGTCACTATGGGGGCTATGTCACATTGGGTAGCAGGTCAGTGGTGGCCATGTCACTGTGAGGTCATGTCACAGTGAGCAACAGGTCATTAGTGGCCACGTCACTGTGGGGCCATGTCACAGTGTGCAGCAGGTCAGTGATGGCCATGTCACAGTGAGCAACAGGCCACTGGTTGCCATGTCACTGTGGGGGCTATGTCACAGTGGGCAGCAGGTCAGTGCTGGCTGTGTCACTATGGTGGCCATGTCACAGTGGGCAGCAGGTCAGTGGTGGCCATGTCACTATGGGGGCTATGTCACATTGGGCAGCAGGTCAGTGGTGGCCATGTCACTGTGAGGTCATGTCACAGTGTGCAGCAGGTCAGTGGTGGCCATGTCACAGTGAGCAACAGGCCACTTATTGCCATGTCACTGTGGGGGCTATATCACAGTGGGCAGCAGGTCAGTGCTGGCCATGTCAGTATGGGGGCCATGTCACAGTGGGCAGCAGGTCAATGGTGGCCATGTCACTATGGGGGCCATGTCACAGTGTGCAGCAGGTCATTGGTGCCATGTCACAGTGAGCAACAGGCCACTGGTTGCCATGTCACTGTTGGGTCTATGTCACAGTGGGCAGCAGGTCAGTGCTGGCCATGTCACTATGGGGGCTATTTCACATTGGGCAGCAGGTCAGTGGTGGCCATGTCACTATGGGGGCTATGTCACATAGGTAGCAGGTCAGTGGTGGCCATGTCACTGTGAGGTCATGTCACAGTGAGCAACAGGCCACTGATTGCCATGTCACTGTGGGGGCTATGTCACAGTGGGCAGCAGGTCAGTGGTGGCAATGTCACTATGGGGGCCATGTCACAGTGGGCAGCAGGTCAGTGGTGGCCATGTCACTATGGGGGCCATGTCACAGTGGGCAGCAGGTCAGTAGTGGCCACGTCACTGTGGGGCCATGTCACAGTGTGCAGCAGGTCAGTGATGGCCATGTCACAGTGAGCAACAGGCCACTGGTTGCCATGTCACTGTGGGGGCTATTTCACAGTGGGCAGCAGGTCAGTGGTGCCCAAGTCACTGTGGGGCTATGTCACAGTGGTCAGCGGGTCAGTGGTGGCCATGTCACTGTTGGGGCCATGTCACAGTGGGCAGCAGGTCAGTGGTGGCCATGTCACTATGGGGGCCATGTCACAGTGAGCATCAGGTCAGTAGGGGCCACGTCACTGTGGGGCCATGTCACAGTGTGCAGCAGGTCAGTGATTGCCATGTCACAGTGAGCAACAGGCCACTGGTTGCCATGTCACTGTGGGGACTATGTCACAGTGGGCAGCAGGTCAGTGGTGGCCATGTCACTATGGGGGCCATTTCACAGTGGGCAGCAGGTCAGTGGTGCCCAAGTCACTGTGGTGCTATGTCACAGTGGTCAGCAGGTCAGTAGTGGCCATGTCACTGTTGGGGCCATGTCACAGTGGGCAGCAGTTCAGTGGTGGCCATGTCACTATGGGGGCCATGTCACAGTGGGCAGCAGGTCAGTAGTGGCCACGTCACTGTGGGGCCATGTCACAGTGTGCAGCAGGTCAGTGATGGCCATGTTACAGTGAGCAACAGGCCACTTATTGCCATGTCACTGTGGGGGCTATGTCACAGTGGGCAGCAGGTCAGTGCTGGCCGTGTCACTATGGTGGCCATGTCACAGTGGGCAGCAGGTCAGTGGTGGCCATGTCACTATGGAGCCTATGTCACATTGGGCAGCAGGTCAGTGGTGACCATGTCACTGTGAGGTCAAGTCACAGTGTGCAGCAGGTCAGTGGTGGCCATGTCACAGTGAGCAACATGCCACTTATTGCCATGTCACTGTTGGGGCTATGTCACAGTGGGCAGCAGGTCAGTGGTGGCCATGTCACTATGTGGGCATTGTCACAGTGTGCAGCAGGTCAGTGGTGGCCATGTCACTATGGGGGCCATCTCACAGTGGCAGCAGGTCAGTAGTGGCGACGTCACTGTGGGGCCATGTCACAGTGTGCAGCAGGTCAGTGATGGCCATGTCACAGTGAGCAACAGGCCACTGGTTGCCATGTCACTGTGGGGGCTATTTCACAGTGGGCAGCAGGTCAGTGGTGGCCATGTCAGTATGGGGGCCATGTCACAGTGGGCAGCAGGTCAATGGTGGCCATGTCACTATGGGGGCCATGTCACAGTGTGCAGCAGGTCATTGGTGCCATGTCACAGTGAGCAACAGGCCACTGGTTGCCATGTCACTGTGGGGGCTATGTTACAGTGCGCAGCAGGTCAGTGGTGGCCATGTCACTATGGGGGCTATGTCACATAGGTAGCAGGTCAGTGGTGGCCATGTCACTGTGAGGTCATGTCACAGTGAGCAACAGGCCACTGGTTGCCATGTCACTGTGGGGGCTATGTCACAGTGGGCAGCAGGTCAGTGGTGGCAATGTCACTATGGGGGCCATGTCACAGTGGGCAGCAGGTCAGTGGTGGCCATGTCACTATGGGGGCCATGTCACAGTGGGCAGCAGGTCAGTAGTGGCCACGTCACTGTGGGGCCATGTCACAGTGTGCAGCAGGTCAGTGATGGCCATGTCACAGTGAGCAACAGGCCACTGGTTGCCATGTCACTGTGGGGGCTATTTCACAGTGGGCAGCAGGTCAGTGGTGCCCAAGTCACTGTGGGGCTATGTCACAGTGGTCAGCGGGTCAGTGGTGGCCATGTCACTGTTGGGGCCATGTCACAGTGGGCAGCAGGTCAGTGCTGGCCGTGTCACTATGGTGGCCATGTCACAGTGGGCAGCAGGTCAGTGGTGGCCATGTCACTATGGGGGCTATGTCACAGTGGGCAGCAGGTCAGTGCTGGCCGTGTCACTATGGTGGCCATGTCACAGTGGGCAGCAGGTCAGTGGTGGCCATGTCACTATGGGGCCTATGTCACATTGGGCAGCAGGTCAGTGGTGGCCATGTCACTGTGAGGTCAAGTCACAGTGTGCAGCAGGTCAGTGGTGGCCATGTCACAGTGAGCAACAGGCCACTTATTGCCATGTCACTGTGGGGGCTATGTCACAGTGGGCAGCAGGTCAGTGGTGGCCATGTCACTATGTGGGCAATGTCACAGTGTGCAGCAGGTCAGTGGTGGCCATGTCACTATGGGGGCCATCTCACAGTGGGCAGCAGGTCAGTAGTGGCGACGTCACTGTGGGGCCATGTCACAGTGTGCAGCAGGTCAGTGATGGCCATGTCACAGTGAGCAACAGGCCACTGGTTGCCATGTCACTGTGGGGGCTATTTCACAGTGGGCAGCAGGTCAGTGGTGCCCAAGTCACTGTGGGGCTATGTCACAGTGGTCAGCGGGTCAGTGGTGGCCATGTCACTGTTGGGGCCATGTCACAGTGGGCAGCAGGTCAGTGGTGGCCATGTTACTGTGGGGGCCATGTCACAGTGAGCATCAGGTCAGTAGGGGCCACGTCACTGTGGGGCCATGTCACAGTGTGCAGCAGGTCAGTGATGGCCATGTCACAGTGAGCAACAGGCCACTGGTTGCCATGTCACTGTGGGGGCTATATCACAGTGGGCAGCATGTCAGTGCTAGCCATGTCACTATGGCGGCCATGTCACAGTGGGCAGCAGGTCAATGGTGGCCATGTCACTATGGGGGCCATGTCACAGTGTGCAGCAGGTCAGTGGTGGCCATGTCACATTGAGCAACAGGCCACTGGTTGCCATGTCACTGTGGGGGCTATGTCACAGTGGTCAGCAGGTCAGTGGTGGCCATGTCACTGTGAGGTCATGTCACAGTGTGCAGCAGGTCAGTGGTGGCCATGTCACAGTGAGCAACAGGCCACTTATTGCCATGTCACTGTGGGGGCTATGTCACAGTGTGCAGCAGGTCAGTGATGACCATGTCACAGTGAGCAACAGGCCACTGGTTGCCATGTCACTGTTGGGTCTATGTCACAGTGGGCAGCAGGTCAGTGCTGGCCATGTCACTATGGGGGCCATGTCACAGTGGGCAGCAGGTCAATGGTGGCCATGTCACTATGGGGGCTATGTCACATTGGGTAGCAGGTCAGTGGTGGCCATGTCACTGTGAAGTCATGTCACAGTGAGCAACAGGTCATTAGTGGCCACGTCACTGTGGGGCCATGTCACAGTGTGCAGCAGGTCAGTGATGGCCATGTCACTATGGGGGCTATGTCACATTGGGCAGCAGGTCAGTGGTGGCCATGTCACTGTGAGGTCATGTCACAGTGTGCAGCAGGTCAGTGGTGGCCATGTCACAGTGAGCAACAGGCCACTTATTGCCATGTCACTGTGGGGGCTATATCACAGTGGGCAGCAGGTCAGTGCTGGCCATGTCAGTATGGGGGCCATGTCACAGTGGGCAGCAGGTCAATGGTGGCCATGTCACTATGGGGGCCATGTCACAGTGTGCAGCAGGTCATTGGTGCCATGTCACAGTGAGCAACAGGCCACTGGTTGCCATGTCACTGTTGGGTCTATGTCACAGTGGGCAGCAGGTCAGTGCTGGCCATGTCACTATGGGGGCTATTTCACATTGGGCAGCAGGTCAGTGGTGGCCATGTCACTATGGGGGCTATGTCACATAGGTAGCAGGTCAGTGGTGGCCATGTCACTGTGAGGTCATGTCACAGTGAGCAACAGGCCACTGGTTGCCATGTCACTGTGGGGGCTATGTCACAGTGGGCAGCAGGTCAGTGGTGGCAATGTCACTATGGGGGCCATGTCACAGTGGGCAGCAGGTCAGTGGTGGCCATGTCACTATGGGGGCCATGTCACAGTGAGCATCAGGTCAGTAGGGGCCACGTCACTGTGGGGCCATGTCACAGTGTGCAGCAGGTCAGTGATGGCCATGTCACAGTGAGCAACAGGCCACTGGTTGCCATGTCACTGTGGGGACTATGTCACAGTGGGCAGCAGGTCAGTGGTGGCCATGTCACTATGGGGGCCATTTCACAGTGGGCAGCAGGTCAGTGGTGCCCAAGTCACTGTGGTGCTATGTCACAGTGGTCAGCAGGTCAGTAGTGGCCATGTCACTATGGGGGC
Organism: Strix uralensis; assembly: GCF_047716275.1. Lineage (NCBI taxonomy): Eukaryota > Metazoa > Chordata > Aves > Strigiformes > Strigidae > Strix > Strix uralensis. Next base: position 223,034 of record NW_027436727.1, read on the forward strand.
CATGTCACAGTGTGCAGCAGGTCAGTGGTGGCAATGTCACTATGGGGGCCATGTCACAGTGGGCAGCAGGTCAGTAGTGGCCACGTCACTGTGGGGCCATGTCACAGTGTGCAGCAGGTCAGTGATGGCCATGTCACAGTGAGTAACAGGCCACTGGTTGCCATGTCACTGTGGGGGCTATGTCACAGTGGGCAGCAGGTCAGTGCTGGCCGTGTCACTATGGTGGCCATGTCACAGTGGGCAGCAGGTCAGTGGTGGCCATGTCACTATGGGGCCTATGTCACATTGGGCAGCAGGTCAGTGGTGGCCATGTCACTGTGAGGTCAAGTCACAGTGTGCAGCAGGTCAGTGGTGGCCATGTCACAGTGAGCAACAGGCCACTTATTGCCATGTCACTGTGGGGGCTATGTCACAGTGGGCAGCAGGTCAGTGGTGGCCATGTCACTATGTGGGCAATGTCACAGTGTGCAGCAGGTCAGTGATGGCCATGTCACAGTGAGCAACAGGCCACTGGTTGCCATGTCACTGTGGGGGCTATTTCACAGTGGGCAGCAGGTCAGTGGTGCCCAAGTCACTGTGGGGCTATGTCACAGTGGTCAGCGGGTCAGTGGTGGCCATGTCACTGTTGGGGCCATGTCACAGTGGGCAGCAGGTCAGTGGTGGCCATGTCACTATGGGGGCCATGTCACAGTGAGCATCAGGTCAGTAGGGGCCACGTCACTGTGGGGCCATGTCACAGTGTGCAGCAGGTCAGTGATGGCCATGTCATAGTGAGCAACAGGCCACTGGTTGCCATGTCACTGTGGGGGCTATATCACAGTGGGCAGCAGGTCAGTGCTAGCCATGTCACTATGGGGGCCATGTCACAGTGGGCAGCAGGTCAATGGTGGCCATGTCACTATGGGGGCCATGTCACAGTGTGCAGCAGGTCAGTGGTGGCCATGTCACATTGAGCAACAGGCCACTGGTTGCCATGTCACTGTGGGGGCTATGTCACAGTGGTCAGCAGGTCAGTGGTGGCCATGTCACTGTGAGGTCATGTCACAGTGTGCAGCAGGTCAGTGGTGGCCATGTCACAGTGAGCAACAGGCCACTTATTGCCATGTCACTAGGGGGGCTATGTCACATTGGGCAGCAGGTCAGTGGTGGCCATGTCACTGTGAGGTCATGTCACAGTGTGCAGCAGGTCAGTGGTGGCCATGTCACAGTGAGTAACAGGACACTGGTTGCCATGTCACTGTGGGGGCTATGTCACAGTGGGCAGCAGGTCAGTGCTGGCCGTGTCACTATGGGGGCCATGTCACAGTGGGCAGCAGGTCAGTGGTGGCCATGTCACTATGGGGGCTATGTCACATTGGGCAGCAGGTCAGTGGTGGCCATGTCACTGTGAGGTCATGTCACAGTGTGCAGCAGGTCAGTGGTGGCCATGTCACAGTGAGCAACAGGCCACTTATTGCCATGTCACTGTGGGGGCTATGTCACAGTGTGCAGCAGGTCAGTGATGACCATGTCACAGTGAGCAACAGGCCACTGGTTGCCATGTCACTGTTGGGTCTATGTCACAGTGGGCAGCAGGTCAGTGCTGGCCATGTCACTATGGGGGCCATGTCACAGTGGGCAGCAGGTCAATGGTGGCCATGTCACTATGGGGGCTATGTCACATTGGGCAGCAGGTCAGTGGTGGCCATGTCACTGTGAGGTCATGTCACAGTGAGCAACAGGCCACTGGTTGCCATGTCACTGTGGGGCTATGTCACATTGGGCAGCAGGTCAGTGGTGGCCGTGTCACTATGGGGGCCATGTCACAGTGGGCAGCAGGTCATTTGTGGCCACGTCACTGTGGGGCCATGTCACAGTGTGCAGCAGGTCAGTGATGGCCATGTCACAGTGAGCAACAGGCCACTGGTTGCCATGTCACTGTGGGGGCTATGTCACAGTGGGCAGCAGGTCAGTGGTGGCCATGTCACTATGGTGGCCATGTCACAGTGGGCAGCAGGTCAGTGGTGCCCAAGTCACTGAGGGGCTATGTCACAGTGCGGAGCAGGTCAGTGGTGGCCATGTCACTGTGAGGTCATGTCACAGTGAGCAACAGGCCACTGGTTGCCATGTCACTGTGGGGGCTATGTCACAGTGGGCAGCAGGTCAGTGGTGGCAATGTCACTATGGGGGCCATGTCACAGTGGGCAGCAGGTCAGTGGTGGCCATGTCACTATGGGGGCCATGTCACAGTGAGCATCAGGTCAGTAGGGGCCACGTCACTGTGGGGCCATGTCACAGTGTGCAGCAGGTCAGTGATGGCCATGTCACAGTGAGCAACAGGCCACTGGTTGCCATGTCACTGTGGGGACTATGTCACAGTGGGCAGCAGGTCAGTGGTGGCCATGTCACTATGGGGGCCATTTCACAGTGGGCAGCAGGTCAGTGGTGCCCAAGTCACTGTGGTGCTATGTCACAGTGGTCAGCAGGTCAGTAGTGGCCATGTCACTATGGGGGCCATGTCACAGTGTGCAGCAGGTCAGTGGTGGCAATGTCACTATGGGGGCCATGTCACAGTGGGCAGCAGGTCAGTAGTGGCCACGTCACTGTGGGGCCATGTCACAGTGTGCAGCAGGTCAGTGATGGCCATGTCACAGTGAGTAACAGGCCACTGGTTGCCATGTCACTGTGGGGGCTATGTCACAGTGGGCAGCAGGTCAGTGCTGGCCGTGTCACTATGGTGGCCATGTCACAGTGGGCAGCAGGTCAGTGGTGGCCATGTCACTATGGGGCCTATGTCACATTGGGCAGCAGGTCAGTGGTGGCCATGTCACTGTGAGGTCAAGTCACAGTGTGCAGCAGGTCAGTGGTGGCCATGTCACAGTGAGCAACAGGCCACTTATTGCCATGTCACTGTGGGGGCTATGTCACAGTGGGCAGCAGGTCAGTGGTGGCCATGTCACTATGTGGGCAATGTCACAGTGTGCAGCAGGTCAGTGATGGCCATGTCACAGTGAGCAACAGGCCACTGGTTGCCATGTCACTGTGGGGGCTATTTCACAGTGGGCAGCAGGTCAGTGGTGCCCAAGTCACTGTGGGGCTATGTCACAGTGGTCAGCGGGTCAGTGGTGGCCATGTCACTGTTGGGGCCATGTCACAGTGGGCAGCAGGTCAGTGGTGGCCATGTCACTATGGGGGCCATGTCACAGTGAGCATCAGGTCAGTAGGGGCCACGTCACTGTGGGGCCATGTCACAGTGTGCAGCAGGTCAGTGATGGCCATGTCATAGTGAGCAACAGGCCACTGGTTGCCATGTCACTGTGGGGGCTATATCACAGTGGGCAGCAGGTCAGTGCTAGCCATGTCACTATGGGGGCCATGTCACAGTGGGCAGCAGGTCAATGGTGGCCATGTCACTATGGGGGCCATGTCACAGTGTGCAGCAGGTCAGTGGTGGCCATGTCACATTGAGCAACAGGCCACTGGTTGCCATGTCACTGTGGGGGCTATGTCACAGTGGTCAGCAGGTCAGTGGTGGCCATGTCACTGTGAGGTCATGTCACAGTGTGCAGCAGGTCAGTGGTGGCCATGTCACAGTGAGCAACAGGCCACTTATTGCCATGTCACTAGGGGGGCTATGTCACATTGGGCAGCAGGTCAGTGGTGGCCATGTCACTGTGAGGTCATGTCACAGTGTGCAGCAGGTCAGTGGTGGCCATGTCACAGTGAGTAACAGGACACTGGTTGCCATGTCACTGTGGGGGCTATGTCACAGTGGGCAGCAGGTCAGTGGTGGCCATGTCACTGTGAGGTCATGTCACAGTGTGCAGCAGGTCAGTGGTGGCCATGTCACAGTGAGCAACAGGCCACTTATTGCCATGTCACTGTGGGGGCTATGTCACAGTGTGCAGCAGGTCAGTGATGACCATGTCACAGTGAGCAACAGGCCACTGGTTGCCATGTCACTGTTGGGTCTATGTCACAGTGGGCAGCAGGTCAGTGCTGGCCATGTTACTATGGGGGCCATGTCACAGTGGGCAGCAGGTCAATGGTGGCCATGTCACTATGGGGGCTATGTCACATTGGGCAGCAGGTCAGTGGTGGCCATGTCACTGTGAGGTCATGTCACAGTGAGCAACAGGCCACTGGTTGCCATGTCACTGTGGGGCTATGTCACATTGGGCAGCAGGTCAGTGGTGGCCGTGTCACTATGGGGGCCATGTCACAGTGGGCAGCAGGTCATTTGTGGCCACGTCACTGTGGGGCCATGTCACAGTGTGCAGCAGGTCAGTGATGGCCATGTCACAGTGAGCAACAGGCCACTGGTTGCCATGTCACTGTGGGGGCTATGTCACAGTGGGCAGCAGGTCAGTGGTGGCCATGTCACTATGGTGGCCATGTCACAGTGGGCAGCAGGTCAGTGGTGCCCAAGTCACTGAGGGGCTATGTCACAGTGCGGAGCAGGTCAGTGGTGGCCATGTCACTATGGGGGCCATGTCACAGTGGGCAGCAGGTCAATGGTGGCCATGTCACTATGGGGGCTATGTCACATTGGGCAGCAGGTCAGTGGTGGCCATGTCACTATGGGGGCCATGTCACAGTGTGCAGCAGGTCAGTGGTGGCCATGTCACAGTGAGCAACAGGCCACTGGTTGCCATGTCACTGTGGGGGCTATGTCACAGTGGGCAGCAGGTCAGTGGTGGTCATGTCACTATGGGGGCCATGTCAAAGTGTGCAGCAGGTCAGTGCTGGCCATGTCACTATGGGGTCAATGTCACAGTGGGCAGCAGGTCAGTGTTGGCCATGTCACTATGGGGGCCATGTCACAGTGGGCAGGAGGTCAGAGCTGGCCATGTCACTGTGGGGGCCATGTCACAGTGGTCAGCTGGTCAGTGGTGGCCATGTCACTGTGGGGGCCATGTCACAGGTGTCAGCGGGACAGTGGTGGCCATGTCAATGTGAGGTCATGTCACAGTGGGCAGCAGGTCAGTGGTGGCCATGTCACTGTGGGGGCCATGTCAGAGTGGTCAGCGGGTCAGTGGTGGCCATGTCACTGTGGGGGCCATGTCACAGGTGTCAGCGGGTCAGTGGTGGCCATGTCACTGTGAGGTCATGTCACAGTGGGCAGCAGGTCAGTGGTGGCCATGTCACAATGAGCAACAGTCCACTGGTGGCCATGTCACTGTGGTGACCAATCACAGCGGGCAGCAGGTCAGTGGTGGCCACGTCACTGTCGGGCCATGTGACAGTGGGCAGCATGTCAGTAGTGATGATGTTACTGTATGTGACATGTCACAGTGGGGAGCATGTCAGTGGTGGCAATGTCACTGTGAGGTCATGTCACAGTGTGCAGATGGTCAGTGGTGGCCATGTCACAGTGAGCAACAGGCCACTGGTTGCCATGTCACTGTGGGGGCTATGTCACAGTGGGCAGCAGTTCAGTGCTGGCCATGTCACAGTGAGCAACAGGCCACTGGTTGCCAAGTCACTGTGGGGGCTATGTCACAGTGGGCAGCAGGTCAGTGGTGGCCATGTCACTATGGGGGCCATGTCACAGTGCGCAGCAGGTCAGTGATGGGGGCCATGTCACAGTGAGCAACAGGCCACTGGTTGCCATGTCACTGTGGGGGCTATGTCACAGTGGGCAGCAGGTCAGTGGTGGCCATGTCACTATGGGGGCCATGTCACAGTGTGCAGCAGGTCAGTGGTGCCCAAGTCACTCTTGGGGCCATGTCACAGTGGGCAGCAGGTCAGTGGTGGCCATGTCACTATGCGGGCCATGTCACAGTGAGCAGCATGTCAGTAGTGGCCACGTCACTGTGGGGCATGTCACAGTGGGCAGCAGGTCAGTGGTGGCCATGTCACTATGGGGGCCATGTCACAGTGGGCAGCAGGTCAGTTTTGGCCATGTCACTATGGGGGCCATGTCACAGTGGGCAGCAGGTCAGTGGTGGCCATGTCACTGTGAGGTCATGTCACAGTGTGCAGCAGGACAGTGGTGGCCATGTCACAGTGAGCAACGGGCCACTGCTTGCCATGTCACTGTGTGGGCTATGTCACAGTGGGCAGCAGGTCAGTGGTGGCCATGTCACTATGGGGGCCATGTCACAGTGGGCAGCAGGTCAGTGGTGGCCATGTCACTATGGGGGCCATGTCACAGTGGGCAGCAGGTCAGTTGTGGCCATGTCAATGTGGGGGCCATGTCACAGTGGTCAGCGGGTCAGTGGTGGCCATGTCACTGTGGGGCCATGTCACAGGTGTAAGCGGGTCAGTGGTGGCCATGTCACTGTGAGGTCATGTCACAGTGGGCAGCAGATCAGTTGTGGGCATGTCACAATGAGCAACAGTCCACTGGTGGCCATGTCACTGTGCTGGCCAGTCACAGTGGGCAGCAGGTCAGTGATGGCCATGTCACAGTGAGTAACAGGCCACTGGTTGCCATGTCACTGTGGGGGCTATGTCACAGTGGGCAGCAGGTCAGTGCTGGCCATGTCACTATGGGGGCCATGTCACAGTGCGCAGCAGGTCAGTGGTGGCCATGTCACTATGGGGGCTATGTCACATTGGGCAGCAGGTCAGTGGTGGCCATGTCACTGTGAGGTCATGTCACAGTGTGCAGCAGGTCCGTGTTGGCCATGTCACTATGGGGGCCATGTCCCAGAGGGCAACAGGTCAGTGGTGGCCATGCCACTATGGGGGCCATGTCACAGTGGGCAGCAGGTCACTGATGGCCATGTCACAATGAGCAACAGGCCACTGGTTGCCATGTCACTGTTGGGGCCATGTCACAGTGGGGAGCAGGTCAGTGGTGGCCATGTCACTATGGGGGCCATGTCACAGTGCGCAGCAGATCAGTGGTGCCCAAGTCACTGTGGGGCTATGTCACAGTGGTCAGCGGATCAGTAGTGGCCATGTCACTGTTGGGGCCATGTCACAGTGGGCAGCAGGTCAGTGGTGGCCATGTCACTATGGGGGCCATGTCACAGTGGGCTACAGGTCAGTGGTGGCCATGTCACTATGGGGGCCATGTCACAGTGGGCAGCAGGTCAGTAGTGGCCACGTCACTGTGGGGCCATGTCACAGTGTGCAGCAGGTCAGTGATGGCCATGTCACTATGGAGTCCATGTCACAGTGTGCAGCAGGTCAGTGGTGGCCATGTCACAGTGAGAAACAGGCCACTGGTTGCCATGTCACTGTGGGGGCCATGTCACAGTGGGCAGCAGGTCAGTAGTGGCCATGTCACTATGGGGGCCATGTCACAGTGGGCAGCAGGTCAGTGGTGGCCATGTCACTATGGAGGCTATGTCACATTGGGCCGCAGGTCAGTGGTGGCCATGTCACTATGGGGTCCATGTCACAGTGGGCAGCAGGTCAGTGGTGGCCATGTCACTGTGGGGGCCATGTCACAGTGGTCAGCGGGTCAGTGGTGGCCATGTCACTGTGGGATCCATGTCACTATGGGGGCCATGTCACAGTGGGCAGCAGGTCAGTTGTGGGCATGTCACTGTGGGGGCCATGTCACAGTGGTAAGCGGGTCAGTGGTGGCCATGTCACTGTAGGGGCCATGTCACAGGTGTCAGCGGATCAGTGGTGGCCATGTCACTGTGAGGTCATGTCACAGTGTGCAGCAGGTCAGTGGTGGCAATGTCACTATGGGGGCCATGTCACAGTGGGCAGCAGGTCAGTAGTGGCCACGTCACTGTGGGGCCATGTCACAGTGTGCAGCAGGTCAGTGATGGCCATGTCACAGTGAGTAACAGGCCACTGGTTGCCATGTCACTGTGGGGGCTATGTCACAGTGGGCAGCAGGTCAGTGGTGATCATGTTACTGTTTGGGACATGTCACAGTGGGGAGCAGGTCAGTGGTGGCCATGTCACTGTGGTGGACAGTCACAATGGGCAGCAGGTCAGTGCTGGCCATGTCACTATGGGGTCAATGTCAGAGTGGGCAGCAGGTCAGTGTTGGCCATGTCACTATGGGGGCCATGTCACAGTGAGCAGCAGGTCAGTAGTGGCCACGCCACTGTGGGGCCATGTCACAGTGTGCAGCAGGTCAGTGATGGCCATGTCACAGTGAGTAACAGGCCACTGGTTGCCATGTCACTGTGGGGGCTATGTCACAGTGGGCAGCAGGTCAGTGCTGGCCATGTCACTATGGGGGCCATGTCACAGTGGGCAGCAGGTCAGTGGTGGCCATGTCACTATGGGGGCTATGTCACATTGGGCAGCAGGTCAGTGGTGGCCATGTCACTGTGAGGTCATATCACAGTGTGCAGCAGGTCAGTGGTGGCCATGTCACAGTGAGCAACAGGCCACTGGTTGCCATGTCACTGTGGGGCTATGTCACATTGGGCAGCAGGTCAGTGGTGGCCGTGTCACTATGGGAGCCATGTCACAGTGGGCAGCAGGTCAGTGGTGGCCATGTCACTATGGGGGCCATGTCACAGTGGGCAGCAGGTCAGTAGTGGCCACGTCACTGTGGGGCCATGTCACAGTGTGCATCAGGTCAGTTGTGGCCATGTCACAGTGAGCAACAGGCCACTGGTTGCCATGTCACTGTGGGGGCTATGTCACAGTGGGCAGCAGGTCAGTGGTGGTCATGTCACTATGGGGGCCATGTCACAGTGGGCAGCAGGTCAGTGGTGCCCAAGTCACTGAGGGGCTATGTCACAGTGCGGAGCAGGTCAGTGGTGGCCATGTCACTTTGGGGGCCATGTCACAGTGGGCAGCAGGTCAATGGTGGCCATGTCACTATGGGGGCCATGTCACAGTGGGCATCAAGTCAATGGTGGCCATGTCACTATGGGGGCCATGTCACAGTGGGCAGCAGGTCAGCAGTGGCCACGCCACTCTGGGGCCATGTCACAGTGTGCAGCAGGTCAGTGATGGCCATGTCACAGTGAGTAACAGGCCACTGGTTGCCATGTCACTGTGGGGGCTATGTCACAGTGGGCAGCAGGTCAGTTGTGGCCATGTCAGTATGGGGGCCATTTCACAGTGGGCAGCAGGTCAGTGGTGGCCATGTCACACTGAGGTCATGTCACAGTGAGCAACAGGCCACTGGTTGCCATGTCACTGTGGGGGCTATGTCACAGTGGGCAGCAGGTCAGTGGTGGCCATGTCACTATGTGGGCAATGTCACAGTGTGCAGCAGGTCAGTGATGGCCATGTCACAGTGAGCAACAGGCCACTGGTTGCCATGTCACTGTGGGGGCTATTTCACAGTGGGCAGCAGGTCAGTGGTGCCCAAGTCACTGTGGGGCTATGTCACAGTGGTCAGCGGGTCAGTGGTGGCCATGTCACTGTTGGGGCCATGTCACAGTGGGCAGCAGGTCAGTGGTGGCCATGTCACTATGGGGGCCATGTCACAGTGAGCATCAGGTCAGTAGGGGCCACGTCACTGTGGGGCCATGTCACAGTGTGCAGCAGGTCAGTGATGGCCATGTCATAGTGAGCAACAGGCCACTGGTTGCCATGTCACTGTGGGGGCTATATCACAGTGGGCAGCAGGTCAGTGCTAGCCATGTCACTATGGGGGCCATGTCACAGTGGGCAGCAGGTCAATGGTGGCCATGTCACTATGGGGGCCATGTCACAGTGTGCAGCAGGTCAGTGGTGGCCATGTCACATTGAGCAACAGGCCACTGGTTGCCATGTCACTGTGGGGGCTATGTCACAGTGGTCAGCAGGTCAGTGGTGGCCATGTCACTGTGAGGTCATGTCACAGTGTGCAGCAGGTCAGTGGTGGCCATGTCACAGTGAGCAACAGGCCACTTATTGCCATGTCACTAGGGGGGCTATGTCACATTGGGCAGCAGGTCAGTGGTGGCCATGTCACTGTGAGGTCATGTCACAGTGTGCAGCAGGTCAGTGGTGGCCATGTCACAGTGAGTAACAGGACACTGGTTGCCATGTCACTGTGGGGGCTATGTCACAGTGGGCAGCAGGTCAGTGGTGGCCATGTCACTGTGAGGTCATGTCACAGTGTGCAGCAGGTCAGTGGTGGCCATGTCACAGTGAGCAACAGGCCACTTATTGCCATGTCACTGTGGGGGCTATGTCACAGTGTGCAGCAGGTCAGTGATGACCATGTCACAGTGAGCAACAGGCCACTGGTTGCCATGTCACTGTTGGGTCTATGTCACAGTGGGCAGCAGGTCAGTGCTGGCCATGTTACTATGGGGGCCATGTCACAGTGGGCAGCAGGTCAATGGTGGCCATGTCACTATGGGGGCTATGTCACATTGGGCAGCAGGTCAGTGGTGGCCATGTCACTGTGAGGTCATGTCACAGTGAGCAACAGGCCACTGGTTGCCATGTCACTGTGGGGCTATGTCACATTGGGCAGCAGGTCAGTGGTGGCCGTGTCACTATGGGGGCCATGTCACAGTGGGCAGCAGGTCATTTGTGGCCACGTCACTGTGGGGCCATGTCACAGTGTGCAGCAGGTCAGTGATGGCCATGTCACAGTGAGCAACAGGCCACTGGTTGCCATGTCACTGTGGGGGCTATGTCACAGTGGGCAGCAGGTCAGTGGTGGCCATGTCACTATGGTGGCCATGTCACAGTGGGCAGCAGGTCAGTGGTGCCCAAGTCACTGAGGGGCTATGTCACAGTGCGGAGCAGGTCAGTGGTGGCCATGTCACTATGGGGGCCATGTCACAGTGGGCAGCAGGTCAATGGTGGCCATGTCACTATGGGGGCTATGTCACATTGGGCAGCAGGTCAGTGGTGGCCATGTCACTATGGGGGCCATGTCACAGTGTGCAGCAGGTCAGTGGTGGCCATGTCACAGTGAGCAACAGGCCACTGGTTGCCATGTCACTGTGGGGGCTATGTCACAGTGGGCAGCAGGTCAGTGGTGGTCATGTCACTATGGGGGCCATGTCAAAGTGTGCAGCAGGTCAGTGCTGGCCATGTCACTATGGGGTCAATGTCACAGTGGGCAGCAGGTCAGTGTTGGCCATGTCACTATGGGGGCCATGTCACAGTGGGCAGGAGGTCAGAGCTGGCCATGTCACTGTGGGGGCCATGTCACAGTGGTCAGCTGGTCAGTGGTGGCCATGTCACTGTGGGGGCCATGTCACAGGTGTCAGCGGGACAGTGGTGGCCATGTCAATGTGAGGTCATGTCACAGTGGGCAGCAGGTCAGTGGTGGCCATGTCACTGTGGGGGCCATGTCAGAGTGGTCAGCGGGTCAGTGGTGGCCATGTCACTGTGGGGGCCATGTCACAGGTGTCAGCGGGTCAGTGGTGGCCATGTCACTGTGAGGTCATGTCACAGTGGGCAGCAGGTCAGTGGTGGCCATGTCACAATGAGCAACAGTCCACTGGTGGCCATGTCACTGTGGTGACCAATCACAGCGGGCAGCAGGTCAGTGGTGGCCACGTCACTGTCGGGCCATGTGACAGTGGGCAGCATGTCAGTAGTGATGATGTTACTGTATGTGACATGTCACAGTGGGGAGCATGTCAGTGGTGGCAATGTCACTGTGAGGTCATGTCACAGTGTGCAGATGGTCAGTGGTGGCCATGTCACAGTGAGCAACAGGCCACTGGTTGCCATGTCACTGTGGGGGCTATGTCACAGTGGGCAGCAGTTCAGTGCTGGCCATGTCACAGTGAGCAACAGGCCACTGGTTGCCAAGTCACTGTGGGGGCTATGTCACAGTGGGCAGCAGGTCAGTGGTGGCCATGTCACTATGGGGGCCATGTCACAGTGCGCAGCAGGTCAGTGATGGGGGCCATGTCACAGTGAGCAACAGGCCACTGGTTGCCATGTCACTGTGGGGGCTATGTCACAGTGGGCAGCAGGTCAGTGGTGGCCATGTCACTATGGGGGCCATGTCACAGTGGGCAGCAGGTCAGTGGTGCCCAAGTCACTCTTGGGGCCATGTCACAGTGGGCAGCAGGTCAGTGGTGGCCATGTCACTATGCGGGCCATGTCACAGTGAGCAGCATGTCAGTAGTGGCCACGTCACTGTGGGGCATGTCACAGTGGGCAGCAGGTCAGTGGTGGCCATGTCACTATGGGGGCCATGTCACAGTGGGCAGCAGGTCAGTTTTGGCCATGTCACTATGGGGGCCATGTCACAGTGGGCAGCAGGTCAGTGGTGGCCATGTCACTGTGAGGTCATGTCACAGTGTGCAGCAGGACAGTGGTGGCCATGTCACAGTGAGCAACGGGCCACTGCTTGCCATGTCACTGTGTGGGCTATGTCACAGTGGGCAGCAGGTCAGTGGTGGCCATGTCACTATGGGGGCCATGTCACAGTGGGCAGCAGGTCAGTGGTGGCCATGTCACTATGGGGGCCATGTCACAGTGGGCAGCAGGTCAGTTGTGGCCATGTCAATGTGGGGGCCATGTCACAGTGGTCAGCGGGTCAGTGGTGGCCATGTCACTGTGGGGCCATGTCACAGGTGTAAGCGGGTCAGTGGTGGCCATGTCACTGTGAGGTCATGTCACAGTGGGCAGCAGATCAGTTGTGGGCATGTCACAATGAGCAACAGTCCACTGGTGGCCATGTCACTGTGCTGGCCAGTCACAGTGGGCAGCAGGTCAGTGATGGCCATGTCACAGTGAGTAACAGGCCACTGGTTGCCATGTCACTGTGGGGGCTATGTCACAGTGGGCAGCAGGTCAGTGCTGGCCATGTCACTATGGGGGCCATGTCACAGTGCGCAGCAGGTCAGTGGTGGCCATGTCACTATGGGGGCTATGTCACATTGGGCAGCAGGTCAGTGGTGGCCATGTCACTGTGAGGTCATGTCACAGTGTGCAGCAGGTCCGTGTTGGCCATGTCACTATGGGGGCCATGTCCCAGAGGGCAACAGGTCAGTGGTGGCCATGCCACTATGGGGGCCATGTCACAGTGGGCAGCAGGTCACTGATGGCCATGTCACAATGAGCAACAGGCCACTGGTTGCCATGTCACTGTTGGGGCCATGTCACAGTGGGGAGCAGGTCAGTGGTGGCCATGTCACTATGGGGGCCATGTCACAGTGCGCAGCAGATCAGTGGTGCCCAAGTCACTGTGGGGCTATGTCACAGTGGTCAGCGGATCAGTAGTGGCCATGTCACTGTTGGGGCCATGTCACAGTGGGCAGCAGGTCAGTGGTGGCCATGTCACTATGGGGGCCATGTCACAGTGGGCTACAGGTCAGTGGTGGCCATGTCACTATGGGGGCCATGTCACAGTGGGCAGCAGGTCAGTAGTGGCCACGTCACTGTGGGGCCATGTCACAGTGTGCAGCAGGTCAGTGATGGCCATGTCACTATGGAGTCCATGTCACAGTGTGCAGCAGGTCAGTGGTGGCCATGTCACAGTGAGAAACAGGCCACTGGTTGCCATGTCACTGTGGGGGCCATGTCACAGTGGGCAGCAGGTCAGTAGTGGCCATGTCACTATGGGGGCCATGTCACAGTGGGCAGCAGGTCAGTGGTGGCCATGTCACTATGGAGGCTATGTCACATTGGGCCGCAGGTCAGTGGTGGCCATGTCACTATGGGGTCCATGTCACAGTGGGCAGCAGGTCAGTGGTGGCCATGTCACTGTGGGGGCCATGTCACAGTGGTCAGCGGGTCAGTGGTGGCCATGTCACTGTGGGATCCATGTCACTATGGGGGCCATGTCACAGTGGGCAGCAGGTCAGTTGTGGGCATGTCACTGTGGGGGCCATGTCACAGTGGTAAGCGGGTCAGTGGTGGCCATGTCACTGTAGGGGCCATGTCACAGGTGTCAGCGGATCAGTGGTGGCCATGTCACTGTGAGGTCATGTCACAGTGTGCAGCAGGTCAGTGGTGGCAATGTCACTATGGGGGCCATGTCACAGTGGGCAGCAGGTCAGTAGTGGCCACGTCACTGTGGGGCCATGTCACAGTGTGCAGCAGGTCAGTGATGGCCATGTCACAGTGAGTAACAGGCCACTGGTTGCCATGTCACTGTGGGGGCTATGTCACAGTGGGCAGCAGGTCAGTGGTGATCATGTTACTGTTTGGGACATGTCACAGTGGGGAGCAGGTCAGTGGTGGCCATGTCACTGTGGTGGACAGTCACAATGGGCAGCAGGTCAGTGCTGGCCATGTCACTATGGGGTCAATGTCAGAGTGGGCAGCAGGTCAGTGTTGGCCATGTCACTATGGGGGCCATGTCACAGTGAGCAGCAGGTCAGTAGTGGCCACGCCACTGTGGGGCCATGTCACAGTGTGCAGCAGGTCAGTGATGGCCATGTCACAGTGAGTAACAGGCCACTGGTTGCCATGTCACTGTTGGGGCCATGTCACAGTGGGGAGCAGGTCAGTGGTGCCCAAGTCACTGTGGGGCTATGTCACAGTTGTCAGCGGATCAGTAGTGGCCATGTCACTGTTGGGGCCATGTCACAGTGGGCAGCAGGTCAGTGGTGGCCATGTCACTATGGGGGCCATGTCACTGTGGGCAGCAGGTCAGTAGTGGCCACGTCACTGTGGGGCCATGTCACAGTGTGCAGCAGGTCAGTGATGGCCATGTCACAGTGAGCAACAGGCCACTGGTTGCCAAGTCACTGTGGGGGCTATGTCACAGTGGGCAGCAGGTCAGTGCTGGCCATGTCACTATGGGGGCCATGTCACAGTGGGCAGCAGGTCAGTGATGGACATGTCACAGTGAGTAACAGGCTACTGGTTGCCATGTCACTGTTGGGGCCATGTCACAGTGGGCAGCAGGTCACTGGTGGCCATGTCACTATGGGGGCTATGTCACATTGGGCATCAGGTCAGTGCTGGCCATGTCACTATGGGGTCCATGTCACAGTGTGCAGCAGGTCAGTGGTGGCCATGTCACAGTGAGAAACAGGCCACTGGTTGCCATGTCACTGTGGGGGCCATGTCACAGTGGGCAGCAGGTCAGTAGTGGCCATGTCACTATGGGGGCCATGTCACTGTGGGCAGCAGGTCAGTGGTGGCCATGTCACTATGGAGGCTATGTCACACTGGGCAGCAGGTCAGTGGTGGCCATGTCACTGTGGGGGCCATGTCACAGTGGTCAACGGGTCAGTGGTGGCCATGTCACTGTGGGAGCCATGTGACTATGGGGGCCATGTCACAGTGGGCAGCAGGTCAGTTGTGGGCATGTCACTGTGGGGGCCATATCACAGTGGTAAGCGGGTCAGTGGTGGCCATGTCACTGTAGGGGCCATGTCACAGGTGTCAGCGGGTCAGTGGTGGCCATGTCACTGTGAGGTCATGTCACAGTGTGCAGCAGGTCAGTGGTGGAAATGTCACTATGGGGGCCATGTCACAGTGGGCAGCAGGTCAGTAGTGGCCACGGCACTGTGGGGCCATGTCACAGTGTGCAGCAGTTCAGTGATGGCCATGTCACAGTGAGTAACAGGCCACTGGTTGCCATGTCACTGTGGGGGCTATGTCACAGTGGGCAGCAGGTCAGTGCTGGCCGTGTCACTATGGTGGCCATGTCACAGTGGGGAGCAGGTCAGTGGTGGCCATGTCACTATGGGGGCTATGTCACATTGGGCAGCAGGTCAGTGGTGGCCATGTCACTGTGAGGTCATGTCACAGTGTGCAGCAGGTCAGTGGTGGCCATGTCACAGTGAGCAACGGGCCACTGGTTGCCATGTCACTGTGGGGGCTATGTCACAGTGGGCAGCAGGTCAGTGGTGGCCATGTCACTATGTGGGCCATGTCACAGTGTGCAGCAGGTCAGTGGTGGCCATGTCACTATGGGGGCCATGTCACAGTGGGCAGCAGGTCAGTAGTGGCCACGTCACTGTGGGGCCATGTGACAGTGGGCAGCATGTCAGTAGTGATGATGTTACTGTATGTGACATGTCACAGTGGGGAGCATGTCAGTGGTGGCAATGTCACTGTGAGGTCATGTCACAGTGTGCAGATGGTCAGTGGTGGCCATGTCACAGTGAGCAACAGGCCACTGGTTGCCATGTCACTGTGGGGGCTATGTCATAGTGGGCAGCAGGTCAGTGCTGGCCATGTCACAGTGAGCAACAGGCCACTGGTTGCCATGTCACTGTGGGGGCTATGTCCCAGTGGGTAGCAGGTCAGTGGTGGCCATGTCACCATGGGGGCCATGTCACAGTGGGCTACAGGTCAGTGGTGGCCATGTCACTATGGGGGCTATGTCACATTGGGCAGCAGGTCAGTGGTGGCCATGTCACTGTGAGGTCATGTCACAGTGTGCAGCAGGTCAGTGGTGGCCATGTCAATATGTGGGCCATGTCCCAGAGGGCAGCAGGTCAGTGGTGGCCATGTCACTATGGGGGCCATGTCACAGTGGGCAGCAGGTCAGTGATGGCCATGTCACAATGAGCAACAGGCCACTGGTTGCCATGTCACTGTTGGGGCCATGTCACAGTGGGGAGCAGGTCAGTGGTGGTCATGTCACTATGGGGGCCATGTCACAGTGCGCAGCAGATCAGTGGTGCCCAAGTCACTGTGGGGCTATGTCACAGTGGTCAGCGGATCAGTAGTGGCCATGTCACTGTTGGGGCCATGTCACAGTGGGCAGCAGGTCAGTGGTGGCCATGTCACTATGGGGGCCATGTCACTGTGGGCAGCAGGTCAGTAGTGGCCACGTCACTGTGGGGCCATGTCACAGTGTGCAGCAGGTCAGTGATGGCCATGTCAAAGTGAGCAACAGGCCACTGGTTGCCAAGTCACTGTGGGGGCTATGTCACAGTGGGCAGCAGGTCAGTGCTGGCCATGTCACTATGGGGGCCATGTCACAGTGGGCAGCAGGTCAGTGATGGCCATGTCACAGTGAGTAACAGGCTACTGGTTGCCATGTCACTGTTGGGGCCATGTCACAGTGGGCAGCAGGTCACTGTTGGCCATGTCACTATGGGGGCTATGTCACATTGGGCATCAGGTCAGTGCTGGCCATGTCACTATGGGGTCCATGTCACAGTGTGCAGCAGGTCAGTGGTGGCCATGTCACAGTGAGAAACAGGCCACTGGTTGCCATGTCACTGTGGGGGCCATGTCACAGTGGGCAGCAGGTCAGTAGTGGCCATGTCACTATGGGGGCCATGTCACAGTGGGCAGCAGGTCAGTGGTGGCCATGTCACTATGGAGGCTATGTCACATTGGGCAGCAGGTCAGTGGTGGCCATGTCACTGTGGGGGCCATGTCACAGTGGTCAACGGGTCAGTGGTGGCCATGTCACTGTGGGAGCCATGTGACTATGGGGGCCATGTCACAGTGGGCAGCAGGTCAGTTGTGGGCATGTCACTGTGGGGGCCATATCACAGTGGTAAGCGGGTCAGTGGTGGCCATGTCACTGTAGGGGCCATGTCACAGGTGTCAGCGGGTCAGTGGTGGAAATGTCACTATGGGGGCCATGTCACAGTGGGCAGCAGGTCAGTAGTGGCCACGTCACTGTGGGGCCATGTCACAGTGTGCAGCAGTTCAGTGATGGCCATGTCACAGTGAGTAACAGGCCACTGGTTGCCATGTCACTGTGGGGGCTATGTCACAGTGGGCAGCAGGTCAGTGCTGGCCGTGTCACTATGGTGGCCATGTCACAGTGGGGAGCAGGTCAGTGGTGGCCATGTCACTATGGGGGCTATGTCACATTGGGCAGCAGGTCAGTGGTGGCCATGTCACTGTGAGGTCATGTCACAGTGTGCAGCAGGTCAGTGGTGGCCATGTCACAGTGAGCAACGGGCCACTGGTTGCCATGTCACTGTGGGGGCTATGTCACAGTGGGCAGCAGGTCAGTGGTGGCCATGTCACTATGTGGGCCATGTCACAGTGTGCAGCAGGTCAGTGGTGGCCATGTCACTATGGGGGCCATGTCACAGTGGGCAGCAGGTCAGTTGTGGCCATGTCAGTATGGGGGCCATTTCACAGTGGGCAGCAGGTCAGTGGTGGCCATGTCACACTGAGGTCATGTCACAGTGAGCAACAGGCCACTGGTTGCCATGTCACTGTGGGGGCTATGTCACATTGGGCAGCAGGTCAGTGGTGGCCGTGTCACTATGAAGGCCATGTCACAGTGGGCAGCAGGTCAGTGGTGGCCATGTCACTATGGGGGCCATGTCACAGTGGGCAGCAGGTCAGTAGTGGCCACGTCACTGTGGGGCCATGTCACAGTGTGCAGCAGGTCAGTGATGGCCATGTCACAGTGAGCAACAGGCCACTGGTTGCCATGTCACTGTGGGGGCTATGTCACAGTGGGCAGCAGTTCAGTGGTGGCCATGTCACTATGGGGGGCATGTCACAGTGGGCAGCAGGTCAGTGGTGCCCAAGTCACTGTGGGGCTATGTCACAGTGGTCAGCGGGTCAGTGGTGGCCATGTCACTATGGGGGCCATGTCACAGTGTGCAGCAGGTCAGTGATGGCCATGTCACAGTGAGCAACAGGCCACTGTTTGCCATGTCACTGTGGGGGCTATGTCACAGTGGGCAGCAGGTCAGTGCTGGCCATGTCACTATGGGGGCTATGTCACAGTGGGCAGCAGGTCAATGGTGGTCATGTCACTATGGGGGACATGTCACAGTGTGCAGCAGGTCAGTGGTGGCCATGTCACAGTGAGCAACAGGCCACTGGTTGCCATGTCACTGTGGGGGCTATGTCACATTGGGCAGCAGGTCAGTGGTGGCCATGTCACTATGGGGGCCATGTCACAGTGTGCAGCAGGTCAGTGGTGGCCATGTCACTGTGGGGGCCATGTCAGAGTGGTCAGCGGGTCAGTGGTGGCCATGTCACTGTGGGGGCCATGTCACAGGTGTAAGCGGGTCAGTGGTGGCCATGTCACTGTGAGGTCATGTCACAGTGGGCAGCAGATCAGTTGTGGGCATGTCACAATGAGCAACAGACCACTGGCGGCCATGTCACTGTGCTGGCCAGTCACAGTGGGCAGCAGGTCAGTGGTTGCCATGTCACTGTGGGGGCTATGTCACAGTGGGCAGCAGGTCAGTGGTGGCCATGTCACTGTGAGGTCATGTCACAGTGTGCAGCAGGTCAGTGGTGGCCATGTCACAGTGAGCAACAGGCCACTGGTTGCCATGTCACTGTGGGGGCTATGTCACAGTGGGCAGCAGGTCAGTGGTGGCCATGTCACTATGGGGGCCATTTCACAGTGGGCAGCAGGTCAGTGGTGGCCATGTCACTGTGAGGTCATGTCACAGTGAGCAACAGGGCACTGGTTGCCATGTCACTGTGGGGCTATGTCACATTGGGCAGCAGGTCAGTGGTGGCCGTGTCACTATGGGAGCCATGTCACAGTGGGCAGCAGGTCAGTGGTGGCCATGTCACTATGGGGGCCATGTCACAGTGGGCAGCAGGTCAGTAGTGGCCACGTCACTGTGGGGCCATGTCACAGTGTGCAGCAGGTCAGTGATGGCCATGTCACAGTGAGCAACAGGCCACTGGTTGCCATGTCACTGTGGGGGCTATGTCACAGTGGGCAGCAGTTCAGTGGTGGCCATGTCACTATGGGGGCCATGTCACAGTGGGCAGCAGGTCAGTGGTGCCCAAGTCACTGAGGGGCTATGTCACAGTGCGGAGCAGGTCAGTGGTGGCCATGTCACTATGGGGGCCATGTCACAGTGGGCAGCAGGTCAATGGTGGCCATGTCACTATGGGGGCCATGTCACAGTGGGCATCAGGTCAATGGTGGCCATGTCACTATGGGGGCTATGTCACATCGGGCAGCAGGTCAGTGGTGGCCATGTCACTGTGAGGTCATGTCACAGTGTGCAGCAGGTCAGTGGTGGCCATGTCACAGTGAGCAACAGGCCACTGGTTGCCATGTCACTGTGGGGGCTATGTCACAGTGGGTAGCAGGTCAGTGGTGGCCATGTCACTATGGGGGCCATGTCACAGTGGGCTACAGGTCAGTGGTGGCCATGTCACTATGGGGGCCATGTCACAGTGGGCAGCAGGTCAGTAGTGGCCACGTCACTGTGGGGCCATGTCACAGTGTGCAGCAGGTCAGTGATGGCCATGTCACAGTGAGTAACAGGCTACTGGTTGCCATGTCACTGTGGGGGCTATGTCACAGTGGGCAGCAGGTCAGTGGTGGCCATGTCACTATGGGGGCTATGTCACATTGGGCATCAGGTCAGTGCTGGCCATGTCACTATGGGGTCCATGTCACAGTGTGCAGCAGGTCAGTGGTGGCCATGTCACAGTGAGAAACAGGCCACTGGTTGCCATGTCACTGTGGGGGCCATGTCACAGTGGTCAACGGGTTAGTGGTGGCCATGTCACTGTGGGAGCCATGTCACTATGGGGGCCATGTCACAGTGGGCAGCAGGTCAGTTGTGGGCATGTCACTGTGGGGGCCATGTCACAGTGGTAAGCGGGTCAGTGGTGGCCATGTCACTGTAGGGGCCATGTCACAGGTGTCAGCGGGTCAGTGGTGGCCATGTCACTGTGAGGTCATGTCACAGTGTGCAGCAGGTCAGTGGTGGCAATGTCACTATGGGGGCCATGTCACAGTGGGCAGCAGGTCAGTAGTGGCCACGTCACTGTGGGGCCATGTCACAGTGTGCAGCAGTTCAGTGATGGCCATGTCACAGTGAGTAACAGGCCACTGGTTGCCATGTCACTGTGGGGGCTATGTCACAGTGGGCAGCAGGTCAGTGCTGGCCATGTCACTATGGTGGCCATGTCACAGTGGGGAGCAGGTCAGTGGTGGCCATGTCACTATGGGGGCTATGTCACATTGGGCAGCAGGTCAGTGGTGGCCATGTCACTGTGAGGTCATGTCACAGTGTGCAGCAGGTCAGTGGTGGCCATGTCACAGTGAGTAACAGGCCACTGGTTGCCATGTCACTGTGGGGGCTATGTCATAGTGGGCAGCAGGTCAGTGGTGGCCATGTCACTATGGTGGCCATGTCACAGTGTGCAGCAGGTCAGTGGTGGCCATGTCACTATGGGGGCCATGTCACAGTGGGCAGCAGGTCAGCAGTGGCCACGCCACTCTGGGGCCATGTCACAGTGTGCAGCAGGTCAGTGATGGCCATGTCACAGTGAGTAACAGGCCACTGGTTGCCATGTCACTGTGGGGGCTATGTCACAGTGGGCAGCAGGTCAGTTGTGGCCATGTCAGTATGGGGGCCATTTCACAGTGGGCAGCAGGTCAGTGGTGGCCATGTCACACTGAGGTCATGTCACAGTGAGCAACAGGCCACTGGTTGCCATGTCACTGTGGGGGCTATGTCACATTGGGCAGCAGGTCAGTGGTGGCCGTGTCACTATGGGGGCCATGTCACAGTGGGCAGCAGGTCAGTGGTGGCCATGTCACTATGGGGGCCATGTCACAGTGGGCAGCAGGTCAGTAGTGGCCACGTCACTGTGGGGCCATGTCACAGTGTGCAGCAGGTCAGTGATGGCCATGTCACAGTGAGCAACAGGCCACTGGTTGCCATGTCACTGTGGGGGCTATGTCACAGTGGGCAGCAGTTCAGTGGTGGCCATGTCACTATGGGGGGCATGTCACAGTGGGCAGCAGGTCAGTGGTGCCCAAGTCACTGTGGGGCTATGTCACAGTGGTCAGCGGGTCAGTGGTGGCCATGTCACTGTTGGGGCCATGTCACAGTGTGCAGCAGGTCAGTGATGGCCATGTCACAGTGAGCAACAGGCCACTGTTTGCCATGTCACTGTGGGGGCTATGTCACAGTGGGCAGCAGGTCAGTGCTGGCCATGTCACTATGGGGGCTATGTCACAGTGGGCAGCAGGTCAATGGTGGCCATGTCACTATGGGCGACATGTCACAGTGTGCAGCAGGTCAGTGGTGGCCATGTCACAGTGAGCAACAGGCCACTGGTTGCCATGTCACTGTGGGGGCTATGTCAGAGTGGTCAGCGGGTCAGTGGTGGCCATGTCACTGTGGGGGCCATGTCACAGGTGTAAGCGGGTCAGTGGTGGCCATGTCACTGTGAGGTCATGTCACAGTGGGCAGCAGATCAGTTGTGGGCATGTCACAATGAGCAACAGACCACTGGCGGCCATGTCACTGTGCTGGCCAGTCACAGTGGGCAGCAGGTCAGTGGTTGCCATGTCACTGTGGGGGCTATGTCACAGTGGGCAGCAGGTCAGTGGTGGCCATGTCACTGTGAGGTCATGTCACAGTGTGCAGCAGGTCAGTGGTGGCCATGTCACAGTGAGCAACAGGCCACTGGTTGCCATGTCACTGTGGGGGCTATGTCACAGTGGGCAGCAGGTCAGTGGTGGCCATGTCACTATGGGGGCCATTTCACAGTGGGCAGCAGGTCAGTGGTGGCCATGTCACTGTGAGGTCATGTCACAGTGAGCAACAGGGCACTGGTTGCCATGTCACTGTGGGGCTATGTCACATTGGGCAGCAGGTCAGTGGTGGCCGTGTCACTATGGGAGCCATGTCACAGTGGGCAGCAGGTCAGTGGTGGCCATGTCACTATGGGGGCCATGTCACAGTGGGCAGCAGGTCAGTAGTGGCCACGTCACTGTGGGGCCATGTCACAGTGTGCAGCAGGTCAGTGATGGCCATGTCACAGTGAGCAACAGGCCACTGGTTGCCATGTCACTGTGGGGGCTATGTCACAGTGGGCAGCAGTTCAGTGGTGGCCATGTCACTATGGGGGCCATGTCACAGTGGGCAGCAGGTCAGTGGTGCCCAAGTCACTGAGGGGCTATGTCACAGTGCGGAGCAGGTCAGTGGTGGCCATGTCACTATGGGGGCCATGTCACAGTGGGCAGCAGGTCAATGGTGGCCATGTCACTATGGGGGCCATGTCACAGTGGGCATCAGGTCAATGGTGGCCATGTCACTATGGGGGCTATGTCACATCGGGCAGCAGGTCAGTGGTGGCCATGTCACTGTGAGGTCATGTCACAGTGTGCAGCAGGTCAGTGGTGGCCATGTCACAGTGAGCAACAGGCCACTGGTTGCCATGTCACTGTGGGGGCTATGTCACAGTGGGTAGCAGGTCAGTGGTGGCCATGTCACTATGGGGGCCATGTCACAGTGGGCTACAGGTCAGTGGTGGCCATGTCACTATGGGGGCCATGTCACAGTGGGCAGCAGGTCAGTAGTGGCCACGTCACTGTGGGGCCATGTCACAGTGTGCAGCAGGTCAGTGATGGCCATGTCACAGTGAGTAACAGGCTACTGGTTGCCATGTCACTGTGGGGGCTATGTCACAGTGGGCAGCAGGTCACTGGTGGCCATGTCACTATGGGGGCTATGTCACATTGGGCATCAGGTCAGTGCTGGCCATGTCACTATGGGGTCCATGTCACAGTGTGCAGCAGGTCAGTGGTGGCCATGTCACAGTGAGAAACAGGCCACTGGTTGCCATGTCACTGTGGGGGCCATGTCACAGTGGTCAACGGGTCAGTGGTGGCCATGTCACTGTGGGAGTCATGTCACTATGGGGGCCATGTCACAGTGGGCAGCAGGTCAGTTGTTGGCATGTCACTGTGGGGGCCATGTCACAGTGGTAAGCGGGTCAGTGGTGGCCATGTCACTGTAGGGGCCATGTCACAGGTGTCAGCGGGTCAGTGGTGGCCATGTCACTGTGAGGTCATGTCACAGTGTGCAGCAGGTCAGTGGTGGCAATGTCACTATGGGGGCCATGTCACAATGGGCAGCAGGTCAGTAGTGGCCACGTCACTGTGGGGCCATGTCACAGTGTGCAGCAGTTCAGTGATGGCCATGTCACAGTGAGTAACAGGCCACTGGTTGCCATGTCACTGTGGGGGCTATGTCACAGTGGGCAGCAGGTCAGTGCTGGCCATGTCACTATGGTGGCCATGTCACAGTGGGGAGCAGGTCAGTGGTGGCCATGTCACTATGGGGGCTATGTCACATTGGGCAGCAGGTCAGTGGTGGCCATGTCACTGTGAGGTCATGTCACAGTGTGCAGCAGGTCAGTGGTGGCCATGTCACAGTGAGTAACAGGCCACTGGTTGCCATGTCACTGTGGGGGCTATGTCATAGTGGGCAGCAGGTCAGTGGTGGCCATGTCACTATGGTGGCCATGTCACAGTGTGCAGCAGGTCAGTGGTGGCCATGTCACTATGGGGGCCATGTCACAGTGGGCAGCAGGTCAGCAGTGGCCACGCCACTCTGGGGCCATGTCACAGTGTGCAGCAGGTCAGTGATGGCCATGTCACAGTGAGTAACAGGCCACTGGTTGCCATGTCACTGTGGGGGCTATGTCACAGTGGGCAGCAGGTCAGTTGTGGCCATGTCAGTATGGGGGCCATTTCACAGTGGGCAGCAGGTCAGTGGTGGCCATGTCACTGTGAGGTCATGTCACAGTGAGCAACAGGCCACTGGTTGCCATGTCACTGTGGGGGCTATGTCACATTGGGCAGCAGGTCAGTGGTGGCCGTGTCACTATGGGGGCCATGTCACAGTGGGCAGCAGGTCAGTGGTGGCCATGTCACTATGGGGGCCATGTCACAGTGGGCAGCAGGTCAGTAGTGGCCACGTCACTGTGGGGCCATGTCACAGTGTGCAGCAGGTCAGTGATGGCCATGTCACAGTGAGCAACAGGCCACTGGTTGCCATGTCACTGTGGGGGCTATGTCACAGTGGGCAGCAGTTCAGTGGTGGCCATGTCACTATGGGGGGCATGTCACAGTGGGCAGCAGGTCAGTGGTGCCCAAGTCACTGTGGGGCTATGTCACAGTGGTCAGCGGGTCAGTGGTGGCCATGTCACTGTTGGGGCCATGTCACAGTGTGCAGCAGGTCAGTGATGGCCATGTCACAGTGAGCAACAGGCCACTGTTTGCCATGTCACTGTGGGGGCTATGTCACAGTGGGCAGCAGGTCAGTGCTGGCCATGTCACTATGGGGGCTATGTCACAGTGGGCAGCAGGTCAATGGTGGCCATGTCACTATGGGCGACATGTCACAGTGTGCAGCAGGTCAGTGGTGGCCATGTCACAGTGAGCAACAGGCCACTGGTTGCCATGTCACTGTGGGGGCTATGTCACAGTGGGCAGCAGGTCAGTGGTGGCCATGTCACTATGGGGGCCATGTCACAGTGTGCAGCAGGTCAGTGGTGGCCATGTCACTGTGGGGGCCATGTCAGAGTGGTCAGCGGGTCAGTGGTGGCCATGTCACTGTGGGGGCCATGTCACAGGTGTAAGCGGGTCAGTGGTGGCCATGTCACTGTGAGGTCATGTCACAGTGGGCAGCAGATCAGTTGTGGGCATGTCACAATGAGCAACAGTCCACTGGTGGCCATGTCACTGTGCTGGCCAGTCACAGTGGGCAGCAGGTCAGTGGTGGCCATGTCACTATGGGGGCTATGTCACATTGGGCAGCAGGTCAGTGGTGGCCATGTCACTGTGAGGTCATGTCACAGTGTGCAGCAGGTCAGTGGTGGCCATGTCACTATGTGGGCCATGTCCCAGAGGACAGCAGGTCAGTGGTGGCCATGTCACTATGGGGGCCATGTCACAGTGGGCAGCAGGTCAGTGATGGCCATGTCACAATGAGCAACAGGCCACTGGTTGCCATGTCACTGTTGGGGCCATGTCACAGTGGGCAGCAGGTCAGTGGTGGCCATGTCACTGTGGGGGCCATGTCACAGTGGTCAACGGGTCAGTGGTGGCCATGTCACTGTGGGAGCCATGTGACTATGGGGGCCATGTCACAGTGGGCAGCAGGTCAGTTGTGGGCATGTCACTGTGGGGGCCATATCACAGTGGTAAGCGGGTCAGTGGTGGCCATGTCACTGTAGGGGCCATGTCACAGGTGTCAGCGGGTCAGTGGTGGCCATGTCACTGTGAGGTCATGTCACAGTGTGCAGCAGGTCAGTGGTGGAAATGTCACTATGGGGGCCATGTCACAGTGGGCAGCAGGTCAGTAGTGGCCACGTCACTGTGGGGCCATGTCACAGTGTGCAGCAGTTCAGTGATGGCCATGTCACAGTGAGTAACAGGCCACTGGTTGCCATGTCACTGTGGGGGCTATGTCACAGTGGGCAGCAGGTCAGTGCTGGCCGTGTCACTATGGTGGCCATGTCACAGTGGGGAGCAGGTCAGTGGTGGCCATGTCACTATGGGGGCTATGTCACATTGGGCAGCAGGTCAGTGGTGGCCATGTCACTGTGAGGTCATGTCACAGTGTGCAGCAGGTCAGTGGTGGCCATGTCACAGTGAGCAACGGGCCACTGGTTGCCATGTCACTGTGGGGGCTATGTCACAGTGGGCAGCAGGTCAGTGGTGGCCATGTCACTATGTGGGCCATGTCACAGTGTGCAGCAGGTCAGTGGTGGCCATGTCACTATGGGGGCCATGTCACAGTGGGCAGCAGGTCAGTAGTGGCCACGTCACTGTGGGGCCATGTCACAGTGTGCAGCAGGTCAGGGATGGCCATGTCACAGTGAGCAACAGGCCACTGGTTGCCATGTCACTGTGGGGGCTATGTCACAGTGGGCAGCAGGTCAGTGGTGGCCATGTCACTATGGGGGCCATGTCACAGTGGGCAGCAGGTCAGTGGTGGCCCAAGTCACCGTGGGGCTATGTCACAGTGTGCAGCAGGTTAGTGGTGGCCATGTCACAGTGAGCAACAGGCCACTGGTTGCCATGTCACTGTGGGGGCTATGTCACAGTGGGCAGCAGGTCAGTGGTGGCCATGTCACTCTGAGGTCATGTCACAGTGAGCAACAGGCCACTGGTTGCCATGTCACTGTGGGGGCTATGTCACAGTGGGCAGCAGGTCAGTGGTGGCCGTGTCACTATGGGGGCCATGTCACAGTGGGCAGCAGGTCAGTGGTGGCCATGTCACTGTGGGGGCCATGTCACAGGTGTCAGCGGGTCAGTGGTGGCCATGTCACTGTGAGGTCATGTCACAGTGTGCAGCAGGTCAGTGGTGGCCATGTCACAATGAGCAACAGTCCACTGGTGGCCATGTCACTGTGGTGACCAATCACAGCGGGCAGCAGGTCAGTGGTGGCCACGTCACTGTGGGGCCATGTGATAGTGGGCAGCATGTCAGTAGTGATGATGTTACTGTATGTGACATGTCACAGTGGGGAGCATGTCAGTGGTGGCAATGTCACTGTGAGGTCATGTCACAGTGTGCAGATGGTCAGTGGTGGCCATGTCACAGTGAGCAACAGGCCACTGGTTGCCATGTCACTGTGGGGGCTATGTCATAGTGGGCAGCAGGTCAGTGCTGGCCATGTCACAGTGAGCAACAGGCCACTGGTTGCCATGTCACTGTGGGGGCTATGTCCCAGTGGGTAGCAGATCAGTGGTGGCCATGTCACTATGGGGGCCATGTCACAGTGGGCTACAGGTCAGTGGTGGCCATGTCACTATGAGGGCCATATCACAGTGGGCAGCAGGTCAGTGGTGCCCAAGTCACTGTTGCGGCCATGTCACAGTGGGCAGCAGGTCAGTGGTGGCCATGTCACTATGCGGGCCATGTCACAGTGAGCAGCAGGTCAGTAGTGGCCACGTCACTGTGGGGCCATGTCACAGTGGGCAGCAGGTCAGTGGTGGCCATGTCACTATGGGGGCCATGTCACAGTGGGCAGCAGGTCAGTGGTGGCCATGTCACTGTGAGGTCATGTCACAGTGTGCAGCAGGACAGTGGTGGCCATGTCACAGTGAGCAACAGGCCACTGCTTGCCATGTCACTGTGGGGGCTATGTCACAGTCGGCAGCAGGTCAATGGTGGCCATGTCACTATGGGCGACATGTCACAGTGTGCAGCAGGTCAGTGGTGGCCATGTCACAGTGAGCAACAGGCCACTGGTTGCCATGTCACTGTGGGGGCTATGTCACAGTGGGCAGCAGGTCAGTGGTGGCCATGTCACTATGGGGGCCATGTCACAGTGTGCAGCAGGTCAGTGGTGGCCATGTCACTGTGGGGGCCATGTCAGAGTGGTCAGCGGGTCAGTGGTGGCCATGTCACTGTGGGGGCCATGTCACAGGTGTAAGCGGGTCAGTGGTGGCCATGTCACTGTGAGGTCATGTCACAGTGGGCAGCAGATCAGTTGTGGGCATGTCACAATGAGCAACAGTCCACTGGTGGCTATGTCACTGTGCTGGCCAGTCACAGTGGGCAGCAGGTCAGTGGTGGCCATGTCACTATGGGGGCTATGTCACATTGGGCAGCAGGTCAGTGGTGGCCATGTCACTGTGAGGTCATGTCACAGTGTGCAGCAGGTCAGTGGTGGCCATGTCACTATGTGGGCCATGTCACAGTGGGGAGCAGGTCAGTGGTGGCCATGTCACTATGGGGGCCATGTCACAGTGCGCAGCAGATCAGTGGTGCCCAAGTCACTGTGGGGCTATGTCACAGTTGTCAGCGGATCAGTAGTGGCCATGTCACTGTTGGGGCCATGTCACAGTGGGCAGCAGGTCAGTGGTGGCCATGTCACTATGGGGGCCATGTCACTGTGGGCAGCAGGTCAGTTTTGGCCACGTCACTGTGGGGCCATGTCACAGTGTGCAGCAGGTCAGTGATGGCCATGTCACAGTGAGCAACAGGCCACTGGTTGCCAAGTCACTGTGGGGGCTATGTCACAGTGGGCAGCAGGTCAGTGCTGGCCATGTCACTATGGGGGCCATGTCACAGTGGGCAGCAGGTCAGTGATGGACATGTCACAGTGAGTAACAGGCTACTGGTTGCCATGTCACTGTTGGGGCCATGTCACAGTGGGCAGCAGGTCACTGGTGGCCATGTCACTATGGGGGCTATGTCACATTGGGCATCAGGTCAGTGCTGGCCATGTCACTATGGGGTCCATGTCACAGTGTGCAGCAGGTCAGTGGTGGCCATGTCACAGTGAGAAACAGGCCACTGGTTGCCATGTCACTGTGGGGGCCATGTCACAGTGGGCAGCAGGTCAGTAGTGGCCATGTCACTATGGGGGCCATGTCACAGTGGGCAGCAGGTCAGTGGTGGCCATGTCACTTAGGAGGCTATGTCACATTGGGCAGCAGGTCAGTGGTGGCCATGTCACTGTGGGGGCCATGTCACAGTGGTCAACGGGTCAGTGGTGGCCATGTCACTGTGGGAGCCATGTGACTATGGGGGCCATGTCACAGTGGGCAGCAGGTCAGTTGTGGGCATGTCACTGTGGGGGCCATATCACAGTGGTAAGCGGGTCAGTGGTGGCCATGTCACTGTAGGGGCCATGTCACAGGTGTCAGCGGGTCAGTGGTGGCCATGTCACTGTGAGGTCATGTCACAGTGTGCAGCAGGTCAGTGGTGGAAATGTCACTATGGGGGCCATGTCACAGTGGGCAGCAGGTCAGTAGTGGCCACGGCACTGTGGGGCCATGTCACAGTGTGCAGCAGTTCAGTGATGGCCATGTCACAGTGAGTAACAGGCCACTGGTTGCCATGTCACTGTGGGGGCTATGTCACAGTGGGCAGCAGGTCAGTGCTGGCCGTGTCACTATGGTGGCCATGTCACAGTGGGGAGCAGGTCAGTGGTGGCCATGTCACTATGGGGGCTATGTCACATTGGGCAGCAGGTCAGTGGTGGCCATGTCACTGTGAGGTCATGTCACAGTGTGCAGCAGGTCAGTGGTGGCCATGTCACAGTGAGCAACGGGCCACTGGTTGCCATGTCACTGTGGGGGCTATGTCACAGTGGGCAGCAGGTCAGTGGTGGCCA
The DNA here is from genome assembly GCF_047716275.1 of Strix uralensis. NCBI lineage: Eukaryota > Metazoa > Chordata > Aves > Strigiformes > Strigidae > Strix > Strix uralensis. The sequence goes on from NW_027436727.1 coordinate 252,602, forward strand.
TGTCACTATGTGGGCCATGTCACAGTGTGCAGCAGGTCAGTGGTGGCCATGTCACTATGGGGGCCATGTCACAGTGGGCAGCAGGTCAGTAGTGGCCACGTCACTGTGGGGCCATGTCACAGTGTGCAGCAGGTCAGGGATGGCCATGTCACTGTGAGCAACAGGCCACTGGTTGCCATGTCACTGTGGGGGCTATGTCACAGTGGGCAGCAGGTCAGTGGTGGCCATGTCACTATGGGGGCCATGTCACAGTGGGCAGCAGGTCAGTGGTGGCCCAAGTCACCGTGGGGCTATGTCACAGTGTGCAGCAGGTTAGTGGTGGCCATGTCACAGTGAGCAACAGGCCACTGGTTGCCATGTCACTGTGGGGGCTATGTCACAGTGGGCAGCAGGTCAGTGGTGGCCATGTCACTATGGGGGCCATGTCACAGTGGGCAGCAGGTCAGTGGTGGCCCAAGTCACCGTGGGGCTATGTCACAGTGTGCAGCAGGTTAGTGGTGGCCATGTCACAGTGAGCAACAGGCCACTGGTTGCCATGTCACTGTGGGGGCTATGTCACAGTGGGCAGCAGGTCAGTGGTGGCCATGTCACTCTGAGGTCATGTCACAGTGAGCAACAGGCCACTGGTTGCCATGTCACTGTGGGGGCTATGTCACAGTGGGCAGCAGGTCAGTGGTGGCCGTGTCACTATGGGGGCCATGTCACAGTGGGCAGCAGGTCAGTGGTGGCCATGTCACTGTGGGGGCCATGTCACAGGTGTCAGCGGGTCAGTGGTGGCCATGTCACTGTGAGGTCATGTCACAGTGTGCAGCAGGTCAGTGGTGGCCATGTCACAATGAGCAACAGTCCACTGGTTGCCATGTCACTGTGGGGGCCATGTCACAGTGGGCAGCAGGTCAGTAGTGGCCATGTCACTATGGGGGCCATGTCACAGTGGGCAGCAGGTCAGTGGTGGCCATGTCACTATGGAGGCTATGTCACATTGGGCAGCAGGTCAGTGGTGGCCATGTCACTGTGGGGGCCATGTCACAGTGGTCAACGGGTCAGTGGTGGCCATGTCACTGTGGGAGCCATGTGACTATGGGGGCCATGTCACAGTGGGCAGCAGGTCAGTTGTGGGCATGTCACTGTGGGGGCATATCACAGTGGTAAGCGGGTCAGTGGTGGCCATGTCACTGTAGGGGCCATGTCACAGGTGTCAGCGGGTCAGTGGTGGCCATGTCACTGTGAGGTCATGTCACAGTGTGCAGCAGGTCAGTGGTGGAAATGTCACTATGGGGGCCATGTCACAGTGGGCAGCAGGTCAGTAGTGGCCACGGCACTGTGGGGCCATGTCACAGTGTGCAGCAGTTCAGTGATGGCCATGTCACAGTGAGTAACAGGCCACTGGTTGCCATGTCACTGTGGGGGCTATGTCACAGTGGGCAGCAGGTCAGTGCTGGCCGTGTCACTATGGTGGCCATGTCACAGTGGGGAGCAGGTCAGTGGTGGCCATGTCACTATGGGGGCTATGTCACATTGGGCAGCAGGTCAGTGGTGGCCATGTCACTGTGAGGTCATGTCACAGTGTGCAGCAGGTCAGTGGTGGCCATGTCACAGTGAGCAACGGGCCACTGGTTGCCATGTCACTGTGGGGGCTATGTCACAGTGGGCAGCAGGTCAGTGGTGGCCATGTCACTATGTGGGCCATGTCACAGTGTGCAGCAGGTCAGTGGTGGCCATGTCACTATGGGGGCCATGTCACAGTGGGCAGCAGGTCAGTAGTGGCCACGTCACTGTGGGGCCATGTCACAGTGTGCAGCAGGTCAGGGATGGCCATGTCACAGTGAGCAACAGGCCTCTGGTTGCCATGTCACTGTGGGGGCTATGTCACAGTGGGCAGCAGGTCAGTGGTGGCCATGTCACTATGGGGGCCATGTCACAGTGGGCAGCAGGTCAGTGGTGGCCCAAGTCACCGTGGGGCTATGTCACAGTGTGCAGCAGGTTAGTGTGGCCATGTCACAGTGAGCAACAGGCCACTGGTTGCCATGTCACTGTGGGGGCTATGTCACAGTGGGCAGCAGGTCAGTGGTGGCCATGTCACTCTGAGGTCATGTCACAGTGAGCAACAGGCCACTGGTTGCCATGTCACTGTGGGGGCTATGTCACAGTGGGCAGCAGGTCAGTGGTGGCCGTGTCACTATGGGGGCCATGTCACAGTGGGCAGCAGGTCAGTGGTGGCCATGTCACTGTGGGGGCCATGTCACAGGTGTCAGCGGGTCAGTGGTGGCCATGTCACTGTGGGGGCTATGTCACAGTGTGCAGCAGGTCAGTGGTGGCCATGTCACAATGAGCAACAGTCCACTGGTGGCCATGTCACTGTGGTGACCAATCACAGCGGGCAGCAGGTCAGTGGTGGCCACGTCACTGTGGGGCCATGTGACAGTGGGCAGCATGTCAGTAGTGATGATGTTACTGTATGTGACATGTCACAGTGGGGAGCATGTCAGTGGTGGCAATGTCACTGTGAGGTCATGTCACAGTGTGCAGATGGTCAGTGGTGGCCATGTCACAGTGAGCAACAGGCCACTGGTTGCCATGTCACTGTGGGGGCTATGTCATAGTGGGCAGCAGGTCAGTGCTGGCCATGTCACAGTGAGCAACAGGCCACTGGTTGCCATGTCACTGTGGGGGCTATGTCCCAGTGGGTAGCAGATCAGTGGTGGCCATGTCACTATGGGGGCCATGTCACAGTGGGCTACAGGTCAGTGGTGGCCATGTCACTATGAGGGCCATATCACAGTGGGCAGCAGGTCAGTGGTGCCCAAGTCACTGTTGCGGCCATGTCACAGTGGGCAGCAGGTCAGTGGTGGCCATGTCACTATGCGGGCCATGTCACAGTGAGCAGCAGGTCAGTAGTGGCCACGTCACTGTGGGGCCATGTCACAGTGGGCAGCAGGTCAGTGGTGGCCATGTCACTATGGGGGCCATGTCACAGTGGGCAGCAGGTCAGTGGTGGCCATGTCACTGTGAGGTCATGTCACAGTGTGCAGCAGGACAGTGGTGGCCATGTCACAGTGAGCAACAGGCCACTGCTTGCCATGTCACTGTGGGGGCTATGTCACAGTCGGCAGCAGGTCAATGGTGGCCATGTCACTATGGGCGACATGTCACAGTGTGCAGCAGGTCAGTGGTGGCCATGTCACAGTGAGCAACAGGCCACTGGTTGCCATGTCACTGTGGGGGCTATGTCACAGTGGGCAGCAGGTCAGTGGTGGCCATGTCACTATGGGGGCCATGTCACAGTGTGCAGCAGGTCAGTGGTGGCCATGTCACTGTGGGGGCCATGTCAGAGTGGTCAGCGGGTCAGTGGTGGCCATGTCACTGTGGGGGCCATGTCACAGGTGTAAGCGGGTCAGTGGTGGCCATGTCACTGTGAGGTCATGTCACAGTGGGCAGCAGATCAGTTGTGGGCATGTCACAATGAGCAACAGTCCACTGGTGGCCATGTCACTGTGCTGGCCAGTCACAGTGGGCAGCAGGTCAGTGGTGGCCATGTCACTATGGGGGCTATGTCACATTGGGCAGCAGGTCAGTGGTGGCCATGTCACTGTGAGGTCATGTCACAGTGTGCAGCAGGTCAGTGGTGGCCATGTCACTATGTGGGCCATGTCCCAGAGGGCAGCAGGTCAGTGGTGGCCATGTCACTATGGGGGCCATGTCACAGTGGGCAGCAGGTCAGTGATGGCCATGTCACAATGAGCAACAGGCCACTGGTTGCCATGTCACTGTTGGGGCCATGTCACAGTGGGGAGCAGGTCAGTGGTGGCCATGTCACTATGGGGGCCATGTCACAGTGCGCAGCAGATCAGTGGTGCCCAAGTCACTGTGGGGCTATGTCACAGTTGTCAGCGGATCAGTAGTGGCCATGTCACTGTTGGGGCCATGTCACAGTGGGCAGCAGGTCAGTGGTGGCCATGTCACTATGGGGGCCATGTCACTGTGGGCAGCAGGTCAGTAGTGGCCACGTCACTGTGGGGCCATGTCACAGTGTGCAGCAGGTCAGTGATGGCCATGTCACAGTGAGCAACAGGCCACTGGTTGCCAAGTCACTGTGGGGGCTATGTCACAGTGGGCAGCAGGTCAGTGCTGGCCATGTCACTATGGGGGCCATGTCACAGTGGGCAGCAGGTCAGTGATGGCCATGTCACAGTGAGTAACAGGCTACTGGTTGCCATGTCACTGTTGGGGCCATGTCACAGTGGGCAGCAGGTCACTGGTGGCCATGTCACTATGGGGGCTATGTCACATTGGGCATCAGGTCAGTGCTGGCCATGTCACTATGGGGTCCATGTCACAGTGTGCAGCAGGTCAGTGGCGGCCATGTCACAGTGAGAAACAGGCCACTGGTTGCCATGTCACTGTGGGGGCTATGTCACAGTGGGCAGCAGGTCAGTGATGGCCGTGTCACTATGGAGGCTATGTCACATTGGGCAGCAGGTCAGTGGTGGCCATGTCACTGTGGGGGCCATGTCACAGTGGTCAACGGGTCAGTGGTGGCCATGTCACTGTGGGAGCCATGTGACTATGGGGGCCATGTCACAGTGGGCAGCAGGTCAGTTGTGGGCATGTCACTGTGGGGCCATGTCACAGTGTGCAGCAGTTCAGTGATGGCCATGTCACAGTGAGTAACAGGCCACTAGTTGCCATGTCACTGTGGGGGCTATGTCACAGTGGGCAGCAGGTCAGTGGTGGCCATGTCACTATGGGGGGCATGTCACAGTGGGCAGCAGGTCAGTGGTGGCCCAAGTCACTGTGGGGCTATGTCACAGTGTGCAGCAGGTTAGTGGTGGCCATGTCACAGTGAGCAACAGGCCACTGGTTGCCATGTCACTGTGGGGGCTATGTCACAGTGTGCAGCAGGTCAGTGGTGGCCATGTCACTCTGAGGTCATGTCACAGTGAGCAACAGGCCACTGGTTGCCATGTCACTGTGGGGGCTATGTCACAGTGGGCAGCAGGTCAGTGGTGGCTGTGTCACTATGGGGGCCATGTCACAGTGGGCAGCAGGTCAGTGGTGGCCATGTTACTATGGGGGCCATGTCACAGTGGGCAGCAGGTCAGTAGTGGCCACGTCACTGTGGGGCCATGTCACAGTGTGCAGCAGGTCAGTTATGGCCATGTCACAGTGAGCAACAGGCCACTGGTTGCCATGTCACTGTGGGGGCTATGTCACAGTGGGCAGCAGGTCAGTGGTGACCATGTCATTATGGGGGCCATGTCACAGTGGGCAGCAGGTCAGTGGTGCCCAAGTCACTGAGGGGCTATGTCACAGTGCGGAGAAGGTCAGTGGTGGCCATGTCACTATGGGGGCCATGTCACAGTGGGCAGCAGGTCAATGGTGGCCATGTCACTATGGGGGCTATGTCACAGTGTGCAGCAGTTCAGTGATGGTCATGTCACAGTGAGTAACAGGCCACTGGTTGCCATGTCACTGTGGCGGCTATGTCACAGTGGGCAGCAGGTCAGTAGTGGCCACGTCACTGTGGGGCCATGTCACAGTGTGCAGCAGGTCAGTGATGGCCATGTCACAGTGAGCAACAGGCCACTGGTTGCTATGTCACTGTGGGGGCTATGTCACAGTGGGCAGCAGGTCAGTGGTGGCCATGTCACTATGGGGGGCATGTCACAGTGGTCAGCGGGTCAGTGGTGGCCATGTCACTGTTGGGGCCATGTCACAGTGGGCAGCAGGTCAATGGTGGCCATGTCACTATGGGGGACATGTCACAGTGTGCAGCAGGTCAGAGGTGGCCATGTCACAGTGAGCAACAGGCCACTGGTTGCCATGTCACTGTGGGGGCTATGTCACAGTGGGCAGCAGTTCAGTGCTGGCCATGTCACAGTGAGCAACAGGCCACTGGTTGGCAAGTCTCTGTGGGGGCTATGTCACAGTGCGCATCAGGTCAGTGATGGCCATGTCACAGTGAGCAACAGGCCACTCGTTGCCATGTCACTGTAGGGGCTATGTCACAGTGTGTAGCAGGTCAGTGGTTGCCATGTCACTATGGGGGCCATGTCACAGTGGGCTACAGGTCAGTGGTGGCCATGTCAGTATGGAGGCCATGTCACAGTGGGCAGCAGGTCAGTAGTGGCCACGTCACTGTGGGGCCATGTCACAGTGTGCAGCAGGTCAGTGATGGCCATGTCACAGTGAGTAACAGGCTACTGGTTGCCGTGTCACTGTGGGGGCTATGTCACAGTGGGCAGCAGGTCAGTGGTGGCCATGTCACTATGGGGGCCATGTCACAGTGGGCAGCAGGTCAGTGGTGGCCATGTCACTATGGGGGCCATGTCACAGTGGGCAGCAGGTCAGTTGTGGCCATCTCAATGTGGGGGCCATGTCACAGTGTGCAGCAGGTCAGTGGTGGCCATGTCACTGTGGGGCCATGTCACAGGTGTAAGCGTATCAGTGGTGGCCATGTCACTGTGAGGTCATGTCACAGTGGGCAGCAGATCAGTTGTGGGCATGTCACAATGAGCAACAGTCCACTGGTGGCCATGTCACTGTGCTGGCCAGTCACAGTGGGCAGCAGGTCAGTGATGGCCATGTCACAGTGAGTAACAGGCCACTGGTTGCCATGTCACTGTGGGGGCTATGTCACAGTGGGCAGCAGGTCAGTGCTGGCCATGTCACTATGGGGGCCATGTCACGGTGCGCAGCAGGTCAGTGGTGGCCTTGTCACTATGGGGGCTATGTCACATTGGGCAGCAGGTCAGTGGTGGCCATGTCACTGTGAGGTCATGTCACAGTGTTCAGCAGGTCAGTGGTGGCCATGTCACTATGGGGGCCATGTCCCAGAGGGTAGCAGGTCAGTGGTGGCCATGTCACTATGGGGGCCATGTCACAGTGGGCAGCAGGTCAGGGATGGCCATGTCACAATGAGCAACAGGCCACTGGTTGCCATGTCACTGTTGGGGCCATGTCACAGTGGGGAGCAGGTCAGTGGTGGCCATGTCACTATGGGGGCCATGTCACAGTGCGCAGCAGATCAGTGGTGCCCAAGTCACTGTGGGGCTATGTCACAGTGGTCAGCGGATCAGTAGTGGCCATGTCACTGTTGGGGCCATGTCACAGTGGGCAGCAGGTCAGTGGTGGCCATGTCACTATGGGGGCCATGTCACTGTGGGCAGCAGGTCAGTAGTGGCCACGTCACTGTGGGGCTATGTCACAGTGTGCAGCAGGTCAGTGATGGCCATGTCACAGTGAGCAACAGGCCACTGGTTGCCAAGTCACTGTGGGGGCTATGTCAGAGTGGGCAGCAGGTCAGTGGTGGCCATGTCACTATGGGGGCCATGTCACAGTGGGCAGCAGGTCAGTGATGGCAATGTCACAGTGAGCAACAGGCCACTGGTTGCCATGTCACTGTGGGGGCTATGTCACAGTGGGTAGCAGGTCAGTGGTGGCCATGTCACTATGGGGGCCATGTCACAGTGGGCTACAGGTCAGTGGTGGCCATGTCACTATGGGGGCCATGTCACAGTGTGCAGCAGGTCAGTGGTGGCCATGTCACTGTGAGGTCATGTCACAGTGTGCAGCAGGTCAGTGGTGGCAGTGTCACTATGGGGGCCATGTCACAGTGGGCAGCATGTCAGTAGTGGCCACGTCACTGTGGGGCCATGTCACAGTGTGCAGCAGGTCAGTGATGGCCATGTTACAGTGAGCAACAGGCCAGTGGTTGCCATGACACTGTGGGGGCTATGTCACAGTGGGCAGCAGGTCAGTGGTGGCTATGTCACTATGGTGGCCATGTCACAGTGGGCAGCAGGTCAGTGATGGCCATGTCACAGTGAGCAACAGGCCACTGGTTGCCATGTCACTGTGGGGGCAATATCACAGTGGGCAGCAGGTCAGTGGTGGCCATGTCACTATGGGGGCCATGTCACAGTGGGCAGCAGGTCAGTGGTGCCCAAGTCACTGTGGGGCTATGTCACAGTGGTCAGCGGATCAGTAGTGGCCATGTCACTGTTGGGGCCATGTCACAGTGGGCAGCAGGTCAGTGGTGGCCATGTCACTATGGGGGCCATGTCACTGTGGGCAGCAGGTCAGTAGTGGCCACGTCACTGTGGGGCCATGTCACAGTGTGCAGCAGGTCAGTGATGGCCATGTCACAGTGAGCAACAGGCCACTGGTTGCCAAGTCACTGTGGGGGCTATGTCACAGTGGGCAGCAGGTCAGTGCTGGCCATGTCACTATGGGGGCCATGTCACAGTGGGCAGCAGGTCAGTGATGGCCATGTCACAGTGAGTAACAGGCTACTGGTTGCCATGTCACTGTTGGGGCCATGTCACAGTGGGCAGCAGGTCACTGGTGGCCATGTCACTATGGGGGCTATGTCACATTGGGCATCAGGTCAGTGCTGGCCATGTCACTATGGGGTCCATGTCACAGTGTGCAGCAGGTCAGTGGCGGCCATGTCACAGTGAGAAACAGGCCACTGGTTGCCATGTCACTGTGGGGGCTATGTCACAGTGGGCAGCAGGTCAGTGATGGCCGTGTCACTATGGAGGCTATGTCACATTGGGCAGCAGGTCAGTGGTGGCCATGTCACTGTGGGGGCCATGTCACAGTGGTCAACGGGTCAGTGGTGGCCATGTCACTGTGGGAGCCATGTGACTATGGGGGCCATGTCACAGTGGGCAGCAGGTCAGTTGTGGGCATGTCACTGTGGGGGCCATATCACAGTGGTAAGCGGGTCAGTGGTGGCCATGTCACTGTAGGGGCCATGTCACAGGTGTCAGCGGGTCAGTGGTGGCCATGTCACTGTGAGGTCATGTCACAGTGTGCAGCAGGTCAGTGGTGGAAATGTCACTATGGGGGCCATGTCACAGTGGGCAGCAGGTCAGTAGTGGCCACGTCACTGTGGGGCCATGTCACAGTGTGCAGCAGTTCAGTGATGGCCATGTCACAGTGAGTAACAGGCCACTAGTTGCCATGTCACTGTGGGGGCTATGTCACAGTGGGCAGCAGGTCAGTGATGGCCGTGTCACTATGGTGGCCATGTCACAGTGGGGAGCAGGTCAGTGGTGGCCATGTCACTATCGGGGCTATGTCACATTGGGCAGCAGGTCAGTGGTGGCCATGTCACTGTGAGGTCATGTCACAGTGTGCAGCAGGTCAGTGGTGGCCATGTCACAGTGAGCAACGGGCCACTGGTTGCCATGTCACTGTGGGGGCTATGTCACAGTGGGCAGCAGGTCAGTGGTGGCCATGTCACTATGTGGGCCATGTCACAGTGTGCAGCAGGTCAGTGGTGGCCATGTCACTATGGGGGCCATGTCACAGTGGGCAGCAGGTCAGGGATGGCCATGTCACAGTGAGCAACAGGCCACTGGTTGCCATGTCACTGTGGGGGCTATGTCACAGTGGGCAGCAGGTCAGTGGTGGCCATGTCACTATGGGGGGCATGTCACAGTGGGCAGCAGGTCAGTGGTGGTCCAAGTCACTGTGGGGCTATGTCACAGTGTGCAGCAGGTTAGTTGTGGCCATGTCACAGTGAGCAACAGGCCACTGGTTGCCATGTCACTGTGGGGGCTATGTCACAGTGGGCAGCAGGTCAGTGGTGGCCATGTCACTCTGAGGTCATGTCACAGTGAGCAACAGGCCACTGGTTGCCATGTCACTGTGGGGGCTATGTCACAGTGGGCAGCAGGTCAGTGGTGGCCGTGTCACTATGGGGGCCATGTCACAGTGGGCAGCAGGTCAGTAGTGGCCACGTCACTGTGGGGCCATGTCACAGTGTGCAGCAGGTCAGTTATGGCCATGTCACAGTGAGCAACAGGCCACTGGTTGCCATGTCACTGTGGGGGCTATGTCACAGTGGGCAGCAGGTCAGTGGTGCCCAAGTCACTGAGGGGCTATGTCACAGTGCGGAGAAGGTCAGTGGTGGCCATGTCACTATGGGGGCCATGTCACAGTGGGCAGCAGGTCAATGGTGGCCATGTCACTATGGGGGCTATGTCACAGTGTGCAGCAGTTCAGTGATGGCCATGTCACAGTGAGTAACAGGCCACTGGTTGCCATGTCACTGTGGCGGCTATGTCACAGTGGGCAGCAGGTCAGTAGTGGCCACGTCACTGTGGGGCCATGTCACAGTGTGCAGCAGGTCAGTGATGACCATGTCACAGTGAGCAACAGGCCACTGGTTGCCATGTCACTGTGGGGGCTATGTCACAGTGGGCAGCAGGTCAGTGGTGGCCATGTCACTATGGGGGGCATGTCACAGTGGTCAGCGAGTCAGTGGTGGCCATGTCACTGTTGGGGCCATGTCACAGTGCGGAGCAGGTCAGTGGTGGCCATGTCACTATGGGGGCCATGTCACAGTGCGCAGCAGATCAGTGGTGCCCAAGTCACTGTGGGGCTATGTCACAGTGGTCAGTGGATCAGTAGTGGCCATGTCACTGTTGGGGCCATGTCACAGTGGGCAGCAGGTCAGTGGTGGCCATGTCACTATGGGGGCCATGTCACTGTGGGCAGCAGGTCAGTAGTGGCCACGTCACTGTGGGGCTATGTCACAGTGTGCAGCAGGTCAGTGATGGCCATGTCACAGTGAGCAACAGGCCACTGGTTGCCAAGTCACTGTGGGGGCTATGTCACAGTGGGCAGCAGGTCAGTGCTGGCCATGTCACTATGGGGGCCATGTCACAGTGGGCAGCAGGTCAGTGATGGCCATGTCACAGTGAGCAAGAGGCCACTGGTTGCCATGTCACTGTGGGGGCTATGTCACAGTGGGTAGCAGGTCAGTGGTGGCCGTGTCACTATGGGGGCCATGTCACAGTGGGCTACAGGTCAGTGGTGGCCATGTCACTATGGGGGCCATGTCACAGTGTGCAGCAGGTCAGTGATGGCCATGTCACTATGGGGGCCATGTCACAGTGTGCAGCAGGTCAGTGGTGGCCATGTCACTGTGAGGTCATGTCACAGTGTGCAGCAGGTCAGTGGTGGCAGTGTCACTATGGGGGCCATGTCACAGTGGGCAGCATGTCAGTAGTGGCCACGTCACTGTGGGGCCATGTCACAGTGTGCAGCAGGTCAGTGATGGCCATGTTACAGTGAGCAACAGGCCAGTGGTTGCCATGTCACTGTGGGGGCTATGTCACAGTGGGCAGCAGGTCAGTGGTGGCCATGTCACTATGGGGGCCATGTCACAGTGGGCAGCAGGTCAGTGGTGCCCAAGTCACTGTGGTGCTATGTCACAGTGGTCAGCAGGTCAGTAGTGGCCATGTCACTGTTGGGGCCATGTCACAGTGGGCAGCAGGTCAGTGGTGGCCATGTCACTATGGGGGCCATGTCACAGTGGGCAGCAGGTCAGTAGTGGCCTCGTCACTGTGGGGCCATGTCACAGTGTGCAGCAAGTCAGTGATGGCCATGTCACAGTGAGCAACAGGCCACTGGTTGCCATGTCACTGTTGGGTCTATGTCACAGTGGGCAGCAGGTCAGTGGTGGCCATGTCACTATGGGGGCCATGTCACAGTGGGCAGCAGGTCAGTGGTGGCCATGTCACTATGGGGGCTATATCACATTGGGCAGCAGGTCTGTGGTGGCCATGTCACTGTGAGGTCATGTCACAGTGTGCAGCAGGTCAGTGGTGGCAATGTCACTATGGGGGCCATGTCACAGTGGGCAGCAGGTCAGTAGTGGCCACGTCACTGTGGGGCCATGTCACAGTGTGCAGCAGGTCAGTGATGGCGATGTCACAGTGAGTAACAGGCCACTGGTTGCCATGTCACTGTGGGGGATATGTCACAGTGGGCAGCAGGTCAGTGGTGCCCAAGTCACTGTGGGGCTATGTCACAGTGGGCAGCAGGTCAGTGGTGGCCATGTCACTATGGGGGCCATGTCACAGTGGGCAGCAGGTCAGTGATGGCCATGTCACTGTGAGGTCATGTCACAGTGTGCAGCAGGACAGTGGTGGCCATGTCACAGTGAGCAACAGGCCACTGCTTGCCATGTCACTGTGGGGGCTATGTCACAGTGGGCAGCAGGTCAGTGCTGGCCATGTCACTATGGGGGCCATGTCACAGTGGGCAGCAGGTCAGTTGTGGCCATGTCAATGTGGGGGCCATGTCACAGTGGTCAGCGGGTCAGTGGTGGCCATGTCACTGTGGGGCCATGTCACACGTGTAAGCGGGTCAGTGGTGGCCATGTCACTGTGAGGTCATGTCACAGTGGGCAGCAGATCAGTTGTGGGCATGTCACAATGAGCAACAGTCCACTGGTGGCCATGTCACTGTGCTCGCCAGTCACAGTGGGCAGCAGGTCAGTGATGGCCATGTCACAGTGAGCAACAGGCCACTGGTTGCCATGTCACTGTGGGGGCTATGTCACAGTGGGCAGCAGGTCAGTGCTGGCCATGTCACTATGGGGGCCATGTCACAGTGCGCAGCAGGTCAGTGGTGGCCATGTCACTATGGGGGCTATGTCACATTGGGCAGCAGGTCAGTGGTGGCCATGTCACTGTGAGGTCATGTCACAGTGTGCAGCAGGTCAGTGGTGGCCATGTCAATATGTGGGCCATGTCCCAGAGGGCAGCAGGTCAGTGGTGGCCATGTCACTATGGGGGCCATGTCACAGTGGGCAGCAGGTCAGTGATGGCCATGTCACAATGAGCAACAGGCCACTGGTTGCCATGTCACTGTTGGGGCCATGTCACAGTGGGGAGCAGGTCAGTGGTGGCCATGTCACTATGGGGGCCATGTCACAGTGCGCAGCAGATCAGTGGTGCCCAAGTCACTGTGGGGCTATGTCACAGTGGTCAGCGGATCAGTAGTGGCCATGTCACTGTTGGGGCCATGTCACAGTGGGCAGCAGGTCAGTGGTGGCCATGTCACTATGGGGGCCATGTCACTGTGGGCAGCAGGTCAGTAGTGGCCACGTCACTGTGGGGCCATGTCACAGTGTGCAGCAGGTCAGTGATGGCCATGTCACAGTGAGTAACAGGCTACTGGTTGCCATGTCACTGTTGGGGCCATGTCACAGTGGGCAGCAGGTCAGTGCTGGCCATGTCACTATGGGGGCCATGTCACAGTGGGCAGCAGGTCAGTGATGGCCATGTCACAGTGAGTAACAGGCTACTGGTTGCCATGTCACTGTTGGGGCCATGTCACAGTGGGCAGCAGGTCACTGGTGGCCATGTCACTATGGGGGCTATGTCACATTGGGCATCAGGTCAGTGCTGGCCATGTCACTATGGGGTCCATGTCACAGTGTGCAGCAGGTCAGTGGTGGCCATGTCACAGTGAGAAACAGGCCACTGGTTGCCATGTCACTGTGGGGCCATGTCACAGTGGGCAGCAGGTCAGTAGTGGCCATGTCACTATGGGGGCCATGTCACAGTGGGCAGCAGGTCAGTGGTGGCCATGTCACTATGGAGGCTATGTCACATTGGGCAGCAGGTCATTGGTGGCCATGTCACTGTGGGGGCCATGTCACAGTGGTCAACGGGTCAGTGGTGGCCATGTCACTGTGGGAGCCATGTGACTATGGGGGCCATGTCACAGTGGGCAGCAGGTCAGTTGTGGGCATGTCACTGTGGGGGCCATATCACAGTGGTAAGCGGGTCAGTGGTGGCCATGTCACTGTAGGGGCCATGTCACAGGTGTCAGCGGGTCAGTGGTGGCCATGTCACTGTGAGGTCATGTCACAGTGTGCAGCAGGTCAGTGGTGGAAATGTCACTATGGGGGCCATGTCACAGTGGGCAGCAGGTCAGTAGTGGCCACGTCACTGTGGGGCCATGTCACAGTGTGCAGCAGTTCAGTGATGGCCATGTCACAGTGAGTAACAGGCCACTAGTTGCCATGTCACTGTGGGGGCTATGTCACAGTGGGCAGCAGGTCAGTGCTGGCCGTGTCACTATGGTGGCCATGTCACAGTGGGGAGCAGGTCAGTGGTGGCCATGTCACTATGGGGGCTATGTCACATTGGGCAGCAGGTCAGTGGTGGCCATGTCACTGTGAGGTCATGTCACAGTGTGCAGCAGGTCAGTGGTGGCCATGTCACAGTGAGCAACGGGCCACTGGTTGCCATGTCACTGTGGGGGCTATGTCACTGTGGGCAGCAGGTCAGTGGTGGCCATGTCACTATGTGGGCCATGTCACAGTGTGCAGCAGGTCAGTGGTGCCCAAGTCACTATGGGGGCCATGTCACAGTGGGCAGCAGGTCAGTAGTGGCCACGTCACTGTGGGGCCATGTCACAGTGTGCAGCAGGTCAGGGATGGCCATGTCACAGTGAGCAACAGGCCACTGGTTGCCATGTCACTGTGGGGGCTATGTCACAGTGGGCAGCAGGTCAGTGGTGGCCATGTCACTATGGGGGGCATGTCACAGTGGGCAGCAGGTCAGTGGTGGCCATGTCACTATGGGGGCCATGTCACAGTGGGCTACAGGTCAGTGGTGGCCATGTCACTATGGAGGCCATGTCACAGTGGGCAGCAGGTCAGTAGTGGCCACGTCACTGTGGGGCTATGTCACAGTGTGCAGCAGGTCAGTGATGGCCATGTCACAGTGAGTAACAGGCTACTGGTTGCCATGTCACTGTGGGGGCTATGTCACAGTGGGCAGCAGGTCAGTGGTGGCCATGTCACTATGGGGGCCATGTCACAGTGGGCAGCAGGTCAGTGCTGGCCATGTCACTATGGGGGCCATGTCACAGTGGGCAGCAGGTCAGTGGTGGCCATGTCACTATGGGGGCCATGTCACAGTGGGCAGCAGGTCAGTTGTGGCCATCTCAATGTGGGGGCCATGTCACAGTGGTCAGCGGGTCAGTGGTGGCCATGTCACTGTGGGGCCATGTCACAGGTGTAAGCGGATCAGTGGTGGCCATGTCACTGTGAGGTCATGTCACAGTGGGCAGCAGATCAGTTGTGGGCATGTCACAATGAGCAACAGTCCACTGGTGGCCATGTCACTGTGCTGGCCAGTCACAGTGGGCAGCAGGTCAGTGATGGCCATGTCACAGTGAGTAACAGGCCACTGGTTGCCATGTCACTGTGGGGGCTATGTCACAGTGGGCAGCAGGTCAGTGCTGGCCATGTCACTATGGGGGCCATGTCACAGTGCGCAGCAGGTCAGTGGTGGCCATGTCACTATGGGGGCTATGTCACATTGGGCAGCAGGTCAGTGGTGGCCATGTCACTGTGAGGTCATGTCACAGTGTGCAGCAGGTCAGTGGTGGCCATGTCACTATGGGGGCCATGTCACAGTGGGCAGCAGGTCAGTGATGGCCATGTCACAATGAGCAACAGGCCACTGGTTGCCATGTCACTGTTGGGGCCATGTCACAGTGGGCAGCAGGTCAGTGGTGCCCAAGTCACTGTGGGGCTATGTCACAGTGGTCAGCGGATCAGTAGTGGCCATGTCACTGTTGGGGCCATGTCACAGTGGGCAGCAGGTCAGTGGTGGCCATGTCACTATGGGGGCCATGTCACTGTGGGCAGCAGGTCAGTAGTGGCCACGTCACTGTGAGCAACAGGCCACTGGTTGCCAAGTCACTGTGGGGGCTATGTCAGAGTGGGCAGCAGGTCAGTGGTGGCCATGTCACTATGGGGGCCATGTCACAGTGGGCAGCAGGTCAGTGATGGCCATGTCACAGTGAGCAACAGGCCACTGGTTGCCATGTCACTGTGGGGGCTATGTCACAGTGGGTAGCAGGTCAGTGGTGGCCATGTCACTATGGGGGCCATGTCACAGTGGGCTACAGGTCAGTGGTGGCCATGTCACTATGGGGGCCATGTCACAGTGGGCAGCACGTCAGTAGTGGCCACGTCACTGTGGGGTCATGTCACAGTGTGCAGCAGGTCAGTGATGGCCATGTCACAGTGAGTAACAGGCTACTGGTTGCCATGTCACTGTGGGGGCTATGTCACAGTGGGCAGCAGGTCAGTGGTGGCCATGTCACTATGGGGGCCATGTCACAGTGGGCAGCAGGTCAGTGCTGGCCATGTCACTATGGGGGCCATATCACAGTGGGCAGCAGGTCAGTGGTGCCCAAGTCACTGTGGGGCTATGTCACAGTGGTCAGCGGGTCAGTGGTGGCCATGTCACTGTTGGGGCCATGTCACAGTGGGCAGCAGGTCAGTGGTGGCCATGTCATTATGGGGGCCATGTCACAGTGAGCAGCAGGTCAGTAGTGGCCACGTCACTGTGGGGCCATGTCACAGTGGGCAGCAGGTCAGTGGTGGCCATGTCACTATGGGGGCCATGTCACAGTGGGCAGCAGGTCAGTTTTGGCCATGTCACTATGGGGGCCATGTCACAGTGGGCAGCAGGTCAATGGTGGCCATGTCACTATAGGGGCTATGTCACATTGGGCAGCAGGTCAGTGGTGGCCATGTCACTGTGAGGTCATGTCACAGTGTGCAGCAGGACAGTGGTGGCCATGTCACAGTGAGCAACAGGCCACTGGTTGCCATGTCACTGTGGGGGCTATGTCACAGTGGGCAGCAGGTCAGTGGTGGCCATGTCACTATGGGGGCCATGTCACAGTGGGCAGCAGGTCAGTGGTGGCCATGTCACTATGGGGGCCATGTCACAGTGGGCAGCAGGTCAGTGGTGGCCATGTCACTATGGGGGCCATGTCATAGTGGGCAGCAGGTCAGTGGTGGCCATGTCACTATGGGGGCCATGTCACAGTGGGCAGCAGGTCAGTGGTGGCCATGTCACTATGGGTGCCATGTCACAGTGTGCAGCAGGTCAGTGATGGCCATGTCACAGTGAGCAACAGGCCACTGGTTGCCATGTCACTGTGGGGGCTATGTCACAGTCGGCAGCAGGTCAGTGGAGCCCAAGTCACTGTGGGGCTATGTCACAGTGGTCAGCAGGTCAGTGGTGGCCATGTCACTATGGGGGCCATGTCACAGTGAGCAGCAGGTCTGTGGTGGCCATGTCACTATGGGGGCCATGTCACAGTGAGCAGCAGGTCAGTAGTGGCCACGTCACTGTGGGGCTATGTCACAGTGTGCAGCAGGTCAGTGATGGCCATGTCACTATGGCGTCCATGTCACAGTGGGCAGCAGGTCAATGGTGGCCATGTCACTATGGGGGCCATGTCACAGTGGGCAGCAGGTCAGTGGTGGCCATGTCACTGTGAGGTCATGTCACAGTGTGCTGCAGGTCAGTGGTGGCCATGTCACAGTGAGCAACAGGCCACTGCTTGCAATGTCACTGTGGGGGCTATGTCACAGTGGGCAGCAGGTCAGTGGTGGCCATGGCACTATGGGGGCCATGTCACAGTGGGCAGCAGGTCAGTGGTGGCCATGTCACTATGGGGGCCATGTCACAGTGGGCAGCAGGTCAGTAGTGGCCACGTCACTGTGGGGCCATGTCACAGTGTGCAGCAGGTCAGTGATGGCCATGTCACAGTGAGCAACAGGCCACTGGTTGCCATGTCACTGTGGGGGCTATGTCACAGTGGGCAGCAGGTCAGTGCTGGCCATGTCACTATGGTGGCCATGTCACAGTGGGGAGCAGGTCAGTGGTGGCCATGTCACTATGGGGGATATGTCACATTGGGCAGCAGGTCAGTGGTGGCCATGTCACTGTGAGGTCATGTCACAGTGTGCAGCAGGTCAGTGGTGGCCATGTCACAGTGAGCAACAGGCCACTGGTTGCCATGTCACTGTGGGGGCTATGTCACAGTGGGCAGCAGGTCAGTTGTGGCCATGTCACTATGGAGGCCATGTCACAGTGGGCAGCAGGTCAGTGATGGCCATGTCACAGTGAGTAACAGGCTACTGGTTGCCATGTCACTGTGGGGGCTATGTCACAGTGGGCAGCAGGTCAGTGGTGGCCATGTCACTATGGGGGCCATGTCACAGTGGGCATCAGGTCAGTGCTGGCCATGTCACTATGGGGGCCATGTCACAGTGGGCAGCAGGTCAGTGGTGGCCATGTCACTATGGGGGCCATGTCACAGTGGGCAGCAGGTCAGTGATGGCCATGTCACAGTGAGCAACAGGCCACTGGTTGCCAAGTCACTGTGGGGGCTATGTCACAGTGGGCAGCAGGTCAGTGCTGGCCATGTCACTCTGGGGGCCATGTCACAGTGTGCAGCAGGTCAGTGATGGCCATGTCACAGTGAGTAACAGGCTACTGGTTGCCATGTCACTGTGGGGGCTATGTCACAGTGGGCAGCAGGTCAGTGGTGGCCATGTCACTATGGGGGCCATGTCACAGTGGGCAGCAGGTCAGTGCTGGCCATGTCACTATGGGGGCCATGTCACAGTGGGCAGCAGGTCAGTGCTGGCCATGTCACTGTTGGGGCCATGTCACAGTGGGCAGCAGGTCAGTGATGGCCATGTCACAGTGAGCAACAGGCCACTGGTTGCCAAGTCACTGTGGGGCCTATGTCACAGTGGGCAGCAGGTCAGTGCTGGCCATGTCACTATGGGGGCCATGTCACAGTGGGCAGCAGGTCAGTGATGGCCATGTCACAGTGAGCAACAGGCCACTGGTTGCCATGTCACTGTGGGGGCTATGTCACAGTGGGTAGCAGGTCAGTGGTGGCCATGTCACTATGGGGGCCATGTCACAGTGGGCTACAGGTCAGTGGTGGCCATGTCACTATGGGGGCCATGTCACAGTGGGCAGCACGTCAGTAGTGGCCACGTCACTGTGGGGCCATGTCACAGTGTGCAGCAGGTCAGTGATGGCCATGTCACAGTGAGTAACAGGCTACTGGTTGCCATGTCACTGTGGGGGCTATGTCACAGTGGGCAGCAGGTCAGTGGTGGCCATGTCACTATGGGGGCCATGTCACAGTGGGCAGCAGGTCAGTGCTGGCCATGTCACTATGGGGGCCATATCACAGTGGGCAGCAGGTCAGTGGTGCCCAAGTCACTGTGGGGCTATGTCACAGTGGTCAGCGGGTCAGTGGTGGCCATGTCACTGTTGGGGCCATGTCACAGTGGGCAGCAGGTCAGTGGTGGCCATGTCACTATGGGGGCCATGTCACAGTGAGCAGCAGGTCAGTAGTGGCCACGTCACTGTGGGGCCATGTCACAGTGGGCAGCAGGTCAGTGGTGGCCATGTCACTATGGGGGCCATGTCACAGTGGGCAGCAGGTCAGTTTTGGCCATGTCACTATGGGGGCCATGTCACAGTGGGCAGCAGGTCAATGGTGGCCATGTCACTATGGGGGCTATGTCACATTGGGCAGCAGGTCAGTGGTGGCCATGTCACTGTGAGGTCATGTCACAGTGTGCAGCAGGACAGTGGTGGCCATGTCACAGTGAGCAACAGGCCACTGCTTGCCATGTCACTGTGGGGGCTATGTCACAGTGGGCAGCAGGTCATTGGTGGCCATGTCACTATGGGGGCCATGTCACAGTGTGCAGCAGGTCAGTGGTGGCCATGTCACTATGGGGGCCATGTCACAGTGGGCAGCAGGTCAGTGGTGGCCATGTCACTATGGGTGCCATGTCATAGTGGGCAGCAGGTCAGTGGTGGCCATGTCACTATGGGGGCCATGTCACAGTGGGCAGCAGGTCAGTGGTGGCCATGTCACTATGGGTGCCATGTCATAGTGGGCAGCAGGTCAGTAGTGGCCACGTCACTGTGGGGCCATGTCACAGTGTGCAGCAGGTCAGTGATGGCCATGTCACAGTGAGCAACAGGCCACTGGTTGCCATGTCACTGTGGGGGCTATGTCACAGTCGGCAGCAGGTCAGTGGAGCCCAAGTCACTGTGGGGCTATGTCACAGTGGTCAGCAGGTCAGTGGTGGCCATGTCACTATGGGGGCCATGTCACAGTGGGCAGCAGGTCAGTGGTGCCCAAGTCACTGTGGGGCTATGTCACAGTGGTCAGCGGGTCAGTGGTGGCCATGTCACTGTGGGGCTATGTCACAGTGAGCAGCAGGTCAGTGGTGGCCATGTCACTATGGGGGCCATGTCACAGTGAGCAGCAGGTCAGTAGTGGCCACGTCACTGTGGGGCTATGTCACAGTGTGCAGCAGGTCAGTGATGGCCATGTCACTATGGGGGCCATGTCACAGTGGGCAGCAGGTCAATGGTGGCCATGTCACTATGGGGGCCATGTCACAGTGTGCAGCAGGTCAGTGGTGGCCATGTCACAGTGAGCAACAGGCCACTGCTTGCCATGTCACTGTGGGGGCTATGTCACAGTGGGCAGCCGGTCAGTGGTGGCCATGACACTATGGGGGCCATGTCACAGTGGGCAGCAGGTCAGTAGTGGCCACGTCACTGTGGGGCCATGTCACAGTGTGCAGCAGGTCAGTGATGGCCATGTCACAGTGAGCAACAGGCCACTGGTTGCCATGTCACTGTGGGGGCTATGTCACAGTGGGCAGCAGGTCAGTGGTGGCCATGTCACTATGGGGGCCATGTCACAGTGGGCAGCATGTCAGTAATGTCCATGTCACTATGGGGGCCATGTCACAGTGTGAAGCAGGTCAGTGGTGGCCATGTCACTATGGGGACCATGTCACAGTGTGCAGCAGGTCAGTGATGGCCATGTCACAGTGAGTAACAGGCCACTGGTTGCCATGTCACTGCGGGGGCGAAGTCACAGTGGGCAGCAGGTCAGTTGTGGCCATGTCACTATTGTGGCCATGTCACAGTGGGCAGCAGGTCAGTGGTGGCCATGTCACTATGGGGGCTATGTCACATGGGGCAGCTGGTTAGTGGTGGGCATTTCACTGTAAGGTCATGTCTCAGTGAGCAGCAGGTCAGTGCTGGCCATGTCACAATGGGGGCCATGTCACAGTGGGCAGGACGTCAGTGGTGGCCATGTCACTATGGGGGCTATGTCACATTGGGCAGCAGGTCAGTGGTGGCCAGGTCACTGTGGGACTATTTCACAGTGGTCAGCAGGTCAGTGGTGGCCATGTCACTATGGGTGCTATGTCACATTGGGCAGCAGGTCAGTGGTGGCCATGTCACTGTGAGGTCATGTCACAGTGTGCAGCATGTCAGTGGTGGCCATGTCACAGTGAGCAATAGGCCACTGGTTGCCATGTCACTGTGGTGTCTATGTCACAGTGGGCAGCAGGTCAGTGGTGGCCATGTCACTATGGGGGCCATGTCACAGTGGGCAGCAAGTCAGTGGTGGCCATGTCACAGTGAGCAACAGGCCACTGGTTGCCATGTCACTGTGGTGTCTATGTCACAGTGGGCAGCAGGTCAGTGGTGGCCATGTCACTATGGGGGCCATGTCACAGTGTGCAGCAGGTCAGTGGTGGCCATGTCACAGTGAGCAACAGGCCACTGGTTGCCATGTCACTGTTGGGCCTATGTCACAGTGGGCAGCAGGTCAGTGCTGGCCATGTCACTATGGGGGCCATTTCACAGTGGGCAGCAGGTCAGTGGTGGCCATGTCACTATGGGGGCTATGTCAAATTGGGCAGCAGGTCAGTGGTGGCCATGTCACTGTGAGGTCATGTCACAGTGAGCAACAGGCCACTGGTTGCCATGTCACTGTGGGGGCTATGTCACAGTGGGCAGCAGGTCAGTGCTGGCCATGTCACTATGGGGGCCATGTCACAGTGGGCAGCAGGTCAGTGGTGGCCATGTCACTATGGGGGCCATGTCATAGTGGGCAGCAGGTCAGTGGTGGCCATGTCACTATGGGGGCCATGTCACAGTGGGCAGCAGGTCAGTGGTGGCCATGTCACTATGGGTGTCATGTCATAGTGGGCAGCAGGTCAGTAGTGGCCACGTCACTGTGGGGCCATGTCACAGTGTGCAGCAGGTCAGTGATGGCCATGTCACAGTGAGCAACAGGCCACTGGTTGCCATGTCACTGTGGGGGCTATGTCACAGTCGGCAGTAGGTCAGTGGAGCCCAAGTCACTGTGGGGCTATGTCACAGTGGTCAGCAGGTCAGTGGTGGCCATGTCACTATGGGGGCCATGTCACAGTGTGCAGCAGGTCAGTGGTGCCCAAGTCACTGTGGGGCTATGTCACAGTGGTCAGCGGGTCAGTGGTGGCCATGTCACTGTGGGGCTATGTCACAGTGAGCAGCAGGTCAGTGGTGGCCATGTCACTATGGGGGCCATGTCACAGTGGGCAGCAGGTCAGTAGTGGCCACGTCACTGTGGGGCTATGTCACAGTGTGCAGCAGGTCAGTGATGGCCATGTCACTATGGGGGCCATGTCACAGTGGGCAGCAGGTCAATGGTGGCCATGTCACTATGGGGGCCATGTCACAGTGGGCAGCAGGTCAGTGGTGGCCATGTCACTGTGAGGTCATGTCACAGTGTGCAGCAGGTCAGTGGTGGCCATGTCACAGTGAGCAACACGCCACTGCTTGCCATGTCACTGTGGGGGCTATGTCACAGTGGGCAGCAGGTCAGTGGTGGCCATGACACTATGGGGGCCATGTCACAGTGGGCAGCAGGTCAGTGGTGGCCATGTCACTATGGGGGCCATGTCACAGTGGGCAGCAGGTCAGTAGTGGCCACGTCACTGTGGGGCCATGTCACAGTGTGCAGCAGGTCAGTGATGGCCATGTCACAGTGAGCAACAGGCCACTGGTTGCCATGTCACTGTGGGGGCTATGTCACAGTGGGCAGCAGGTCAGTGGTGGCCATGTCACTATGGGGGCCATGTCACAGTGGGCAGCATGTCAGTAATGTCCATGTCACTATGGGGGCCATGTCACAGTGTGAAGCAGGTCAGTGGTGGCCATGTCACTATGGGGACCATGTCACAGTGTGCAGCAGGTCAGTGATGGCCATGTCACAGTGAGTAACAGGCCACTGGTTGCCATGTCACTGCGGGGGCGAAGTCACAGTGGGCAGCAGGTCAGTTGTGTCCATGTCACTATTGGGGCCGTGTCACAGTGGGCAGCAGGTCAGTGGTGGCCATGTCACTATGGGGGCTATTTCACAGTGGGCAGCTGGTTAGTGGTGGGCATTTCACTGTAAGGTCATGTCACAGTGTGCAGCAGGTCAGTGGTGGCCATGTCACAGTGAGCAATAGGCCACTCGTTGCCATGTCACTGTGGGGGCTATGTCACAGTGGGAAGCAGGTCAGTGCTGGCCATGTCACAATGGGGGCCATGTCACAGTGGGCAGGACGTCAGTGGTGGCCATGTCACTATGGGGGCTATGTCACATTGGGCAGCAGGTCAGTTGTGGCCATGTCACTATGGATCCATGTCACAGTGGGCAGCAGGTCAGTGGTGGCCATGTCACTATGGGTGCTATGTCACATTGGGCAGCAGGTCAGTGGTGGCCATGTCACTGTGAGGTCATGTCACAGTGTGCAGCATGTCAGTGGTGGCCATGTCACAGTGAGCAATAGGCCACTGGTTGCCATGTCACTGTGGTGTCTATGTCACAGTGGGCAGCAGGTCAGTGGTGGCCATGTCACTATGGGGGCCATGTCACAGTGGGCAGCAGGTCAGTAGTGGCCACGGCACTGTGGGGCCATGTCACAGTGTGCAGCAGGTCAGTGATGGCCATGTCACAGTGAGTAACAGGCCACTGGTTGCCATGTCACTGTGGGGACTAAGTCACAGTGGGCAGCAGGTCAGTTGTGGCCATGTCACTGTGAGGTCATGTCACAGTGGGCAGCAGGTCAGTGGTGGCCATGTCACTATGGGGGCTATGTCACTTTGGGCAGCAGGTCAGTGGTGGCCATGTCACTGTGAGGTCATGTCACAGTGGGCAGCAGGTCAGTGGTGGCCATGTCACAGTGAGCAAAAGGCCACTTATTGCCATGTCACTGTGGGGGCTATGTCACAGTGGGCAGCAAGTCAGTGGTGGCCATGTCACTATGTGGGCCATGTCACAGTGTGCAGCAGGTCAGTGGTGGCCATGTCACTATGGGGGCCATGTCACAGTGGGCAGCAGGTCAGTAGTGGCCACGTCACTGTGGGGCCATGTCACATTGTGCAGCAGGTCAGTGATGGCCATGTCACAGTGAGCAACAGGCCACTGGTTGCCATGTCACTGTGGGGGCTATGTCACAGTGTGCAGCAGGTCAGTGGTGGCCATGTCACTATGTGGGCTATGTCACAGTGGGCAGCAGGTCAGTGGTGGCCATGTCACTATGGGGGCCATGTCACAGTGGGCAGCAGGTCAGTAGTGGCCACGTCACTGTGAGGTCATGTCACAGTGTGCAGCAGGTCAGTGGTGGCCATGTCACTGTGAGGTCATGTCACAGTGTGCAGCAGGTCAGTGGTGGCCATGTCACAGTGAGCAACAGGCCACTTATTGCCATGTCACTCTGGGGGCTATATCACAGTGGGCAGCAGGTCAGTGCTGGCCATGTCACTATGGGGGCCATGTCAGAGTGGGCAGCAGGTCATTGGTGCCATGTCACAGTGAGCAACAGGCCACTGGTTGCCATGTCACTGTGGGGGCTATGTCACAGTCGGCAGCAGGTCAGTGGTGGCCATGTCACTATGGGAGCCATCTCACAATGGGCAGCAGGTCAGTCGTGGCCATGTCAATATGGGGGCCATGTCACAGTGGGCAGCAGGTCAGTAGTGGCCACGTCACTGTGGGGCCATGTCACAGTGTGCAGCAGGTCAGTGATGGCCATGTCACAGTGAGCAACAGGCCACTGGTTGCCATGTCACTGTGGGGGTTATGTCACAGTGGGCAGCAGGTCAGTGGTGGCCATGTCACTATGGGGGCCATGTCACAGTGGGCAGCAGGTCAGTAGTGGCCACGTCACTGTGGGGCCATGTCACAGTGTGCAGCAGGTCAGTGATGGCCATGTCACAGTGAGCAACAGGCCACTGGTTGCCATGTCACTGTGGGGGTTATGTCACAGTGGGCAGCAGGTCAGTGGTGGCCATGTCACTATGTGGGCCATGTCACAGTGGGCAGCAGGTCAGTAGTGGCCACGTCACTGTGGGGCCATGTCACAGTGTGCAGCAGGTCAGTGATGGCCATGTCACAGTGAGCAACAGGCCACTGGTTGCCATGTCACTGTGGGGGCTATGTCACAGTGGGCAGCAGGTCAGTGGTGGCCACGTCACTGTGGGGCCATGTCACAGTGAGCAACAGTCCACTGGTTGCCATGTCACTGTTGGGTCTATGTCACAGTGGGCAGCAGGTCAGTGCTGGCCATGTCACTATGGGGGCCATGTCACAGTGGGCAGCAGGTCAATGGTGGCCATGTCACTATGGGGGCTATGTCACATTGGGCAGCAGGTCAGTGGTGGCCATGACACTGTGAGGTCATGTCACAGTGGGCAGCAGGTCAGTGGTGCCAATGTCACTATGGGGGCCATGTCACAGTGGGCAGCAGGTCAGTAGTGGCCACGTCACTGTGGGGCCATGTCACAGTGTGCAGCAGGTCAGTGATGGCCATGTCACAGTGAGTAACAGGCCACTGGTTGCCATGTCACTGTGGGGGCTATGTCACAGTGGGCAGCAGGTCAGTGCTGGCCGTGTCACTATGGTGGCCATGTTACAGTGGGCAGCAGGTCAGTGGTGGCCATGTCACTATGGGGGCTATGTCACATTGGGCAGCAGGTCAGTGGTGGCCATGTCACTGTGAGGTCATGTCACAGTGTGCAGCAGGTCAGTGGTGGCCATGTCACAGTGAGTAACAGGCCACTGGTTGCCATGTCACTGTGGGGGCTATGTCACAGTGGGCAGCAGGTCAGTGCTGGCCGTGTCACTATGGTGGCCATGTCACAGTGGGCAGCAGGTCACTGGTGGCCATGTCACTATGGGGGCTATGTCACATTGGGCAGCAGGTCAGTGGTGGCCATGTCACTGTGAGGTCATGTCACAGTGTGCAGCAGGTCAGTGGTGGCCATGTCACAGTGAGCAACAGGCCACTTATTGCCATGTCACTGTTGGGTGTATGTCACAGTGGGCAGCAGGTCAGTGGTGGCCATGTCACTATGTGGGCCATGTCACAGTGTGCAGCAGGTCAGTGGTGGCCATGTCACTATGGGGGCCATGTCACAGTGGGCAGCAGGTCAGTGGTGGCCATGTCACTATGGGGGCCATGTCACAGTGGGCAGCAGGTCAATGGTGGCCATGTCACTATGGGGGCCATGTCACAGTGTGCAGCAGGTCAGTGGTGGCCATGTCACTATGGTGGCCATCTCACAGTGGGCAGCAGGTCAGTGGTGGCCATGTCACAGTGAGAAACAGGCCACTGGTTGCCATGTCACTGTGGGGGCTATGTCACAGTGGGCAGCAGGTCAGTGGTGCCCAAGTCACTGTGGGGCTATGTCACATTGGTCAGCATATCAGTGGTGGCCATATCACTGTGGGGGACATGTCACAGTGGGCAGCAGGTCAGTAGTGGCCACGTCACTGTGAGGCCATGTCACAGTGTCCAGCAGCTCAGTGATGGCCATGTCACACTGAGTAACAGGCCACTGGTGGCCATTTCACTGTGGGGGCTATGTCACAGTGGGCAGCAGGTCAGTTTTGGCCATGTCACTATGGTGGCCATGTCACAGTGGGCAGCAGGTCACTGGTGGCCATGTCACTATGGGGGCTATGTCACATTGGGCATCAGGTCAGTGCTGGCCATGTCACTATGGGGGCCATGTCACAGTGTGCAGCAGGTCAGTGGTGGCCATGTCACAGTGAGAAACAGGCCACTGGTTGCCATGTCACTGTGGGGGCTATGTCACAGTGGGCAGCAGGTCAGTTGTGGCCAATTATCTATGGGGCCATGTCACAGTGGGCTACAGGTCAGTGGTGCCCAAGTCACTGTGGGGCTAGGTCACAGTGGTCAGAGGGTCAGTGGTGGCCATGTGACTGTGGGGGCCATGTCACAGTGGGCAGCAGGTCAGTAGTGGCCATGTCACTATGGGGGCCATGTCACAGTGGGCAGCAGGTCAGTGGTGGCCATGTCACTGTGGGGGCCATGTCACAGTCGTCAGCGGGTCAGTGGTGGCCATGTCACTGTGGGAGCCATGTCACTATGGGGGCCATGTCACAGTGGGCAGCAGGTCAGTTGTGGGCATGTCACTGTGGGGGCCATGTCACAGTGGTAAGCGGGTCAGTGGTGGCCATGTCACTGTAGGGGCCATGTCACAGGTGTCAGCGGGTCAGTGGTGGCCATGTCACTGTGAGGTCATGTCACAGTGTGCAGCAGGTCAGTGGTGGCAATGTCACTATGGGGGCCATGTCACAGTGGGCAGCAGGTCAGTAGTGGCCACGTCACTGTGGGGCCATGTCACAGTGTGCAGCAGTTCAGTGATGGCCATGTCACAGTGAGTAACAGGCCACTGGTTGCCATGTCACTGTGGGGGCTATGTCACAGTGGGCAGCAGGTCAGTGCTGGCCGTGTCACTATGGTGGCCATGTCACAGTGGGGAGCAGGTCAGTGGTGGCCATGTCACTATGGGGGCTATGTCACATTGGGCAGCAGGTCAGTGGTGGCCATGT
The DNA here is from genome assembly GCF_047716275.1 of Strix uralensis. Taxonomy (NCBI): domain Eukaryota; kingdom Metazoa; phylum Chordata; class Aves; order Strigiformes; family Strigidae; genus Strix; species Strix uralensis. Next base: position 279,968 of record NW_027436727.1, read on the forward strand.
CACTGTGAGGTCATGTCACAGTGTGCAGCAGGTCAGTGGTGGCCATGTCACAGTGAGCAACGGGCCACTGGTTGCCATGTCACTGTGGGGGCTATGTCACAGTGGGCAGCAGGTCAGTGGTGGCCATGTCACTATGGGGGCCATGTCACAGTGTGCAGCAGGTCAGTGGTGGCCATGTCACTATGGGGGCTATGTCACAGTGGGCAGCAGGTCAGTAGTGGCCACGTCACTGTGGGGCTATGTCACATTGTGCAGCAGGTCAGTGATGGCCATGTCACAGTGAGCAACAGGCCACTTGTTGCCATGTCACTGTGGGGGCTATGTCACAGTGGGCAGCAGGTCAGTTGTGGCCATGTCACTATGGGGGCCATGTCACAGTGGGCAGCAGGTCAGTAGTGGCCACGTCACTGTGGGGCCATGTCACAGTGTGCAGCAGGTCAGGGATGGCCATGTCACAGTGAGCAACAGGCCACTGGTTGCCATGTCACTGTGGGGGCTATGTCACAGTGGGCAGCAGGTCAGTGGTGGCCATGTCACTATGGGGGGCATGTCACAGTGGGCAGCAGGTCAGTGGTGCCCAAGTCACTGTGGGGCTATGTCACAGTGGTCAGCGGATCAGCGGTGGCCATGTCACTATGGGGGCCATGTCACAGTGTGCACACTATGGGGGCCATGTCACAGTGTGCAGCAGGTTAGTGGTGGCCATGTCACAGTGAGCAACAGGCCACTGGTTGCCATGTCACTGTGGGGGCTATGTCACAGTGGGCAGCAGGTCAGTGCTGGCCATGTCACTATGGGGGCCATGTCACAGTGGGCAGCAGGTCAATGGTGGCCATGTCACTATGGGGGACATGTCATAGTGTGCAGCAGGTCAGTGGTGGCCATGTCACAGTGAGCAACAGGCCACTGGTTGCCATGTCACTGTGGTGGCCATGTCACAGTGTGCAGCAGGTCAGTGGTGGCCATGTCACTATGGGGGCCATGTCACAGTGGGCAGCAGGTCAGTAGTGGCCACGCCACTGTGGGACCATGTCATAGTGTGCAGCAGGTCAGTGATGGCCATGTCACAGTGAGTAACAGGCCACAGGTTGCCATGTCACTGTGGGGGCTAGGTCACAGTGGGCAGCAGGTCAGTGCTGGCCATGTCACTATGGTGGCCATGTCACAGTGGGGAGCAGGTCAGTGGTGGCCATGTCACTGTGAGGTCATGTCACAGTGTGCAGCAGGTCAGTGGTGGCCATGTCACAGTGAGCAACGGGCCACTGGTTGCCATGTCACTGTGGGGGCTATGTCACAGTGGGCAGCATGTCAGTGGTGGCCATGTCACTATGTGGGCCATGTCACAGTGGGCAGCAGGTCAGTAGTGGCCACGTCACTGTGGGGCCATGTCACATTGTGCAGCAGGTCAGTGATGGCCATGTCACAGTGAGCAACAGGCCACTGGTTGCCATGTCACTGTGGGGGCTATGTCACAGTGGGCAGCAGGTCAGTTGTGGCCATGTCACTATGGGGGCCATGTCACAGTGGGCAGCAGGTCAGTAGTGGCCACGTCACTGTGGGGCCATGTCACAGTGTGCAGCAGGTCAGGGATGGCCATGTCACAGTGAGCAACAGGCCACTGGTTGCCATGTCACTGTGGGGGCTATGTGACAGTGGGCAGCAGGTCAGTGGTGGCCATGTCACTATGGGGGGCATGTCACAGTGGGCAGCAGGTCAGTGGTGCCCAAGTCACTGTGGGTCTATGTCACAGTGGTCAGCGGATCAGTGGTGGCCATGTCACTATGGGGGCCATGTCACAGTGTGCACACTATGGGGGCCATGTCACAGTGTGCAGCAGGTTAGTGGTGGCCATGTCACAGTGAGCAAGAGGCCACTGGTTGCCATGTCACTGTGGGGGCTATGTCACAGTGGGCAGCAGGTCAGTGGTGGCCATGTCACTATGGGGGCCATGTCACAGTGGTCAGCAGGTCAGTGGTGCCCAAGTCACTGTGGGGCTATGTCACAGTGGTCAGCGGGTCAGTGGTGGCCATGTCACTGTTGGGGCCATGTCACAGTGGGCAGCAGGTCAGTGGTGGCCATGTCACTATGGGGGCCATGTCACAGTGTGCAGCAGGTCAGTGATGGCCATGTCACAGTGAGCAACAGGCCACTGGTTGCCATGTCACTGTGGGGGCTATGTCACAGTGGGCAGCAGGTCAGTGGTGGCCATGTCACTATGGGGGCCATATCACAGTGGGCAGCAGGTCAGTGGTGCCCAAGTCATTGAGGGGCTATGTCACAGTGCGGAGCAGGTCAGTGGTGGCCATGTCACTATGGGGGCCATGTCACAGTGGGCAGCAGGTCAATGGTGGCCATGTCACTATGGGGGCCATGTCACAGTGGGCATCAGGTCAATGGTGGCCATGTCACTATGGGGGCTATGTCACATTGGGCAGCAGGTCAGTGGTGGCCATGTCACTGTGAGGTCATGTCACAGTGTGCAGCAGGTCAGTGGTGGCCATGTCACTATGGGGGCCATGTCACAGTGGGCAGCAGGTCAGTAGTGGCCACGTCACTGTGGGGCCATGTCACATTGTGCAGCAGGTCAGTGATGGCCATGTCACAGTGAGCAACAGGCCACTGGTTGCCATGTCACTGTGGGGGCTATGTCACAGTGTGCAGCAGGTCAGTGGTGGCCATGTCACTATGTGGGCTATGTCACAGTGGGCAGCAGGTCAGTGGTGGCCATGTCACTATGGGGGCCATGTCACAGTGGGCAGCAGGTCAGTAGTGGCCACGTCACAGTGAGGTCATGTCACAGTGTGCAGCAGGTCAGTGGTGGCCATGTCACTGTGAGGTCATGTCACAGTGTGCAGCAGGTCAGTGGTGGCCATGTCACAGTGAGCAACAGGCCACTTATTGCCATGTCACTCTGGGGGCTATATCACAGTGGGCAGCAGGTCAGTGCTGGCCATGTCACTATGGGGGCCATGTCAGAGTGGGCAGCAGGTCATTGGTGCCATGTCACAGTGAGCAACAGGCCACTGGTTGCCATGTCACTGTGGGGGCTATGTCACAGTCGGCAGCAGGTCAGTGGTGGCCATGTCACTATGGGAGCCATCTCACAATGGGCAGCAGGTCAGTCGTGGCCATGTCAATATGGGGGCCATGTCACAGTGGGCAGCAGGTCAGTAGTGGCCACGTCACTGTGGGGCCATGTCACAGTGTGCAGCAGGTCAGTGATGGCCATGTCACAGTGAGCAACAGGCCACTGGTTGCCATGTCACTGTGGGGGTTATGTCACAGTGGGCAGCAGGTCAGTGGTGGCCATGTCACTATGGGGGCCATGTCACAGTGGGCAGCAGGTCAGTAGTGGCCACGTCACTGTGGGGCCATGTCACAGTGTGCAGCAGGTCAGTGATGGCCATGTCACAGTGAGCAACAGGCCACTGGTTGCCATGTCACTGTGGGGGTTATGTCACAGTGGGCAGCAGGTCAGTGGTGGCCATGTCACTATGTGGGCCATGTCACAGTGGGCAGCAGGTCAGTAGTGGCCACGTCAATGTGGGGCCATGTCACAGTGTGCAGCAGGTCAGTGATGGCCATGTCACAGTGAGCAACAGGCCACTGGTTGCCATGTCACTGTGGGGGCTATGTCACAGTGGGCAGCAGGTCAGTGGTGGCCACGTCACTGTGGGGCCATGTCACAGTGAGCAACAGTCCACTGGTTGCCATGTCACTGTTGGGTCTATGTCACAGTGGGCAGCAGGTCAGTGCTGGCCATGTCACTATGGGGGCCATGTCACAGTGGGCAGCAGGTCAATGGTGGCCATGTCACTATGGGGGCTATGTCACATTGGGCAGCAGGTCAGTGGTGGCCATGACACTGTGAGGTCATGTCACAGTGGGCAGCAGGTCAGTGGTGCCAATGTCACTATGGGGGCCATGTCACAGTGGGCAGCAGGTCAGTAGTGGCCACGTCACTGTGGGGCCATGTCACAGTGTGCAGCAGGTCAGTGATGGCCATGTCACAGTGAGTAACAGGCCACTGGTTGCCATGTCACTGTGGGGGCTATGTCACAGTGGGCAGCAGGTCAGTGCTGGCCGTGTCACTATGGTGGCCATGTTACAGTGGGCAGCAGGTCAGTGGTGGCCATGTCACTATGGGGGCTATGTCACATTGGGCAGCAGGTCAGTGGTGGCCATGTCACTGTGAGGTCATGTCACAGTGTGCAGCAGGTCAGTGGTGGCCATGTCACAGTGAGTAACAGGCCACTGGTTGCCATGTCACTGTGGGGGCTATGTCACACTGGGCAGCAGGTCAGTGCTGGCCGTGTCACTATGGTGGCCATGTCACAGTGGGCAGCAGGTCACTGGTGGCCATGTCACTATGGGGGCTATGTCACATTGGGCAGCAGGTCAGTGGTGGCCATGTCACTGTGAGGTCATGTCACAGTGTGCAGCAGGTCAGTGGTGGCCATGTCACAGTGAGCAACAGGCCACTTATTGCCATGTCACTGTTGGGTCTATGTCACAGTGGGCAGCAGGTCAGTGGTGGCCATGTCACTATGTGGGCCATGTCACAGTGTGCAGCAGGTCAGTGGTGGCCATGTCACTATGGGGGCCATGTCACAGTGGGCAGCAGGTCAGTGGTGGCCATGTCACTATGGGGGCCATGTCACAGTGGGCAGCAGGTCAATGGTGGCCATGTCACTATGGGGGCCATGTCACAGTGTGCAGCAGGTCAGTGGTGGCCATGTCACTATGGTGGCCATCTCACAGTGGGCAGCAGGTCAGTGGTGGCCATGTCACAGTGAGAAACAGGCCACTGGTTGCCATGTCACTGTGGGGGCTATGTCACAGTGGGCAGCAGGTCAGTGGTGCCCAAGTCACTGTGGGGCTATGTCACAGTGGTCAGCGGATCAGCGGTGGCCATGTCACTATGGGGGCCATGTCACAGTGTGCACACTATGGGGGCCATGTCACAGTGTGCAGCAGGTTAGTGGTGGCCATGTCACAGTGAGCAACAGGCCACTGGTTGCCATGTCACTGTGGGGGCTATGTCACAGTGGGCAGCAGGTCAGTGCTGGCCATGTCACTATGGGGGCCATGTCACAGTGGGCAGCAGGTCAATGGTGGCCATGTCACTATGGGGGACATGTCATAGTGTGCAGCAGGTCAGTGGTGGCCATGTCACAGTGAGCAACAGGCCACTGGTTGCCATGTCACTGTGGGGGCTATGTCACAGTGGGCAGCAGGTCAGTGGTGGCCATGTCACTATGGGGGCCATGTCACAGTGTGCAGCAGGTCAGTGGTGGCCATGTCACTATGGGGGCCATGTCACAGTGGGCAGCAGGTCAGTAGTGGCCACGCCACTGTGGGGCCATGTCAGAGTGTGCAGCAGGTCAGTGATGGCCATGTCACAGTGAGTAACAGGCCACAGGTTGCCATGTCACTGTGGGGGCTATGTCACAGTGGGCAGCAGGTCAGTGCTGGCCATGTCACTATGGTGGCCATGTCACAGTGGGGAGCAGGTCAGTGGTGGCCATGTCACTGTGAGGTCATGTCACAGTGTGCAGCAGGTCAGTGGTGGCCATGTCACAGTGAGCAACGGGCCACTGGTTGCCATGTCACTGTGGGGGCTATGTCACAGTGGGCAGCAGGTCAGTTGTGGCCATGTCACTATGGGGGCCATGTCACAGTGGGCAGCAGGTCAGTAGTGGCCACGTCACTGTGGGGCCATGTCACAGTGTGCAGCAGGTCAGGGATGGCCATGTCACAGTGAGCAACAGGCCACTGGTTGCCATGTCACTGTGGGGGCTATGTCACAGTGGGCAGCAGGTCAGTTGTGGCCATGTCACTATGGGGGCCATGTCACAGTGGGCAGCAGGTCAGTAGTGGCCACGTCACTGTGGGGCCATGTCACAGTGTGCAGCAGGTCAGGGATGGCCATGTCACAGTGAGCAACAGGCCACTGGTTGCCATGTCACTGTGGGGGCTATGTGACAGTGGGCAGCAGGTCAGTGGTGGCCATGTCACTATGGGGGGCATGTCACAGTGGGCAGCAGGTCAGTGGTGCCCAAGTCACTGTGGGTCTATGTCACAGTGGTCAGCGGATCAGTGGTGGCCATGTCACTATGGGGGCCATGTCACAGTGTGCACACTATGGGGGCCATGTCACAGTGTGCAGCAGGTTAGTGGTGGCCATGTCACAGTGAGCAAGAGGCCACTGGTTGCCATGTCACTGTGGGGGCTATGTCACAGTGGGCAGCAGGTCAGTGGTGGCCATGTCACTATGGGGGCCATGTCACAGTGGTCAGCAGGTCAGTGGTGCCCAAGTCACTGTGGGGCTATGTCACAGTGGTCAGCGGGTCAGTGGTGGCCATGTCACTGTTGGGGCCATGTCACAGTGGGCAGCAGGTCAGTGGTGGCCATGTCACTATGGGGGCCATGTCACAGTGTGCAGCAGGTCAGTGATGGCCATGTCACAGTGAGCAACAGGCCACTGGTTGCCATGTCACTGTGGGGGCTATGTCACAGTGGGCAGCAGGTCAGTGGTGGCCATGTCACTATGGGGGCCATATCACAGTGGGCAGCAGGTCAGTGGTGCCCAAGTCATTGAGGGGCTATGTCACAGTGCGGAGCAGGTCAGTGGTGGCCATGTCACTATGGGGGCCATGTCACAGTGGGCAGCAGGTCAATGGTGGCCATGTCACTATGGGGGCCATGTCACAGTGGGCATCAGGTCAATGGTGGCCATGTCACTATGGGGGCTATGTCACATTGGGCAGCAGGTCAGTGGTGGCCATGTCACTGTGAGGTCATGTCACAGTGTGCAGCAGGTCAGTGGTGGCCATGTCACTATGGGGGCCATGTCACAGTGGGCAGCAGGTCAGTAGTGGCCACGTCACTGTGGGGCCATGTCACATTGTGCAGCAGGTCAGTGATGGCCATGTCACAGTGAGCAACAGGCCACTGGTTGCCATGTCACTGTGGGGGCTATGTCACAGTGTGCAGCAGGTCAGTGGTGGCCATGTCACTATGTGGGCTATGTCACAGTGGGCAGCAGGTCAGTGGTGGCCATGTCACTATGGGGGCCATGTCACAGTGGGCAGCAGGTCAGTAGTGGCCACGTCACAGTGAGGTCATGTCACAGTGTGCAGCAGGTCAGTGGTGGCCATGTCACTGTGAGGTCATGTCACAGTGTGCAGCAGGTCAGTGGTGGCCATGTCACAGTGAGCAACAGGCCACTTATTGCCATGTCACTCTGGGGGCTATATCACAGTGGGCAGCAGGTCAGTGCTGGCCATGTCACTATGGGGGCCATGTCAGAGTGGGCAGCAGGTCATTGGTGCCATGTCACAGTGAGCAACAGGCCACTGGTTGCCATGTCACTGTGGGGGCTATGTCACAGTCGGCAGCAGGTCAGTGGTGGCCATGTCACTATGGGAGCCATCTCACAATGGGCAGCAGGTCAGTCGTGGCCATGTCAATATGGGGGCCATGTCACAGTGGGCAGCAGGTCAGTAGTGGCCACGTCACTGTGGGGCCATGTCACAGTGTGCAGCAGGTCAGTGATGGCCATGTCACAGTGAGCAACAGGCCACTGGTTGCCATGTCACTGTGGGGGTTATGTCACAGTGGGCAGCAGGTCAGTGGTGGCCATGTCACTATGGGGGCCATGTCACAGTGGGCAGCAGGTCAGTAGTGGCCACGTCACTGTGGGGCCATGTCACAGTGTGCAGCAGGTCAGTGATGGCCATGTCACAGTGAGCAACAGGCCACTGGTTGCCATGTCACTGTGGGGGTTATGTCACAGTGGGCAGCAGGTCAGTGGTGGCCATGTCACTATGTGGGCCATGTCACAGTGGGCAGCAGGTCAGTAGTGGCCACGTCAATGTGGGGCCATGTCACAGTGTGCAGCAGGTCAGTGATGGCCATGTCACAGTGAGCAACAGGCCACTGGTTGCCATGTCACTGTGGGGGCTATGTCACAGTGGGCAGCAGGTCAGTGGTGGCCACGTCACTGTGGGGCCATGTCACAGTGAGCAACAGTCCACTGGTTGCCATGTCACTGTTGGGTCTATGTCACAGTGGGCAGCAGGTCAGTGCTGGCCATGTCACTATGGGGGCCATGTCACAGTGGGCAGCAGGTCAATGGTGGCCATGTCACTATGGGGGCTATGTCACATTGGGCAGCAGGTCAGTGGTGGCCATGACACTGTGAGGTCATGTCACAGTGGGCAGCAGGTCAGTGGTGCCAATGTCACTATGGGGGCCATGTCACAGTGGGCAGCAGGTCAGTAGTGGCCACGTCACTGTGGGGCCATGTCACAGTGTGCAGCAGGTCAGTGATGGCCATGTCACAGTGAGTAACAGGCCACTGGTTGCCATGTCACTGTGGGGGCTATGTCACAGTGGGCAGCAGGTCAGTGCTGGCCGTGTCACTATGGTGGCCATGTTACAGTGGGCAGCAGGTCAGTGGTGGCCATGTCACTATGGGGGCTATGTCACATTGGGCAGCAGGTCAGTGGTGGCCATGTCACTGTGAGGTCATGTCACAGTGTGCAGCAGGTCAGTGGTGGCCATGTCACAGTGAGTAACAGGCCACTGGTTGCCATGTCACTGTGGGGGCTATGTCACAGTGTGCAGCAGGTCAGTGCTGGCCGTGTCACTATGGTGGCCATGTCACAGTGGGCAGCAGGTCACTGGTGGCCATGTCACTATGGGGGCTATGTCACATTGGGCAGCAGGTCAGTGGTGGCCATGTCACTGTGAGGTCATGTCACAGTGTGCAGCAGGTCAGTGGTGGCCATGTCACAGTGAGCAACAGGCCACTTATTGCCATGTCACTGTTGGGTCTATGTCACAGTGGGCAGCAGGTCAGTGGTGGCCATGTCACTATGTGGGCCATGTCACAGTGTGCAGCAGGTCAGTGGTGGCCATGTCACTATGGGGGCCATGTCACAGTGGGCAGCAGGTCAGTGGTGGCCATGTCACTATGGGGGCCATGTCACAGTGGGCAGCAGGTCAATGGTGGCCATGTCACTATGGGGGCCATGTCACAGTGTGCAGCAGGTCAGTGGTGGCCATGTCACTATGGTGGCCATCTCACATTGGGCAGCAGGTCAGTGGTGGCCATGTCACAGTGAGAAACAGGCCACTGGTTGCCATGTCACTGTGGGGGCTATGTCACAGTGGGCAGCAGGTCAGTGGTGCCCAAGTCACTGTGGGGCTATGTCACAGTGGTCAGCGGATCAGCGGTGGCCATGTCACTATGGGGGCCATGTCACAGTGTGCACACTATGGGGGCCATGTCACAGTGTGCAGCAGGTTAGTGGTGGCCATGTCACAGTGAGCAACAGGCCACTGGTTGCCATGTCACTGTGGGGGCTATGTCACAGTGGGCAGCAGGTCAGTGCTGGCCATGTCACTATGGGGGCCATGTCACAGTGGGCAGCAGGTCAATGGTGGCCATGTCACTATGGGGGACATGTCATAGTGTGCAGCAGGTCAGTGGTGGCCATGTCACAGTGAGCAACAGGCCACTGGTTGCCATGTCACTGTGGGGGCTATGTCACAGTGGGCAGCAGGTCAGTGGTGGCCATGTCACTATGGGGGCCATGTCACAGTGTGCAGCAGGTCAGTGGTGGCCATGTCACTATGGGGGCCATGTCACAGTGGGCAGCAGGTCAGTAGTGGCCACGCCACTGTGGGGCCATGTCAGAGTGTGCAGCAGGTCAGTGATGGCCATGTCACAGTGAGTAACAGGCTACAGGTTGCCATGTCACTGTGGGGGCTATGTCACAGTGGGCAGCAGGTCAGTGCTGGCCATGTCACTATGGTGGCCATGTCACAGTGGGGAGCAGGTCAGTGGTGGCCATGTCACTGTGAGGTCATGTCACAGTGTGCAGCAGGTCAGTGGTGGCCATGTCACAGTGAGCAACGGGCCACTGGTTGCCATGTCACTGTGGGGGCTATGTCACAGTGGGCAGCATGTCAGTGGTGGCCATGTCACTATGTGGGCCATGTCACAGTGTGCAGCAGGTCAGTGGTGGCCATGTCACTATGGGGGCCATGTCACAGTCGGCAGCAGGTCAGTAGTGGCCACGTCACTGTGGGGCCATGTCACATTGTGCAGCAGGTCAGTGATGGCCATGTCACAGTGAGCAACAGGCCACTGGTTGCCATGTCACTGTGGGGGCTATGTCACAGTGGGCAGCAGGTCAGTTGTGGCCATGTCACTATGGGGGCCATGTCACAGTGGGCAGCAGGTCAGTAGTGGCCACGTCACTGTGGGGCCATGTCACAGTGTGCAGCAGGTCAGGGATGGCCATGTCACAGTGAGCAACAGGCCACTGGTTGCCATGTCACTGTGGGGGCTATGTGACAGTGGGCAGCAGGTCAGTGGTGGCCATGTCACTCTGGGGGGCATGTCACAGTGGGCAGCAGGTCAGTGGTGCCCAAGTCACTGTGGGGCTATGTCACAGTGGTCAGCGGATCAGTGGTGGCCATGTCACTATGGGGGCCATGTCACAGTGTGCACACTATGGGGGCCATGTCACAGTGTGCAGCAGGTTAGTGGTGGCCATGTCACAGTGAGCAACACGCCACTGGTTGCCATGTCACTGTGGGGGCTATGTCACAGTGGGCAGCAGGTCAGTGGTGGCCATGTCACTATGGGGGCCATGTCACAGTGGTCAGCAGGTCAGTGGTGCCCAAGTCACTGTGGGGCTATGTCACAGTGCGGAGCAGGTCAGTGGTGGCCATGTCACTGTTGGGGCCATGTCACAGTGGGCAGCAGGTCAGTGGTGGCCATGTCACTATGGGGGCCATGTCACAGTGGGCATCAGGTCAATGGTGGCCATGTCACTATGGGGGCTATGTCACATTGGGCAGCAGGTCAGTGGTGGCCATGTCACTGTGAGGTCATGTCACAGTGTGCAGCAGGTCAGTGGTGGCCATGTCACAGTGAGCAACAGGCCACTGGTTGCCATGTCACTGTGGGGGCTATGTCACAGTGGGCAGCAGGTCAGTGGTGGCCATGTCACTATGTGGGCCATGTCACAGTGTGCAGCAGGTCAGTGGTGGCCATGTCACTATGGGGGCCATGTCACAGTGGGCAGCAGGTCAGTGGTGGCCATGTCACTATGGGGGCCATGTCACAGTGGGCAGCAGGTCAATGGTGGCCATGTCACTATGGGGGCCATGTCACAGTGTGCAGCAGGTCAGTGGTGGCCATGTCACTATGGTGGCCATCTCACAGTGGGCAGCAGGTCAGTGGTGGCCATGTCACAGTGAGAAACAGGCCACTGGTTGCCATGTCACTGTGGGGGCTATGTCACAGTGGGCAGCAGGTCAGTGGTGCCCAAGTCACTGTGGGGCTATGTCACATTGGTCAGCATATCAGTGGTGGCCATATCACTGTGGGGGACATGTCACAGTGGGCAGCAGGTCAGTAGTGGCCACGTCACTGTGAGGCCATGTCACAGTGTCCAGCAGCTCAGTGATGGCCATGTCACACTGAGTAACAGGCCACTGGTGGCCATTTCACTGTGGGGGCTATGTCACAGTGGGCAGCAGGTCAGTTTTGGCCATGTCACTATGGTGGCCATGTCACAGTGGGCAGCAGGTCACTGGTGGCCATGTCACTATGGGGGCTATGTCACATTGGGCATCAGGTCAGTGCTGGCCATGTCACTATGGGGGCCATGTCACAGTGTGCAGCAGGTCAGTGGTGGCCATGTCACAGTGAGAAACAGGCCACTGGTTGCCATGTCACTGTGGGGGCTATGTCACAGTGGGCAGCAGGTCAGTTGTGGCCAATTATCTATGGGGCCATGTCACAGTGGGCTACAGGTCAGTGGTGCCCAAGTCACTGTGGGGCTAGGTCACAGTGGTCAGAGGGTCAGTGGTGGCCATGTGACTGTGGGGGCCATGTCACAGTGGGCAGCAGGTCAGTAGTGGCCATGTCACTATGGGGGCCATGTCACAGTGGGCAGCAGGTCAGTGGTGGCCATGTCACTGTGGGGGCCATGTCACAGTCGTCAGCGGGTCAGTGGTGGCCATGTCACTGTGGGAGCCATGTCACTATGGGGGCCATGTCACAGTGGGCAGCAGGTCAGTTGTGGGCATGTCACTGTGGGGGCCATGTCACAGTGGTAAGCGGGTCAGTGGTGGCCATGTCACTGTAGGGGCCATGTCACAGGTGTCAGCGGGTCAGTGGTGGCCATGTTACTGTGAGGTCATGTCACAGTGTGCAGCAGGTCAGTGGTGGCAATGTCACTATGGGGGCCATGTCACAGTGGGCAGCAGGTCAGTAGTGGCCACGTCACTGTGGGGCCATGTCACAGTGTGCAGCAGTTCAGTGATGGCCATGTCACAGTGAGTAACAGGCCACTGGTTGCCATGTCACTGTGGGGGCTATGTCACAGTGGGCAGCAGGTCAGTGCTGGCCGTGTCACTATGGTGGCCATGTCACAGTGGGGAGCAGGTCAGTGGTGGCCATGTCACTATGGGGCTATGTCACATTGGGCAGCAGGTCAGTGGTGGCCATGTCACTGTGAGGTCATGTCACAGTGTGCAGCAGGTCAGTGGTGGCCATGTCACAGTGAGCAACGGGCCACTGGTTGCCATGTCACTGTGGGGGCTATGTCACAGTGGGCAGCAGGTCAGTGGTGGCCATGTCACTATGGGGGGCATGTCACAGTGGGCAGCAGGTCAGTGGTGCCCAAGTCACTGTGGGGCTATGTCACAGTGGTCAGCGGATCAGCGGTGGCCATGTCACTATGGGGGCCATGTCACAGTGTGCACACTATGGGGGCCATGTCACAGTGTGCAGCAGGTTAGTGGTGGCCATGTCACAGTGAGCAACAGGCCACTGGTTGCCATGTCACTGTGGGGGCTATGTCACAGTGGGCAGCAGGTCAGTGCTGGCCATGTCACTATGGGGGCCATGTCACAGTGGGCAGCAGGTCAATGGTGGCCATGTCACTATGGGGGACATGTCATAGTGTGCAGCAGGTCAGTGGTGGCCATGTCACAGTGAGCAACAGGCCACTGGTTGCCATGTCACTGTGGGGGCTATGTCACAGTGGGCAGCAGGTCAGTGGTGGCCATGTCACTATGGGGGCCATGTCACAGTGGGTAGCAGGTCAGTGGTGGCCATGTCACTATGGGGGCCATGTCACAGTGGGCAGCAGGTCAGTAGTGGCCACGCCACTGTGGGGCCATGTCATAGTGTGCAGCAGGTCAGTGATGGCCATGTCACAGTGAGTAACAGGCCACAGGTTGCCATGTCACTGTGGGGGCTATGTCACAGTGGGCAGCAGGTCAGTGGTGGCCATGTCACTATGGTGGCCATGTCACAGTGGGGAGCAGGTCAGTGGTGGCCATGTCACTGTGAGGTCATGTCACAGTGTGCAGCAGGTCAGTGGTGGCCATGTCACAGTGAGCAACGGGCCACTGGTTGCCATGTCACTGTGGGGGCTATGTCACAGTGGGCAGCATGTCAGTGGTGGCCATGTCACTATGTGGGCCATGTCACAGTGTGCAGCAGGTCAGTGGTGGCCATGTCACTATGGGGGCCATGTCACAGTGGGCAGCAGGTCAGTAGTGGCCACGTCACTGTGGGGCCATGTCACATTGTGCAGCAGGTCAGTGATGGCCATGTCACAGTGAGCAACAGGCCACTGGTTGCCATGTCACTGTGGGGGCTATGTCACAGTGGGCAGCAGGTCAGTTGTGGCCATGTCACTATGGGGGCCATGTCACAGTGGGCAGCAGGTCAGTAGTGGCCACGTCACTGTGGGGCCATGTCACAGTGTGCAGCAGGTCAGGGATGGCCATGTCACAGTGAGCAACAGGCCACTGGTTGCCATGTCACTGTGGGGGCTATGTGACAGTGGGCAGCAGGTCAGTGGTGGCCATGTCACTCTGGGGGGCATGTCACAGTGGGCAGCAGGTCAGTGGTGCCCAAGTCACTGTGGGGTTATGTCACAGTGGTCAGCGGATCAGTGGTGGCCATGTCACTATGGGGGCCATGTCACAGTGTGCACACTATGGGGGCCATGTCACAGTGTGCAGCAGGTTAGTGGTGGCCATGTCACAGTGAGCAACACGCCACTGGTTGCCATGTCACTGTGGGGGCTATGTCACAGTGGGCAGCAGGTCAGTGGTGGCCATGTCACTATGGGGGCCATGTCACAGTGGTCAGCAGGTCAGTGGTGCCCAAGTCACTGTGGGGCTATGTCACAGTGGTCAGCGGGTCAGTGGTGGCCATGTCACTGTTGGGGCCATGTCACAGTGGGCAGCAGGTCAGTGGTGGCCATGTCACTATGGGGGCCATGTCACAGTGTGCAGCAGGTCAGTGATGGCCATGTCACAGTGAGCAACAGGCCACTGGTTGCCATGTCACTGTGGGGGCTATGTCACAGTGGGCAGCAGGTCAGTGGTGGCCATGTCACTATGGGGGCCATGTCACAGTGGGCAGCAGGTCAGTGGTGCCCAAGTCATTGAGGGGCTATGTCACAGTGCGGAGCAGGTCAGTGGTGGCCATGTCACTATGGGGGCCATGTCACAGTGGGCAGCAGGTCAATGGTGGCCATGTCACTATGGGGGCCATGTCACAGTGGGCATCAGGTCAATGGTGGCCATGTCACTATGGGGGCTATGTCACATTGGGCAGCAGGTCAGTGGTGGCCATGTCACTGTGAGGTCATGTCACAGTGTGCAGCAGGTCAGTGGTGGCCATGTCACAGTGAGCAACAGGCCACTGGTTGCCATTTCACTGTGGGGGCTATGTCACAGTGGGCAGCAGGTCAGTGGTGGTCATGTCACTATGGGGGCCATGTCACAGTGGGCAGCAGGTCAGTGGTGGCCATGTCAGTATGGGGGCTCTGTCACAGTGGGCAGCAGGTCAGTAGTGGCCACGTCACTGTGGGGCCATGTCACAGTGTGCAGCATGTCAGTGATGGCCATGTCACAGTGAGTAACAGGCCACTGGTTGCCATGTCACTGTGGGGGCTATGTCACAGTGGGCAGCAGGTGAGTGGTGATCATGTTACTGTTTGGGACATGTCAAATTGGGCAGCAGGTCAGTGGTGGCCATGTCACTGTGGTGGACAGTCACAATGGGCAGCAGGTCAGTGCTGGCCATGTCACTATGGGGTCAATGTCACAGTGGGCAGCAGGTCAGTGTTGGCCATGTCACTATGGGGGCCATGTCACAGTGGGCAGCAGGTCAGAGCTGGCCATGTCACGGTGGGGGCCATGTCACAGTGGTCAGCGGGTCAGTGGTGGCCATGTCAATGTGGGGGCCATGTCACAGGTGTCAGCGGGACAGTGGTGGCCATGTCACTGTGAGGTCATGTCACAGTGGGCAGCAGGTCAGTTGTGGCCATGTCACTATGGGGGCCATGTCACAGTGGGCAGCAGGTCAGTGGTGGCCATGTCACTACGGGGGCCATGTCACAGTGGGCAGCAGGTCAGTTGTGGCCAAGTCTATATGGGGCCATGTCACAGTGTGCAGCAGGTCAGTGATGGCCATGTCACAGTGAGCAACATGCCACTGGTTGCTATGTCACTGTGGGGGCTATGTCACAGTGGGCAGCAGGTCAGTGCTGGCCATGTCACTATGGGGACCATGTCACAGTGGGCAGCAGGTCAGTGGTGGCCATGTCACTACGGGGGCTATGTCACATTGGGCAGCAGGTCAGTGCTGGCCATGTCACTATGGGGGCCATGTCACAGTGGGCAGCAGGTCAGTGGTGGCCATGTCACTGTGGGGGCCATGTCAGAGTGGTCAGCAGGTCAGTGGTGGCCATGTCACTGTGGGGGCCATGTCACAGGTGTCACCGGGTCAGTGGTGGCCATGTCACTGTGAGGTCATGTCACAGTGGGCAGCAGGTCAGTGGTGGCCATGTCACAATGAGCAACAGTCCACTGGTGGCCATGTCACTGTGGTGACCAATCACAGCGGGCAGCAGGTCAGTGGTGGCCACGTCACTGTGGGGCCATGTGACAGTGGGCAGCATGTCAGTAGTGATGATGTTACTGTATGTGACATGTCACAGTGGGGAGCATGTCAGTGGTGGCAATGTCACTGTGAGGTCATGTCACAGTGTGCAGATGGTCAGTGGTGGCCATGTCACAGTGAGCAACAGGCCACTGGTTGCCATGTCACTGTGGGGGCTATGTCACACTGGGCAGTAGTTCAGTGCTGGCCATGTCAGAGTGAGCAACAGGCCACTGGTTGCCAAGTCACTGTGGTGGCTATGTCACAGTGGGCAGCAGGTCAGTGCTGGCCATGTCACTATGGGGGCCATGTCACAGTGCGCAGCAGGTCAGTGATGGCCATGACACAGTGAGCAACAGGCCACTGGTTGCCATGTCACTGTGGGGGCTATGTCACAGTGGGTAGCAGGTCAGTGGTGGCCATGTCACTATGGGGGCCATGTCACAGTGGGCTACAGGTCAGTGGTGGCCATGTCACTATGGAGGCCATGTCACAGTGGGCAGCAGGTCAGTAGTGGCCACGTCACTGTGGGGCCATGTCACAGTGTGCAGCAGGTCAGTGATGGCCATGTCACAGTGAGTAACAGGCTACTGGTTGCCATGTCACTGTGGGGGCTATGTCACAGTGGGCAGCAGGTCAGTGGTGGCCATGTCACTATGGGGGCCATGTCACAGTGGGCAGCAGGTCAGTGCTGGCCATGTCACTATGGGGGCCATATCACAGTGGGCAGCAGGTCAGTGGTGCCCAAGTCACTGTTGGGGCCATGTCAGAGTGGTCAGCAGGTCAGTGGTGGCCATGTCACTATGGGGGCCATGTCACAGTGAGCAGCAGGTCAGTAGTGGCCACGTCACTGTGGGGCCATGTCACAGTGAGCAACAGGCCACTGGTTGCCATGTCACTGTGGGGGCTATGTCACAGTGGGCAGCAGGTCAGTTGTGGCCATGTCACTATGGGGGCCATGTCACAGTGGGCAGCAGGTCAGTAGTGGCCACGTCACTGTGGGGCCATGTCACAGTGTGCAGCAGGTCAGGGATGGCCATGTCACAGTGAGCAACAGGCCACTGGTTGCCATGTCACTGTGGGGGCTATGTGACAGTGGGCAGCAGGTCAGTGGTGGCCATGTCACTCTGGGGGGCATGTCACAGTGGGCAGCAGGTCAGTGGTGCCCAAGTCACTGTGGGGCTATGTCACAGTGGTCAGCGGATCAGTGGTGGCCATGTCACTATGGGGGCCATGTCACAGTGTGCACACTATGGGGGCCATGTCACAGTGTGCAGCAGGTTAGTGGTGGCCATGTCACAGTGAGCAACACGCCACTGGTTGCCATGTCACTGTGGGGGCTATGTCACAGTGGGCAGCAGGTCAGTGGTGGCCATGTCACTATGGGGGCCATGTCACAGTGGTCAGCAGGTCAGTGGTGCCCAAGTCACTGTGGGGCTATGTCACAGTGGTCAGCGGGTCAGTGGTGGCCATGTCACTGTTGGGGCCATGTCACAGTGGGCAGCAGGTCAGTTGTGGCCATGTCACTATGGGGGCCATGTCACAGTGTGCAGCAGGTCAGTGATGGCCATGTCACAGTGAGCAACAGGCCACTGGTTGCCATGTCACTGTGGGGGCTATGTCACAGTGGGCAGCAGGTCAGTGGTGGCCATGTCACTATGGGGGCCATGTCACAGTGGGCAGCAGGTCAGTGGTGCCCAAGTCATTGAGGGGCTATGTCACAGTGCGGAGCAGGTCAGTGGTGGCCATGTCACTATGGGGGCCATGTCACAGTGGGCAGCAGGTCAATGGTGGCCATGTCACTATGGGGGCCATGTCACAGTGGGCATCAGGTCAATGGTGGCCATGTCACTATGGGGGCTATGTCACATTGGGCAGCAGGTCAGTGGTGGCCATGTCACTGTGAGGTCATGTCACAGTGTGCAGCAGGTCAGTGGTGGCCATGTCACAGTGAGCAACAGGCCACTGGTTGCCATGTCACTGTGGGGGCTATGTCACAGTGGGCAGCAGGTCAGTGGTGGTCATGTCACTATGGGGGCCATGTCACAGTGGGCAGCAGGTCAGTGGTGGCCATGTCACTATGGGTGCTCTGTCACAGTGGGCAGCAGGTCAGTAGTGGCCACGTCACTGTGGGGCCATGTCACAGTGTGCAGCATGTCAGTGATGGCCATGTCACAGTGAGTAACAGGCCACTGGTTGCCATGTCACTGTGGGGGCTATGTCACAGTGGGCAGCAGGTCAGTGGTGATCATGTTACTGTTTGGGACATGTCAAATTGGGCAGCAGGTCAGTGGTGGCCATGTCACTGTGGTGGACAGTCACAATGGGCAGCAGGTCAGTGCTGGCCATGTCACTATGGGGTCAATGTCACAGTGGGCAGCAGGTCAGTGTTGGCCATGTCACTATGGGGGCCATGTCACAGTGGGCAGCAGGTCAGAGCTGGCCATGTCACGGTGGGGGCCATGTCACAGTGGTCAGCGGGTCAGTGGTGGCCATGTCAATGTGGGGGCCATGTCACAGGTGTCAGCGGGACAGTGGTGGCCATGTCACTGTGAGGTCATGTCACAGTGGGCAGCAGGTCAGTTGTGGCCATGTCACTATGGGGGCCATGTCACAGTGGGCAGCAGGTCAGTGGTGGCCATGTCACTACGGGGGCCATGTCACAGTGGGCAGCAGGTCAGTTGTGGCCAAGTCTATATGGGGCCATGTCACAGTGTGCAGCGCGTCAGTGATGGCCATGTCACAGTGAGCAACATGCCACTGGTTGCTATGTCACTGTGGGGGCTATGTCACAGTGGGCAGCAGGTCAGTGCTGGCCATGTCACTATGGGGACCATGTCACAGTGGGCAGCAGGTCAGTGGTGGCCATGTCACTACGGGGGCTATGTCACATTGGGCAGCAGGTCAGTGCTGGCCATGTCACTATGGGGGCCATGTCACAGTGGGCAGCAGGTCAGTGGTGGCCATGTCACTGTGGGGGCCATGTCAGAGTGGTCAGCAGGTCAGTGGTGGCCATGTCACTGTGGGGGCCATGTCACAGGTGTCACCGGGTCAGTGGTGGCCATGTCACTGTGAGGTCATGTCACAGTGGGCAGCAGGTCAGTGGTGGCCATGTCACAATGAGCAACAGTCCACTGGTGGCCATGTCACTGTGGTGACCAATCACAGCGGGCAGCAGGTCAGTGGTGGCCACGTCACTGTGGGGCCATGTGACAGTGGGCAGCATGTCAGTAGTGATGATGTTACTGTATGTGACATGTCACAGTGGGGAGCATGTCAGTGGTGGCAATGTCACTGTGAGGTCATGTCACAGTGTGCAGATGGTCAGTGGTGGCCATGTCACAGTGAGCAACAGGCCACTGGTTGCCATGTCACTGTGGGGGCTATGTCACACTGGGCAGTAGTTCAGTGCTGGCCATGTCAGAGTGAGCAACAGGCCACTGGTTGCCAAGTCACTGTGGTGGCTATGTCACAGTGGGCAGCAGGTCAGTGCTGGCCATGTCACTATGGGGGCCATGTCACAGTGCGCAGCAGGTCAGTGATGGCCATGACACAGTGAGCAACAGGCCACTGGTTGCCATGTCACTGTGGGGGCTATGTCACAGTGGGTAGCAGGTCAGTGGTGGCCATGTCACTATGGGGGCCATGTCACAGTGGGCTACAGGTCAGTGGTGGCCATGTCACTATGGAGGCCATGTCACAGTGGGCAGCAGGTCAGTAGTGGCCACGTCACTGTGGGGCCATGTCACAGTGTGCAGCAGGTCAGTGATGGCCATGTCACAGTGAGTAACAGGCTACTGGTTGCCATGTCACTGTGGGGGCTATGTCACAGTGGGCAGCAGGTCAGTGGTGGCCATGTCACTATGGGGGCCATGTCACAGTGGGCAGCAGGTCAGTGCTGCCCATGTCACTATGGGGGCCATGTCACAGTGGGCAGCAGGTCAGTGGTGCCCAAGTCACTGTTGGGGCCATGTCAGAGTGGTCAGCAGGTCAGTGGTGGCCATGTCACTATGGGGGCCATGTCACAGTGAGCAGCAGGTCAGTAGTGGCCACGTCACTGTGGGGCCATGTCACAGTGGGCAGCAGGTCAGTGGTGGCCATGTCACTATGGGGGCCATGTCACAGTGGGCAGCAGGTCAGTTTTGGCCATGTCACTATGGGGGCCATGTCACAGTGGGCAGCAGGTCAATGGTGGCCATGTCACTATGGGGGCTATGTCACATTGGGCAGCAGGTCAGTGGTGGCCATGTCACTGTGAGGTCATGTCACAGTGTGCAGCAGGACAGTGGTGGCCATGTCACAGTGAGCATCAGGCCACTGGTTGCCATGTCACTGTGGGGGCTATGTCACAGTGGGAAGCAGGTCAGTGGTGGCCTTGTCACTATGGGGGCCATGTCACAGTGGGCAGCAGGTCAGTAGTGGCCACGTCACTGTGGGGCCATGTCACAGTGTGCAGCAGGTCAGTGATGGCCATGTCACAGTGAGCATCAGGCCACTGGTTGCCATGTCACTGTGGGGGCTATGTCACAGTGGGAAGCAGGTCAGTGGTGGCCTTGTCACTATGGGGGCCATGTCACAGTGGGCAGCAGGTCAGTAGTGGCCACGTCACTGTGGGGCCATGTCACAGTGTGCAGCAGGTCAGTGCTGGCCATGTCACTATGGGGGCCATGTCACAGTGGGTAGCAGGTCAGAGGTGGCCATGTCACTATGGGGGCTATGTCACATTGGGCAGCAGGTCAGTGGTGGCCATGTCACTGTGAGATCATGTCACAGTGTGCAGCAGGTCAGTGGTGGCCATGTCACAGTGAGAAACAGGCCACTGGTTGCCATGTCACTATGGGAGCTATGTCACAGTGGGCAGCAGGTCAGTTGTGGCCATGTCACTATGAGTCCATGTCACAGTGGGCAGCAGGTCAGGGTGGCCATGTCACTATGGGGGCCATGTGACAGTGGGTAGCAGGTCAGTGGTGGCCAGGTCACTGTGGGGCTATGTCACAGTGGTCAGCGGATCAGTGGTGGCCATGTCACTGTGGGGACCATGTCACAGTGGGCAGCAGGTCAGTTGTGGCCATGTCACTATGGGGACTATGTCACATTGGGCAGCAGGTCAGTGGTGGCCATGTTACTGTGAGGTCATGTCACAGTGTGCAGCAGGTCAGTGGTGGCCATGTCACAGTGAGCAACAGGCCACTGGTTGCCATATCACTGTGGGGGCTATGTCACAGTGGGCAGCAGGTCAGTGGTGGCCATGTCACTATGGGGGCCATGTCACAGTGGGCAGCAGGTCATTGGTGGCCATGTCACTATGGGGGCCATGTCATAGTGTGCAGCAGGTCAGTGATGGCCATGTCACAGTGAGTAACAGGCCACAGGTTGCCATGTCACTGTGGGGGCTATGTCACAGTGGGCAGCATGTCAGTGGTGGCCATGTCACTATGTGGGCCATGTCACAGTGTGCAGCAGGTCAGTGGTGGCCATGTCACTATGGGGGCCATGTCACAGTGGGCAGCAGGTCAGTAGTGGCCACGTCACTGTGGGGCCATGTCACATTGTGCAGCAGGTCAGTGATGGCCATGTCACAGTGAGCAACAGGCCACTGGTTGCCATGTCACTGTGGGGGCTATGTCACAGTGGGCAGCAGGTCAGTTGTGGCCATGTCACTATGGGGGCCATGTCACAGTGGGCAGCAGGTCAGTAGTGGCCACGTCACTGTGGGGCCATGTCACAGTGTGCAGCAGGTCAGGGATGGCCATGTCACAGTGAGCAACAGGCCACTGGTTGCCATGTCACTGTGGGGGCTATGTGACAGTGGGCAGCAGGTCAGTGGTGGCCATGTCACTATGGGGGGCATGTCACAGTGGGCAGCAGGTCAGTGGTGCCCAAGTCACTGTGGGGCTATGTCACAGTGGTCAGCGGATCAGTGGTGGCCATGTCACTATGGGGGCCATGTCACAGTGTGCACACTATGGGGGCCATGTCACAGTGTGCAGCAGGTTAGTGGTGGCCATGTCACAGTGAGCAACAGGCCACTGGTTGCCATGTCACTGTGGGGGCTATGTCACAGTGGGCAGCAGGTCAGTGGTGGCCATGTCACTATGGGGGCCATGTCACAGTGGTCAGCAGGTCAGTGGTGCCCAAGTCACTGTGGGGCTATGTCACAGTGGTCAGCGGGTCAGTGGTGGCCATGTCACTGTTGGGGCCATGTCACAGTGGGCAGCAGGTCAGTGGTGGCCATGTCACTATGGGGGCCATGTCACAGTGTGCAGCAGGTCAGTGATGGCCATGTCACAGTGAGCAACAGGCCACTGGTTGCCATGTCACTGTGGGGGCTATGTCACAGTGGGCAGCAGGTCAGTGCTGGCCATGTCACTATGGTGGCCATGTCACAGTGGGCAGCAGGTCAGTGGTGGCCATGTCACTATGGGGGCTATGTCACATTGGGCAGCAGGTCAGTGGTGGCCATGTCACTGTGAGGTCATGTCACAGTGTGCAGCAGGTCAGTGGTGGCCATGTCACAGTGAGCAGCAGGCCACTGGTTGCCATGTCACTGTGGGGGCTATGTCACAGTGGGCAGCAGGTCAGTGGTGGCCATGTCACTATGGGGGCCATGTCACAGTGGGCAGCAGGTCAGTAGTGGCCACGTCACTGTGGGGCCATGTCACAGTGTACAGCAGGTCAGTGATGGCCATGTCACAGTGAGCAACAGGCCACTGGTTGCCATGTCACTGTGGGGGCTATGTCACAGTGGGCAGCAGGTCAGTGGTGGCCATGTCACTATGGGGGCCATGTCACAGTGGGCAGCAGGTCAGTGGTGCCCAAGTCATTGAGGGGCTATGTCACAGTGCGGAGCAGGTCAGTGGTGGCCATGTCACTATGGGGGCCATGTCACAGTGGGCAGCAGGTCAATGGTGGCCATGTCACTATGGGGGCCATGTCACAGTGGGCATCAGGTCAATGGTGGCCATGTCACTATGGGGGCTATGTCACATTGGGCAGCAGGTCAGTGGTGGCCATGTCACTGTGAGGTCATTTCACAGTGTGCAGCAGGTCAGTGGTGGCCATGTCACAGTGAGCAACAGGCCACTGGTTGCCATGTCACTGTGGGGGCTATGTCACAGTGGGCAGCAGGTCAGTGGTGGTCATGTCACTATGGGGGCCATGTCACAGTGGGCAGCAGGTCAGTGGTGGCCATGTCAGTATGGGGGCTCTGTCACAGTGGGCAGCAGGTCAGTAGTGGCCACGTCACTGTGGGGCCATGTCACAGTGTGCAGCATGTCAGTGATGGCCATGTCACAGTGAGTAACAGGCCACTGGTTGCCATGTCACTGTGGGGGCTATGTCACAGTGGGCAGCAGGTCAGTGGTGATCATGTTACTGTTTGGGACATGTCAAATTGGGCAGCAGGTCAGTGGTGGCCATGTCACTGTGGTGGACAGTCACAATGGGCAGCAGGTCAGTGCCTGCCATGTCACTATGGGGTCAATGTCACAGTGGGCAGCAGGTCAGTGTTGGCCATGTCACTATGGGGGCCATGTCACAGTGGGCAGCAGGTCAGAGCTGGCCATGTCACTGTGGGGGCCATGTCACAGTGGTCAGCGGGTCAGTGGTGGCCATGTCAATGTGGGGGCCATGTCACAGGTGTCAGCGGGACAGTGGTGGCCATGTCACTGTGAGGTCATGTCACAGTGGGCAGCAGGTCAGTTGTGGCCATGTCACTATGGGGGCCATGTCACAGTGGGCAGCAGGTCAGTGGTGGCCATGTCACTACGGGGGCCATGTCACAGTGGGCAGCAGGTCAGTTGTGGCCAAGTCTATATGGGGCCATGTCACAGTGTGCAGCAGGTCAGTGATGGCCATGTCACAGTGAGCAACATGCCACTGGTTGCTATGTCACTGTGGGGGCTATGTCACAGTGGGCAGCAGGTCAGTGCTGGCCATGTCACTATGGGGACCATGTCACAGTGGGCAGCAGGTCAGTGGTGGCCATGTCACTACGGGGGCTATGTCACATTGGGCAGCAGGTCAGTGCTGGCCATGTCACTATGGGGGCCATGTCACAGTGGGCAGCAGGTCAGTGGTGGCCATGTCACTGTGGGGGCCATGTCAGAGTGGTCAGCAGGTCAGTGGTGGCCATGTCACTGTGGGGGCCATGTCACAGGTGTCACCGGGTCAGTGGTGGCCATGTCACTGTGAGGTCATGTCACAGTGGGCAGCAGGTCAGTGGTGGCCATGTCACAATGAGCAACAGTCCACTGGTGGCCATGTCACTGTGGTGACCAATCACAGCGGGCAGCAGGTCAGTGGTGGCCACGTCACTGTGGGGCCATGTGACAGTGGGCAGCATGTCAGTAGTGATGATGTTACTGTATGTGACATGTCACAGTGGGGAGCATGTCAGTGGTGGCAATGTCACTGTGAGGTCATGTCACAGTGTGCAGATGGTCAGTGGTGGCCATGTCACAGTGAGCAACAGGCCACTGGTTGCCATGTCACTGTGGGGGCTATGTCACACTGGGCAGTAGTTCAGTGCTGGCCATGTCAGAGTGAGCAACAGGCCACTGGTTGCCAAGTCACTGTGGTGGCTATGTCACAGTGGGCAGCATGTCAGTGCTGGCCATGTCACTATGGGGGCCATGTCACAGTGCGCAGCAGGTCAGTGATGGCCATGACACAGTGAGCAACAGGCCACTGGTTGCCATGTCACTGTGGGGGCTATGTCACAGTGGGTAGCAGGTCAGTGGTGGCCATGTCACTATGGGGGCCATGTCACAGTGGGCTACAGGTCAGTGGTGGCCATGTCACTATGGAGGCCATGTCACAGTGGGCAGCAGGTCAGTAGTGGCCACGTCACTGTGGGGCCATGTCACAGTGTGCAGCAGGTCAGTGATGGCCATGTCACAGTGAGTAACAGGCTACTGGTTGCCATGTCACTGTGGGGGCTATGTCACAGTGGGCAGCAGGTCAGTGGTGGCCATGTCACTATGGGGGCCATGTCACAGTGGGCAGCAGGTCAGTGCTGGCCATGTCACTATGGGGGCCATATCACAGTGGGCAGCAGTTCAGAGGTGCCCAAGTCACTGTTGGGGCCATGTCAGAGTGGGCAGCAGGTCAGTGGTGGCCATGTCACTATGGGGGCCATGTCACAGTGAGCAGCAGGTCAGTAGTGGCCACGTCACTGTGGGGCCATGTCACAGTGGGCAGCAGGTCAGTGGTGGCCATGTCACTATGGGGGCCATGTCACAGTGGGCAGCAGGTCAGTTTTGGCCATGTCACTATGGGGGCCATGTCACAGTGGGCAGCAGGTCAATGGTGGCCATGTCACTATGGGGGCTATGTCACATTGGGCAGCAGGTCAGTGGTGGCCATGTCACTGTGAGGTCATGTCACAGTGTGCAGCAGGACAGTGGTGGCCATGTCACAGTGAGAAACAGGCCTCCGGTTGCCATGTCACTATGGGGGCCATGTCACAGTGGGCAGCAGGTCAGTGGTGGCATGTCACTGTGGGGCCATGTCACAGTGTGCAGCAGGTCAGTGATGGCCATGTCACAGTGAGCATCAGGCCACTGGTTGCCATGTCACTGTGGGGGCTATGTCACAGTGGGAAGCAGGTCAGTGGTGGCCTTGTCACTATGGGGGCCATGTCACAGTGGGCAGCAGGTCAGTAGTGGCCACGTCACTGTGGGGCCATGTCACAGTGTGCAGCAGGTTAGTGCTGGCCGTGTCACTATGGGGGCCATGTCACAGTGGGTAGCAGGTCAGAGGTGGCCATGTCACTATGGGGGCTATGTCACATTGGGCTGCAGGTCAGTGGTGGCCATGTCACTGTGAGATCATGTCACAGTGTGCAGCAGGTCAGTGGTGGCCATGTCACAGTGAGAAACAGGCCACTGGTTGCCATGTCACTATGGGAGCTATGTCACAGTGGGCAGCAGGTCAGTTGTGGCCATGTCACTATGAGTCCATGTCACAGTGGGCAGCAGGTCAGGGTGGCCATGTCACTATGGGGGCCATGTGACAGTGGGTAGCAGGTCAGTGGTGGCCAGGTCACTGTGGGGCTATGTCACAGTGGTCAGCGGATCAGTGGTGGCCATGTCACTGTGGGGACCATGTCACAGTGGGCAGCAGGTCAGTTGTGGCCATGTCACTATGGGGGCTATGTCACATTGGGCAGCAGGTCAGTGGTGGCCATGTTACTGTGAGGTCATGTCACAGTGTGCAGCAGGTCAGTGGTGGCCATGTCACAGTGAGCAACAGGCCACTGGTTGCCATATCACTGTGGGGGCTATGTCACAGTGGGCAGCAGGTCAGTGGTGGCCATGTCACTATGGGGGCCATGTCACAGTGGGCAGCAGGTCAGTGGTGGCCATGTCACTATGAGGTCATGTCACAGTGTGCAGCAGGCCAGTGGTGGCCATGTCACAGTGAGCAACAGGCCACTGGTTGCCATATCACTGTGGGGGCTATGTCACAGTGGGCAGCAGGTCAGTGGTGGCCATGTCACTATGGGGGCCATGTCACAGTGGGCAGCAGGTCAGTGGTGGCCAGGTCACTATGGGGGCCATGTCACAGTGGGTAGCAGGTCAGTTGTGGCCATGTCACTATGGGTCCATGTCACAGTGGGCAGCAGGTCAGTGGTGGCCATGTCACTATGGGGGCCATGTCACAGTGTGCAGCAGGTCAGTGATGGCCATGTCACAGTGAGTAACAGGCCACTGGTTGCCATGTCACTGTGGGGACTATGTCACAGTGGGCAGCAGGTCAGTGCTGGCCATGTCACTATGGGGGCCATGTCACAGTGGGCAGCAGGTCAGTGGTGGCCATGTCACTATGGGGGCTATGTCACAGTGGGCAGCAGGTCAGTTGTGGCCAAGTCTCTATGAGGGCCATGTCACAGTGGGTAGCATGTCAGTGGTGGCCATGTCACTGTGGGGCTATGTCACAGTGGTCAGCAGATCAGTGCTGGCCATGTCACTATGGGGGCCATATCACAGTGGGCAGCAGGTCAGAGGTGCCCAAGTCACTGTTGGGGCCATGTCAGAGTGGGCAGCAGGTCAGTGCTGGCCATGTCACTATGGGGGCCATATCACAGTGGGCAGCAGGTCAGAGGTGCCCAAGTCACTGTTGGGGCCATGTCAGAGTGGGCAGCAGGTCAGTGGTGGCCATGTCACTATGGGGGCCATGTCACAGTGAGCAGCAGGTCAGTAGTGGCCACGTCACTGTGGGGCCATGTCACAGTGGGCAGCAGGTCAGTGGTGGCCATGTCACTATGGGGGCCATGTCACAGTGTGCAGCAGGTCAGTTTTGGCCATGTCACTATGGGGGCCATGTCACAGTGGGCAGCAGGTCAATGGTGGCCATGTCACTATGGGGGCTATGTCACATTGGGCAGCAGGTCAGTGGTGGCCATGTCACTGTGAGGTCATGTCACAGTGTGCAGCAGGACAGTGGTGGCCATGTCACAGTGAGAAACAGGCCACCGGTTGCCATGTCACTATGGGGGCCATGTCACAGTGGGCAGCAGGTCAGTGGTGGCATGTCACTGTGGGGCCATGTCACAGTGTGCAGCAGGTCAGTGATGGCCATGTCACAGTGAGCATCAGGCCACTGGTTGCCATGTCACTGTGGGGGCTATGTCACAGTGGGAAGCAGGTCAGTGGTGGCCTTGTCAGTATGGGGGCCATGTCACAGTGGGCAGCAGGTCAGTAGTGGCCACTTCACTGTGGGGCCATGTCACAGTGTGCAGCAGGTCAGTGATGGCCATGTCACAGTGAGCATCAGGCCACTGGTTGCCATGTCACTGTGGGGGCTATGTCACAGTGGGAAGCAGGTCAGTGGTGGCCTTGTCACTATGGGGGCCATGTCACAGTGGGCAGCAGGTCAGTAGTGGCCACGTCACTGTGGGGCCATGTCACAGTGTGCAGCAGGTTAGTGCTGGCCGTGTCACTATGGGGGCCATGTCACAGTGGGTAGCAGGTCAGAGGTGGCCATGTCACTATGGGGGCTATGTCACATTGGGCAGCAGGTCAGTGGTGGCCATGTCACTGTGAGATCATGTCACAGTGTGCAGCAGGTCAGTGGTGGCCATGTCACAGTGAGAAACAGGCCACTGGTTGCCATGTCACTATGGGAGCTATGTCACAGTGGGCAGCAGGTCAGTTGTGGCCATGTCACTATGAGTCCATGTCACAGTGGGCAGCAGGTCAGGGTGGCCATGTCACTATGGGGGCCATGTGACAGTGGGTAGCAGGTCAGTGGTGGCCAGGTCACTGTGGGGCTATGTCACAGTGGTCAGCGGATCAGTGGTGGCCATGTCACTGTGGGGACCATGTCACAGTGGGCAGCAGGTCAGTTGTGGCCATGTCACTATGGGGGCTATGTCACATTGGGCAGCAGGTCAGTGGTGGCCATGTTACTGTGAGGTCATGTCACAGTGTGCAGCAGGTCAGTGGTGGCCATGTCACTATGGGGGCCATGTCACAGTGGGCAGCAGGTCAGTGGTGGCCATGTCACTATGAGGTCATGTCACAGTGTGCAGCAGGCCAGTGGTGGCCATGTCACAGTGAGCAACAGGCCACTGGTTGCCATATCACTGTGGGGGCTATGTCACAGTGGGCAGCAGGTCAGTGGTGGCCATGTCACTATGGGGGCCATGTCACAGTGGGCAGCAGGTCAGTGGTGGCCAGGTCACTATGGGGGCCATGTCACAGTGGGTAGCAGGTCAGTTGTGGCCATGTCACTATGGGTCCATGTCACAGTGGGCAGCAGGTCAGTGGTGGCCATGTCACTATGGGGGCCATGTCACAGTGTGCAGCAGGTCAGTGATGGCCATGTCACAGTGAGTAACAGGCCACTGGTTGCCATGTCACTGTGGGGACTATGTCACAGTGGGCAGCAGGTCAGTGCTGGCCATGTCACTATGGGGGCCATGTCACAGTGGGCAGCAGGTCAGTGGTGGCCATGTCACTATGGGGGCTATGTCACAGTGGGCAGCAGGTCAGTTGTGGCCAAGTCTCTATGAGGGCCATGTCACAGTGGGTAGCATGTCAGTGGTGGCCATGTCACTGTGGGGCTATGTCACAGTGGTCAGCAGATCAGTGGTGGCCATGTCACTGTGGGGACCATGTCATAGTGGGCAGCAGGTCAGTTGTGGCCATGTCACTATGGGTCCATGTCACAGTGGGCAGCAGGTCAGTGGTGGCCATGTCACTATGGGGGCCATGTCACAGTGGGCAGCAGGTCAGTGGTGGCCATGTCACTATTGGGGCCATGTCACAGTGGGCAGCAGGTCAGTAGTGGCCACGTCACTGTGGGGCAATGTCACAGTGTGCAGCAGGTCAGTGATGGCCATGTCACAGTGAGTAACAGGCCACTGGTTGCCATGTCACTGTGGGGGCTAAGTAACAGTGGGCAGCAGGTCAGTGGTGGCCATGTCACGGTGATGTCATGTCACAGTGTGCAGCAGGTCAGTGGTGGCCATGTCAAAGTGAGCAACAGGCCACTGCTTGCCATGTCACTGTGGGGGCTATGTCACAGTGGGCAGCAGGTCAGTTGTGGACATGTCACTGTGGGGGCCATGTCACAGTGGGCAGCAGGTCAGTAGTGGCCACGTCTATATGGGGGCCATGTCACAGTGTGTAGCAGGTCAGTGGTGGCCAGGTCACTGTGGGGCTATGTCACAGTGGTCAGCGGATCAGTGGTGGCCATGTTACTGTGGGGACCATGTCACAGTGGGCAGCAGGTCAGTGCTGGTCATGTCACAATGGGGGCCATGTCAACGTGGGCAGCAGATCAGTGGTGGCCATGTCACTATGGGGGCCATGTCACAGTGTGCAGCAGGTCAATAGTGGCCACGTCACTATGGGGCTATGTCACATTGGGCAGCAGGTCAGTGGTGGCCATGTCACTGTGAGGTCAAGTCACAGTGTGCAGCAGGTCAGTGGTGGCCATGTCACAGTGAGCAACAGGCCACTGGTTGCCATATCACTGTGGGGGCTATGTCACAGTGGGCAGCAGGTCAGTGGTGGCCATGTCACTATGGGGGCCATGTCACAGTGGGCAGCATGTCAGTGGTGGCCATGTCACTATTGGGGCCATGTCACAGTGGGCAGCAGGTCAGTAGTGGCCACGTCACTGTGGGGCAATGTCACAGTTTGCAGCAGGTCAGTGATGGCCATGTCACAGTGAGTAACAGGCCACTGGTTGCCATGTCACTGTGGGGGCTAAGTCACAGTGGGCAGCAGGTCAGTTGTACATGTCACTATGGGTCCATGTCACAGTGGGCAGCAGGTCAGTGGTGGCCATGTCACTATGGGGGCCATGTCACAGTGGGCAGCAGGTCAGTGGTGGCCATGTCACTATGGGGGCCATGTCACAGTGTGCAGCAGGTCAGTACTGGCCACGTCACTGTGGGGCCATGTCACAGTGTGCAGCAGGTCAGTGATGACCATGTCACAGTGAGCAACAGGCCACTGCTTGCCATGTCACTGTGGGGGCCATGTCACAGTGGGCAGCAGGTCAGTGCTGGCCATGTCACTATGGGGGCTATGTCACATTGGGCAGCTGATCAGTGGTGGCCATGTCACTGTGAGGTCATGTCACAGTGGTCAGCGGATCAGTGGTGGCCATGTCACTGTGGGTACCATGTTACAGTGTGCAGCAGGTCTGTGGTGGCCATGTCACAGTGAGCAACAGGCCTCTGGTTGCCATGTCACTGTGGGTCTATGTCACAGTGGGCAGCAGGTCAGTGGTGGCCATGTCACTATGGCGGCCATGACACAGTGGGCAGCAGGTCAGTGGTGGCCATGACACTGTGAAGTCATGTCACAGTGGGCAGCAGGTCAGTTGTGGACACGTCTCTATGGGGGACGTGTCACAGTGGGCAGCATGTCAGTGGTGCCCATGTCACTATGGGGGCTATGTCACAGTGGGTAGCAGGTCAGTGGTGGCCAGGTTACTGTGCGGCTATGTCACAGTGGTCAGCGGATCAGTGGTGGCCATGTCACTGTGGGGACCATGTCACAGTGGGCAGCAGGTCAGTTGTGGCCATGTCACTGTGGGGGCCATGTCACAGTGCGCAGCAGGTCAGTGGTGGCCATGTCACTATGGGGGCCATGTCACAGTGTGCAGCAGGTCACTGATGGCCATGTCACAGTGAGTAACAGGCCACTGGTTGCCATGTCACTGTGGGGGCTAGAGTAACAGTGGGCAGCAGGTCAGTTGTGGCCATGTCACTATGGGGGCTATGTCACATTGGGCAGCTGGTCAGTGGTGGCCATGTCACTGTGAGGTCATGTCACAGTGGGCAGCAGGTCAGTAGTGGCCACGTCAATACGGGGGCCATGTCACAGTGGGTAGCAGGTCAGTGGTGGCCAGGTCACTGTGGGGCTAATCACAGTGGTCAGCGGATTAGTGGTGGCAATGTCACTGTGAGGTCATGTCACAGTGGTCAGCGGATCAGTGGTGGCCATGTCACTGGGGGTACCATGTTACAGTGTGCAGCAGGTCTGTGGTGGCCATGTCACAATGAGCAACAGGCCTCTGGTTGCCATGTCACTGTGGGTCTATGTCACAGTGGGCAGCAGGTCAGTGGTGGCCATGTCACTGTGAAGTCATGTCACAGTGGGCAGCAGGTCAGTTGTGGCCACGTCTCTATGGGGGACGTGTCACAGTGGGTAGCAGGTCAGTGGTGGACAGGTTAATGTGGGGCTATGTCACAGTGGTCAGCGGATCAGTGGTGGCCATGTCACTGTGGGGACCATGTCACAGTGGGCAGCAGGTCACTTGTGGCCATGTCACTATGAGTCCATGTCACAGTGTGCAGCAGGTCAGTGGTGGCCATGTCACTATTGGGGCCATGTCACAGTGGGCAGCAGGTCAGTAGTGGCCACGTCACTGTGGGGCCATGTCACAGTGTGCAGCAGGTCAGTGGTGGCCATGTCACAGTGAGTAACAGGCCACTGGTTGCCATGTCACTGTGGGGGCTATGTCACAGTGGGCAGCAGGTCAGTTGTGGCCATGTCACTATGGGTCCATGTCACAGTGGGCAGCAGGTCAGTGGTGGCCATGTCACTATGGAGGCTATGTCACATTGGGCAGCAGGTCAGTGGTCGCCATGTCACTGTGGGGGCCATGTCACAGTGGTCAGCGGGTCAGTGGTGGCCATGACACTGTGGGGACCATGTCACAGTGGTCAGCATGTCAGTTGTGGCCATGTCACTGTGGGTCCATGTCACAGTGTGCAGCAGGTCAGTGGTGGCCATGTCACTATGCGGGCTGTGTCACAGTGGGCAGCTGGTCAGTGGTGGCCATGTCACTATGGGGGCCATGTCACAGTGTGCAGCAGGTCAGTTGTGGCCATGTCACTATGGGGGCCATGTCACAGTGGGCAGCAGGTCGGTGGTGGCCATGTTCACTATGGGGGCCATGTCACAGTGGGCAGCAGGTCAGTAGTGGCCATGTCACAGTGAGTAAGAGGCCACTGGTTGCAATGTCACTGTGGAGGCTATGTCACAGTGAGCAGCAGGTCAGTTGTGGCCATGTCACTATGGGTCCATGTCACAGTGGGCAGCAGGTCAGTGGTGGACATGTCACTATGGGGGCTATGTCACATTAGGCAGCTGGTCAGTGGTGGCCATGTCACTGTGAGGTCATGTCACAGTTTGCAGAATGTCAGTGGTGGCCATGTCACAGTGAGCAACAGGCCACTGGTTGCCATGTCACTGTGGGGGCTATGTCACAGTGGGAAGCAGGTCAGTGGTGGCCATGTCACTATGGGGGCTATGTCACATTGGGCAGCTGGTCAGTGGTGGCCATGTCACTGTGAGGTCATGTCACAGTGGGTAGCAGGTCAGTGGTGTCCTGGTCACTGTGGGGCTATGTCACAGTGGTCAGCAGGTCAGTGGTGGCCATGTCACTGTTGGGGCCATGTCACAGTGGGCAGCAGGTCAGTGGTGTCGATGTCACTATGGGGGCCATGTCACAGTGGGCAGCAGGTCAATGTTGGCCATGTCACTATGGTGGCTATGTCACAGTGTGCAGCAGGTCATTGGTGGCCATGTCACAGTGAGTAACAGGCCACTGCTTGCCATGTCACTGTGGGGGCTATGTCACAGTGGGCAGCAGGTCACTGGTGGCCATGTCACTGTGGGGGCTATGTCACAGTGGGCAGCAGGTCAGTGGTGGCCATGTCACTATGGGGGCCATGTCACAGTGGGCAGCAGGTCAGTGGTGCCCAAGTCATTGAGGGGCTATGTCACAGTGCGGAGCAGGTCAGTGGTGGCCATGTCACTATGGGGGCCATGTCACAGTGGGCAGCAGGTCAATGGTGGCCATGTCACTATGGGGGCCATGTCACAGTGGGCATCAGGTCAATGGTGGCCATGTCACTATGGGGGCTATGTCACATTGGGCAGCAGGTCAGTGGTGGCCATGTCACTGTGAGGTCATGTCACAGTGTGCAGCAGGTCAGTGGTGGCCATGTCACAGTGAGCAACAGGCCACTGGTTGCCATGTCACTGTGGGGGCTATGTCACAGTGGGCAGCAGGTCAGTGGTGATCATGTTACTGTTTGGGACATGTCAAATTGGGCAGCAGGTCAGTGGTGGCCATGTCACTGTGGTGGACAGTCACAATGGGCAGCAGGTCAGTGCTGGCCATGTCACTATGGGGTCAATGTCACAGTGGGCAGCAGGTCAGTGTTGGCCATGTCACTATGGGGGCCATGTCACAGTGGGCAGCAGGTCAGAGCTGGCCATGTCACGGTGGGGGCCATGTCACAGTGGTCAGCGGGTCAGTGGTGGCCATGTCAATGTGGGGGCCATGTCACAGGTGTCAGCGGGACAGTGGTGGCCATGTCACTGTGAGGTCATGTCACAGTGAGCAGCAGGTCAGTTGTGGCCATGTCACTATGGGGGCCATGTCACAGTGGGCAGCAGGTCAGTGGTGGCCATGTCACTACGGGGGCCATGTCACAGTGGGCAGCAGGTCAGTTGTGGCCAAGTCTATATGGGGCCATGTCACAGTGTGCAGCAGGTCAGTGATGGCCATGTCACAGTGAGCAACATGCCACTGGTTGCTATGTCACTGTGGGGGCTATGTCACAGTGGGCAGCAGGTCAGTGCTGGCCATGTCACTATGGGGACCATGTCACAGTGGGCAGCAGGTCAGTGGTGGCCATGTCACTACGGGGGCTATGTCACATTGGGCAGCAGGTCAGTGCTGGCCATGTCACTATGGGGGCCATGTCACAGTGGGCAGCAGGTCAGTGGTGGCCATGTCACTGTGGGGGCCATTTCAGAGTGGTCAGCAGGTCAGTGGTGGCCATGTCACTGTGGGGGCCATGTCACAGGTGTCACCGGGTCAGTGGTGGCCATGTCACTGTGAGGTCATGTCACAGTGGCCAGCAGGTCAGTGGTGGCCATGTCACAATGAGCAACAGTCCACTGGTGGCCATGTCACTGTGGTGACCAATCACAGCGGGCAGCAGGTCAGTGGTGGCCACGTCACTGTGGGGCCATGTGACAGTGGGCAGCATGTCAGTAGTGATGATGTTACTGTATGTGACATGTCACAGTGGGGAGCATGTCAGTGGTGGCAATGTCACTGTGAGGTCATGTCACAGTGTGCAGATGGTCAGTGGTGGCCATGTCACAGTGAGCAACAGGCCACTGGTTGCCATGTCACTGTGGGGGCTATGTCACACTGGGCAGTAGTTCAGTGCTGGCCATGTCAGAGTGAGCAACAGGCCACTGGTTGCCAAGTCACTGTGGTGGCTATGTCACAGTGGGCAGCAGGTCAGTGCTGGACATGTCACTATGGGGGCCATGTCACAGTGCGCAGCAGGTCAGTGATGGCCATGACACAGTGAGCAACAGGCCACTGGTTGCCATGTCACTGTGGGGGCTATGTCACAGTGGGTAGCAGGTCAGTGGTGGCCATGTCACTATGGGGGCCATGTCACAGTGGGCTACAGGTCAGTGGTGGCCATGTCACTATGGAGGCCATGTCACAGTGGGCAGCAGGTCAGTAGTGGCCACGTCACTGTGGGGCCATGTCACAGTGTGCAGCAGGTCAGTGATGGCCATGTCACAGTGAGTAACAGGCTACTGGTTGCCATGTCACTGTGGGGGCGATGTCACAGTGGGCAGCAGGTCAGTGGTGGCCATGTCACTATGGGGGCCATGTCACAGTGGGCAGCAGGTCAGTGCTGGCCATGTCACTATGGGGGCCATATCACAGTGGGCAGCAGGTCAGTGGTGCCCAAGTCACTGTTGGGGCCATGACAGAGTGGTCAGCAGGTCAGTGGTGGCCATGTCACTATGGGGGCCATGTCACAGTGAGCAGCAGGTCAGTAGTGGCCACGTCACTGTGGGGCCATGTCACAGTGGGCAGCAGGTCAGTGGTGGCCATGTCACTATGGGGGCCATGTCACAGTGGGCAGCAGGTCAGTTTTGGCCATGTCACTATGGGGGCCATGTCACAGTGGGCAGCAGGTCAATGGTGGCCATGTCACTATGGGGGCTATGTCACATTGGGCAGCAGGTCAGTGGTGGCCATGTCACTGTGAGGTCATGTCACAGTGTGCAGCAGGACAGTGGTGGCCATGTCACAGTGAGCATCAGGCCACTGGTTGCCATGTCACTGTGGGGGCTATGTCACAGTGGGAAGCAGGTCAGTGGTGGCCTTGTCACTATGGGGGCCATGTCACAGTGGGCAGCAGGTCAGTAGTGGCCACGTCACTGTGGGGCCATGTCACAGTGTGCAGCAGGTCAGTGATGGCCATGTCACAGTGAGCATCAGGCCACTGGTTGCCATGTCACTGTGGGGGCTATGTCACAGTGTGCAGCAGGTCAGTGGTGGCCTTGTCACTATGGGGGCCATGTCACAGTGGGCAGCAGGTCAGTAGTGGCCACGTCACTGTGGGGCCATGTCACAGTGTGCAGCAGGTCAGTGCTGGCCATGTCACTATGGGGGCCATGTCACAGTGGGTAGCAGGTCAGAGGTGGCCATGTCACTATGGGGGCTATGTCACATTGGGCAGCAGGTCAGTGGTGGCCATGTCACTGTGAGATCATGTCACAGTGTGCAGCAGGTCAGTGGTGGCCATGTCACAGTGAGAAACAGGCCACTGGTTGCCATGTCACTATGGGAGCTATGTCACAGTGGGCAGCAGGTCAGTTGTGGCCATGTCACTATGAGTCCATGTCACAGTGGGCAGCAGGTCAGGGTGGCCATGTCACTATGGGGGCCATGTGACAGTGGTTAGCAGGTCAGTGGTGGCCAGGTCACTGTGGGGCTATGTCACAGTGGTCAGCGGATCAGTGGTGGCCATGTCACTGTGGGGACCATGTCACAGTGGGCAGCAGGTCAGTTGTGGCCATGTCACTATGGGGACTATGTCACATTGGGCAGCAGGTCAGTGGTGGCCATGTTACTGTGAGGTCATGTCACAGTGTGCAGCAGGTCAGTGGTGGCCATGTCACAGTGAGCAACAGGCCACTGGTTGCCATATCACTGTGGGGGCTATGTCACAGTGGGCAGCAGGTCAGTGGTGGCCATGTCACTATGGGGGCCATGTCACAGTGGGCAGCAGGTCAGTGGTGGCCATGTCACTATGGGGGCCATGTCATAGTGTGCAGCAGGTCAGTGATGGCCATGTCACAGTGAGTAACAGGCCACAGGTTGCCATGTCACTGTGGGGGCTATGTCACAGTGGGCAGCAGGTCAGTGCTGGCCATGTCACTATGGTGGCCATGTCACAGTGGGGAGCAGGTCAGTGGTGGCCATGTCACTGTGAGGTCATGTCACAGTGTGCAGCAGGTCAGTGGTGGCCATGTCACAGTGAGCAACGGGCCACTGGTTGCCATGTCACTGTGGGGGCTATGTCACAGTGGGCAGCATGTCAGTGGTGGCCATGTCACTATGTGGGCCATGTCACAGTGTGCAGCAGGTCAGTGGTGGCCATGTCACTATGGGGGCCATGTCACAGTGGGCAGCAGGTCAGTAGTGGCCACGTCACTGTGGGGCCATGTCACATTGTGCAGCAGGTCAGTGATGGCCATGTCACAGTGAGCAACAGGCCACTGGTTGCCATGTCACTGTGGGGGCTATGTCACAGTGGGCAGCAGGTCAGTTGTGGCCATGTCACTATGGGGGCCATGTCACAGTGGGCAGCAGGTCAGTAGTGGCCACGTCACTGTGGGCCTATGTCACAGTGTGCAGCAGGTCAGGGATGGCCATGTCACAGTGAGCAACAGGCCACTGGTTGCCATGTCACTGTGGGGGCTATGTGACAGTGGGCAGCAGGTCAGTGGTGGCCATGTCACTATGGGGGGCATGTCACAGTGGGCAGCAGGTCAGTGGTGCCCAAGTCACTGTGGGGCTATGTCACAGTGGTCAGCGGATCAGTGGTGGCCATGTCACTATGGGGGCCATGTCACAGTGTGCACACTATGGGGGCCATGTCACAGTGTGCAGCAGGTTAGTGGTGGCCATGTCACAGTGAGCAACAGGCCACTGGTTGCCATGTCACTGTGGGGGCTATGTCACAGTGGGCAGCAGGTCAGTGGTGGCCATGTCACTATGGGGGCCATGTCACAGTGGTCAGCAGGTCAGTGGTGCCCAAGTCACTGTGGGGCTATGTCACAGTGGTCAGCGGGTCAGTGGTGGCCATGTCACTGTTGGGGCCATGTCACAGTGGGCAGCAGGTCAGTGGTGGCCATGTCACTATGGGGGCCATGTCACAGTGTGCAGCAGGTCAGTGATGGCCATGTCACAGTGAGCAACAGGCCACTGGTTGCCATGTCACTTTGGGGGCTATGTCACAGTGGGCAGCAGGTCAGTTGTGGCCATGTCACTATGGTGGCCATGTCACAGTGGGCAGCAGGTCAGTGGTGGCCATGTCACTATGGGGGCTATGTCACATTGGGCAGCAGGTCAGTGGTGGCCATGTCACTGTGAGGTCATGTCACAGTGTGCAGCAGGTCAGTGGTGGCCATGTCACAGTGAGCAGCAGGCCACTGGTTGCCATGTCACTGTGGGGGCTATGTCACAGTGGGCAGCAGGTCAGTGGTGGCCATGTCACTATGGGGGCCATGTCACAGTGGGCAGCAGGTCAGTAGTGGCCACGTCACTGTGGGGCCATGTCACAGTGTACAGCAGGTCAGTGATGGCCATGTCACAGTGAGCAACAGGCCACTGGTTGCCATGTCACTGTGGGGGCTATGTCACAGTGGGCAGCAGGTCAGTGGTGGCCATGTCACTATGGGGGCCATGTCACAGTGGGCAGCAGGTCAGTGGTGCCCAAGTCATTGAGGGGCTATGTCACAGTGCGGAGCAGGTCAGTGGTGGCCATGTCACTATGGGGGCCATGTCACAGTGGGCATCAGGTCAATGGTGGCCATGTCACTATGGGGGCTATGTCACATTGGGCAGCAGGTCAGTGGTGGCCATGTCACTGTGAGGTCATGTCACAGTGTGCAGCAGGTCAGTGGTGGCCATGTCACAGTGAGCAACAGGCCACTGGTTGCCATGTCACTGTGGGGGCTATGTCACAGTGGGCAGCAGGTCAGTGGTGGTCATGTCACTATGGGGGCCATGTCACAGTGGGCAGCAGGTCAGTGGTGGCCATGTCAGTATGGGGGCTCTGTCACAGTGGGCAGCAGGTCAGTAGTGGCCACGTCACTGTGGGGCCATGTCACAGTGTGCAGCATGTCAGTGATGGCCATGTCACAGTGAGTAACAGGCCACTGGTTGCCATGTCACTGTGGGGGCTATGTCACAGTGGGCAGCAGGTCAGTGGTGATCATGTTACTGTTTGGGACATGTCAAATTGGGCAGCAGGTCAGTGGTGGCCATGTCACTGTGGTGGACAGTCACAATGGGCAGCAGGTCAGTGCCTGCCATGTCACTATGGGGTCAATGTCACAGTGGGCAGCAGGTTAGTGTTGGCCATGTCACTATGGGGGCCATGTCACAGTGGGCAGCAGGTCAGAGCTGGCCATGTCACTGTGGGGGCCATGTCACAGTGGTCAGCGGGTCAGTGGTGGCCATGTCAATGTGGGGGCCATGTCACAGGTGTCAGCGGGACAGTGGTGGCCATGTCACTGTGAGGTCATGTCACAGTGGGCAGCAGGTCAGTTGTGGCCATGTCACTATGGGGGCCATGTCACAGTGGGCAGCAGGTCAGTGGTGGCCATGTCACTACGGGGGCCATGTCACAGTGGGCAGCAGGTCAGTTGTGGCCAAGTCTATATGGGGCCATGTCACAGTGTGCAGCAGGTCAGTGATGGCCATGTCACAGTGAGCAACATGCCACTGGTTGCTATGTCACTGTGGGGGCTATGTCACAGTGGGCAGCAGGTCAGTGCTGGCCATGTCACTATGGGGACCATGTCACAGTGGGCAGCAGGTCAGTGGTGGCCATGTCACTACGGGGGCTATGTCACATTGGGCAGCAGGTCAGTGGTGGCCATGTCACTATGGGGGCCATGTCACAGTGGGCAGCAGGTCAGTGGTGGCCATGTCACTTTGGGGGCCATGTCAGAGTGGTCAGCAGGTCAGTGGTGGCCATGTCACTGTGGGGGCCATGTCACAGGTGTCACCGGGTCAGTGGTGGCCATGTCACTGTGAGGTCATGTCACAGTGGGCAGCAGGTCAGTGGTGGCCATGTCACAATGAGCAACAGTCCACTGGTGGCCATGTCACTGTGGTGACCAATCACAGCGGGCAGCAGGTCAGTGGTGGCCACGTCACTGTGGGGCCATGTGACAGTGGGCAGCATGTCAGTAGTGATGATGTTACTGTATGTGACATGTCACAGTGGGGAGCATGTCAGTGGTGGCAATGTCACTGTGAGGTCATGTCACAGTGTGCAGATGGTCAGTGGTGGCCATGTCACAGTGAGCAACAGGCCACTGGTTGCCATGTCACTGTGGGGGCTATGTCACACTGGGCAGTAGTTCAGTGCTGGCCATGTCAGAGTGAGCAACAGGCCACTGGTTGCCAAGTCACTGTGGTGGCTATGTCACAGTGGGCAGCAGGTCAGTGCTGGCCATGTCACTATGGGGGCCATGTCACAGTGCGCAGCAGGTCAGTGATGGCCATGACACAGTGAGCAACAGGCCACTGGT
The DNA here is from genome assembly GCF_047716275.1 of Strix uralensis. Lineage (NCBI taxonomy): Eukaryota > Metazoa > Chordata > Aves > Strigiformes > Strigidae > Strix > Strix uralensis. Next base: position 320,090 of record NW_027436727.1, read on the forward strand.
TGCCATGTCACTGTGGGGGCTATGTCACAGTGGGTAGCAGGTCAGTGGTGGCCATGTCACTATGGGGGCCATGTCACAGTGGGCTACAGGTCAGTGGTGGCCATGTCACTATGGAGGCCATGTCACAGTGGGCAGCAGGTCAGTAGTGGCCACGTCACTGTGGGGCCATGTCACAGTGTGCAGCAGGTCAGTGATGGCCATGTCACAGTGAGTAACAGGCTACTGGTTGCCATGTCACTGTGGGGGCTATGTCACAGTGGGCAGCAGGTCAGTGGTGGCCATGTCACTATGGGGGCCATGTCACAGTGGGCAGCAGGTCAGTGCTGGCCATGTCACTATGGGGGCCATATCACAGTGGGCAGCAGGTCAGTGGTGCCCAAGTCACTGTTGGGGCCATGTCAGAGTGGGCAGCAGGTCAGTGGTGGCCATGTCACTATGGGGGCCATGTCACAGTGAGCAGCAGGTCAGTAGTGGCCACGTCACTGTGGGGCCATGTCACAGTGGGCAGCAGGTCAGTGGTGGCCATGTCACTATGGGGGCCATGTCACAGTGGGCAGCAGGTCAGTTTTGGCCATGTCACTATGGGGGCCATGTCACAGTGGGCAGCAGGTCAATGGTGGCCATGTCACTATGGGGGCTATGTCACATTGGGCAGCAGGTCAGTGGTGGCCATGTCACTGTGAGGTCATGTCACAGTGTGCAGCAGGACAGTGGTGGCCATGTCACAGTGAGAAACAGGCCACCGGTTGCCATGTCACTATGGGGGCCATGTCACAGTGGGCAGCAGGTCAGTGGTGGCATGTCACTGTGGGGCCATGTCACAGTGTGCAGCAGGTCAGTGATGGCCATGTCACAGTGAGCATCAGGCCACTGGTTGCCATGTCACTGTGGGGGCTATGTCACAGTGGGAAGCAGGTCAGTGGTGGCCTTGTCACTATGGGGGCCATGTCACAGTGGGCAGCAGGTCAGTAGTGGCCACGTCACTGTGGGGCCATGTCACAGTGTGCAGCAGGTCAGTGATGGCCATGTCACAGTGAGCATCAGGCCACTGGTTGCCATGTCACTGTGGGGGCTATGTCACAGTGGGAAGCAGGTCAGTGGTGGCCTTGTCACTATGGGGGCCATGTCACAGTGGGCAGCAGGTCAGTAGTGGCCACGTCACTGTGGGGCCATGTCACAGTGTGCAGCAGGTCAGTGCTGGCCATGTCACTATGGGGGCCATGTCACAGTGGGTAGCAGGTCAGAGGTGGCCATGTCACTATGAGGGCTATGTCACATTGGGCAGCAGGTCAGTGGTGGCCATGTCACTGTGAGATCATGTCACAGTGTGCAGCAGGTCAGTGGTGGCCATGTCACAGTGAGAAACAGGCCACTGGTTGCCATGTCACTATGGGAGCTATGTCACAGTGGGCAGCAGGTCAGTTGTGGCCATGTCACTATGAGTCCATGTCACAGTGGGCAGCAGGTCAGGGTGGCCATGTCACTATGGGGGCCATGTGACAGTGGGTAGCAGGTCAGTGGTGGCCAGGTCACTGTGGGGCTATGTCACAGTGGTCAGCGGATCAGTGGTGGCCATGTCACTGTGGGGACCATGTCACAGTGGGCAGCAGGTCAGTTGTGGCCATGTCACTATGGGGGCTATGTCACATTGGGCAGCAGGTCAGTGGTGGCCATGTTACTGTGAGGTCATGTCACAGTGTGCAGCAGGTCAGTGGTGGCCATGTCACAGTGAGCAACAGGCCACTGGTTGCCATATCACTGTGGGGGCTATGTCACAGTGGGCAGCAGGTCAGTGGTGGCCATGTCACTATGGGGGCCATGTCACAGTGGGCAGCAGGTCAGTGGTGGCCATGTCACTATGAGGTCATGTCACAGTGTGCAGCAGGCCAGTGGTGGCCATGTCACAGTGAGCAACAGGCCACTGGTTGCCATATCACTGTGGGGGCTATGTCACAGTGGGCAGCAGGTCAGTGGTGGCCATGTCACTATGGGGGCCATGTCACAGTGGGCAGCAGGTCAGTGGTGGCCAGGTCACTATGGGGGCCATGTCACAGTGGGTAGCAGGTCAGTTGTGGCCATGTCACTATGGGTCCATGTCACAGTGGGCAGCAGGTCAGTGGTGGCCATGTCACTATGGGGGGCAAGTCACAGTGTGCAGCAGGTCAGTGATGGCCATGTCACAGTGAGTAACAGGCCACTGGTTGCCATGTCACTGTGGGGACTATGTCACAGTGGGCAGCAGGTCAGTGCTGGCCATGTCACTATGGGGGCCATGTCACAGTGGGCAGCAGGTCAGTGGTGGCCATGTCACTATGGGGGCTATGTCACAGTGGGCAGCAGGTCAGTTGTGGCCAAGTCTCTATGAGGGCCATGTCACAGTGGGTAGCATGTCAGTGGTGGCCATGTCACTGTGGGGCTATGTCACAGTGGTCAGCAGATCAGTGGTGGCCATGTCACTGTGGGGACCATGTCATAGTGGGCAGCAGGTCAGTTGTGGCCATGTCACTATGGGTCCATGTCACAGTGGGCAGCAGGTCAGTGGTGGCCATGTCACTATGGGGGCCATGTCACAGTGGGCAGCAGGTCAGTGGTGGCCATGTCACTATTGGGGCCATGTCACAGTGGGCAGCAGGTCAGTAGTGGCCACGTCACTGTGGGGCAATGTCACAGTGTGCAGCAGGTCAGTGATGGCCATGTCACAGTGAGTAACAGGCCACTGGTTGCCATGTCACTGTGGGGGCTAAGTAACAGTGGGCAGCAGGTCAGTGGTGGCCATGTCACGGTGATGTCATGTCACAGTGTGCAGCAGGTCAGTGGTGGCCATGTCAAAGTGAGCAACAGGCCACTGCTTGCCATGTCACTGTGGGGGCTATGTCACAGTGGGCAGCAGGTCAGTTGTGGACATGTCACTGTGGGGGCCATGTCACAGTGGGCAGCAGGTCAGTAGTGGCCACGTCTATATGGGGGCCATGTCACAGTGTGTAGCAGGTCAGTGGTGGCCAGGTCACTGTGGGGCTATGTCACAGTGGTCAGCGGATCAGTGGTGGCCATGTTACTGTGGGGACCATGTCACAGTGGGCAGCAGGTCAGTGCTGGTCATGTCACAATGGGGGCCATGTCAACGTGGGCAGCAGATCAGTGGTGGCCATGTCACTATGGGGGCCATGTCACAGTGTGCAGCAGGTCAATAGTGGCCACGTCACTATGGGGCTATGTCACATTGGGCAGCAGGTCAGTGGTGGCCATGTCACTGTGAGGTCAAGTCACAGTGGGCAGCAGGTCAGTGGTGGCCATGTCACTGTAGGGGCCATGTCACAGTGGGCAGCATGTCAGTGGTGGCCATGTCACTATTGGGGCCATGTCACAGTGGGCAGCAGGTCAGTAGTGGCCACGTCACTGTGGGGCAATGTCACAGTTTGCAGCAGGTCAGTAATGGCCATGTCACAGTGAGTAACAGGCCACTGGTTGCCATGTCACTGTGGGGGCTAAGTCACAGTGGGCAGCAGGTCAGTTGTACATGTCACTATGGGTCCATGTCACAGTGGGCAGCAGGTCAGTAGTGGCCATGTCACTATGGGGGCCATGTCACAGTGGGCAGCAGGTCAGTGGTGGCCATGTCACTATGGGGGCCATGTCACAGTGTGCAGCAGGTCAGTACTGGCCACGTCACTGTGGGGCCATGTCACAGTGTGCAGCAGGTCAGTGATGGCCATGTCACAGTGAGCAACAGGCCACTGCTTGCCATGTCACTGTGGGGGCCATGTCACAGTGGGCAGCAGGTCAGTGCTGGCCATGTCACTATGGGGGCTATGTCACATTGGGCAGCTGATCAGTGGTGGCCATGTCACTGTGAGGTCATGTCACAGTGGTCAGCGGATCAGTGGTGGCCATGTCACTGTGGGTACCATGTTACAGTGTGCAGCAGGTCTGTGGTGGCCATGTCACAGTGAGCAACAGGCCTCTGGTTGCCATGTCACTGTGGGGGCTATGTCACAGTGGGCAGCAGGTCAGTGGTGGCCATGTCACTATGGCGGCCATGACACAGTGGGCAGCAGGTCAGTGGTGGCCATGACACTATGAGGTCATGTCACAGTGTGCAGCAGGCCAGTGGTGGCCATGTCACAGTGAGCAACAGGCCACTGGTTGCCATATCACTGTGGGGGCTATGTCACAGTGGGCAGCAGGTCAGTGGTGGCCATGTCACTATGGGGGCCATGTCACAGTGGGCAGCAGGTCAGTGGTGGCCAGGTCACTATGGGGGCCATGTCACAGTGGGTAGCAGGTCAGTTGTGGCCATGTCACTATGGGTCCATGTCACAGTGGGCAGCAGGTCAGTGGTGGCCATGTCACTATGGGGGGCAAGTCACAGTGTGCAGCAGGTCAGTGATGGCCATGTCACAGTGAGTAACAGGCCACTGGTTGCCATGTCACTGTGGGGACTATGTCACAGTGGGCAGCAGGTCAGTGCTGGCCATGTCACTATGGGGGCCATGTCACAGTGGGCAGCAGGTCAGTGGTGGCCATGTCACTATGGGGGCTATGTCACAGTGGGCAGCAGGTCAGTTGTGGCCAAGTCTCTATGAGGGCCATGTCACAGTGGGTAGCATGTCAGTGGTGGCCATGTCACTGTGGGGCTATGTCACAGTGGTCAGCAGATCAGTGGTGGCCATGTCACTGTGGGGACCATGTCATAGTGGGCAGCAGGTCAGTTGTGGCCATGTCACTATGGGTCCATGTCACAGTGGGCAGCAGGTCAGTGGTGGCCATGTCACTATGGGGGCCATGTCACAGTGGGCAGCAGGTCAGTGGTGGCCATGTCACTATTGGGGCCATGTCACAGTGGGCAGCAGGTCAGTAGTGGCCACGTCACTGTGGGGCAATGTCACAGTGTGCAGCAGGTCAGTGATGGCCATGTCACAGTGAGTAACAGGCCACTGGTTGCCATGTCACTGTGGGGGCTAAGTAACAGTGGGCAGCAGGTCAGTGGTGGCCATGTCACGGTGATGTCATGTCACAGTGTGCAGCAGGTCAGTGGTGGCCATGTCAAAGTGAGCAACAGGCCACTGCTTGCCATGTCACTGTGGGGGCTATGTCACAGTGGGCAGCAGGTCAGTTGTGGACATGTCACTGTGGGGGCCATGTCACAGTGGGCAGCAGGTCAGTAGTGGCCACGTCTATATGGGGGCCATGTCACAGTGTGTAGCAGGTCAGTGGTGGCCAGGTCACTGTGGGGCTATGTCACAGTGGTCAGCGGATCAGTGGTGGCCATGTTACTGTGGGGAGCATGTCACAGTGGGCAGCAGGTCAGTGCTGGTCATGTCACAATGGGGGCCATGTCAACGTGGGCAGCAGATCAGTGGTGGCCATGTCACTATGGGGGCCATGTCACAGTGTGCAGCAGGTCAATAGTGGCCACGTCACTATGGGGCTATGTCACATTGGGCAGCAGGTCAGTGGTGGCCATGTCACTGTGAGGTCAAGTCACAGTGGGCAGCAGGTCAGTGGTGGCCATGTCACTGTAGGGGCCATGTCACAGTGGGCAGCATGTCAGTGGTGGCCATGTCACTATTGGGGCCATGTCACAGTGGGCAGCAGGTCAGTAGTGGCCACGTCACTGTGGGGCAATGTCACAGTTTGCAGCAGGTCAGTAATGGCCATGTCACAGTGAGTAACAGGCCACTGGTTGCCATGTCACTGTGGGGGCTAAGTCACAGTGGGCAGCAGGTCAGTTGTACATGTCACTATGGGTCCATGTCACAGTGGGCAGCAGGTCAGTGGTGGCCATGTCACTATGGGGGCCATGTCACAGTGGGCAGCAGGTCAGTGGTGGCCATGTCACTATGGGGGCCATGTCACAGTGTGCAGCAGGTCAGTACTGGCCACGTCACTGTGGGGCCATGTCACAGTGTGCAGCAGGTCAGTGATGGCCATGTCACAGTGAGCAACAGGCCACTGCTTGCCATGTCACTGTGGGGGCCATGTCACAGTGGGCAGCAGGTCAGTGCTGGCCATGTCACTATGGGGGCTATGTCACATTGGGCAGCTGATCAGTGGTGGCCATGTCACTGTGAGGTCATGTCACAGTGGTCAGCGGATCAGTGGTGGCCATGTCACTGTGGGTACCATGTTACAGTGTGCAGCAGGTCTGTGGTGGCCATGTCACAGTGAGCAACAGGCCTCTGGTTGCCATGTCACTGTGGGGGCTATGTCACAGTGGGCAGCAGGTCAGTGGTGGCCATGTCACTATGGCGGCCATGACACAGTGGGCAGCAGGTCAGTGGTGGCCATGACACTGTGAAGTCATGTCACAGTGGGCAGCAGGTCAGTTGTGGACACGTCTCTATGGGGGACGTGTCACAGTGGGCAGCATGTCAGTGGTGCCCATGTCACTATGGGGGCTATGTCACAGTGGGTAGCAGGTCAGTGGTGGCCAGGTTACTGTGCGGCTATGTCACAGTGGTCAGCGGATCAGTGGTGGCCATGTCACTGTGGGGACCATGTCACAGTGGGCAGCAGGTCAGTTGTGGCCATGTCACTGTGGGGGCCATGTCACAGTGGGCAGCAGGTCAGTGGTGGCCATGTCACTATGGGGGCCATGTCACAGTGTGCAGCAGGTCACTGATGGCCATGTCACAGTGAGTAACAGGCCACTGGTTGCCATGTCACTGTGGGGGCTAGAGTAACAGTGGGCAGCAGGTCAGTTGTGGCCATGTCACTATGGGGGCTATGTCACATTGGGCAGCTGGTCAGTGGTGGCCATGTCACTGTGAGGTCATGTCACAGTGGGCAGCAGGTCAGTAGTGGCCACGTCAATACGGGGGCCATGTCACAGTGGGTAGCAGGTCAGTGGTGGCCAGGTCACTGTGGGGCTAATCACAGTGGTCAGCGGATTAGTGGTGGCAATGTCACTGTGAGGTCATGTCACAGTGGTCAGCGGATCAGTGGTGGCCATGTCACTGGGAGTACCATGTTACAGTGTGCAGCAGGTCTGTGGTGGCCATGTCACAGTGAGCAACAGGCCTCTGGTTGCCATGTCACTGTGGGTCTATGTCACAGTGGGCAGCAGGTCAGTGGTGGCCATGTCACTGTGAAGTCATGTCACAGTGGGCAGCAGGTCAGTTGTGGCCACGTCTCTATGGGGGACGTGTCACAGTGGGTAGCAGGTCAGTGGTGGACAGGTTAATGTGGGGCTATGTCACAGTGGTCAGCGGGTCACTTGTGGCCATGTCACTATGAGTCCATGTCACAGTGTGCAGCAGGTCAGTGGTGGCCATGTCACTATTGGGGCCATGTCACAGTGGGCAGCAGGTCAGTAGTGGCCACGTCACTGTGGGGCCATGTCACAGTGTGCAGCAGGTCAGTGGTGGCCATGTCACAGTGAGTAACAGGCCACTGGTTGCCATGTCACTGTGGGGGCTATGTCACAGTGGGCAGCAGGTCAGTTGTGGCCATGTCACTATGGGTCCATGTCACAGTGGGCAGCAGGTCAGTGGTGGCCATGTCACTATGGAGGCTATGTCACATTGGGCAGCAGGTCAGTGGTCGCCATGTCACTGTGGGGGCCATGTCACAGTGGTCAGCGGGTCAGTGGTGTCCATGACACTGTGGGGACCATGTCACAGTGGTCAGCATGTCAGTTGTGGCCATGTCACTGTGGGTCCATGTCACAGTGTGCAGCAGGTCAGTGGTGGCCATATCACTATGCGGGCTGTGTCACAGTGGGCAGCTGGTCAGTGGTGGCCATGTCACTATGGGGGCCATGTCACAGTGTGCAGCAGGTCAGTTGTGGCCATGTCACTATGGGGGCCATGTCACAGTGGGCAGCAGGTCGGTGGTGGCCATGTTCACTATGGGGGCCATGTCACAGTGGGCAGCAGGTCAGTAGTGGCCATGTCACAGTGAGTAAGAGGCCACTGGTTGCAATGTCACTGTGGAGGCTATGTCACAGTGAGCAGCAGGTCAGTTGTGGCCATGTCACTATGGGTCCATGTCACAGTGGGCAGCAGGTCAGTGGTGGCCATGTCACTATGGGGGCTATGTCACATTAGGCAGCTGGTCAGTGGTGGCCATGTCACTGTGAGGTCATGTCACAGTTTGCAGAATGTCAGTGGTGGCCATGTCACAGTGAGCAACAGGCCACTGGTTGCCATGTCACTGTGGGGGCTATGTCACAGTGGGAAGCAGGTCAGTGGTGGCCATGTCACTATGGGGGCTATGTCACATTGGGCAGCTGGTCAGTGGTGGCCATGTCACTGTGAGGTCATGTCACAGTGGGTAGCAGGTCAGTGGTGTCCTGGTCACTGTGGGGCTATGTCACAGTGGTCAGCAGGTCAGTGGTGGCCATGTCACTGTTGGGGCCATGTCACAGTGGGCAGCAGGTCAGTGGTGTCGATGTCACTATGGGGGCCATGTCACAGTGGGCAGCAGGTCAATGTTGGCCATGTCACTATGGTGGCTATGTCACAGTGTGCAGCAGGTCAGTGGTGGCCATGTCACAGTGAGTAACAGGCCACTGCTTGCCATGTCACTGTGGGGGCTATGTCACAGTGGGCAGCAGGTCAGTGCTGGCCGTGTCACTATGGTGGCCATGTCACAGTGGGCAGCAGGTCAGTGGTGCCCAAGTCACTGTTGGGGCCATGTCAGAGTGGGCAGCAGGTCAGTGTTGGCCATGTCACTATGGGGGCCATGTCACAGTGAGCAGCAGGTCAGTAGTGGCCACGTCACTGTGGGGCCATGTCACAGTGGGCAGCAGGTCAGTGGTGGCCATGTCACTATGGGGGCCATGTCACAGTGGGCAGCAGGTCAGTTTTGGCCATGTCACTATGGGGGCCATGTCACAGTGGGCAGCAGGTCAATGGTGGCCATGTCACTATGGGGGCTATGTCACATTGGGCAGCAGGTCAGTGGTGGCCATGTCACTGTGAGGTCATGTCACAGTGTGCAGCAGGACAGTGGTGGCCATGTCACAGTGAGAAACAGGCCACCGGTTGCCATGTCACTATGGGGGCCATGTCACAGTGGGCAGCAGGTCAGTGGTGGCATGTCACTGTGGGGCCATGTCACAGTGTGCAGCAGGTCAGTGATGGCCATGTCACAGTGAGCATCAGGCCACTGGTTGCCATGTCACTGTGGGGGCTATGTCACAGTGGGAAGCAGGTCAGTGGTGGCCTTGTCACTATGGGGGCCATGTCACAGTGGGCAGCAGGTCAGTAGTGGCCACGTCACTGTGGGGCCATGTCACAGTGTGCAGCAGGTCAGTGATGGCCATGTCACAGTGAGCATCAGGCCACTGGTTGCCATGTCACTGTGGGGGCTATGTCACAGTGGGAAGCAGGTCAGTGGTGGCCTTGTCACTATGGGGGCCATGTCACAGTGGGCAGCAGGTCAGTAGTGGCCACGTCACTGTGGGGCCATGTCACAGTGTGCAGCAGGTCAGTGCTGGCCATGTCACTATGGGGGCCATGTCACAGTGGGTAGCAGGTCAGAGGTGGCCATGTCACTATGGGGGCTATGTCACATTGGGCAGCAGGTCAGTGGTGGCCATGTCACTGTGAGATCATGTCACAGTGTGCAGCAGGTCAGTGGTGGCCATGTCACAGTGAGAAACAGGCCACTGGTTGCCATGTCACTATGGGAGCTATGTCACAGTGGGCAGCAGGTCAGTTGTGGCCATGTCACTATGAGTCCATGTCACAGTGGGCAGCAGGTCAGGGTGGCCATGTCACTATGGGGGCCATGTGACAGTGGGTAGCAGGTCAGTGGTGGCCAGGTCACTGTGGGGCTATGTCACAGTGGTCAGCGGATCAGTGGTGGCCATGTCACTGTGGGGACCATGTCACAGTGGGCAGCAGGTCAGTTGTGGCCATGTCACTATGGGGGCTATGTCACATTGGGCAGCAGGTCAGTGGTGGCCATGTTACTGTGAGGTCATGTCACAGTGTGCAGCAGGTCAGTGGTGGCCATGTCACAGTGAGCAACAGGCCACTGGTTGCCATATCACTGTGGGGGCTATGTCACAGTGGGCAGCAGGTCAGTGGTGGCCATGTCACTATGGGGGCCATGTCACAGTGGGCAGCAGGTCAGTGGTGGCCATGTCACTATGAGGTCATGTCACAGTGTGCAGCAGGCCAGTGGTGGCCATGTCACAGTGAGCAACAGGCCACTGGTTGCCATATCACTGTGGGGGCTATGTCACAGTGGGCAGCAGGTCAGTGGTGGCCATGTCACTATGGGGGCCATGTCACAGTGGGCAGCAGGTCAGTGGTGGCCAGGTCACTATGGGGGCCATGTCACAGTGGGTAGCAGGTCAGTTGTGGCCATGTCACTATGGGTCCATGTCACACTGGGCAGCAGGTCAGTGGTGGCCATGTCACTATGGGGGCCATGTCACAGTGTGCAGCAGGTCAGTGATGGCCATGTCACAGTGAGTAACAGGCCACTGGTTGCCATGTCACTGTGGGGACTATGTCACAGTGGGCAGCAGGTCAGTGCTGGCCATGTCACTATGGGGGCCATGTCACAGTGGGCAGCAGGTCAGTGGTGGCCATGTCACTATGGGGGCTATGTCACAGTGGGCAGCAGGTCAGTTGTGGCCAAGTCTCTATGAGGGCCATGTCACAGTGGGTAGCATGTCAGTGGTGGCCATGTCACTGTGGGGCTATGTCACAGTGGTCAGCAGATCAGTGGTGGCCATGTCACTGTGGGGACCATGTCATAGTGGGCAGCAGGTCAGTTGTGGCCATGTCACTATGGGTCCATGTCACAGTGGGCAGCAGGTCAGTGGTGGCCATGTCACTATGGGGGCCATGTCACAGTGGGCAGCAGGTCAGTGGTGGCCATGTCACTATTGGGGCCATGTCACAGTGGGCAGCAGGTCAGTAGTGGCCACGTCACTGTGGGGCAATGTCACAGTGTGCAGCAGGTCAGTGATGGCCATGTCACAGTGAGTAACAGGCCACTGGTTGCCATGTCACTGTGGGGGCTAAGTAACAGTGGGCAGCAGGTCAGTGGTGGCCATGTCACGGTGATGTCATGTCACAGTGTGCAGCAGGTCAGTGGTGGCCATGTCAAAGTGAGCAACAGGCCACTGCTTGCCATGTCACTGTGGGGGCTATGTCACAGTGGGCAGCAGGTCAGTTGTGGACATGTCACTGTGGGGGCCATGTCACAGTGGGCAGCAGGTCAGTAGTGGCCACGTCTATATGGGGGCCATGTCACAGTGTGTAGCTGGTCAGTGGTGGCCAGGTCACTGTGGGGCTATGTCACAGTGGTCAGCGGATCAGTGGTGGCCATGTTACTGTGGGGACCATGTCACAGTGGGCAGCAGGTCAGTGCTGGTCATGTCACAATGGGGGCCATGTCAACGTGGGCAGCAGATCAGTGGTGGCCATGTCACTATGGGGGCCATGTCACAGTGTGCAGCAGGTCAATAGTGGCCACGTCACTATGGGGCTATGTCACATTGGGCAGCAGGTCAGTGGTGGCCATGTCACTGTGAGGTCAAGTCACAGTGTGCAGCAGGTCAGTGGTGGCCATGTCACAGTGAGCAACAGGCCACTGGTTGCCATATCACTGTGGGGGCTATGTCACAGTGGGCAGCAGGTCAGTGGTGGCCATGTCACTATGGGGGCCATGTCACAGTGGGCAGCAGGTCAGTGGTGGCCAGGTCACTATGGGGGCCATGTCACAGTGGGTAGCAGGTCAGTTGTGGCCATGTCACTATGGGTCCATGTCACAGTGGGCAGCAGGTCAGTGGTGGCCATGTCACTATGGGGGCCATGTCACAGTGTGCAGCAGGTCAGTGATGGCCATGTCACAGTGAGTAACAGGCCACTGGTTGCCATGTCACTGTGGGGACTATGTCACAGTGGGCAGCAGGTCAGTGCTGGCCATGTCACTATGGGGGCCATGTCACAGTGGGCAGCAGGTCAGTGGTGGCCATGTCACTATGGGGGCTATGTCACAGTGGGCAGCAGGTCAGTTGTGGCCAAGTCTCTATGAGGGCCATGTCACAGTGGGTAGCATGTCAGTGGTGGCCATGTCACTGTGGGGCTATGTCACAGTGGTCAGCAGATCAGTGGTGGCCATGTCACTGTGGGGACCATGTCATAGTGGGCAGCAGGTCAGTTGTGGCCATGTCACTATGGGTCCATGTCACAGTGGGCAGCAGGTCAGTGGTGGCCATGTCACTATGGGGGCCATGTCACAGTGGGCAGCAGGTCAGTGGTGGCCATGTCACTATTGGGGCCATGTCACAGTGGGCAGCAGGTCAGTAGTGGCCACGTCACTGTGGGGCAATGTCACAGTGTGCAGCAGGTCAGTGATGGCCATGTCACAGTGAGTAACAGGCCACTGGTTGCCATGTCACTGTGGGGGCTAAGTAACAGTGGGCAGCAGGTCAGTGGTGGCCATGTCACGGTGATGTCATGTCACAGTGTGCAGCAGGTCAGTGGTGGCCATGTCAAAGTGAGCAACAGGCCACTGCTTGCCATGTCACTGTGGGGGCTATGTCACAGTGGGCAGCAGGTCAGTTGTGGACATGTCACTGTGGGGGCCATGTCACAGTGGGCAGCAGGTCAGTAGTGGCCACGTCTATATGGGGGCCATGTCACAGTGTGTAGCAGGTCAGTGGTGGCCAGGTCACTGTGGGGCTATGTCACAGTGGTCAGCGGATCAGTGGTGGCCATGTTACTGTGGGGACCATGTCACAGTGGGCAGCAGGTCAGTGCTGGTCATGTCACAATGGGGGCCATGTCAACGTGGGCAGCAGATCAGTGGTGGCCAGGTCACTGTGGGGCTATGTCACAGTGGTCAGCGGATCAGTGGTGGCCATGTTACTGTGGGGACCATGTCACAGTGGGCAGCAGGTCAGTGCTGGTCATGTCACAATGGGGGCCATGTCAACGTGGGCAGCAGATCAGTGGTGGCCATGTCACTATGGGGGCCATGTCACAGTGTGCAGCAGGTCAATAGTGGCCACGTCACTATGGGGCTATGTCACATTGGGCAGCAGGTCAGTGGTGGCCATGTCACTGTGAGGTCAAGTCACAGTGTGCAGCAGGTCAGTGGTGGCCATGTCACAGTGAGCAACAGGCCACTGGTTGCCATATCACTGTGGGGGCTATGTCACAGTGGGCAGCAGGTCAGTGGTGGCCATGTCACTATGGGGGCCATGTCACAGTGGGCAGCAGGTCAGTGGTGGCCAGGTCACTATGGGGGCCATGTCACAGTGGGTAGCAGGTCAGTTGTGGCCATGTCACTATGGGTCCATGTCACAGTGGGCAGCAGGTCAGTGGTGGCCATGTCACTATGGGGGCCATGTCACAGTGTGCAGCAGGTCAGTGATGGCCATGTCACAGTGAGTAACAGGCCACTGGTTGCCATGTCACTGTGGGGACTATGTCACAGTGGGCAGCAGGTCAGTGCTGGCCATGTCACTATGGGGGCCATGTCACAGTGGGCAGCAGGTCAGTGGTGGCCATGTCACTATGGGGGCTATGTCACAGTGGGCAGCAGGTCAGTTGTGGCCAAGTCTCTATGAGGGCCATGTCACAGTGGGTAGCATGTCAGTGGTGGCCATGTCACTGTGGGGCTATGTCACAGTGGTCAGCAGATCAGTGGTGGCCATGTCACTGTGGGGACCATGTCATAGTGGGCAGCAGGTCAGTTGTGGCCATGTCACTATGGGTCCATGTCACAGTGGGCAGCAGGTCAGTGGTGGCCATGTCACTATGGGGGCCATGTCACAGTGGGCAGCAGGTCAGTGGTGGCCATGTCACTATTGGGGCCATGTCACAGTGGGCAGCAGGTCAGTAGTGGCCACGTCACTGTGGGGCAATGTCACAGTGTGCAGCAGGTCAGTGATGGCCATGTCACAGTGAGTAACAGGCCACTGGTTGCCATGTCACTGTGGGGGCTAAGTAACAGTGGGCAGCAGGTCAGTGGTGGCCATGTCACGGTGATGTCATGTCACAGTGTGCAGCAGGTCAGTGGTGGCCATGTCAAAGTGAGCAACAGGCCACTGCTTGCCATGTCACTGTGGGGGCTATGTCACAGTGGGCAGCAGGTCAGTTGTGGACATGTCACTGTGGGGGCCATGTCACAGTGGGCAGCAGGTCAGTAGTGGCCACGTCTATATGGGGGCCATGTCACAGTGTGTAGCAGGTCAGTGGTGGCCAGGTCACTGTGGGGCTATGTCACAGTGGTCAGCGGATCAGTGGTGGCCATGTTACTGTGGGGACCATGTCACAGTGGGCAGCAGGTCAGTGCTGGTCATGTCACAATGGGGGCCATGTCAACGTGGGCAGCAGATCAGTGGTGGCCATGTCACTATGGGGGCCATGTCACAGTGTGCAGCAGGTCAATAGTGGCCACGTCACTATGGGGCTATGTCACATTGGGCAGCAGGTCAGTGGTGGCCATGTCACTGTGAGGTCAAGTCACAGTGTGCAGCAGGTCAGTGGTGGCCATGTCACAGTGAGCAACAGGCCACTGGTTGCCATATCACTGTGGGGGCTATGTCACAGTGGGCAGCAGGTCAGTGGTGGCCATGTCACTATGGGGGCCATGTCACAGTGGGCAGCATGTCAGTGGTGGCCATGTCACTATTGGGGCCATGTCACAGTGGGCAGCAGGTCAGTAGTGGCCACGTCACTGTGGGGCAATGTCACAGTTTGCAGCAGGTCAGTGATGGCCATGTCACAGTGAGTAACAGGCCACTGGTTGCCATGTCACTGTGGGGGCTAAGTCACAGTGGGCAGCAGGTCAGTTGTACATGTCACTATGGGTCCATGTCACAGTGGGCAGCAGGTCAGTGGTGGCCATGTCACTATGGGGGCCATGTCACAGTGGGCAGCAGGTCAGTAGTGGCCACGTCACTGTGGGGCCATGTCACAGTGTGCAGCAGGTCAGTGATGGCCATGTCACAGTGAGCAACAGGCCACTGCTTGCCATGTCACTGTGGGGGCCATGTCACAGTGGGCAGCAGGTCAGTGCTGGCCATGTCACTATGGGGGCTATGTCACATTGGGCAGCTGATCAGTGGTGGCCATGTCACTGTGAGGTCATGTCACAGTGGGCAGCAGGTCAGTTGTGGACACGTCTCTATGGGGGACGTGTCACAGTGGGCAGCATGTCAGTGGTGCCCATGTCACTATGGGGGCTATGTCACAGTGGGTAGCAGGTCAGTGGTGGCCAGGTTACTGTGCGGCTATGTCACAGTGGTCAGCGGATCAGTGGTGGCCATGTCACTGTGGGGACCATGTCACAGTGGGCAGCAGGTCAGTTGTGGCCATGTCACTGTGGGGGCCATGTCACAGTGGGCAGCAGGTCAGTGGTGGCCATGTCACTATGGGGGCCATGTCACAGTGTGCAGCAGGTCACTGATGGCCATGTCACAGTGAGTAACAGGCCACTGGTTGCCATGTCACTGTGGGGGCTAGAGTAACAGTGGGCAGCAGGTCAGTTGTGGCCATGTCACTATGGGGGCTATGTCACATTGGGCAGCTGGTCAGTGGTGGCCATGTCACTGTGAGGTCATGTCACAGTGGGCAGCAGGTCAGTAGTGGCCACGTCAATACGGGGGCCATGTCACAGTGGGTAGCAGGTCAGTGGTGGCCAGGTCACTGTGGGGCTAATCACAGTGGTCAGCGGATTAGTGGTGGCAATGTCACTGTGAGGTCATGTCACAGTGGTCAGCGGATCAGTGGTGGCCATGTCACTGGGGGTACCATGTTACAGTGTGCAGCAGGTCTGTGGTGGCCATGTCACAGTGAGCAACAGGCCTCTGGTTGCCATGTCACTGTGGGTCTATGTCACA
Source organism: Strix uralensis (assembly GCF_047716275.1). Taxonomy (NCBI): domain Eukaryota; kingdom Metazoa; phylum Chordata; class Aves; order Strigiformes; family Strigidae; genus Strix; species Strix uralensis. The sequence goes on from NW_027436727.1 coordinate 335,907, forward strand.
GTGGGCAGCAGGTCAGTGGTGGCCATGTCACTGTGAAGTCATGTCACAGTGGGCAGCAGGTCAGTTGTGGCCACGTCTCTATGGGGGACGTGTCACAGTGGGTAGCAGGTCAGTGGTGGACAGGTTAATGTGGGGCTATGTCACAGTGGTCAGCGGATCAGTGGTGGCCATGTCACTGTGGGGACCATGTCACAGTGGGCAGCAGGTCACTTGTGGCCATGTCACTATGAGTCCATGTCACAGTGTGCAGCAGGTCAGTGGTGGCCATGTCACTATTGGGGCCATGTCACAGTGGGCAGCAGGTCAGTAGTGGCCACGTCACTGTGGGGCCATGTCACAGTGTGCAGCAGGTCAGTGGTGGCCATGTCACAGTGAGTAACAGGCCACTGGTTGCCATGTCACTGTGGGGGCTATGTCACAGTGGGCAGCAGGTCAGTTGTGGCCATGTCACTATGGGTCCATGTCACAGTGGGCAGCAGGTCAGTGGTGGCCATGTCACTATGGAGGCTATGTCACATTGGGCAGCAGGTCAGTGGTCGCCATGTCACTGTGGGGGCCATGTCACAGTGGTCAGCGGGTCAGTGGTGTCCATGACACTGTGGGGACCATGTCACAGTGGTCAGCATGTCAGTTGTGGCCATGTCACTGTGGGTCCATGTCACAGTGTGCAGCAGGTCAGTGGTGGCCATGTCACTATGCGGGCTGTGTCACAGTGGGCAGCTGGTCAGTGGTGGCCATGTCACTATGGGGGCCATGTCACAGTGTGCAGCAGGTCAGTTGTGGCCATGTCACTATGGGGGCCATGTCACAGTGGGCAGCAGGTCGGTGGTGGCCATGTTCACTATGGGGGCCATGTCACAGTGGGCAGCAGGTCAGTAGTGGCCATGTCACAGTGAGTAAGATGCCACTGGTTGCAATGTCACTGTGGAGGCTATGTCACAGTGAGCAGCAGGTCAGTTGTGGCCATGTCACTATGGGTCCATGTCACAGTGGGCAGCAGGTCAGTGGTGGCCATGTCACTATGGGGGCTATGTCACATTAGGCAGCTGGTCAGTGGTGGCCATGTCACTGTGAGGTCATGTCACAGTTTGCAGAATGTCAGTGGTGGCCATGTCACAGTGAGCAACAGGCCACTGGTTGCCATGTCACTGTGGGGGCTATGTCACAGTGGGAAGCAGGTCAGTGGTGGCCATGTCACTATGGGGGCTATGTCACATTGGGCAGCTGGTCAGTGGTGGCCATGTCACTGTGAGGTCATGTCACAGTGGGTAGCAGGTCAGTGGTGTCCTGGTCACTGTGGGGCTATGTCACAGTGGTCAGCAGGTCAGTGGTGGCCATGTCACTGTTGGGGCCATGTCACAGTGGGCAGCAGGTCAGTGGTGTCGATGTCACTATGGGGGCCATGTCACAGTGGGCAGCAGGTCAATGTTGGCCATGTCACTATGGTGGCTATGTCACAGTGTGCAGCAGGTCAGTGGTGGCCATGTCACAGTGAGTAACAGGCCACTGCTTGCCATGTCACTGTGGGGGCTATGTCACAGTGGGCAGCAGGTCACTGGTGGCCATGTCACTGTGGGGGCTATGTCACAGTGGGCAGCAGGTCACTGGTGGCCATGTCACTATGGGGGCCATGTCACAGTGGGCAGCAGGTCAGTGGTGGCGATGTCACTATGGGGGCCATGTCACAGTGGGCAGCAGGTCAGTAGTGGCCACGTCACTGTGGGGCCATGTCACAGTGGGCAGCAGGTCAGTGGTGATCATGTTACTATTTGGGACATGTCACAGTGGGCAGCAGGTCAGTGGTGGCCATGTCACTGTGGGTGCTACATCACAGTTGGCAGCGTTTCAGTGGTGGCCATGTCACTGTGAGGTCATGTCACAGTGTGCAGCAGGTCAGTGGTGGCCATGTCACAGTGAGCAACAGGCCACTGGTTGCCATGTCACTGTGGGGACTATGTCACAGTGGCCAGCAGGTCAGTGGTGGCCATGTCACTATGGGGTCCATGTCACAGTGGGCAGCAGGTCAGTAGTGGAAACGTCACTGTGGGGCCATGTCACAGTGGGCAGCAGGTCATTGGTGGCCATGTCACTATGGTGGCTATGTCACAGTGTGCAGCAGGTCAGTGGTGGCCATGTCACAGTGAGTAACAGGCCACTGCTTGCCATGTCACTGTGGGGGCTATGTCACAGTGGGCAGCAGGTCACTGGTGGCCATGTCACTATGGGGGCCATGTCACAGTGGGCAGCAGGTCAGTGGTGGCCATGTCACAGTGGGCAGCAGGTCAGTAGTGGCCACGTCACTGTGGGGCCATGTCACAGTGTGCAGCAGGTCAGTGATGGTCATGTCACAGTGAGTAACAGGCCACTGGTTGCCATGTCACTGTGGGGGATATGACACAGTGGGCAGCAGGTCAGTGCTGGCCATGTCACTATGGGGGCCATGTCACAGTGCGCAGCAGGTCAGTGGTGGCCATGTCACTATGGGGGCTATGTCACATTGGGCAGCATGTCAGTGGTCGCCATGTCACTATGGGGGCCATGTCACAGAGGGCAGCAGGTCAGTGGTGGCCATGTCACAATGAGTAACAGGCCACTGGTTGCCATGTCACTGTGGGGGCCATGTCACAGTGGTTAGCAGGTCAGTGATGGCCATGTCACAATGAGTAACAGGCCACTGGTTGCCATGTCACTGTGGGGGCCATGTCACAGTGGTTAGCAGGTCAGTGGTGGCCATGTCACTATGGGGGCCATGTCACAGTGCGCAGCAGATCAGTGGTGCCCAAGTCACAGTGCGACTATGTCACAGTGGTCAGCGGATCAGTAGTGGCCATGTCACTGTTGGGGCCATGTCACAGTGGGCAGCAGGTCAGTAGTGGCCACGTCACTGTGGGGCCATGTCACAGTGTGCAGCAGGTCAGTGATGGCCATGTCACAGTGAGCAACAGGCCACTGGTTGCCATGTCACTGTGGGGGCTATGTCACAGTGGGCAGCAGGTCAGTGGTGGCCATGTCACTATGGGGGCCATGTCACAGTGGGCAGCAGGTCAGTAGTGGCCACATCACTGTGGGGCCATGTCACAGTGTGCAGCATGTCACTGATGGCCATGTCACAGTGAGCAACAGGCCATTGGTTGCCATGTCACTGTTGGGTCTATGTCACAGTGGGCAGGAGGTCAATGGTGACCATGTCACTATGGGGGCTATGTCACATTGGGCAGCAGGTCAGTGGTGGCCATGTCACTGTGAGGTCATGTCACAGTGTGCAGCAGGTCAGTGGTGGCCATGTCACAATGAGTAACAGGCCACTGGTTGCCATGTCACTGTGGGGGCTATGTCACAGTGGGCAGCAGGTCAGTGGTGGCCATGTCACTATGGGGGCCATGTCACAGTGGGCTACAGGTCAGTGGTGGCCATGTCACTATGGGGGCTATGTCACATTGGGCAGCAGGTCAGTGGTGGCCATATCACTGTGAGGTCATGTCACAGTGAGCAACAGGCCACTGGTTGCCATTTCACTGTGTGGGCTATGTCACAGTGGGCAGCAGGTCAGTGGTGGCCATGTCACTATGGGGGCCATGTCACAGTGGGCAGCAGGTCAGTAGTGGCCACGTCACTGTGGGGCCATGACACAGTGTGCAGCAGGTCAGTGATGGCCATGTCACAGTGAGCAACAGGCCACTGGTTGCCATGTCACTGTGGGGGCTATGTCACAGTGGGCAGCAGGTCAGTGCTGGCCATGTCACTATGGGGGCCATGTCACAGTGGGCAGCAGGTCAGTGGTGCCCAAGTCACTGTGGGGCTATGTCACAGTGGGGAGCAGGTCAGTGGTGGCCATGTCACTGTTGGGGCCATGTCACAGTGGGCAGCAGGTCAGTGGTGGCCATGTCACTATGCGGGCCATGTCACAGTGAGCAGCAGGTCAGTGATGGCCATGTCACAGTGAGCAACAGGCCACTGGTTGCCATGTCACTGTGGGGGCTATGTCACAGTGGGCAGCAGGTCAGTTTTGGCCATGTCACTATGGGGGCCATGTCACAGTGGGCAGCAGGTCAGTGGTGGCCATGTCACTATGGGGGCCATGTCACAGTGGGCAGCAGGTCAGTGCTGGCCATGTCACTATGGGGGCCATGTCACAGTGGGCAGCAGGTCAGTAGTGCCCACGTCACTGTGGGGCCATGTCACAGTGTGCAGCAGGTCAGTGATGGCCATGTCACACTGAGTAACAGGCCACTGGTTGCCATGTCACTGTGGGGGCTATGTCACAGTGGGCCGCAGGTCACTGTTGCCATGTCACTATGGGGGCCATGTCGCAGTGGGCAGCAGGTCAGTAGTGGCCACGTCACTGTGGGGCCATGTCACAGTGTGCAGCAGGTCAGTGATGGCCATGTCACAGTGAGCAACAGGCCACTGGTTGCCATGTCACTGTTGGGTCTATGTCACAGTGGGCAGCAGGTCAGTGCTGGCCATGTCACTATGGGGGCCATGTCACAGTGTGCAGCAGTTCAATGGTGGCCATGTCACTATGGGGGCTATGTCACATTGGGCAGCAGGTCAGTGGTGGCCATGTCACTGTGAGGTCATGTCACAGTGTGCAGCAGGTCAGTGGTGGCCATGTCACAGTGAGCAACAGGCCACTGGTTGCTATGTCACTGTGGGGACTATGTCACAGTGGGCAGCAGGTCAGTGGTGGTCCTGTCACTATGGGGGCCATGTCACAGTGGGCAGCAGGTCAGTAGTGGCCACGTCACTGTGGGGCCATGTCACAGTGTGCAGCAGGTCAGTGATGGCCATGTCACAGTGAGCAACAGGCCACTGGTTGCCATGTCACTGTGGGGACTATGTCACAGTGGGCAGCAGGTCAGTGCTGGCCGTGTCACTATGGTGGCCATGTCACAGTGGGCAGCCGGTCAGTGGTGGCCATGTCACTATGGGGCCTATGTCACATTGGGCAGCAGGTCAGTGGTGGCCATGTCACTGTGAGGTCATGTCACAGTGAGCAACAGGCCACTAGTTGCCATGTCACTGTGGGGGCTATGTCACAGTGGGCAGCAGGTCAGTGGTGGCCATGTCACTATGGGGGCCATGTCACAGTGGGCAGCAGGTCAGTGGTGCCCAAGTCACTGTGGGGCTATGTCACAGTGGGCAGCAGGTCAGTGCTGGCCGTGTCACTATGGTGGCCATGTCACAGTGGGCAGCAGGTCAGTAGTGGCCACGTCACTGTGGGGCCATGTCACAGTGTGCAGCAGGTCAGTGATGGCCATGTCACACTGAGTAACAGGCCACTGGTTGCCATGTCACTGTGGGGGCTATGTCACAGTGGGCCGCAGGTCACTGTTGCCATGTCACTATGGGGGCCATGTCGCAGTGGGCAGCAGGTCAGTAGTGGCCACGTCACTGTGGGGCCATGTCACAGTTTGCAGCAGGTCAGTGATGGCCATGTCACAGTGAGCAACAGGCCACTGGTTGCCATGTCACTGTTGGGTCTATGTCACAGTGGGCAGCAGGTCAGTGCTGGCCATGTCACTATGGGGGCCATGTCACAGTGTGCAGCAGTTCAATGGTGGCCATGTCACTATGGGGGCTATGTCACATTGGGCAGCAGGTCAGTGGTGGCCATGTCACTGTGAGGTCATGTCACAGTGAGCAACAGGCCACTGGTTGCCATGTCACTGTGGGGGCTATGTCACAGTGGGCAGCAGGTCAGTTGTGGCCATGTCACTATGGGGGCCATGTCACAGTGGGCAGCAGGTCAGTGGTGCCCAAGTCACTGTGGGGCTATGTCACAGTGGGCAGCAGGTCAGTGCTGGCCGTGTCACTATGGTGGCCATGTCACAGTGGGCAGCAGGTCAGTGGTGGCCATGTCACTATGGGGGCCATGTCACAGTGGGCAGCAGGCCACTGGTTGCCATGTCACTGTGGGGGCTATGTCACATTGGGCAGCAGGTCACTAGTGGCCATGTCACAGTGAGGTCATCTCAGTGTGCAGCAGGTTAGTGGTGGCCATGTCACAGTGAGAAACAGGCCACTGGTTGCCATGTCACTGTGGGGGCTATGTCACAGTGGGCAGCAGGTCAGTTTTGGCCATGTCACTATGGGGGCCATGTCACAGTGGGCAGCAGGTCAGTGGTGGCCATGTCACTATGGGGGCCATGTCACAGTGGGCAGCAGGTCAGTGCTGGCCATGTCACTATGGGGGCCATGTCACAGTGGGCAGCAGGTCAGTAGTGCCCACGTCACTGTGGGGCCATGTCACAGTGTGCAGCAGGTCAGTGATGGCCATGTCACACTGAGTAACAGGCCACTGGTTGCCATGTCACTGTGGGGGCTATGTCACAGTGGGCCGCAGGTCACTGTTGCCATGTCACTATGGGGGCCATGTCGCAGTGGGCAGCAGGTCAGTGGTGGCCATGTCACTGTGAAGTCATGTCACAGTGGGCAGCAGGTCAGTTGTGGCCACGTCTCTATGGGGGACGTGTCACAGTGGGTAGCAGGTCAGTGGTGGACAGGTTAATGTGGGGCTATGTCACAGTGGTCAGCGGATCAGTGGTGGCCATGTCACTGTGGGGACCATGTCACAGTGGGCAGCAGGTCACTTGTGGCCATGTCACTATGAGTCCATGTCACAGTGTGCAGCAGGTCAGTGGTGGCCATGTCACTATTGGGGCCATGTCACAGTGGGCAGCAGGTCAGTAGTGGCCACGTCACTGTGGGGCCATGTCACAGTGTGCAGCAGGTCAGTGGTGGCCATGTCACAGTGAGTAACAGGCCACTGGTTGCCATGTCACTGTGGGGGCTATGTCACAGTGGGCAGCAGGTCAGTTGTGGCCATGTCACTATGGGTCCATGTCACAGTGGGCAGCAGGTCAGTGGTGGCCATGTCACTATGGAGGCTATTTCACATTGGGCAGCAGGTCAGTGGTCGCCATGTCACTGTGGGGGCCATGTCACAGTGGTCAGCGGGTCAGTGGTGTCCATGACACTGTGGGGACCATGTCACAGTGGTCAGCATGTCAGTTGTGGCCATGTCACTGTGGGTCCATGTCACAGTGTGCAGCAGGTCAGTGGTGGCCATGTCACTATGCGGGCTGTGTCACAGTGGGCAGCTGGTCAGTGCTGGCCGTGTCACTATGGTGGCCATGTCACAGTGGGCAGCAGGTCAGTGGTGGCCATGTCACTATGGGGGCTATGTCATATTGGGCAGCAGGTCAGTGGTGGCCATGTCACTGTGAGGTCATGTCACAGTGAGCAACAGGCCACTGATTGCCATGTCACTGTGGGGGCTATGTCACAGTGGGCAGCAGGTCAGTGGTGGCCATGTCACTATGGGGGCCATGTCACAGTGGGCAGCAGGTCAGTGGTGCCCAAGTCACTGTGGGGCTATGTCACAGTGGGCAGCAGGTCAGTGCTGGCCGTGTCACTATGGTGGCCATGTCACAGTGGGCAGCAGGTCAGTGGTGGCCATGTCACTATGGGGGCCATGTCACAGTGGGCAGCAGGCCACTGGTTGCCATGTCACTGTGGGGGCTATGTCACATTGGGCAGCAGGTCACTAGTGGCCATGTCACAGTGAGGTCATCTCAGTGTGCAGCAGGTTAGTGGTGGCCATGTCACAGTGAGAAACAGGCCACTGGTTGCCATGTCACTGTGGGGGCTATGTCACAGTGGGCAGCAGGTCAGTTTTGGCCATGTCACTATGGGGGCCATGTCACAGTGGGCAGCAGGTCAGTGGTGGCCATGTCACTATGGGGGCCATGTCACAGTGGGCAGCAGGTCAGTGCTGGCCATGTCACTATGGGGGCCATGTCACAGTGGGCAGCAGGTCAGTAGTGCCCACGTCACTGTGGGGCCATGTCACAGTGTGCAGCAGGTCAGTGATGGCCATGTCACACTGAGTAACAGGCCACTGGTTGCCATGTCACTGTGGGGGCTATGTCACAGTGGGCCGCAGGTCACTGTTGCCATGTCACTATGGGGGCCATGTCGCAGTGGGCAGCAGGTCAGTGGTGGCCATGTCACTGTGAAGTCATGTCACAGTGGGCAGCAGGTCAGTTGTGGCCACGTCTCTATGGGGGACGTGTCACAGTGGGTAGCAGGTCAGTGGTGGACAGGTTAATGTGGGGCTATGTCACAGTGGTCAGCGGATCAGTGGTGGCCATGTCACTGTGGGGACCATGTCACAGTGGGCAGCAGGTCACTTGTGGCCATGTCACTATGAGTCCATGTCACAGTGTGCAGCAGGTCAGTGGTGGCCATGTCACTATGGGGGCCATGTAACAGTGTGCAGCAGGTCAGTTGTGGCCATGTCACTATGGGGGCCATGTCACAGTGGGCAGCAGGTCGGTGGTGGCCATGTTCACTATGGGGGCCATGTCACAGTGGGCAGCAGGTCAGTAGTGGCCATGTCACAGTGAGTAAGAGGCCACTGGTTGCAATGTCACTGTGGAGGCTATGTCACAGTGAGCAGCAGGTCAGTTGTGGCCATGTCACTATGGGTCCATGTCACAGTGGGCAGCAGGTCAGTGGTGGCCATGTCACTATGGGGGCTATGTCACATTAGGCAGCTGGTCAGTGGTGGCCATGTCACTGTGAGGTCATGTCACAGTTTGCAGAATGTCAGTGGTGGCCATGTCACAGTGAGCAACAGGCCACTGGTTGCCATGTCACTGTGGGGGCTATGTCACAGTGGGAAGCAGGTCAGTGGTGGCCATGTCACTATGGGGGCTATGTCACATTGGGCAGCTGGTCAGTGGTGGCCATGTCACTGTGAGGTCATGTCACAGTGGGTAGCAGGTCAGTGGTGTCCTGGTCACTGTGGGGCTATGTCACAGTGGTCAGCAGGTCAGTGGTGGCCATGTCACTGTTGGGGCCATGTCACAGTGGGCAGCAGGTCAGTGGTGTCGATGTCACTATGGGGGCCATGTCACAGTGGGCAGCAGGTCAATGTTGGCCATGTCACTATGGTGGCTATGTCACAGTGTGCAGCAGGTCAGTGGTGGCCATGTCACAGTGAGTAACAGGCCACTGCTTGCCATGTCACTGTGGGGGCTATGTCACAGTGGGCAGCAGGTCACTGGTGGCCATGTCACTGTGGGGGCTATGTCACAGTGGGCAGCAGGTCACTGGTGGCCATGTCACTATGGGGGCCATGTCACAGTGGGCAGCAGGTCAGTGGTGGCGATGTCACTATGGGGCCTATGTCACATTGGGCAGCAGGTCAGTGGTGGCCATGTCACTGTGAGGTCATGTCACAGTGAGCAACAGGCCACTAGTTGCCATGTCACTGTGGGGGCTATGTCACAGTGGGCAGCAGGTCAGTGGTGGCCATGTCACTATGGGGGCCATGTCACAGTGGGCAGCAGGTCAGTGGTGCCCAAGTCACTGTGGGGCTATGTCACAGTGGGCAGCAGGTCAGTGCTGGCCGTGTCACTATGGTGGCCATGTCACAGTGGGCAGCAGGTCAGTAGTGGCCACGTCACTGTGGGGCCATGTCACAGTGTGCAGCAGGTCAGTGATGGCCATGTCACACTGAGTAACAGGCCACTGGTTGCCATGTCACTGTGGGGGCTATGTCACAGTGGGCCGCAGGTCAGTAGTGGCCACGTCACTGTGGGGCCATGTCACAGTTTGCAGCAGGTCAGTGATGGCCATGTCACAGTGAGCAACAGGCCACTGGTTGCCATGTCACTGTTGGCTCTATGTCACAGTGGGCAGCAGGTCAGTGCTGGCCATGTCACTATGGGGGCCATGTCACAGTGTGCAGCAGTTCAATGGTGGCCATGTCACTATGGGGGCTATGTCACATTGGGCAGCAGGTCAGTGGTGGCCATGTCACTGTGAGGTCATGTCACAGTGAGCAACAGGCCACTGGTTGCCATGTCACTGTGGGGACTATGTCACAGTGGGCAGCAGGTCAGTGGTGGTCATGTCACTATGGGGGCCATGTCACAGTGGGCAGCAGGTCAGTAGTGGCCACGTCACTGTGGGGCCATGTCACAGTGTGCAGCAGGTCAGTGATGGCCATGTCACAGTGAGCAACAGGCCACTGGTTGCCATGTCACTGTGGGGACTATGTCACAGTGGGCAGCAGGTCAGTGCTGGCCGTGTCACTATGGTGGCCATGTCACAGTGGGCAGCAGGTCAGTGGTGGCCATGTCACTATGGGGGCTATGTCATATTGGGCAGCAGGTCAGTGGTGGCCATGTCACTGTGAGGTCATGTCACAGTGAGCAACAGGCCACTGGTTGCCATGTCACTGTGGGGGCTATGTCACAGTGGGCAGCAGGTCAGTGGTGGCCATGTCACTATGGGGGCCATGTCACAGTGGGCAGCAGGTCAGTGGTGCCCAAGTCACTGTGGGGCTATGTCACAGTGGGCAGCAGGTCAGTGCTGGCCGTGTCACTATGGTGGCCATGTCACAGTGGGCAGCAGGTCAGTGGTGGCCATGTCACTATGGGGGCCATGTCACAGTGGGCAGCAGGCCACTGGTTGCCATGTCACTGTGGGGGCTATGTCACATTGGGCAGCAGGTCACTAGTGGCCATGTCACAGTGAGGTCATCTCAGTGTGCAGCAGGTTAGTGGTGGCCATGTCACAGTGAGAAACAGGCCACTGGTTGCCATGTCACTGTGGGGGCTATGTCACAGTGGGCAGCAGGTCAGTTTTGGCCATGTCACTATGGGGGCCATGTCACAGTGGGCAGCAGGTCAGTGGTGGCCATGTCACTATGGGGGCCATGTCACAGTGGGCAGCAGGTCAGTGCTGGCCATGTCACTATGGGGGCCATGTCACAGTGGGCAGCAGGTCAGTAGTGCCCACGTCACTGTGGGGCCATGTCACAGTGTGCAGCAGGTCAGTGATGGCCATGTCACAGTGAGCAACAGGCCACTGGTTGCCATGTCACTGTTGGGTCTATGTCACAGTGGGCAGCAGGTCAGTGCTGGCCATGTCACTATGGGGGCCATGTCACAGTGTGCAGCAGTTCAATGGTGGCCATGTCACTATGGGGGCTATGTCACATTGGGCAGCAGGTCAGTGGTGGCCATGTCACTGTGAGGTCATGTCACAGTGTGCAGCAGGTCAGTGGTGGCCATGTCACAGTGAGCAACAGGCCACTGGTTGCCATGTCACTGTGGGGACTATGTCACAGTGGGCAGCAGGTCAGTGGTTGCCATGTCACTGTGGGGGCCATGTCACAGTGGGCAGCAGGTCAGTAGTGGCCACGTCACTGTGGGGCCATGTCACAGTGTGCAGCAGGTCAGTGATGGCCATGTCACAGTGAGCAACAGGCCACTGGTTGCCATGTCACTGTGGGGACTATGTCACAGTGGGCAGCAGGTCAGTGCTGGCCGTGTCACTATGGTGGCCATGTCACAGTGGGCAGCCGGTCAGTGGTGGCCATGTCACTATGGGGCCTATGTCACATTGGGCAGCAGGTCAGTGGTGGCCATGTCACTGTGAGGTCATGTCACAGTGAGCAACAGGCCACTAGTTGCCATGTCACTGTGGGGGCTATGTCACAGTGGGCAGCAGGTCAGTGGTGGCCATGTCACTATGGGGGCCATGTCACAGTGGGCAGCAGGTCAGTGGTGCCCAAGTCACTGTGGGGCTATGTCACAGTGGGCAGCAGGTCAGTGCTGGCCGTGTCACTATGGTGGCCATGTCACAGTGGGCAGCAGGTCAGTAGTGGCCACGTCACTGTGGGGCCATGTCACAGTGTGCAGCAGGTCAGTGATGGCCATGTCACACTGAGTAACAGGCCACTGGTTGCCATGTCACTGTGGGGGCTATGTCACAGTGGGCCGCAGGTCACTGTTGCCATGTCACTATGGGGGCCATGTCGCAGTGGGCAGCAGGTCAGTAGTGGCCACGTCACTGTGGGGCCATGTCACAGTTTGCAGCAGGTCAGTGATGGCCATGTCACAGTGAGCAACAGGCCACTGGTTGCCATGTCACTGTTGGGTCTATGTCACAGTGGGCAGCAGGTCAGTGCTGGCCATGTCACTATGGGGGCCATGTCACAGTGTGCAGCAGTTCAATGGTGGCCATGTCACTATGGGGGCTATGTCACATTGGGCAGCAGGTCAGTGGTGGCCATGTCACTGTGAGGTCATGTCACAGTGAGCAACAGGCCACTGGTTGCCATGTCACTGTGGGGGCTATGTCACATTGGGCAGCAGGTCACTAGTGGCCATGTCACAGTGAGGTCATCTCAGTGTGCAGCAGGTTAGTGGTGGCCATGTCACAGTGAGAAACAGGCCACTGGTTGCCATGTCACTATGGGGGCTATGTCACAGTGGGCAGCAGGTCAGTTGTGGCCAAGTCTCTATGGGGCCATGTCACAGTGGGCAGCAGGGCAGTGGTGCTCAGGTCACTGTGGGGATAGGTCACAGTGGTCAGCGGGTCAGTGGTAGCCAAGTCACTGTGGGGGCCATGTCACAGTGGGCAGCAGGTCAGTAGTGGCCACGTCACTGTGGGGCCATGTCAGAGTGTGTAGCAGATCAGTGATGGCCATGTCACAGTGAGCAACAGGCCACTGGTTGCCATGTCACTATGGGGGCTATGTCACAGTGGGTAGCAGGTCAGTTGTGTCAATGTCACTATGGGGGCCATGTCACAGTGTGCAGCAGGTCAGTGGTGGCCATATCACTGTGGGGGACATGTCACAGTGGGCAGCAGGTCAGTAGTGGCCAGGTCACTGTGGGGCCTTGTCACAGTGTGCAGCAGGTCAGTGATGGCCATGTCACACTGAGTAACAGTCCACTGGTGGCCATGTCACTGTGGGGGCTATGTCACAGTGGGCAGCAGGTCAGTGCTGGCCATGTCACTATGGGGGCCATATCACAGTGGGCAGCAGGTCAGTGGTGGCCATGTCACTATGGGGGCTATGTCACATTGGGCAGCAGGTCAGTGGTGGCCATGTCACTATGGGGTCCATGTCACAGTGGGCAGCAGGTCAGTAGTGGAAACGTCACTGTGGGGCCATGTCACAGTGTGCAGCAGGTCACTGGTGGCCAAGTCACAGTGAGAAACAGGCCACTGGTTGCCATGTCACTGCGGGAGCTATGTCACAGTGGGCAGCAGGTCAGTTGTGGCCAAGTCTCTATGGGGGCCATGTCACAGTGCGCAGCAGGTCAGTGGTGCCCATGTCACTATTGGGGCTATGTCACAGTGGGTAGCAGGTCAGTGGTGGCCATGTCAGTGTGGGTCTATGTCACAGTGGTCAGCGGATCAGTGGTGGCCATGTCACTGTGGGGGCCATGTCACAGTGGGCAGCAGGTCACTGGTGGCCATGTCACTGTGAGGTCATGTCACAGTGTGCAGCAGGTCAGTGGTGGCCATGTCACAGTGAGCAACAGGCCACTGGTTGCCATGTCACTGTGGGGGCTATGTCACAGTGGGCAGCAGGTCAGTGGTGGCCATGTCTCTATGGGGGTCATGTCACAGTGGGCAGCAGGTCAGTGGTGGCCATGTCATTGTGGGGGCCATGTCACAGTGGTCATAGGGTCAGTGGTAGCCATGTTACTGTGTGGGACATGTCACAGAGGGCAGCATGTCAGTGGTGATCATGTTACTATTTGGGACATGTCACAGTGGGCAGCAGGTCAGTGGTGGCCATGTCACTGTGGGTGCTACATCACAGTTGGCAGCGGTTCAGTGGTGGCCATGTCACTATGGGGACAATGTCACAGTGAGCAGCAGGTCAGTAGTGGCCACGTCACTGTGAGGTCATGTCACAGTGTGCAGCAGGTCAGTGGTGGCAATGTCACAATGGGGGCCATGTCACAGTGGGCAGCTGGTCAGTAGTGGCCACGTCACTGTGGGGCCATGTCACAGTGGGCAGCAGGTCAGTGATGGCCATGTCACAGTGAGTAACAGGCCACTGGTTGCCATGTCACTGCGGGGGCTATGTCACAGTGGGCAGCAGGTCAGTGGTGGCCATGTCACTATTGGGGCTATGTCACAGTGGGTAGCAGGTCAGTGGTGGCCATGTCACTGTGGGTCTATGTCACAGTGGTCAGCGGATCAGTGGTGGCCATGTCACTGTGGGGGCCATGTCACAGTGGGCAGCAGGTCACTGGTGGCCATGTCACTGTGAGGTCATGTCACAGTGTGCAGCAGGTCAGTGGTGGCCATGTCACAGTGAGCAACAGGCCACTGGTTGCCATGTCACTGTGGGGGCTATGTCACAGTGGGCAGCAGGTCAGTGGTGGCCATGTCTCTATGGGGGTCATGTCACAGTGGGCAGCAGGTCAGTGGTGGCCATGACACTATGGGGGCCATACACAGTGTACAGAAGGTCAGTAGTGGCCACGTCACTGTGGGGCCATGTCACAGTGTGCAGCAGATCAGTGATGGCCATGTCACTATGGGGGCTATGTCACAGTGTGCAGCAGGTCAGTGGTGGCCATGTCATTGTGGGGGCCATGTCACAATGGTCATCGGGTCAGTGGTAGCCATGTCACTGTGTGGGCCATGTCACAGAGGGCAGCATGTCAGTGGTGATCATGTTACTATTTGGGACATGTCACAGTGGGCAGCAGGTCAGTGGTGGCCATGTCACTATGGGGACAATGTCACAGTGAGCAGCAGGTCAGTAGTGGCCACGTCACTGTGAGGTCATGTCACAGTGTGCAGCAGGTCAGTGGTGGCAATGTCACTATGGGGGCCATGTCACAGTGGGCAGCTGGTCAGTAGTGGCCACGTCACTGTGGGGCCATGTCACAGTGGGCAGCAGGTCAGTGATGGCCATGTCACAGTGAGTAACAGGCCACTGGTTGCCATGTCACTGTGGGGGCTATGTCACAGTGGGCAGCAGGTCAGTGCTGGCTGTGTCACTATGGTGGCCATGTCACAGTGGGCAGCAGGTCAGTGGTGGCCATGTCACTGTGGGGGCTATGTCACATTGGGCAGCAGGTCAGTGGTGGCCATGTCACTGTGAGGTCATGTCACAGTGTGCAGCAGGTCAGTGTTGGCCATGTCACAGTGAGTAACAGGCCACTGGTTGCCATGTCACTGTGGGGGCTATGTCACAGTGGGCAGCAGGTCGGTGGTGGCCATGTCACTATGGGGGCCATGTCACAGTGGGCAGCAGGTCAGTGGTGGCCATGTTCACTATGGGGGCCATGTCACAGTGGGCAGCAGGTCAGTAGTGGCCACGTCACTGTGGGGCCATGTCACAGTGTGCAGCGCGTCAGTGATGGCCATGTCACAGTTAGCAACAGTCCACTGGTTGCCATGTCACTGTGGGGGCTATGTCACAGTGGGCAGCAGGTCAGTGGTGGCCATGTCACTATGGGGGCCATGTCACAGTGGGCAGCAGGTCAATGGTGGCCATGTCAGTATGGGGGCTATGTCACATTGGGCAGCAGGTCAGTGGTGGCCATGTCACTGTGAGGTCATGTCACAGTGTGCAGCAGGTCAGTGGTGGCCATGTCACAGTGAGCAACAGGCCACTGGTTGCCATGTCATTGTGGGGGCTATGTCACAGTGGGCAGCAGGTCAGTAGTGGCCACGTCACTGTGGGGCTATGTCACAGTGTGCAGCAGGTCAGTGATGGCCATGTCACAGTGAGCAACAGGCCACTGGTTGCCATGTCACTTTGGGGGCTATGTCACAGTGGGCAGCAGGTCAGTGTTGGCCGTGTCACTATGATGGCCATGTCACAGTGGGCATCAGGTCAGTGGTGGCCATGTCACTGTGAGGTCATGTCACAGTGAGCAACAGGCCACTGGTTGCCATGTCACTGTGAGGTCATGTCACAGTGAGCAACAGGCCACTGGTTGCCATGTCACTGTGGGGGCTATGTCACAGTGGGCAGCAGGTCAGTGCTGGCCATGTCACTATGGGGGCCATATCACAGTGGGCAGCAGGTCAGTGGTGGCCATGTCACTATGGGGGCTATGTCACATTGGGCAGCAGGTCAGTGGTGGCCATGTCACTATGGGGTCCATGTCACAGTGGGCAGCAGGTCAGTAGTGGAAACGTCACTGTGGGGCCATGTCACAGTGTGCAGCAGGTCACTGGTGGCCAAGTCACAGTGAGAAACAGGCCACTGGTTGCCATGTCACTGCGGGAGCTATGTCACAGTGGGCAGCAGGTCAGTTGTGGCCAAGTCTCTATGGGGGCCATGTCACAGTGCGCAGCAGGTCAGTGGTGCCCATGTCACTATTGGGGCTATGTCACAGTGGGTAGCAGGTCAGTGGTGGCCATGTCAGTGTGGGTCTATGTCACAGTGGTCAGCGGATCAGTGGTGGCCATGTCACTGTGGGGGCCATGTCACAGTGGGCAGCAGGTCACTGGTGGCCATGTCACTGTGAGGTCATGTCACAGTGTGCAGCAGGTCAGTGGTGGCCATGTCACAGTGAGCAACAGGCCACTGGTTGCCATGTCACTGTGGGGGCTATGTCACAGTGGGCAGCAGGTCAGTGGTGGCCATGTCTCTATGGGGGTCATGTCACAGTGGGCAGCAGGTCAGTGGTGGCCATGACACTATGGGGGCTATACACAGTGTACAGAAGGTCAGTAGTGGCCACGTCACTGTGGGGCCATGTCACAGTGTGCAGCAGATCAGTGATGGCCATGTCACTATGGGGGCTATGTCACAGTGTGCAGCAGGTCAGTGGTGGCCATGTCATTGTGCGGGCCATGTCACAGTGGTCATCGGGTCAGTGGTAGCCATGTTACTGTGTGGGACATGTCACAGAGGGCAGCATGTCAGTGGTGATCATGTTACTATTTGGGACATGTCACAGTGGGCAGCAGGTCAGTGGTGGCCATGTCACTGTGGGTGCTACATCACAGTTGGCAGCGGTTCAGTGGTGGCCATGTCACTATGGGGACAATGTCACAGTGAGCAGCAGGTCAGTAGTGGCCACGTCACTGTGAGGTCATGTCACAGTGTGCAGCAGGTCAGTGGTGGCAATGTCACAATGGGGGCCATGTCACAGTGGGCAGCTGGTCAGTAGTGGCCACGTCACTGTGGGGCCATGTCACAGTGGGCAGCAGGTCAGTGATGGCCATATTACAGTGAGTAACAGGCCACTGGTTGCCATGTCACTGCGGGGGCTATGTCACAGTGGGCAGCAGGTCAGTGGTGCCCATGTCACTATTGGGGCTATGTCACAGTGGGTAGCAGGTCAGTGGTGGCCATGTCACTGTGGGTCTATGTCACAGTGGTCAGCGGATCAGTGGTGGCCATGTCACTGTGGGGGCCATGTCACAGTGGGCAGCAGGTCACTGGTGGCCATGTCACTGTGAGGTCATGTCACAGTGTGCAGCAGGTCTGTGGTGGCCATGTCACAGTGAGCAACAGGCCACTGGTTGCCATGTCACTGTGGGGGCTATGTCACAGTGGGCAGCAGGTCAGTGCTGGCCATGTCACTATGGGGGCCATATCACAGTGGGCAGCAGGTCAGTGGTGGCCATGTCACTATGGGGGCTATGTCACATTGGGCAGCAGGTCAGTGGTGGCCATGTCACTATGGGGTCCATGTCACAGTGGGCAGCAGGTCAGTAGTGGAAACGTCACTGTGGGGCCATGTCACAGTGTGCAGCAGGTCACTGGTGGCCAAGTCACAGTGAGAAACAGGCCACTGGTTGCCATGTCACTGCGGGAGCTATGTCACAGTGGGCAGCAGGTCAGTTGTGGCCAAGTCTCTATGGGGGCCATGTCACAGTGCGCAGCAGGTCAGTGGTGCCCATGTCACTATTGGGGCTATGTCACAGTGGGTAGCAGGTCAGTGGTGGCCATGTCAGTGTGGGTCTATGTCACAGTGGTCAGCGGATCAGTGGTGGCCATGTCACTGTGGGGGCCATGTCACAGTGGGCAGCAGGTCACTGGTGGCCATGTCACTGTGAGGTCATGTCACAGTGTGCAGCAGGTCAGTGGTGGCCATGTCACAGTGAGCAACAGGCCACTGGTTGCCATGTCACTATGGTGGCCATGTCACAGTGGGCAGCAGGTCAGTGGTGGCCATGTCACTATGGGGGCTATGTCACATTGGGCAGCAGGTCAGTGGTGGCCATGTCACTGTGAGGTCATGTCACAGTGTGCAGCAGGTCTGTGGTGGCCATGTCACAGTGAGCAACAGGCCACTGGTTGCCATGTCACTGTGGGGGCTATGTCACAGTGGGCAGCAGGTCAGTGGTGGCCATGTCACTATGGGGGCCATGTCACAGTGGGCAGCAGGTCAGTGGTGCCCAAGTCACTGTGGGGCTATGTCACAGTGGGGAGCAGGTCAATGGTGGCCATGTCACTATGGGGGCCATGTCACAGTGGGCAGCAGGTCAGTGCTGGCCATGTCACTATGGGGGCCATGTCACAGTGGGCAGCAGGTCAGTGGTGCCCAAGTCACTGTGGGTCTATGTCACAGTGGTCAGCGGGTCAGTGGTGGCCATGTCACTGTTGGGGCCATGTCACATTGGGCAGCAGGTCAGTGCTGCCCAAGTAACTGTGGGTCTATGTCACAGTGGTCAGCGGGTCAGTGGTGGCCATGTCACTATGGGGGCCATGTCACAGTGAGCAGCAGGACAGTAGTGGCCACGTCACTGTGGGGCCATGTCACAGTGTGCAGCAGGTCAGTGATGGCAATGTCACAGTGAGCAACAGGCCACTGGTTGCCATGTCACTGTGGGGGCTATGTCACAGTGGGCAGCAGGTCAGTTTTGGCCATGTCACTATGGGGGCCATGTCACAGTGGGCAGCAGGTCAGTGGTGGCCATGTCACTATGGGGGCCATGTCACAGTGTGCAGCAGGACAGTGCTGGCCATGTCACTATGGGGGCCATGTCACAGTGGGCAGCAGGTCAGTAGTGGCCACGTCACTGTGGGGCCATGTCACAGTGTGCAGCAGGTCAGTGATGGCCATGTCACAGTGAGCAACAGGCCACTGGTTGCCATGTCACTGTTGGGTCTATGTCACAGTGGGCAGCAGGTCAGTGCTGGCCATGTCACTATGGGGGCCATGTCACAGTGGGCAGCAGGTCAATGGTGACCATGTCACAATGGGGGCTATGTCACATTGGGCAGCAGGTCAGTGGTGGCCATGTCACTGTGAGGTCATGTCACAGTGTGCAGCAGGTCAGTGGTTGCCATGTCACAGTGAGCTACAGGTCACTGGTTGCCATGTCACTGTGGGGGCTATGTCACAGTGGGCAGCAGGTCAGTGGTGGCCATGTCACTATGGGGGCCATGTCACAGTGGGCAACAGGTCAGTGGTGGCCATGTCACTATGGGGGCTATGTCACATTGGGCAGCAGGTCAGTGGTGGCCATGTCAATGTGAGGTCATGTCACAGTGAGCAACAGGCCACTGGTTGCCATGTCACTGTGGGGGCTATGTCACAGTGGGCAGCAGGTCAGTGGTGGCCATGTCACTATGGGGGCCATGTCACAGTGGGCAGCAGGTCAGTAGTGGCCACGTCACTGTGGGGACATGTCACAGTGGGCAGCAGGTCAGTGATGGCCATGTCACAGTGAGCAACAGGCCACTGGTTGCCATGTCACTGTGGGGGCTATGTCACAGTGGGCAGCAGGTCAGTGGTGGCCATGTCACTATGGGGGCCATGTCACAGTGGGCAGCAGGTCAGTGGTGCCCAAGTCCCTGTGGGGCTATGTTACTGTGGGCAGCAGGTCAGTGGTGGCCATGTCACTGTGAGGTCATGTCACAGTGTGCAGCAGGACAGTGGTGGCCATGTCACTATGGGGGCCATGTCACAGTGGACAGCAGGTCAGTGGTGGCCATGTCACTATGGCGGCCATGTCACAGTGGGCAGCAGGTCAGTAGTGGCCACGTCACTGTGGGGCCATGTCACAGTGTGCAGCAGGTCAGTGATGGCCATGTCACAGTGAGCAACAGGCCACTGGTTGCCATGTCACTGTGGGGGCTATGTCACAGTGGGCAGCAGGTCAGTGCTGGCCATGTCACTATGGGGGCCATGTCACAGTGGGCAGCAGGTCAGTGGTGGCCATGTCACTATGGGGGCTATGTCACATTGGGCAGCAGGTCAGTGGTGGCCATGTCACTGTGAGGACATGTCACAGTGTGCAGCAGGTCAGTGGTGGCCATGTCACTATGGGGGCCATGTCACAGTGGGCAGCAGGTCAGTGGTGGCCATGTCACTGTGAGGTCATGTCACAGTGTGCAGCAGGTCAGTGGTGGCCATGTCACAGTGAGCAACAGGCCACTGGTTGCCATGTCACTGTGGGGGCTATGTCACAGTGGGCAGCAGGTCAGTGGTGGCCATGTTACTATGGGGGCCATGTCACAGTCGGCAGCAGGTCAGTAGTGGCCACGTCACTGTGGGGCCATGTCACAGTGTGCAGCAGGTCAGTGATGGCCATGTCACAGTGAGCAACAGGCCACTGGTTGCCATGTCACTGTGGGGGCTATGTCACAGTGGGCAGCAGGTCAGTACTGGCCATGTCACTATGGGGGCCATGTCACAGTGGGCAGCAGGTCAGTGGTGCCCAAGTCACTGTGGGGCTATGTCACAGTGGGGAGCAGGTCAATGGTGGCCATGTCACTATGGGGGCCATGTCACAGTGGGCAGCAGGTCAGTGCTGGCCATGTCACTATGGGGGCCATGTCACAGTGGGCAGCAGGTCAGTGGTGCCCAAGTCACTGTGGGTCTATGTCACAGTGGTCAGCGGGTCAGTGGTGGCCATGTCACTGTTGGGGCCATGTCACATTGGGCAGCAGGTCAGTGGTGCCCAAGTCACTGTGGGTCTATGTCACAGTGGTCAGCGGGTCAGTGGTGGCCATGTCACTATGGGGGCCATGTCACAGTGAGCAGCAGGACAGTAGTGGCCACGTCACTGTGGGGCCATGTCACAGTGTGCAGCAGGTCAGTGATGGCAATGTCACAGTGAGCAACAGGCCACTGGTTGCCATGTCACTGTGGGGGCTATGTCACAGTGGGCAGCAGGTCAGTTTTGGCCATGTCACTATGGGGGCCATGTCACAGTGGGCAGCAGGTCAGTGGTGGCCATGTCACTATGGGGGCCATGTCACAGTGGGCAGCAGGACAGTGCTGGCCATGTCACTATGGGGGCCATGTCACAGTGGGCAGCAGGTCAGTAGTGGCCACGTCACTGTGGGGCCATGTCACAGTGTGCAGCAGGTCAGTGATGGCCATGTCACAGTGAGCAACAGGCCACTGGTTGCCATGTCACTGTTGGGTCTATGTCACAGTGGGCAGCAGGTCAGTGCTGGCCATGTCACTATGGGGGCCATGTCACAGTGGGCAGCAGGTCAATGGTGACCATGTCACAATGGGGGCTATGTCACATTGGGCAGCAGGTCAGTGGTGGCCATGTCACTGTGAGGTCATGTCACAGTGTGCAGCAGGTCAGTGGTGGCCATGTCACAGTGAGCTACAGGTCACTGGTTGCCATGTCACTGTGGGGGCTATGTCACAGTGGGCAGCAGGTCAGTGGTGGCCATGTCACTATGGGGGCCATGTCACAGTGGGCAACAGGTCAGTGGTGGCCATGTCACTATGGGGGCTATGTCACATTGGGCAGCAGGTCAGTGGTGGCCATGTCAATGTGAGGTCATGTCACAGTGAGCAACAGGCCACTGGTTGCCATGTCACTGTGGGGGCTATGTCACAGTGGGCAGCAGGTCAGTGGTGGCCATGTCACTATGGGGGCCATGTCACAGTGGGCAGCAGGTCAGTAGTGGCCACGTCACTGTGGGGACATGTCACAGTGGGCAGCAGGTCAGTGATGGCCATGTCACAGTGAGCAACAGGCCACTGGTTGCCATGTCACTGTGGGGGCCATGTCACAGTGGGCAGCAGGTCAGTGGTGGCCATGTCACTATGGGGGCCATGTCACAGTGGGCAGCAGGTCAGTGGTGCCCAAGTCCCTGTGGGGCTATGTTACTGTGGGCAGCAGGTCAGTGGTGGCCATGTCACTGTGAGGTCATGTCACAGTGTGCAGCAGGACAGTGGTGGCCATGTCACTATGGGGGCCATGTCACAGTGGACAGCAGGTCAGTGGTGGCCATGTCACTATGGCGGCCATGTCACAGTGGGCAGCAGGTCAGTAGTGGCCACGTCACTGTGGGGCCATGTCACAGTGTGCAGCAGGTCAGTGATGGCCATGTCACAGTGAGCAACAGGCCACTGGTTGCCATGTCACTGTGGGGGCTATGTCACAGTGGGCAGCAGGTCAGTGCTGGCCATGTCACTATGGGGGCCATGTCACAGTGGGCAGCAGGTCAGTGGTGGCCATGTCACTATGGGGGCTATGTCACATTGGGCAGCAGGTCAGTGGTGGCCATGTCACTGTGAGGACATGTCACAGTGTGCAGCAGGTCAGTGGTGGCCATGTCACTATGGGGGCCATGTCACAGTGGGCAGCAGGTCAATGGTGGCCATGTCACTATGGGGGCCATGTCACAGTGGGCAGCAGGTCAGTGGTGGCCATGTCACTGTGAGGTCATGTCACAGTGTGCAGCAGGTCAGTGGTGGCCATGTCACAGTGAGCAACAGGCCACTGGTTGCCATGTCACTGTGGGGGCTATGTCACAGTGGGCAGCAGGTCAGTGGTGGCCATGTCACTATGGGGGACATATCACAGTGGGCAGCAGGTCAGTGGTGGCCATGTCACTATGGGGGCCATGTCACTGTGGGCAGCAGGTCAGTAGTGGTCACGTCACTGTGGGGCCATGTCACAGTCTGCAGCAGGTCAGTGATGGCCATGTCACAGTGAGTAACAGACCACTGGTTGTCATGTCACTGTGGGGGCTATGTCAGAGTGGGCAGCAGGTCAGTGGTGGCCATGTCACTATGGGGGCTATGTCACATTGGGCAGCAGGTCAGTGGTGGCCATGTCACTGTGAGGTCATGTCACAGTGTGCAGCAGGTCAGTGGTGGCCATGTCACAGTGAGCAACAGGCCACTGGTTGCCATGTCACTGTGGGGGCTATGTCACAGTGGGCAGCAGGTCAGTGGTGGCCATGTCACTATGGGGGCCATGTCACAGTGGGCAGCAGGTCAATGGTGGCCATGTCACTATGGGGGTTATGTCACATTGGGCAGCAGGTCAGTGGTGGCCATGTCACTGTGAGGTCATGTCACAGTGTGCAGCAGGACAGTGGTGGCCATGTCACTATGGGGGCCATGTCACAGTGGGCAGCAGGTCAGTGGTGGCCATGTCACTATGGGGGCCATGTCACAGTGAGCAGCAGGTCAGTAGTGGCCACGTCACTGTGGGGCCATGTCACAGTGTGCAGCAGGTCACTGGTGGCCAAGTCACAGTGAGAAACAGGCCACTGGTTGCCATGTCACTGCGGGAGCTATGTCACAGTGGGCAGCAGGTCAGTTGTGGCCAAGTCTCTATGGGGGCCATGTCACAGTGCGCAGCAGGTCAGTGGTGCCCATGTCACTATTGGGGCTATGTCACAGTGGGTAGCAGGTCAGTGGTGGCCATGTCAGTGTGGGTCTATGTCACAGTGGTCAGCGGATCAGTGGTGGCCATGTCACTGTGGGGGCCATGTCACAGTGGGCAGCAGGTCACTGGTGGCCATGTCACTGTGAGGTCATGTCACAGTGTGCAGCAGGTCAGTGGTGGCCATGTCACAGTGAGCAACAGGCCACTGGTTGCCATGTCACTGTGGGGGCTATGTCACAGTGGGCAGCAGGTCAGTGGTGGCCATGTCTCTATGGGGGTCATGTCACAGTGGGCAGCAGGTCAGTGGTGGCCATGACACTATGGGGGCTATACACAGTGTACAGAAGGTCAGTAGTGGCCACGTCACTGTGGGGCCATGTCACAGTGTGCAGCAGATCAGTGATGGCCATGTCACTATGGGGGCTATGTCACAGTGTGCAGCAGGTCAGTGGTGGCCATGTCATTGTGGGGGCCATGTCACAGTGGTCATCGGGTCAGTGGTAGCCATGTTACTGTGTGGGACATGTCACAGAGGGCAGCATGTCAGTGGTGATCATGTTACTATTTGGGACATGTCACAGTGGGCAGCAGGTCAGTGGTGGCCATGTCACTGTGGGTGCTACATCACAGTTGGCAGCGGTTCAGTGGTGGCCATGTCACTATGGGGACAATGTCACAGTGAGCAGCAGGTCAGTAGTGGCCACGTCACTGTGAGGTCATGTCACAGTGTGCAGCAGGTCAGTGGTGGCAATGTCACAATGGGGGCCATGTCACAGTGGGCAGCTGGTCAGTAGTGGCCACGTCACTGTGGGGCCATGTCACAGTGGGCAGCAGGTCAGTGATGGCCATGTCACAGTGAGTAACAGGCCACTGGTTGCCATGTCACTGCGGGGGCTATGTCACAGTGGGCAGCAGGTCAGTGGTGCCCATGTCACTATTGGGGCTATGTCACAGTGGGTAGCAGGTCAGTGGTGGCCATGTCACTGTGGGTCTATGTCACAGTGGTCAGCGGATCAGTGGTGGCCATGTCACTGTGGGGGCCATGTCACAGTGGGCAGCAGGTCACTGGTGGCCATGTCACTGTGAGGTCATGTCACAGTGTGCAACAGGTCAGTGGTGGCCATGTCACAGTGAGCAACAGGCCACTGGTTGCCATGTCACTGTGGGGGCTATGTCACAGTGGGCAGCAGGTCAGTGGTGGCCATGTCTCTATGGGGGTCATGTCACAGTGGGCAGCAGGTCAGTGGTGGCCATGACACTATGGGGGCCATACACAGTGTACAGAAGGTCAGTAGTGGCCTCGTCACTGTGGGGCCATGTCACAGTGTGCAGCAGGTCAGTGGTGGCCATGTCATTGTGGGGGCCATGTCACAATGGTCATCGGGTCAGTGGTAGCCATGTCACTGTGTGGGCCATGTCACAGAGGGCAGCATGTCAGTGGTGATCATGTTACTATTTGGGACATGTCACAGTGGGCAGCAGGTCAGTGGTGGCCATGTCACTATGGGGACAATGTCACAGTGAGCAGCAGGTCAGTAGTGGCCACGTCACTGTGAGGTCATGTCACAGTGTGCAGCAGGTCAGTGGTGGCAATGTCACTATGGGGGCCATGTCACAGTGGGCAGCTGGTCAGTAGTGGCCACGTCACTGTGGGGCCATGTCACAGTGGGCAGCAGGTCAGTGATGGCCATGTCACAGTGAGTAACAGGCCACTGGTTGCCATGTCACTGTGGGGGCTATGTCACAGTGGGCAGCAGGTCAGTGCTGGCTGTGTTACTATGGTGGCCATGTCACAGTGGGCAGCAGGTCAGTGGTGGCCATGTCACTGTGGGGGCTATGTCACATTGGGCAGCAGGTCAGTGGTGGCCATGTCACTGTGAGGTCATGTCACAGTGTGCAGCAGGTCAGTGTTGGCCATGTCACAGTGAGTAACAGGCCACTGGTTGCCATGTCACTGTGGGGGCTATGTCACAGTGGGCAGCAGGTCGGTGGTGGCCATGTCACTATGGGGGCCATGTCACAGTGGGCAGCAGGTCAGTGGTGGCCATGTTCACTATGGGGGCCATGTCACAGTGGGCAGCAGGTCAGTAGTGGCCACGTCACTGTGGGGCCATGTCACAGTGTGCAGCAGGTCAGTGATGGCCATGTCACAGTGAGTAACAGGCCACTGGTTGCCATGTCACTGTGGGGGCTATGTCACAGAGGGCAGCAGGTCAGTGCTGGCCGTGTCACTATGGTGGCCATGTCACAGTGGGCAGCAGGTCAGTGGTGGCCATGTCACTATGGGGGCTATGTCACATTGGGCAGCAGGTCAGTGGTGGCCATGTCACTGTGAGGTCATGTCACAGTGTGCAGCAGGTCTGTGGTGGCCATGTCACAGTGAGCAACAGGCCACTGGTTGCCATGTCACTGTGGGGGCTATGTCACAGTGGGCAGCAGGTCAGTGGTGGCCATGTCACTATGGGGGCCATGTCACAGTGGGCAGCAGGTCAGTGGTGCCCAAGTCACTGTGGGGCTATGTTACAGTGGTCAGTGGGTCACTAGTGGCCATGTCCCTGTTGGGGCCATGTTACAGTGGGGAGCAGGTCAGTGGTGGCCATGTCACTATGGGGGCCATGTCACAGTGGGCAGCAGGTCAGTAGTGGCCACGTCACTGTGGGGCCATGTCACAGTGTGCAGCGCGTCAGTGATGGCCATGTCACAGTTAGCAACAGTCCACTGGTTGCCATGTCACTGTGGGGGCTATGTCACAGAGGGCAGCAGGTCAGTGGTGGCCATGTCACTATGGGGGCCATGTCACAGTGGGCAGCAGGTCAATGGTGGCCATGTCACAATGCGGGCTATGTCACATTGGGCAGCAGGTCAGTGGTGGCCATGTCACTGTGAGGTCATGTCACAGTGTGCAGCAGGTCAGTGGTGGCCATGTCACAGTGAGCAACAGGCCACTGGTTGCCATGTCATTGTGGGGGCTATGTCACAGTGGGCAGCAGGTCAGTAGTGGCCACGTCACTGTGGGGCTATGTCACAGTGTGCAGCAGGTCAGTGATGGCCATGTCACAGTGAGCAACAGGCCACTGGTTGCCATGTCACTTTGGGGGCTATGTCACAGTGGGCAGCAGGTCAGTGTTGGCCGTGTCACTATGGTGGCCATGTCACAGTGGGCATCAGGTCAGTGGTGGCCATGTCACTGTGAGGTCATGTCACAGTGAGCAACAGGCCACTGTTTGCCATGTCACTGTGGGGGCTATGTCACAGAGGGCAGCAGGTCAGTGGTGGCCATGTCACTGTGAGGTCATGTCACAGTGAGCAACAGGCCACTGGTTGCCATGTCACTGTGGGGGCTATGTCACAGTGGGCAGCAGGTCAGTGGTGGCCATGTCACTATGGGGGCCATGTCACAGTGGGCAGCAGGTCAGTGGTGGCCATGTCACTATGGGGGCCATGTCACAGTCGGCAGCAGGTCAGTAGTGGCCACGTCACTGTGGGGCCATGTCACAGTGTGCAGCAGGTCAGTGATGGCCATGTCACAGTGAGCAACAGGCCACTGGTTGCCATGTCACTGTGGGGGCTATGTCACAGTGGGCAGCAGGTCAGTGGTGGCCATGTTACTATGGGGGCCATGTCACAGTGGGCAGCAGGTCAGTACTGGCCATGTCACTCTGGGGGCCATGTCACAGTGGGCAGCAGGTCAGTGGTGCCCAAGTCACTGTGGGGCTATGTCACAGTGGGGAGCAGGTCAATGGTGGCCATGTCACTATGGGGGCCATGTCACAGTGGGCAGCAGGTCAGTGCTGGCCATGTCACTATGGGGGCCATGTCACAGTGGGCAGCAGGTCAGTGGTGCCCAAGTCACTGTGGGTCTATGTCACAGTGGTCAGCGGGTCAGTGGTGGCCATGTCACTGTTGGGGCCATGTCACATTGGGCAGCAGGTCATTGGTGCCCAAGTCACTGTGGGTCTATGTCACAGTGGTCAGCGGGTCAGTGGTGGCCATGTCACTATGGGGGCCATGTCACAGTGAGCAGCAGGACAGTAGTGGCCACGTCACTGTGGGGCCATGTCACAGTGTGCAGCAGGTCAGTGATGGCCATGTCACTATGGGGGCCATGTCACAGTGGGCAGCAGGTCAGTTTTGGCCATGTCACTATGGGGGCCATGTCACAGTGGGCAGCAGGTCAGTGGTGGCCATGTCACTATGGGGGCCATGTCACAGTGGTCAGCAGGACAGTGCTGGCCATGTC
The DNA here is from genome assembly GCF_047716275.1 of Strix uralensis. Lineage (NCBI taxonomy): Eukaryota > Metazoa > Chordata > Aves > Strigiformes > Strigidae > Strix > Strix uralensis. Next base: position 363,544 of record NW_027436727.1, read on the forward strand.
ACTATGGGGGCCATGTCACAGTGGGCAGCAGGTCAGTAGTGGCCACGTCACTGTGGGGCCATGTCACAGTGTGCAGCAGGTCAGTGATGGCCATGTCACAGTGAGCAACAGGCCACTGGTTGCCATGTCACTGTTGGGTCTATGTCACAGTGGGCAGCAGGTCAGTGCTGGCCATGTCACTATGGGGGCCATGTCACAGTGGGCAGCAGGTCAATGGTGACCATGTCACTGTGGGGGCTATGTCACATTGGGCAGCAGGTCAGTGGTGGCCATGTCACTGTGAGGTCATGTCACAGTGTGCAGCAGGTCAGTGTTGGCCATGTCACAGTGAGTAACAGGCCACTGGTTGCCATGTCACTGTGGGGGCTATGTCACAGTGGGCAGCAGGTCGGTGGTGGCCATGTCACTATGGGGGCCATGTCACAGTGGGCAGCAGGTCAGTGGTGGCCATGTTCACTATGGGGGCCATGTCACAGTGGGCAGCAGGTCAGTAGTGGCCACGTCACTGTGGGGCCATGTCACAGTGTGCAGCAGGTCAGTGATGGCCATGTCACAGTGAGTAACAGGCCACTGGTTGCCATGTCACTGTGGGGGCTATGTCACAGAGGGCAGCAGGTCAGTGCTGGCCGTGTCACTATGGTGGCCATGTCACAGTGGGCAGCAGGTCAGTGGTGGCCATGTCACTATGGGGGCTATGTCACATTGGGCAGCAGGTCAGTGGTGGCCATGTCACTGTGAGGTCATGTCACAGTGTGCAGCAGGTCTGTGGTGGCCATGTCACAGTGAGCAACAGGCCACTGGTTGCCATGTCACTGTGGGGGCTATGTCACAGTGGGCAGCAGGTCAGTGGTGGCCATGTCACTATGGGGGCCATGTCACAGTGGGCAGCAGGTCAGTGGTGCCCAAGTCACTGTGGGGCTATGTTACAGTGGTCAGTGGGTCACTAGTGGCCATGTCCCTGTTGGGGCCATGTTACAGTGGGGAGCAGGTCAGTGGTGGCCATGTCACTATGGGGGCCATGTCACAGTGGGCAGCAGGTCAGTAGTGGCCACGTCACTGTGGGGCCATGTCACAGTGTGCAGCGCGTCAGTGATGGCCATGTCACAGTTAGCAACAGTCCACTGGTTGCCATGTCACTGTGGGGGCTATGTCACAGAGGGCAGCAGGTCAGTGGTGGCCATGTCACTATGGGGGCCATGTCACAGTGGGCAGCAGGTCAATGGTGGCCATGTCACAATGCGGGCTATGTCACATTGGGCAGCAGGTCAGTGGTGGCCATGTCACTGTGAGGTCATGTCACAGTGTGCAGCAGGTCAGTGGTGGCCATGTCACAGTGAGCAACAGGCCACTGGTTGCCATGTCATTGTGGGGGCTATGTCACAGTGGGCAGCAGGTCAGTAGTGGCCACGTCACTGTGGGGCTATGTCACAGTGTGCAGCAGGTCAGTGATGGCCATGTCACAGTGAGCAACAGGCCACTGGTTGCCATGTCACTTTGGGGGCTATGTCACAGTGGGCAGCAGGTCAGTGTTGGCCGTGTCACTATGGTGGCCATGTCACAGTGGGCATCAGGTCAGTGGTGGCCATGTCACTGTGAGGTCATGTCACAGTGAGCAACAGGCCACTGTTTGCCATGTCACTGTGGGGGCTATGTCACAGAGGGCAGCAGGTCAGTGGTGGCCATGTCACTGTGAGGTCATGTCACAGTGAGCAACAGGCCACTGGTTGCCATGTCACTGTGGGGGCTATGTCACAGTGGGCAGCAGGTCAGTGGTGGCCATGTCACTATGGGGGCCATGTCACAGTGGGCAGCAGGTCAGTGGTGGCCATGTCACTATGGGGGCCATGTCACAGTCGGCAGCAGGTCAGTAGTGGCCACGTCACTGTGGGGCCATGTCACAGTGTGCAGCAGGTCAGTGATGGCCATGTCACAGTGAGCAACAGGCCACTGGTTGCCATGTCACTGTGGGGGCTATGTCACAGTGGGCAGCAGGTCAGTGGTGGCCATGTTACTATGGGGGCCATGTCACAGTGGGCAGCAGGTCAGTACTGGCCATGTCACTCTGGGGGCCATGTCACAGTGGGCAGCAGGTCAGTGGTGCCCAAGTCACTGTGGGGCTATGTCACAGTGGGGAGCAGGTCAATGGTGGCCATGTCACTATGGGGGCCATGTCACAGTGGGCAGCAGGTCAGTGCTGGCCATGTCACTATGGGGGCCATGTCACAGTGGGCAGCAGGTCAGTGGTGCCCAAGTCACTGTGGGTCTATGTCACAGTGGTCAGCGGGTCAGTGGTGGCCATGTCACTGTTGGGGCCATGTCACATTGGGCAGCAGGTCATTGGTGCCCAAGTCACTGTGGGTCTATGTCACAGTGGTCAGCGGGTCAGTGGTGGCCATGTCACTATGGGGGCCATGTCACAGTGAGCAGCAGGACAGTAGTGGCCACGTCACTGTGGGGCCATGTCACAGTGTGCAGCAGGTCAGTGATGGCCATGTCACTATGGGGGCCATGTCACAGTGGGCAGCAGGTCAGTTTTGGCCATGTCACTATGGGGGCCATGTCACAGTGGGCAGCAGGTCAGTGGTGGCCATGTCACTATGGGGGCCATGTCACAGTGGTCAGCAGGACAGTGCTGGCCATGTCACTATGGGGGCCATGTCACAGTGGGCAGCAGGTCAGTAGTGGCCACGTCACTGTGGGGCCATGTCACAGTGTGCAGCAGGTCAGTGATGGCCATGTCACAGTGAGCAACAGGCCACTGGTTGCCATGTCACTGTTGGGTCTATGTCACAGTGGGCAGCAGGTCAGTGCTGGCCATGTCACTATGGGGGCCATGTCACAGTGGGCAGCAGGTCAATGGTGACCATGTCACAATGGGGGCTATGTCACATTGGGCAGCAGGTCAGTGGTGGCCATGTCACTGTGAGGTCATGTCACAGTGTGCAGCAGGTCAGTGGTGGCCATGTCACAGTGAGCTACAGGTCACTGGTTGCCATGTCACTGTGGGGGCTATGTCACAGTGGGCAGCAGGTCAGTGGTGGCCATGTCACTATGGGGGCCATGTCACAGTGGGCAACAGGTCAGTGGTGGCCATGTCACTATGGGGGCTATGTCACATTGGGCAGCAGGTCAGTGGTGGCCATGTCAATGTGAGGTCATGTCACAGTGAGCAACAGGCCACTGGTTGCCATGTCACTGTGGGGGCTATGTCACAGTGGGCAGCAGGTCAGTGGTGGCCATGTCACTATGGGGGCCATGTCACAGTGGGCAGCAGGTCAGTAGTGGCCACGTCACTGTGGGGACATGTCACAGTGGGCAGCAGGTCAGTGATGGCCATGTCACAGTGAGCAACAGGCCACTGGTTGCCATGTCACTGTGGGGGCTATGTCACAGTGGGCAGCAGGTCAGTGGTGGCCATGTCACTATGGGGGCCATGTCACAGTGGGCAGCAGGTCAGTGGTGCCCAAGTCCCTGTGGGGCTATGTCACTGTGGGCAGCAGGTCAGTGGTGGCCATGTCACTGTGAGGTCATGTCACAGTGTGCAGCAGGACAGTGGTGGCCATGTCACTATGGGGGCCATGTCACAGTGGACAGCCGGTCAGTGGTGGCCATGTCACTATGGCGGCCATGTCACAGTGGGCAGCAGGTCAGTAGTGGCCACGTCACTGTGGGGCCATGTCACAGTGTGCAGCAGGTCAGTGATGGCCATGTCACAGTGAGCAACAGGCCACTGGTTGCCATGTCACTGTGGGGGCTATGTCACAGTGGGCAGCAGGTCAGTGCTGGCCATGTCACTATGGGGGCCATGTCACAGTGGGCAGCAGGTCAATGGTGGCCATGTCACTATGGGGGCTATGTCAAATTGGGCAGCAGGTCAGTGGTGGCCATGTCACTGTGAGGACATGTCACAGTGTGCAGCAGGTCAGTGGTGGCCATGTCACTATGGGGGCCATGTCACAGTGGGCAGCAGGTCAATGGTGGCCATGTCACTATGGGGGCCATGTCACAGTGGGCAGCAGGTCAGTGGTGGCCATGTCACTGTGAGGTCATGTCACAGTGTGCAGCAGGTCAGTGGTGGCCATGTCACAGTGAGCAACAGGCCACTGGTTGCCATGTCACTGTGGGGGCTATGTCACAGTGGGCAGCAGGACAGTGGTGGCCATGTCACTATGGGGGACATATCACAGTGGGCAGCAGGTCAGTGGTGGCCATGTCACTATGGGGGCCATGTCACTGTGGGCAGCAGGTCAGTAGTGGTCACGTCACTGTGGGGCCATGTCACAGTCTGCAGCAGGTCAGTGATGGCCATGTCACAGTGAGTAACAGACCACTGGTTGCCATGTCACTGTGGGGGCTATGTCACAGTGGGCAGCAGGTCAGTGGTGGCCATGTCACTATGGGGGCTATGTCACATTGGGCAGCAGGTCAGTGGTGGCCATGTCACTGTGAGGTCATGTCACAGTGTGCAGCAGGTCAGTGGTGGCCATGTCACAGTGAGCAACAGGCCACTGGTTGCCATGTCACTGTGGGGGCTATGTCACAGTGGGCAGCAGGTCAGTGGTGGCCATGTCACTATGGGGGCCATGTCACAGTGGGCAGCAGGTCAATGGTGGCCATGTCACTATGGGGGTTATGTCACATTGGGCAGCAGGTCAGTGGTGGCCATGTCACTGTGAGGTCATGTCACAGTGTGCAACAGGACAGTGGTGGCCATGTCACTATGGGGGCCATGTCACAGTGGGCAGCAGGTCAGTGGTGGCCATGTCACTATGGGGGCCATGTCACAGTGAGCAGCAGGTCAGTAGTGGCCACGTCACTGTGGGGCCATGTCACAGTGTGCAGCAGGTCAGTGATGGCCATGTCACAGTGAGCAACAGGCCACTGGTTGCCATGTCACTGTGGGGGCTATGTCACTGTGGGCAGCAGGTCAGTGTTGGCCATGTCACTATGGGGGCTATGTCACTTTGGGCAGCAGGTCAGTGGTGGCCATGTCACTGAGAGCTCATGTCACAGTGTGCAGCAGGTCGGTGGTGGCCATGTCACAGTGAGCAACAGGCCACTGCTTGCCATGTCACTGTGGGGGCTATGTCACAGTGGGCAGCAGGTCAGTGCTGGCCATGTCACTATGGGGGCCATGTCACAGTGGGCAGCAGGTCAATGGTGGCCATGTCACTATGGGGGCTATGTCACTTTGGGCAGCAGGTCAGTGGTGGCCATGTCACTGTGAGGACATGTCACAGTGTGCAGCAGGTCAGTGGTGGCCATGTCACAGTGAGCAACAGGCCACTGGTTGCCATGTCACTGTGGGGGCTATGTCACTGTGGGCAGCAGGTCAGTGGTGGCCATGTCACTATGGGGGCCATGTCACAGTGGGCAGCAGGTCAGTGGTGGCCATGTCACTATGGGGGCCATGTCACATTGGGCAGCAGGTCAGTGGTGGCCATGTCACTGTGAGGTCATGTCACAGTGTGCAGCAGGACAGTGGTGGCCATGTCACTATGGGGGCCATGTCACAGTGGACAGCAGGTCAGTGGTGGCCATGTCACTATGGTGGCCATGTCACAGTGGGCAGCAGGTCAGTAGTGGCCACGTCACTGTGGGGCCATGTCACAGTGTGCAGCAGGTCAGTGATGGCCATGTCACTATGGGGGCCATGTCACAGTGGGCAGGAGGTCAGTTTTGGCCATGTCACTATGGGGGCCATGTCACAGTGGGCAGCAGGTCAGTGGTGCCCTAGTCACTGTGGGGGCCATGTCACAGTGGGCAGAATGTCAGTAGTGGCCACGTCACTGTGGGGCCATTTCACAGTGTGCAGCAGGTCAGTGATGGCCATGTCACAGTGAGCAACAGGCCACTGGTTGCCATGTCACTGTGGGGGCTATGTCACAGTGGGCAGCAGGTCAGTGGTGGCCATGTCACTATGGGGGCCATGTCACAGTGGGCGGCAGGTCAGTGGTGGCCATGTGACTATGGGGGCTATGTCACAGTGGGCAGCAGGTCAGTGGTGGCCACGTCACTGTGGGGCTCTGTCACAGTGGTCAGCGGGTCAGTAGTGGCCATGTCACTGTTGGGGCCATGTCACAGTGGGCAGCAGGTCAGTGGTGGCCATGTCACTATGGGGGCCATGTCACAGTGGGCAGCAGGTCAGTAGTGGCCACGTCACTGTGGGGCCATGTCACAGTGTGCAGCAGGTCAGTGATGGCCATGTCACAGTGAGCAACAGGCCACTGGTTGCCATGTCACTGTGGGGGCTATGTCACAGTGGGCAGCAGGTCAATGGTGGCCATGTCACTATGGGGGCCATGTCACAGTGGGCAGCAGGTCAGTGGTGGCCATGTCACTATCGGGGCCATGTCACAGTGGACAGCAGGTCAGTAGTGGCCACGTCACTGTGGGGCCATGTCACAGTGTGCAGCAGGTCAGTGATGGCCATGTCACAGTGAGCAACAGGCCACTGGTTGCCATGTCACTGTGGGGGCTATGTCACAGTGGGCAGCAGGTCAGTTTTGGCCATGTCACTATGGGGGCCATGTCACAGTGGGCAGCAGGTCAATGGTGGCCATGTCACTATGGGGGCTATGTCACATTGGGCAGCAGGTCAGTGGTGGCCATGTCACTGTGAGGTCATGTCACAGTGTGCAGCAGGTCGGTGGTGGCCATGTCACAGTGAGCAACAGGCCACTGGTTGCCATGTCACTGTGGGGGCTATGTCACAGTGGGAAGCAGGTCAGTGGTGGGCATGTCACTATGGCGGCCATGTCACAGTGGGCAGAAGGTCAGTAGTGGACATGTCACTGTGGGGCCATGTCACAGTGGGCAGCACGTCAGTGATCGCCATGTCACAGTGAGCAAGAGGCCACTGGTTGCCATGTCACTGTGGGGGCTATGTCACAGTGGGCAGCAGGTCAGTTGTGGCCATGTCACTATGGGGGCCATGTCACAGTGGGCGGCAGGTCAGTGGTGGCCATGTCACTATGGGGGCCATGTCACAGTGGGCAGCAGGTCAGTAGTGGCCACGTTACTGTTGGGGCCATGTCACAGTGGGCAGCAGGTCAGTGATGGCCATGTCACAGTGAGCAACAGGCCACTGGTTGCCATGTCACTGTGGGGGCTATGTCACAGTGGGCAGCAGGAAAGTGGTGGCCATGTCATATGGGGGCCATGTCACAGTGTGCAGCATGTCAGTGGTGCCCAAGTCACTGTGGGGCTATGTCACAGTGGGCAGCAGGTCAGTGGTGGCCATGTCACTATGGGGGCCATGTCACAGTGGGCAGCAGGTCAGTATTGGCCACGTCACTGTGGGGCCATGTCACAGTGTGCAGCAGGTCAGTGATGGCCATGTCACAGTGAGCAACAGGCCACTGGTTGCCATGTCACTGTGGGGCTATGTCACATTGGGCAGCAGGTCAGTGGTGGCCATGTCACTATGGGGGCCATGTCACAGTGGGCAGCAGGTCAGTAGTGGCCATGTCACTGTGGGACCATGTCACAGTGGGCGGCAGGTCAGTGATGGCCATGTCACAGGGAGCAACAGGCCACTGGTTGCCATGTCACTGTGGGGGCTATGTCACAGTGGGCAGCAGGTCAGTGGTGGCCAGGTCACTGTGGGGCTATGTCACAGTGGTCAGCGGGTCAGTAGTGGCCATGTCACTCATGGGGCCATGTCACAGTGGGCAGCAGGTCAGTGGTGGCCATGTCACTATGGGGGCCATGTCACAGTGGGCGGCAGGTCAGTGGTGGCCATGTCACTATGGGGGCCATGTCACAGTGGGCAGCAGGTCAGTAGTGGCCACGTCACTGTGGGGCCATGTCACAGTGTGCAGCAGGTCAGTGATCGCCATGTCACAGTGAGTAACAGGCCACTGGTTGCCATGTCACTGTGGGGGCTATGTCACAGTGGGGAGCAGGTCAGTGCTGGCCATGTCACTATGGGGGCCATGTCACAGTGGGCAGCAGTTCAATGGTGGCCATGTCAGTATGGGGGCTATGTCACAGTGGGCAGCAGGTCAGTGATGGCCATGTCACAGTGAGCAACAGGCCACTGGTTACCATGTCACTGTGGGGGCTATGTCACAGTGGGCAGCAGGTCAGTGGTGGCCATGTCACTGTGGGGGCCATGTCACAGTGGGCAGCAGGTCAGTGGTGCCCAAGTCACTGTGGGGCTATGTCACATTGGGCAGCAGGTCAGTGGTGCCCAAGTCACTGTGGGGCTATGTCACATTGGGCAGCAGGTCAGTGGTGGCCATGTCACTATGGGGGCCATGTCACAGTGGGCAGCAGGTCAGAGGTGGCCATGTCACTATGGGTGCCATGTCACAGTGGGCAGCAGGTCAGTAGTGGCCACGGCACTGTGTGCCATGTCACAGTGGGCAGCAGGTCAGTGGTGGCCAAGTCACTGTGGGGCTATGTCACAGTGGTCAGCGGGTCAGTAGTGGCCATGTCACTGTTGGGGCCATGTCACAGTGTGCAGCAGGTCAGTGATGGCCATGTCACAGTGAGCAACAGGCCACTGGTTGCCATGTCACTGTGGGGGCTATGTCACAGTGGGAAGCAGATCAGTGGTGGGCATGTCACTATGGCGGCCATGTCACAGTGGGCAGAAGGTCAGTAGTGGCCACGTCACTGTGGGGCCATGTCACAGTGTGCAGCACGTCAGTGATCGCCATGTCACAGTGAGCAAGAGGCCACTGGTTGCCATGTCACTGTGGGGGCTATGTCACAGTGGGCAGCAGGTCAGTAGTGACCATGTCACTATGGGGCCATGTCACAGTGGGCAGCAGGTCAGTGGTGGCCATGTCACTATGGGGGCTATTTCACATTGGGCAGCAGGTCAGTGGTGGCCATGTCACTGTGAGGTCATGTCACAGTGTGCAGCAGGTCAGTGGTGGCCATGTCACAGTGAGCAACAGGCCACTGGTTGCCATGTCACTGTGGTGTCTGTGTCACAGTGTGCAGCAGGTCAGTGGTGGCCATGTCACTCTGGGGGCCATGTCACAGTGGGCGGCAGGTCAGTGGTGGCCATGTCACTATGGGGGCCATGTCACAGTGGGCAGCAGGTCAGTAGTGGCCACGTCACTGTGGGGCCATGTTACAGTGTACAGCAGGTCAGTGATCGGCATGTCACAGTGAGTAACAGGCCACTGGTTGCCATGTCACTGTGGGGGCTATGTCACAGTGGGCAGCAGGTCAGTGCTGGCCATGTCACTATGGGGGCCATGTCACAGTGGGCAGCAGTTCAATGGTGGCCATGTCACTATGGGGGCTATGTCACAGTGGGCAGCAGGTCAGTGATGGCCATGTCACAGTGAGCAACAGGCCACTGGTTACCATGTCACTGTGGGGACTATGTCACAGTGGGCAGTAGGTCAGTGGTGGCCATGTCACTGTGGGGGCCATGTCACAGTGGGCAGCAGGTCAATGGTGATCATGTCACAATGGGGGCTATGTCACATTGGGCAGCAGGTCAGTGGTGGCCATGTCACTGTGAGGTCATGTCACAGTGTGCAGCAGGTCAGTGGTGGCCATGTCACAGTGAGCTACAGGTCACTGGTTGCCATGTCACTGTGGGGGCTATGTCACAGTGGGCAGCAGGTCAGTGGTGGCCATGTCACTATGGGGGCCATGTCACAGTGGGCAACAGGTCAGTGGTGGCCATGTCACTATGGGGGCTATGTCACATTGGGCAGCAGGTCAGTGGTGGCCATGTCAATGTGAGGTCATGTCACAGTGAGCAACAGGCCACTGGTTGCCATGTCACTGTGGGGGCTATGTCACAGTGGGCAGCAGGTCAGTGGTGGCCATGTCACTATGGGGGCCATGTCACAGTGGGCAGCAGGTCAGTAGTGGCCACGTCACTGTGGGGACATGTCACAGTGGGCAGCAGGTCAGTGATGGCCATGTCACAGTGAGCAACAGGCCACTGGTTGCCATGTCACTGTGGGGGCTATGTCACAGTGGGCAGCAGGTCAGTGGTGGCCATGTCACTATGGGGGCCATGTCACAGTGGGCAGCAGGTCTGTGGTGCCCAAGTCCCTGTGGGGCTATGTCACTGTGGGCAGCAGGTCAGTGGTGGCCATGTCACTGTGAGGTCATGTCACAGTGTGCAGCAGGACAGTGGTGGCCATGTCACTATGGGGGCTATGTCACTTTGGGCAGCAGGTCAGTGGTGGCCATGTCACTATGGCGGCCATGTCACAGTGGGCAGCAGGTCAGTTTTGGCCATGTCACTATGGGGGCCATGTCACAGTGGGCAGCAGGTCAGTGGTGCCCTAGTCACTGTGGGGGCCATGTCACAGTGGGCAGAATGTCAGTAGTGGCCACGTCACTGTGGGGCCATGTCACAGTGTGCAGCAGGTCAGTGATGGCCATGTCACAGTGAGCAACAGGCCACTGGTTGCCATGTCACTGTGGGGGCTATGTCACAGTGGGCAGCAGGTCAGTGGTGGCCATGTCACTATGGGGGCCATGTCACAGTGGGCGGCATGTCAGTGGTGGCCATGTCACTATGGGGGCTATGTCACAGTGGGCAGAAGGTCAGTGGTGGCCACGTCACTGTGGGGCTCTGTCACAGTGGTCAGCGAGTCAGTAGTGGCCATGTCACTGTTGGGGCCATGTCACAGTGGGCAGCAGGTCAGTGGTGGCCATGTCACTATGGGGGCCATGTCACAGTGGGCAGCAGGTCAGTAGTGGCCACGTCACTGTGGGGCCATGTCACAGTGTGCAGCAGGTCAGTGATGGCCATGTCACAGTGAGCAACAGGCCACTGGTTGCCATGTCACTGTGGGGGCTATGTCACAGTGGGCAGCAGGTCAATGGTGGCCATGTCACTATGGGGGCCATGTCACAGTGGGCAGCAGGTCAGTGGTGGCCATGTCACTATCGGGGCCATGTCACAGTGGACAGCAGGTCAGTAGTGGCCACGTCACTGTGGGGCCATGTCACAGTGTGCAGCAGGTCAGTGATCGCCATGACACAGTGAGTAACAGGCCACTGGTTGCCATGTCACTGTGGGGGCTATGTCACAGTGGGCAGCAGGTCAGTGGTGGCCATGTCACTATGGGGGCCATGTCACAGTGGGCAGCAGGTCAGTGGTGGCCATGTCACTATGGGGGCCATGTCACAGTGTGCAGCAGTTCAATGGTGGCCATGTCACTATGGGGGCTATGTCACATTGGGCAGCAGGTCAGTGGTGGCCATGTCACTGTGAGGTCATGTCACAGTGTGCAGCAGGACAGTGGTGGCCATGTCACAGTGAGCAACAGGCCACTGGTTGCCATGTCACTGTGGGGGCTATTTCACAGTGGGCAGCAGGTCAATGGTGGCCATGTCACTATGGGGGCCATGTCACAGTGGGCAGCAGGTCAGTAGTGGCCACGTCACTGTGGGGCCATGTCACAGTGTGCAGCAGGTCAGTGATGGCCATGTCACAGTGAGCAACAGGCCACTGGTTGCCATGTCACTGTGGGGGCTATGTCACAGTGGGCAGCAGGAAAGTGGTGGCCATGTTACTATGGGGGCCATGTCACAGTGGGCAGCAGGTCAGTGGTGCCCAAGTCACTGTGGGGCTATGTCACAGTGGGCAGCAGGTCAGTGGTGGCCATGTCACTATGGGGGCCATGTCACAGTGGGCAGCAGGTCAGTAGTGGCCACGTCACTGTGGGGCCATGTCACAGTGTGCAGCAGGTCAGTGATGGCCATGTCACAGTGAGCAACAGGCCACTGGTTGCCATGTCACTGTGGGGGCTATGTCACAGTGGGCAGCAGGTCAGTTTTGGCCATGTCACTATGGGGGCCATGTCACAGTGGGCAGCAGGTCAATGGTGGCCATGTCACTATGGGGGCTATGTCACATTGGGCAGCAGGTCAGTGGTGGCCATGTCACTGTGAGGTCATGTCACAGTGTGCAGCAGGTCGGTGGTGGCCATGTCACAGTGAGCAACAGGCCACTGGTTGCCATGTCACTGTGGGGGCTATGTCACAGTGGGAAGCAGGTCAGTGGTGGGCATGTCACTATGGCGGCCATGTCACAGTGGGCAGAAGGTCAGTAGTGGCCATGTCACTGTGGGGCCATGTCACAGTGGGCAGCACGTCAGTGATCGCCATGTCACAGTGAGCAAGAGGCCACTGGTTGCCATGTCACTGTGGGGGCTATGTCACAGTGGGCAGCAGGTCAGTTGTGGCCATGTCACTATGGGGGCCATGTCACAGTGGGCGGCAGGTCAGTGGTGGCCATGTCACTATGGGGGCCATGTCACAGTGGGCAGCAGGTCAGTAGTGGCCACGTTACTGTTGGGGCCATGTCACAGTGTGCAGCAGGTCAGTGATGGCCATGTCACAGTGAGCAACAGGCCACTGGTTGCCATGTCACTGTGGGGGCTATGTCACAGTGGGCAGCAGGAAACTGGTGGCCATGTCATATGGGGGCCATGTCACAGTGTGCAGCAGGTCAGTGGTGCCCAAGTCACTGTGGGGCTATGTCACAGTGGGCAGCAGGTCAGTGGTGGCCATGTCACTATGGGGGCCATGTCACAGTGGGCAGCAGGTCAGTATTGGCCACGTCACTGTGGGGCCATGTCACAGTGTGCAGCAGGTCAGTGATGGCCATGTCACAGTGAGCAACAGGCCACTGGTTGCCATGTCACTGTGGGGGCCATGTCACAGTGGGCAGCAGGTCAGATTTGGCCATGTCACTATGGGGGCCATGTCACAGTGGGCAGCAGGTCAGAGGTGGCCATGTCACTATGGGGGCCATGTCACAGTGGGCAGCATGTCAGTGGTGCCCATGTCACTATGGGGGCCATGTCACAGTGGGCAGCAGGTCAGAGGTGGCCATGTCACTATGGGGGCCATTTCACAGTGGGCAGCAGGTCAGTGGTGGCCATGTCACTGTGAGGTCATGTCACAGTGAGCAACAGGCCACTGGTTGCCATGTCACTGTGGGGCTATGTCACATTGGGCAGCAGGTCAGTGGTGGCCATGTCACTATGGGGGCCATGTCACAGTGGGCAGCAGGTCAGTAGTGGCCATGTCACTGTGGGACCATGTCACAGTGGGCGGCAGATCAGTGATGGCCATGTCACAGGGAGCAACAGGCCACTGGTTGCCATGTCACTGTGGGGGCTATGTCACAGTGGGCAGCAGGTCAGTGGTGGCCAGGTCACTGTGGGGCTATGTCACAGTGGTCAGCGGGTCAGTAGTGGCCATGTCACTCATGGGGCCATGTCACAGTGGGCAGCAGGTCAGTGGTGGCCATGTCACTATGGGGGCCATGTCACAGTGGGCGGCAGGTCAGTGGTGGCCATGTCACTATGGGGGCCATGTCACAGTGGGCAGCAGGTCAGTAGTGGCCACGTCACTGTGGGGCCATGTTACAGTGTGCAGCAGGTCAGTGATCGCCATGTCACAGTGAGTAACAGGCCACTGGTTGCCATGTCACTGTGGGGGCTATGTCACAGTGGGCAGCAGTTCAATGGTGGCCATGTCAGTATGGGGGCTATGTCACAGTGGGCAGCAGGTCAGTGATGGCCATGTCACAGTGAGCAACAGGCCACTGGTTACCATGTCACTGTGGGGGCTATGTCACAGTGGGCAGCAGGTCAGTGGTGGCCATGTCACTGTGGGGGCCATGTCACAGTGGGCAGCAGGTCAGTGGTGCCCAAGTCACTGTGGGGCTATGTCACATTGGGCAGCAGGTCAGTGGTGGCCATGTCACTATGGGGGCCATGTCACAGTGTGCAGCAGGTCAGTAGTGGCCACGTTACTGTGACGTCATGTCACAGTGTGCAGCAGGTCAGTGGTGGCATTGTCACAGTGAGCAACAGGCCACTGGTTGCCATGTCACTATGGGGGCTATGTCACAGTGGGCAGCAGGTCAGTGGTGGCCAAGTCACTGTGGGGCTATGTCACAGTGGTCAGCGGGTCAGTAGTGGCCATGTCACTGTTGGGGCCATGTCACAGTGTGCAGCAGGTCAGTGATGGCCATGTCACAGTGAGCAACAGGCCACTGGTTGCCATGTCACTGTGGGGGCTATGTCACAGTGGGCAGCAGGTCAGTGCTGGCCATGTCACTATGGGGGCCATGTCACAGTGGGCAGCAGGTCAGTGGTGGCCATGTCACTATGGGTGCCATGTCACAGTGGGCAGCAGGTCAGTAGTGGCCACGGCACTGTGTGCCATGTCACAGTGGGCAGCAGGTCAGTGGTGGCCAAGTCACTGTGGGGCTATGTCACAGTGGTCAGCGGGTCAGTAGTGGCCATGTCACTGTTGGGGCCATGTCACAGTGTGCAGCAGGTCAGTGATGGCCATGTCACAGTGAGCAACAGGCCACTGGTTGCCATGTCACTGTGGGGGCTATGTCACAGTGGGAAGCAGATCAGTGGTGGGCATGTCACTATGGCGGCCATGTCACAGTGGGCAGAAGGTCAGTAGTGGCCACGTCACTGTGGGGCCATGTCACAGTGTGCAGCACGTCAGTGATCGCCATGTCACAGTGAGCAAGAGGCCACTGGTTGCCATGTCACTGTGGGGGCTATGTCACAGTGGGCAGCAGGTCAGTAGTGACCATGTCACTATGGGGCCATGTCACAGTGGGCAGCAGGTCAGTGGTGGCCATGTCACTATGGGGGCTATTTCACATTGGGCAGCAGGTCAGTGGTGGCCATGTCACTGTGAGGTCATGTCACAGTGTGCAGCAGTTCAGTGGTGGCCATGTCACAGTGAGCAACAGGCCACTGGTTGCCATGTCACTGTGGTGTCTGTGTCACAGTGTGCAGCAGGTCAGTGGTGGCCATGTCACTATGGGGGCCATGTCACAGTGGGCGGCAGGTCAGTGGTGGCCATGTCACTATGGGGGCCATGTCACAGTGTGCAGCAGGTCAGTGGTGGCCATGTCACTATGGGGGCCATGTCACAGTGTGCAGCAGGTCAGTGATCGCCATGTCACAGTGAGTAACAGGCCACTGGTTGCCATGTCACTGTGCGGGCTATGTCACAGTGGGCAGCAGGTCAGTGCTGGCCATGTCACTATGGGGGCCATGTCACAGTGGGCAGCAGTTCAATGGTGGCCATGTCACTATGGGGGCTATGTCACAGTGGGCAGCAGGTCAGTGATGGCCATGTCACAGTGAGCAACAGGCCACTGGTTACCATGTCACTGTGGGGACTATGTCACAGTGGGCAGTAGGTCAGTGGTGGCCATGTCACTGTGGGGGCCATGTCACAGTGGGCAGCAGGTCAGTGGTGCCCAAGTCACTGTGGGGCTATGTCACAGTGGGCAGCAGGTCAGTGGTGGCCATGTCACTATGGGGGCCATGTCACAGTGTGCAGCGGGTCAGTAGTGGCCACGTTACTGTGACGTCATGTCACAGTGTGCAGCAGGTCAGTGGTGGCATTGTCACAGTGAGCAACAGGCCACTGGTTGCCATGTCACTATGGGGGCTATATCACAGTGGGCAGCAGGTGAGTGGCGGCCATGTCACTGTGGGGGCCATGTCACAGTGGGCAACATGTCAGTGGTGGCCATGTCACTATGGGGGCCATGTCACAGTGGGCAGCAGGTCAGTGGTGGCCAAGTCACTGTGGGGCTATGTCACAGTGGTCAGCGGGTCAGTAGTGGCCATGTCACTGTTGGGGCCATGTCACAGTGGGCAGCAGGTCAGTGCTGGCCATGTCACTATGGGGGCTATGTCACATTGGGCAGCAGGTCAGTGGTGGCCATGTCACTGTGAGGTTATGTCACAGTGTGCAGCAGGTCAGTGGTGGCCATGTCTCAGTGAGCAACAGGCCACTGGTTGCCATGTCACTGTGGGGGCTATGTCACAGTGGGCAGCAGGTCAGTGCTGGCCATGTCACTATGGGGGCCATGTCACATTGGGCAGCAGGTCAATGGTGGCCATGTCACTATGGGGGCTATGTCACATTGGGCAGCAGTTCAGTGGTGGCCATGTCACTGTGAGGTCATGTCACAGTGTGCAGCAGTACAGTGGTGGCCATGTCACAGTGAGCAACAGGCCACTGGTTGCCATGTCACTGTGGGGCCTATGTCACAGTGGGCAGCAGGTCAGTGGTGGCCATGTCACTATGGGGGCCATGTCACAGTGGGCAGAAGGTCAGTGGTGGCCATGTCACTGTGAGGTCATGTCACAGTGTGCAGCAGGTCAGCGGTGGCATTGTCACAGTGAGCAACAGGCCACTGGTTGCCATGTCACTATGGGGGCTATGTCACAGTGGGCAGCTGGTCAGTGGCGGCCATGTCACTGTGGGGGCCATGTCACAGTGGGCAACATGTCAGTGGTGGCCATGTCACTATGGGGCTATGTCACAGTGGGCAGCAGGTCAGTGGTGGCCATGTCACTATGGGGGCCATGTCACAGTGGGCAGCAGGTCAGTGATGGCCATGTCACAGTGAGCAAAAGGCCACTGGTTGCCATGTCACTGTGGGGGCTATGTCACATTGGGCAGCAGGTCAGTGGTGGCCATGTCACTATGGGGGCCATGTCACAGTGGGCAGCAGGTCAGTGGTGGCCATGTCACTATGGGGGCTAAGTCACATTGGGCAGCAGGTCAGTGGTGGCCATGTCACTATGGGGGCCATGTCACAGTGGGCAGCAGGTCAGTGGTGGCCATGTCACTATGGGGGCTATGTCACATTGGGCAGCAGGTCAGTGGTGGCCATGTCACTATGGGGGCCATGTCACAGTGGGCAGCAGGTCAGTGGTGGCCATGTCACTATGGGGGCTATGTCACATTGGGCAGCAGGTCAGTGGTGGCCATGTCACTGTGAGTTCATGTCAAAGTGTGCAGCAGGTCAGTAATTGCCATGTCACAGTGAGCAACAGGCCACTGGTTGCCATGTCACTGTGGGGGCCATGTCACAGTGTTCAGCAGGTCAGTGGTGGCCATGTCACTATGGCGGACATGTCACAGTGGGCAGCAGGTCAGTAGTGGCCACGTCACTGTGGGGCCATGTCACAGTGTTCAGCAGGTCAGTGGTGGCCATGTCACTATGGGGGCCATGTCACAGTGGGCAGCAGGTCAGTGGTGGCCATGTCACTATGGAGGCTATTTCACATTGGGCAGCAGGTCAGTGGTGGCCAGGTCACTGTGGGGCTATGTCACAGTGGTCAGCGGGTCAGTAGTGGCCATGTCACTGTTGGGGCCATGTCACAGTGGGCAGCAGGTCAGTGATGGCCATGTCACAGTGAGCAACAGGCCACTGGTTGCCATGTCACTGTGGGGGCTATGTCACAGTGGGCAGCAGGTCAGTAGTGACCATGTCACTATGGGGGCCATGTCACAGTGGGCGGCAGGTCAGTGGTGGCCATGTCACTATGGGGGCCATGTCACAGTGGGCAGCAGGTCAGTATTGGCCACGTTACTGTTGGGGCCATGTTACAGTGTGCAGCAGGTCAGTGATGACCATGTCACAGTGAGCAACAGGCCACTGGTTGCCATGTCACTGTGGGGGCTATGTCACAGTGGGCAGCAGGAAAGTGGTGGCCATGTCATATGGGGGCCATGTCACAGTGGGCAGCAGGTCAGTAGTGCCCATGTCACTGTGGGGCTATGTCACAGTGGGCAGCAGGTCAGTGGTGGCCATGTCACTATGGGGGCCATGTCACAGTGGGCAGCAGGTCAGTAGTGGCCACGGCACTGTGGGGCCATGTCACAGTGTGCAGCAGGTCAGTGATGGCCATGTCACTATGGGGGCTATTTCACATTGGGCAGCAGGTCAGTGGTGGCCATGTCACTGTGAGGTCATGTCACAGTGTGCAGCAGGTCAGTGGTGGCCATGTCACAGTGAGCAACAGGCCACTGGTTGCCATGTCACTGTGGTATCTATGTCACAGTGGGCAGCAGGTCAGTGGTGGCCATGTCACTATGGGGGCCATGTCACAGTGGGCGGCAGGTCAGTGGTGGCCATGTCACTATGGGGGCCATGTCACAGTGGGCAGCAGGTCAGTGATCCACATGTCACATTGAGTAACAGGCCACTGGTTGCCATGTCACTGTGGGGGCTATGTCACATTGGGGAGCAGGTCAGTGGTGGCCATGTCACTGTGAGGTCATGTCACAGTGAGCAACAGGCCACTGGTTGCCATGTCACTGTGGGGGCTATGTCACAGTGGGCAGCAGGTCAGTGGTGGCCATGTCACTATGGAGGCTATTTCACATTGGGCAGCAGGTCAGTGGTGGCCAGGTCACTGTGGGGCTATGTCACAGTGGTCAGCGGGTCAGTAGTGGCCATGTCACTGTTGGGGCCATGTCACAGTGGGCAGCAGGTCAGTGATGGCCATGTCACAGTGAGCAACAGGCCACAGGTTGCCATGTCACTGTGGGGGCTATGTCACAGTGGGCAGCAGGTCAGTGGTGGCCATGTCACTATGGGGGCCATGTCACAGTGGGCAGCAGGTCAGTAGTGGCCACGGCACTGTGGGGCCATGTCACAGTGTGCAGCAGGTCAGTGATGGCCATGTCACAGTGAGTAACAGGCCACTGGTTGCCATGTCACTGTGGGGGCTAAGTCACAGTGGGCAGCAGGTCAGTTGTGGCCATGTCACTATGGGTCCATGTCACAGTGGGCAGCAGGTCAGTGGTGGCCATGTCACTATGGGGGCTATGTCACATTGGGCAGAAGGTCAGTGGTGGCCATGTCACTGTGAGGTCATGTCACAGTGGGCAGCAGGTCAGTGGTGGCCATGTCACTATGGGGGCCATGTCACAGTGGGCAGCAGGTCAGTGATGGCCATGTCACAGTGAGCAACAGGCCACAGGTTGCCATGTCACTGTGGGGGCTATGTCACAGTTTGCAGCAAGTCAGTGGTGGCCATGTCACTATGGGGGCCGTGTCACAGTGGGCAGCAGGTCAGTAATGTCCATGTCACTATGGGGGCCATGTCACAGTGGGCAGCAGGTCAGTAGTGGCCACGGCACTGTGGGGCCATGTCACAGTGTGCAGCAAGTCAGTGATAGCCATGTCACAGTGAGAAACAGACCACTGGTTGCCATGTCACTGTGGGAGCGATGTCACAGGGGGCAGCAGGTCTGTTGTGGCCATGTCACTATGGGTCCATGTCACAGTGGGCAGCAGGTCAGTGGTGGCCATGTCACAGTGAGTAACAGGCCACTGGTTGCCATGTCACTGTGGGGGCGAAGTCACAGAAGGCAGCAGGTCAGTGCTGGCCGTGTCACTATGGTGACCATGTCACAGTGGGCAGCAGGTCAGTGGTGGCCATGTCACTATGGGGGCTATGTCACATTGGGCAGCAGGTCAGTGGTGGCAATGTCACTGTGAGGTCATGTCACAGTGTGCAGCAGGTCAGTGGTGGCCATGTCTCTATGGGGGCCATGTCACAGTGGGCAGCAGGTCAGTAGTGGCCACGGCACTGTGGGGCCATGTCACAGTGTGCAGCAGGTCAGTGATGGCCATGTCACAGTGAGCAACAGGCCACTGGTTGCCATGTCACTGTGGGGGCTATGTCACAGTGGGCAGCAAGTCAGTGCTGGCCATGTCACTATGGGGGCCATGTCACAGTGGGCAGCAGGTCAGTTGTGGCCATGTCACTATGGGGGCCATGTCACAGTGGGCAGCAGGTCAGTGGTGGCCATGTCACTATGGGGGCTATGTCACAGTGTGCAGCTGGTCAGTGGCGGCCATGTCACTGTGAGGTCATGTCACAATGTGCAGCAGGTCAGTGGTGGCCATGTCACTATGGGGGCCATGTCACAGTGGGCAGCAGGTCAGTAGTGGCCACGGCACTGCGGGGCTATGTCACAGTGTGCAGCAGGTCAGTGATGGCCATGTCACAGTGAGTAACAGGCCACTGGTTGCCATGTCACTGTGGGGGCGAAGTCACAGAGGGCAGCACGTCAGTGGTGGCCATGTCACTATGGGGGCCATGTCACAGTGGGCAGCAGGTCAGTGGTGGCCATGTCAATATGGGGGCTATGTCACAGTGGGCAGCTGTTTAGTGGTGGCCATGTCACAGTGAGCAAGAGGCCACTCGTTGCCATGTCACTGTGGGGGCTATGTCACAGTGGGAAGCAGGTCAGTGCTGGCCATGTCACAATGGGGGCCTTGTCACAGTGGGCAGGACGTCAGTGGTGGCCATTTCACTGTGGGGGATATGTCACATTGGGCAGCAGGTCAGTGGTGGCCATGTCACTGTGAGGTCATGTCACAGTGTGCAGCATGTCAGTGGTGGCCATGTCACTGTGGGGCTATGTCACAGTGGTCAGCGGGTCAGTGGTGGCCATGTCACTATGGGTGCTATGTCACATTGGGCAGCAGGTCAGTGGTGGCCATGTCACTGTGAGGTCATGTCACAGTGTGCAGCATGTCAGTGGTGGCCTTGTCACAGTGAGCAATAGGGCCACTGGTTGCCATGTCACTGTGGTGTCTATGTCACAGTGGGCAGCAGGTCAGTGGTGGCCATGTCACTATGGGGGCCATGTCACAGTGGGCAGCAGGTCAGTAGAGGCCACGTCACTGTGGGGCCATGTCACAGTGTGCAGCAGGTCAGTGATGGCCGTGTCACAGTGAGCAACAGGCCACAGGTTGCCATTTCACTGTGGGGGCTATGTCACAGTTTGCAGCAGGTCAGTGGTGGCCATGTCACTATGGGGGCCATGTCACAGTGGGCAGCAGGTCAGTAATGTCCATGTCACTATGGGGGCCATGTCACAGTGTGCAGCAGGTCAGTGGTGGCCATGTCACTATGGGGGCCATGTCACAGTGTGCAGCAGGTCAGTGGTGGCCATGTCACTGTGAGGTCATGTCACAGTGTGCAGCAGGTCAGTGGTGGCAATGTCACTATGGGGGCCATGTCACAGTGGGCAGCATGTCAGTAGTGGCCACGTCACTGTGGGGCCATGTCACAGTGTGCAGCAGGTCAGTGATGGCCATGTCACAGTGAGCAACAGGCCACTGGTTGCCATGTCACTGTGGGGGCTATGTCACAGTGGGCAGCAGGTCAGTGGTGGCCATGTCACTATGGGGGCCATTTCACAGTGGGCAGCAGGTCAGTGGTGCCCAAGTCACTGTGGTGCTATGTCACAGTGGTCAGCAGGTCAGTAGTGGCCATGTCATTGTGGGGGCCATGTCACAGTGGGCAGAAGGTCAGTGATGGCCATGTCACAGTGAGTAACAGGCCACTGGTTGCCATGTCACTGTGGGGGCAATATCACAGTGGGCAGCAGGTCAGTGGTGGCCATGTCACTATGGGGGCTATGTCACAGTGGGCAGCAGGTCAGAGGTGGCCATGTCACTATGGGGGGCATGTCACAGTGGGCAGCAGGTCAGTGGTGTCCAAGTCACTGTGGGGCTATGTCACAGTGGTCAGCGTGTCAGTGATGGCCATGTCACTGTGAGGTCATGTCACAGTGAGCAACAGGCCACTGCTTGCCATGACACTGTGGGGGCTGTGTCACAGTGGGCAGCAGGTCAGTGGTGGCCATGTCACTATGGGGGCCATGTCACAGTGGGCAGCAGGTCAGTAGAGGCCACGTCACTGTGGGGCCATGTCACAGTGTGCAGCAGGTCAGTGATGGCCGTGTCACAGTGAGCAACAGGCCACAGGTTGCCATTTCACTGTGGGGGATATGTCACAGAGGGCAGCAGGTCAGTGGTGGCCATGTCACTATGGGGGCCATGTCACAGTGGGCAGCAGGTCAGTAATGTCCATGTCACTATGGGGGCCATGTCACAGTGTGCAGCAGGTCAGTGGTGGCCATGTCACTATGGGGGCCATGTCACAGTGTGCAGCAGGTCAGTGATGGCCATGTCACTATGGGGGCCGTGTCACAGTGTGCAGCAGGTCAGTGGTGGCCATGTCACTGTGAGGTCATGTCACAGTGTGCAGCAGGTCAGTGATGGCCATGTCACAGTGAGCAACAGGCCACTGGTTACCATGTCATTGTGGGGGCTATGTCACAGTGGGCAGCAGGTCAGTGGTGGCCATGTCACTATGGGGGCCATTTCACAGTGGGCAGCAGGTCAGTGGTGCCCAAGTCACTGTGGTGCTATGTCACAGTGGTCAGCAGGTCAGTAGTGGCCATGTCACTGTGGGGGCCTTGTCACAGTGGGCAGCAGGTCAGTGATGGCCATGTCACAGTGAGTAACAGGCCACTGGTTGCCATGTCACTGTGGGGGCAATATCACAGTGGGCAGCAGGTCAGTAGTGGCCATGTCACTATGGGGGCCATGTCACAGTGGGCAGCAGGTCAGTGGTGGCCATGTCACTATGGGGGCTATATCACATTGGGCAGCAGGTCTGTGGTGGCCATGTCACTGTGAGGTCATGTCACAGTGTGCAGCAGGTCAGTGGTGGCAATGTCACTATGGGGGCCATGTCACAGTGGGCAGCAGGTCAGTAGTGGCCACGTCACTGTGGGGCCATGTCACAGTGTGCAGCAGGTCAGTGATGGCCATGTCACAGTGAGTAACAGGACACTGGTTGCCATGTCACTGTGGGGGCTATGTCACAGTGGGCAGCAGGTCAGTGCTGGCCGTGTCACTATGGTGGCCATGTTACAGTGGGCAGCAGGTCAGTGGTGGCCATGTCACTATGGGGGCTATGTCACATTGGGCAGCAGGTCAGTGGTGGCCATGTCACTGTGAGGTCATGTCACAGTGTGCAGCAGGTCAGTGGTGGCCATGTCACAGTGAGCAACAGGCCACTGGTTGCCATGTCACTATGGGGGCTATGTCACAGTGGGCAGCTGGTCAGTGGCGGCCATGTCACTGTGGGGGCCATGTCACAGTGGGCAACATGTCAGTGGTGGCCATGTCACTATGGGGCTATGTCACAGTGGGCAGCAGGTCAGTGGTGGCCATGTCACTATGGGGGCCATGTCACAGTGGGCAGCAGGTCAGTGATGGCCATGTCACAGTGAGCAAAAGGCCACTGGTTGCCATGTCACTGTGGGGGCTATGTCACATTGGGCAGCAGGTCAGTGGTGGCCATGTCACTATGGGGGCCATGTCACAGTGGGCAGCAGGTCAGTGGTGGCCATGTCACTATGGGGGCTAAGTCACATTGGGCAGCAGGTCAGTGGTGGCCATGTCACTATGGGGGCCATGTCACAGTGGGCAGCAGGTCAGTGGTGGCCCTGTCACTATGGGGGCTATGTCACATTGGGCAGCAGGTCAGTGGTGGCCATGTCACTATGGGGGCCATGTCACAGTGGGCAGCAGGTCAGTGGTGGCCATGTCACTATGGGGGCTATGTCACATTGGGCAGCAGGTCAGTGGTGGCCATGTCACTGTGAGTTCATGTCAAAGTGTGCAGCAGGTCAGTAATTGCCATGTCACAGTGAGCAACAGGCCACTGGTTGCCATGTCACTGTGGGGGCCATGTCACAGTGTTCAGCAGGTCAGTGGTGGCCATGTCACTATGGCGGCCATGTCACAGTGGGCAGCAGGTCAGTAGTGGCCACGTCACTGTGGGGCCATGTCACAGTGTTCAGCAGGTCAGTGGTGGCCATGTCACTATGGGGGCCATGTCACAGTGGGCAGCAGGTCAGTGGTGGCCATGTCACTATGGAGGCTATTTCACATTGGGCAGCAGGTCAGTGGTGGCCAGGTCACTGTGGGGCTATGTCACAGTGGTCAGCGGGTCAGTAGTGGCCATGTCACTGTTGGGGCCATGTCACAGTGGGCAGCAGGTCAGTGATGGCCATGTCACAGTGAGCAACAGGCCACTGGTTGCCATGTCACTGTGGGGGCTATGTCACAGTGGGCAGCAGGTCAGTAGTGACCATGTCACTATGGGGGCCATGTCACAGTGGGCGGCAGGTCAGTGGTGGCCATGTCACTATGGGGGCCATGTCACAGTGGGCAGCAGGTCAGTATTGGCCACGTTACTGTTGGGGCCATGTTACAGTGTGCAGCAGGTCAGTGATGGCCATGTCACAGTGAGCAACAGGCCACTGGTTGCCATGTCACTGTGGGGGCTATGTCACAGTGGGCAGCAGGAAAGTGGTGGCCATGTCATATGGGGGCCATGTCACAGTGGGCAGCAGGTCAGTAGTGCCCAAGTCACTGTGGGGCTATGTCACAGTGGGCAGCAGGTCAGTGGTGGCCATGTCACTATGGGGGCCATGTCACAGTGGGCAGCAGGTCAGTAGTGGCCACGGCACTGTGGGGCCATGTCACAGTGTGCAGCAGGTCAGTGATGGCCATGTCACTATGGGGGCTATTTCACATTGGGCAGCAGGTCAGTGGTGGCCATGTCACTGTGAGGTCATGTCACAGTGTGCAGCAGGTCAGTGGTGGCCATGTCACAGTGAGCAACAGGCCACTGGTTGCCATGTCACTGTGGTATCTATGTCACAGTGGGCAGCAGGTCAGTGGTGGCCATGTCACTATGGGGGCCATGTCACAGTGGGCGGCAGGTCAGTGGTGGCCATGTCACTATGGGGGCCATGTCACAGTGGGCAGCAGGTCAGTGATCCACATGTCACATTGAGTAACAGGCCACTGGTTGCCATGTCACTGTGGGGGCTATGTCACATTGGGGAGCAGGTCAGTGGTGGCCATGTCACTGTGAGGTCATGTCACAGTGAGCAACAGGCCACTGGTTGCCATGTCACTGTGGGGGCTATGTCACAGTGGGCAGCAGGTCAGTGGTGGCCATGTCACTATGGAGGCTATTTCACATTGGGCAGCAGGTCAGTGGTGGCCAGGTCACTGTGGGGCTATGTCACAGTGGTCAGCGGGTCAGTAGTGGCCATGTCACTGTTGGGGCCATGTCACAGTGGGCAGCAGGTCAGTGATGGCCATGTCACAGTGAGCAACAGGCCACAGGTTGCCATGTCACTGTGGGGGCTATGTCACAGTGGGCAGCAGGTCAGTGGTGGCCATGTCACTATGGGGGCCATGTCACAGTGGGCAGCAGGTCAGTAGTGGCCACGGCACTGTGGGGCCATGTCACAGTGTGCAGCAGGTCAGTGATGGCCATGTCACAGTGAGTAACAGGCCACTGGTTGCCATGTCACTGTGGGGGCTAAGTCACAGTGGGCAGCAGGTCAGTTGTGGACATGTCACTATGGGTCCATGTCACAGTGGGCAGCAGGTCAGTGGTGGCCATGTCACTATGGGGGCTATGTCACATTGGGCAGAAGGTCAGTGGTGGCCATGTCACTGTGAGGTCATGTCACAGTGGGCAGCAGGTCAGTGGTGGCCATGTCATTATGGGGGCCATGTCACAGTGGGCAGCAGGTCAGTGATGGCCATGTCACAGTGAGCAACAGGCCACAGGTTGCCATGTCACTGTGGGGGCTATGTCACAGTTTGCAGCAAGTCAGTGGTGGCCATGTCACTATGGGGGCCGTGTCACAGTGGGCAGCAGGTCAGTAATGTCCATGTCACTATGGGGGCCATGTCACAGTGGGCAGCAGGTCAGTAGTGGCCACGGCACTGTGGGGCCATGTCACAGTGTGCAGCAAGTCAGTGATAGCCATGTCACAGTGAGAAACAGACCACTGGTTGCCATGTCACTGTGGGAGCGATGTCACAGGGGGCAGCAGGTCTGTTGTGGCCATGTCACTATGGGTCCATGTCACAGTGGGCAGCAGGTTAGTGGTGGCCATGTCACAGTGAGTAACAGGCCACTGGTTGCCATGTCACTGTGGGGGCGAAGTCACAGAAGGCAGCAGGTCAGTGCTGGCCGTGTCACTATGGTGACCATGTCACAGTGGGCAGCAGGTCAGTGGTGGCCATGTCACTATGGGGGCTATGTCACATTGGGCAGCAGGTCAGTGGTGGCAATGTCACTGTGAGGTCATGTCACAGTGTGCAGCAGGTCAGTGGTGGCCATGTCTCTATGGGGGCCATGTCACAGTGGGCAGCAGGTCAGTAGTGGCCACGGCACTGTGGGGCCATGTCACAGTGTGCAGCAGGTCAGTGATGGCCATGTCACAGTGAGCAACAGGCCACTGGTTGCCATGTCACTGTGGGGGCTATGTCACAGTGGGCAGCAAGTCAGTGCTGGCCATGTCACTATGGGGGCCATGTCACAGTGGGTAGCAGGTCAGTTGTGGCCATGTCACTATGGGGGCCATGTCACAGTGGGCAGCAGGTCAGTGGTGGCCATGTCACTATGGGGGCTATGTCACAGTGTGCAGCTGGTCAGTGGCGGCCATGTCACTGTGAGGTCATGTCACAATGTGCAGCAGGTCAGTGGTGGCCATGTCACTATGGGGGCCATGTCACAGTGGGCAGCAGGTCAGTAGTGGCCACGGCACTGCGGGGCTATGTCACAGTGTGCAGCAGGTCAGTGATGGCCATGTCACAGTGAGTAACAGGCCACTGGTTGCCATGTCACTGTGGGGGCGAAGTCACAGAGGGCAGCACGTCAGTGGTGGCCATGTCACTATGGGGGCCATGTCACAGTGGGCAGCAGGTCAGTGGTGGCCATGTCAATATGGGGGCTATGTCACAGTGGGCAGCTGTTTAGTGGTGGCCATGTCACAGTGAGCAAGAGGCCACTCGTTGCCATGTCACTGTGGGGGCTATGTCACAGTGGGAAGCAGGTCAGTGCTGGCCATGTCACAATGGGGGCCATGTCACAGTGGGCAGGACGTCAGTGGTGGCCATTTCACTGTGGGGGATATGTCACATTGGGCAGCAGGTCAGTGGTGGCCATGTCACTGTGAGGTCATGTCACAGTGTGCAGCATGTCAGTGGTGGCCATGTCACTGTGGGGCTATGTCACAGTGGTCAGCGGGTCAGTGGTGGCCATGTCACTATGGGTGCTATGTCACATTGGGCAGCAGGTCAGTGGTGGCCATGTCACTGTGAGGTCATGTCACAGTGTGCAGCATGTCAGTGGTGGCCTTGTCACAGTGAGCAATAGGGCCACTGGTTGCCATGTCACTGTGGTGTCTATGTCACAGTGGGCAGCAGGTCAGTGGTGGCCATGTCACTATGGGGGCCATGTCACAGTGGGCAGCAGGTCAGTAGAGGCCACGTCACTGTGGGGCCATGTCACAGTGTGCAGCAGGTCAGTGATGGCCGTGTCACAGTGAGCAACAGGCCACAGGTTGCCATTTCACTGTGGGGGCTATGTCACAGTTTGCAGCAGGTCAGTGGTGGCCATGTCACTATGGGGGCCATGTCACAGTGGGCAGCAGGTCAGTAATGTCCATGTCACTATGGGGGCCATGTCACAGTGTGCAGCAGGTCAGTGGTGGCCATGTCACTATGGGGGCCATGTCACAGTGTGCAGCAGGTCAGTGGTGGCCATGTCACTGTGAGGTCATGTCACAGTGTGCAGCAGGTCAGTGGTGGCAATGTCACTATGGGGGCCATGTCACAATGGGCAGCATGTCAGTAGTGGCCACGTCACTGTGGGGCCATGTCACAGTGTGCAGCAGGTCAGTGATGGCCATGTCACAGTGAGCAACAGGCCACTGGTTGCCATGTCACTGTGGGGGCTATGTCACAGTGGGCAGCAGGTCAGTGGTGGCCATGTCACTATGGGGGCCATTTCACAGTGGGCAGCAGGTCAGTGGTGCCCAAGTCACTGTGGTGCTATGTCACAGTGGTCAGCAGGTCAGTAGTGGCCATGTCATTGTGGGGGCCATGTCACAGTGGGCAGAAGGTCAGTGATGGCCATGTCACAGTGAGTAACAGGCCACTGGTTGCCATGTCACTGTGGGGGCAATATCACAGTGGGCAGCAGGTCAGTGGTGGCCATGTCACTATGGGGGCTATGTCACAGTGGGCAGCAGGTCAGAGGTGGCCATGTCACTATGGGGGGCATGTCACAGTGGGCAGCAGGTCAGTGGTGTCCAAGTCACTGTGGGGCTATGTCACAGTGGTCAGCGTGTCAGTGGTGGCCATGTCACTGTGAGGTCATGTCACAGTGAGCAACAGGCCACTGCTTGCCATGACACTGTGGGGGCTGTGTCACAGTGGGCAGCAGGTCAGTCGTGGCCATGTCACTATGGGGGCCATGTCACAGTGGGCAGCAGGTCAGTAGAGGCCACGTCACTGTGGGGCCATGTCACAGTGTGCAGCAGGTCAGTGATGGCCGTGTCACAGTGAGCAACAGGCCACAGGTTGCCATTTCACTGTGGGGGCTATGTCACAGAGGGCAGCAGGTCAGTGGTGGCCATGTCACTATGGGGGCCATGTCACAGTGGGCAGCAGGTCAGTAATGTCCATGTCACTATGGGGGCCATGTCACAGTGTGCAGCAGGTCAGTGGTGGCCATGTCACTATGGGGGCCATGTCACAGTGTGCAGCAGGTCAGTGATGGCCATGTCACTATGGGGGCCGTGTCACAGTGTGCAGCAGGTCAGTGGTGGCCATGTCACTGTGAGGTCATGTCACAGTGTGCAGCAGGTCAGTGATGGCCATGTCACAGTGAGCAACAGGCCACTGGTTACCATGTCATTGTGGGGGCTATGTCACAGTGGGCAGCAGGTCAGTGGTGGCCATGTCACTATGGGGGCCATTTCACAGTGGGCAGCAGGTCAGTGGTGCCCAAGTCACTGTGGTGCTATGTCACAGTGGTCAGCAGGTCAGTAGTGGCCATGTCACTGTGGGGGCCTTGTCACAGTGGGCAGCAGGTCAGTGATGGCCATGTCACAGTGAGTAACAGGCCACTGGTTGCCATGTCACTGTGGGGGCAATATCACAGTGGGCAGCAGGTCAGTAGTGGCCATGTCACTATGGGGGCCATGTCACAGTGGGCAGCAGGTCAGTGGTGGCCATGTCACTATGGGGGCTATATCACATTGGGCAGCAGGTCTGTGGTGGCCATGTCACTGTGAGGTCATGTCACAGTGTGCAGCAGGTCAGTGGTGGCAATGTCACTATGGGGGCCATGTCACAGTGGGCAGCAGGTCAGTAGTGGCCACGTCACTGTGGGGCCATGTCACAGTGTGCAGCAGGTCAGTGATGGCCATGTCACAGTGAGTAACAGGACACTGGTTGCCATGTCACTGTGGGGGCTATGTCACAGTGGGCAGCAGGTCAGTGCTGGCCGTGTCACTATGGTGGCCATGTTACAGTGGGCAGCAGGTCAGTGGTGGCCATGTCACTATGGGGGCTATGTCACATTGGGCAGCAGGTCAGTGGTGGCCATGTCACTGTGAGGTCATGTCACAGTGTGCAGCAGGTCAGTGGTGGCCATGTCACAGTGAGCAACAGGCCACTTATTGCCATGTCACTGTGGGGGCTATGTCACAGTGGGCAGCAGGTCAGTGGTGGCCATGTCACTATGTGGGCCATGTCACAGTGTGCAGCAGATCAGTGGTGGCCATGTCACTATGGGGGCCATGTCACAGTGGGCAGCAGGTCAGTAGTGGCCACGTCACTGTGGGGCCATGTCACAGTGTGCAGCAGGTCAGTGATGGCCATGTCACAGTGAGCAACAGGCCACTGGTTGCCATGTCACTGTGGGGGCTATGTCACAGTGGGCAGCAGGTCAGTGGTGGCCATGTCACTATGGGGGCCATTTCACAGTGGGCAGCAGGTCAGTGGTGCCCAAGTCACTGTGGGGCTATGTCACAGTGGTCAGCGTGTCAGTGGTGGCCATGTCACTGTGAGGTCATGTCACAGTGAGCAACAGGCCACTGCTTGCCATGTCACTGTGGGGGCTATGTCACAGTGGGCAGCAGGTCAGTGGTGGCCATGTCACAGTGAGCAACAGGCCACTGGTTGCCATGTCACTGTGGGGGTTATTTCACAGTGGGCAGCAGGTCAGTGGTGGCCATGTCACTATGGGGGCCATGTCACAGTGGGCAGCAGGTCAGTGGTGCCCAAGTGACTGAGGGGCTATTTCACAGTGGGGAGCAGGTCAGTGGTGGCCATGTCACTATGGGGGCCATGTCACAGTGGGCAGCAATTCAGTAGTGGCCACGTCACTGTGGGGCCATGTCACAGTGGGCAGCAGGTCAGTGATGGCCATGTCACAGTGAGCAACAATCCACTGGTTGCCATGTCACTGTTGGGTCTATGTCACAGTGGGCAGCAGGTCAGTGCTGGCCATGTCACTATGGGGGCCATGTCATATTGGGCAACAGGTCAATGGTGGCCATGTCACTATGGGGGCTATGTCACATTGGGCAGCAGGTCAGTGGTGGCCATGTCACAGTGAGCAACAGGCCACTGGTTGCCATGTCACTGTGGGGGTAATGTCACAGTGGGCAGCAGGTCAGTGGTGGCCATGTCACTATGGGGGCCATGTCACAGTGGGCAGCAGGTCAGTGGTGGCCATGTCACTATGGGGGCTATGTCACAGTGGGCAGCAGGTCAGTAGTGGCCACGTCACTGTGGGGCCATGTCACAGTGTGCAGCAGGTCAGTGATGGCCATGTCACAGTGAGTAACAGGCCACTGGTTGCCATGTCACTGTGGGGGCTATGTCACAGTGGGCAGCAGGTCAGTGCTGGCCATGTCACTATGGTGGCCATGTTACAGTGGGCAGCAGGTCAGTGGTGGCCATGTCACTGTGGGGGCCATGTCACAGTGGGCAGCAGGTCAGTGGTGGCCATGTCACTATGGGGGCTATGTCACATTGGGCAAAAGGTCAGTGGTGGCCTTGTCACTATGGGGGCCATATCACAGTGGGAAGCAGGTCAGTGTTGGCCACGTCACTATGGGGCCATGTCACATTGGGCAGCAGGTCAGTGGTGATCATTTTACTGTTTGGGACATGTCACAGTGGGGAGCAGGTCAGTGGTGGCCATGTCACTGTGGTGGACAGTCACAGTGGGCAGCAGGTCAGTGCTGGCCATGTCACTATGGGGTCAATGTCACAGTGGGCAGCAGGTCAGAGCTGGCCATGTCACTGTGGGGGCCATGTCACAGTGGTAAGCGGGTCAGTGGTGGCCATGTCACTGTGGGGGCCATGTCACAGGTGTCAGCGGGACAGTGGTGGCCATGTCAATGTGAGGTCATGTCACAGTGGGCAGCAGATCAGTTGTGGCCATGTCACAATGAGCAACAGTCCACTGGTGGCCATGTCACTGTGGTGGCCAATCACAGTGGGCAGCAGGTCAGTGGTGGCCATGTCACTGTGGGGGCCATGTCAGAGTGGGCAGCAGGTCAGTGGTGCCGAATTCACTGTGGGGCTATGTCACAGTGGTCAGCGGGTCTGTGGTGGCCATTTCACTGTGGGGGCCATGTCACAGTGGGCAGCAGGTCAGTTGTGGCCAAGTCTATATGGGGCCATGTCACAGTGTGCAGCAGGTCAGTAGTGGCCATGTCACTGTGGGGCCATGTCACAGTGTGCAGCAGGTCAGTGATGGCCATTTCACAGTGAGCAACAGGCCACTGGTTGCTATGTCACTGTGGGGGCTATGTCACAGTGGGCAGCAGGTCAATTGTGGCCATGTCACTATGGGGGCCATGTCACAGTGGGCAGCAGGTCAGTAGTGGCCACGTCACTGTGGGGCCATGTCACAGTGGGCAGCAGGTCAGTGCTGGCCATGTCACTATGGGGGCCATGTCACAGTGGGCAGCAGGTCAGTGGTGGCCATGTCACTGTGGGGGCCATGTCAGAGTGGTCAGCGGGTCAGTGGTGGCCATGTCACTGTGGTGACCAATCACAGCGGGCAGCAGGTCAGTGGTGGCCACGTCACTGTGGGGCCATGTGACAGTGGGCAGCATGTCAGTAGTGATGATGTTACTGTATGGGACATGTCACAGTGGGCAGCAGGTCAGTGGTGCCCAAGTCACTGGGGGCTATGTCACAGTGGTCAGCGTGTCAGATGTGGCAATGTCACTGTGAGGTCATGTCACAGTGTGCAGATGGTCAGTGGTGGCCATGTCACAGTGAGCAACAGGCCACTGGTTGCCATGTCACTGTGGGGGATATTTCACAGTGGGCAGCAGGTCAGTGCTGGCCATGTCACTATGGGGGCCATGTCACAGTGGGCAGCAGGTCAATGGTGGCCATGTCACTATGGGGGCCATGTCACAGTGTGCAGCAGGTCAGTGGTGGCCATGTCACAGTGAGCAACAGGCCAATGGTTGCCATGTCACTGTGGGGGCTATGTCACAGTGGTCAGCAGGTCAGTGGTGGCCATGTCACTATGGGGGCCATCTCACAGTGGGCAGCAGGTCAGTGGTGGCCATGTCACTATGGGGGCCATGTCACAGTGGGCAGCAGGTCAGTAGTGGCCACGTCACTGTGGGGCCATGTCACAGTGTGCAGCAGGTCAGTGATGGCCATGTCACAGTGAGCAACAGGCCACTGGTTGCCATGTCACTGTTGGGGCTATGTCACAGTGGGCAGCAGGTCAGTGCTGGCCATGTCACGATGGGGGCCATTTCACAGTGGGCAGCATGTCAGTGGTGGCCATGTCACTATGGGGGCTATGTCACATTGGGCAGCAGGTCAGTGGTGGCCATGTCACTGTGAGGTCATGTCACAGTGAGCAACAGGCCACTGGTTGCCATGTCACTGTGGGGGCTATGTCACAGTGGGCAGCAGGTCAGTGGTGGGCATGTCACTATGGGGGCCATGTCACAGTGGGCAGCAGGTCAGTAGTGGCCACGTCACTGTGGGGCCATGTCACAGTGTGCAGCAGGTCAGTGATGGCCATGTCACAGTGAGCAACAGGCCACTGGTTGCCATGTCACTGTGGGGGTTATGTCACAGTGGGCAGCAGGCCACTGGTTGCCATGTCACTATGGGGGCCATGTCACAGTGTGCAGCAGGTCAGTGGTGGCCATGTCACAGTGAGCAACAGGCCACTGGTTGCCATGTCACTGTGGGGGCTATGTCACAGTGGGCAGCAGGTCAGTGGTGGCCATGTCACTATGGGGGCCATGTCACAGTGGGCAGCAGGTCAGTTGTGTCAATG
Source organism: Strix uralensis (assembly GCF_047716275.1). NCBI lineage: Eukaryota > Metazoa > Chordata > Aves > Strigiformes > Strigidae > Strix > Strix uralensis. Next base: position 396,360 of record NW_027436727.1, read on the forward strand.
TGACTATGGGGGCCATATCACAGTGGGCAGCAGGTCAGTGGTGCCCAAGTCACTGTGGTGCTAGGTCACAGTGGTCAGAGGGTCAGTGGTGGCCATATCACTGTGGGGGACATGTCACAGTGGGCAGCAGGTCAGTGGTGGCCATGTCACTATGGGGGCTATATCACATTGGGCAGCAGGTCTGTGGTGGCCATGTCACTGTGAGGTCATGTCACAGTGTGCAGCAGGTCAGTGGTGGCAATGTCACTATGGGGGCCATGTCACAGTGGGCAGCAGGTCAGTAGTGGCCACGTCACTGTGGGGCCATGTCACAGTGTGCAGCAGGTCAGTGATGGCCATGTCACAGTGAGTAACAGGACACTGGTTGCCATGTCACTGTGGGGGCTATGTCACAGTGGGCAGCAGGTCAGTGCTGGCCGTGTCACTATGGTGGCCATGTTACAGTGGGCAGCAGGTCAGTGGTGGCCATGTCACTATGGGGGCTATGTCACATTGGGCAGCAGGTCAGTGGTGGCCATGTCACTGTGAGGTCATGTCACAGTGTGCAGCAGGTCAGTGGTGGCCATGTCACAGTGAGCAACAGGCCACTGGTTGCCATGTCACTATGGGGGCTATGTCACAGTGGGCAGCTGGTCAGTGGTGGCCATGTCACTGTGGGGGCCATGTCACAGTGGGCAACATGTCAGTGGTGGCCATGTCACTATGGGGCTATGTCACAGTGGGCAGCAGGTCAGTGGTGGCCATGTCACTATGGGGGCCATGTCACAGTGGGCAGCAGGTCAGTGATGGCCATGTCACAGTGAGCAAAAGGCCACTGGTTGCCATGTCACTGTGGGGGCTATGTCACATTGGGCAGCAGGTCAGTGGTGGCCATGTCACTATGGGGGCCATGTCACAGTGGGCAGCAGGTCAGTGGTGGCCATGTCACTATGGGGGCTAAGTCACATTGGGCAGCAGGTCAGTGGTGGCCATGTCACTATGGGGGCCATGTCACAGTGGGCAGCAGGTCAGTGGTGGCCATGTCACTATGGGGGCTATGTCACATTGGGCAGCAGGTCAGTGGTGGCCATGTCACTATGGGGGCCATGTCACAGTGGGCAGCAGGTCAGTGGTGGCCATGTCACTATGGGGGCTATGTCACATTGGGCAGCAGGTCAGTGGTGGCCATGTCACTGTGAGTTCATGTCAAAGTGTGCAGCAGGTCAGTAATTGCCATGTCACAGTGAGCAACAGGCCACTGGTTGCCATGTCACTGTGGGGGCCATGTCACAGTGTTCAGCAGGTCAGTGGTGGCCATGTCACTATGGCGGCCATGTCACAGTGGGCAGCAGGTCAGTAGTGGCCACGTCACTGTGGGGCCATGTCACAGTGTTCAGCAGGTCAGTGGTGGCCATGTCACTATGGGGGCCATGTCACAGTGGGCAGCAGGTCAGTGGTGGCCATGTCACTATGGAGGCTATTTCACATTGGGCAGCAGGTCAGTGGTGGCCAGGTCACTGTGGGGCTATGTCACAGTGGTCAGCGGGTCAGTAGTGGCCATGTCACTGTTGGGGCCATGTCACAGTGGGCAGCAGGTCAGTGATGGCCATGTCACAGTGAGCAACAGGCCACTGGTTGCCATGTCACTGTGGGGGCTATGTCACAGTGGGCAGCAGGTCAGTAGTGACCATGTCACTATGGGGGCCATGTCACAGTGGGCGGCAGGTCAGTGGTGGCCATGTCACTATGGGGGCCATGTCACAGTGGGCAGCAGGTCAGTATTGGCCACGTTACTGTTGGGGCCATGTTACAGTGTGCAGCAGGTCAGTGATGGCCATGTCACAGTGAGCAACAGGCCACTGGTTGCCATGTCACTGTGGGGGCTATGTCACAGTGGGCAGCAGGAAAGTGGTGGCCATGTCATATGGGGGCCATGTCACAGTGGGCAGCAGGTCAGTAGTGCCCAAGTCACTGTGGGGCTATGTCACAGTGGGCAGCAGGTCAGTGGTGGCCATGTCACTATGGGGGCCATGTCACAGTGGGCAGCAGGTCAGTAGTGGCCACGGCACTGTGGGGCCATGTCACAGTGTGCAGCAGGTCAGTGATGGCCATGTCACTATGGGGGCTATTTCACATTGGGCAGCAGGTCAGTGGTGGCCATGTCACTGTGAGGTCATGTCACAGTGTGCAGCAGGTCAGTGGTGGCCATGTCACAGTGAGCAACAGGCCACTGGTTGCCATGTCACTGTGGTATCTATGTCACAGTGGGCAGCAGGTCAGTGGTGGCCATGTCACTATGGGGGCCATGTCACAGTGGGCGGCAGGTCAGTGGTGGCCATGTCACTATGGGGGCCATGTCACAGTGGGCAGCAGGTCAGTGATCCACATGTCACATTGAGTAACAGGCCACTGGTTGCCATGTCACTGTGGGGGCTATGTCACATTGGGGAGCAGGTCAGTGGTGGCCATGTCACTGTGAGGTCATGTCACAGTGAGCAACAGGCCACTGGTTGCCATGTCACTGTGGGGGCTATGTCACAGTGGGCAGCAGGTCAGTGGTGGCCATGTCACTATGGAGGCTATTTCACATTGGGCAGCAGGTCAGTGGTGGCCAGGTCACTGTGGGGCTATGTCACAGTGGTCAGCGGGTCAGTAGTGGCCATGTCACTGTTGGGGCCATGTCACAGTGGGCAGCAGGTCAGTGATGGCCATGTCACAGTGAGCAACAGGCCACAGGTTGCCATGTCACTGTGGGGGCTATGTCACAGTGGGCAGCAGGTCAGTGGTGGCCATGTCACTATGGGGGCCATGTCACAGTGGGCAGCAGGTCAGTAGTGGCCACGGCACTGTGGGGCCATGTCACAGTGTGCAGCAGGTCAGTGATGGCCATGTCACAGTGAGTAACAGGCCACTGGTTGCCATGTCACTGTGGGGGCTAAGTCACAGTGGGCAGCAGGTCAGTTGTGGACATGTCACTATGGGTCCATGTCACAGTGGGCAGCAGGTCAGTGGTGGCCATGTCACTATGGGGGCTATGTCACATTGGGCAGAAGGTCAGTGGTGGCCATGTCACTGTGAGGTCATGTCACAGTGGGCAGCAGGTCAGTGGTGGCCATGTCATTATGGGGGCCATGTCACAGTGGGCAGCAGGTCAGTGATGGCCATGTCACAGTGAGCAACAGGCCACAGGTTGCCATGTCACTGTGGGGGCTATGTCACAGTTTGCAGCAAGTCAGTGGTGGCCATGTCACTATGGGGGCCGTGTCACAGTGGGCAGCAGGTCAGTAATGTCCATGTCACTATGGGGGCCATGTCACAGTGGGCAGCAGGTCAGTAGTGGCCACGGCACTGTGGGGCCATGTCACAGTGTGCAGCAAGTCAGTGATAGCCATGTCACAGTGAGAAACAGACCACTGGTTGCCATGTCACTGTGGGAGCGATGTCACAGGGGGCAGCAGGTCTGTTGTGGCCATGTCACTATGGGTCCATGTCACAGTGGGCAGCAGGTTAGTGGTGGCCATGTCACAGTGAGTAACAGGCCACTGGTTGCCATGTCACTGTGGGGGCGAAGTCACAGAAGGCAGCAGGTCAGTGCTGGCCGTGTCACTATGGTGACCATGTCACAGTGGGCAGCAGGTCAGTGGTGGCCATGTCACTATGGGGGCTATGTCACATTGGGCAGCAGGTCAGTGGTGGCAATGTCACTGTGAGGTCATGTCACAGTGTGCAGCAGGTCAGTGGTGGCCATGTCTCTATGGGGGCCATGTCACAGTGGGCAGCAGGTCAGTAGTGGCCACGGCACTGTGGGGCCATGTCACAGTGTGCAGCAGGTCAGTGATGGCCATGTCACAGTGAGCAACAGGCCACTGGTTGCCATGTCACTGTGGGGGCTATGTCACAGTGGGCAGCAAGTCAGTGCTGGCCATGTCACTATGGGGGCCATGTCACAGTGGGCAGCAGGTCAGTTGTGGCCATGTCACTATGGGGGCCATGTCACAGTGGGCAGCAGGTCAGTGGTGGCCATGTCACTATGGGGGCTATGTCACAGTGTGCAGCTGGTCAGTGGCGGCCATGTCACTGTGAGGTCATGTCACAATGTGCAGCAGGTCAGTGGTGGCCATGTCACTATGGGGGCCATGTCACAGTGGGCAGCAGGTCAGTAGTGGCCACGGCACTGCGGGGCTATGTCACAGTGTGCAGCAGGTCAGTGATGGCCATGTCACAGTGAGTAACAGGCCACTGGTTGCCATGTCACTGTGGGGGCGAAGTCACAGAGGGCAGCACGTCAGTGGTGGCCATGTCACTATGGGGGCCATGTCACAGTGGGCAGCAGGTCAGTGGTGGCCATGTCAATATGGGGGCTATGTCACAGTGGGCAGCTGTTTAGTGGTGGCCATGTCACAGTGAGCAAGAGGCCACTCGTTGCCATGTCACTGTGGGGGCTATGTCACAGTGGGAAGCAGGTCAGTGCTGGCCATGTCACAATGGGGGCCATGTCACAGTGGGCAGGACGTCAGTGGTGGCCATTTCACTGTGGGGGATATGTCACATTGGGCAGCAGGTCAGTGGTGGCCATGTCACTGTGAGGTCATGTCACAGTGTGCAGCATGTCAGTGGTGGCCTTGTCACAGTGAGCAATAGGGCCACTGGTTGCCATGTCACTGTGGTGTCTATGTCACAGTGGGCAGCAGGTCAGTGGTGGCCATGTCACTATGGGGGCCATGTCACAGTGGGCAGCAGGTCAGTAGAGGCCACGTCACTGTGGGGCCATGTCACAGTGTGCAGCAGGTCAGTGATGGCCGTGTCACAGTGAGCAACAGGCCACAGGTTGCCATTTCACTGTGGGGGCTATGTCACAGTTTGCAGCAGGTCAGTGGTGGCCATGTCACTATGGGGGCCATGTCACAGTGGGCAGCAGGTCAGTAATGTCCATGTCACTATGGGGGCCATGTCACAGTGTGCAGCAGGTCAGTGGTGGCCATGTCACTATGGGGGCCATGTCACAGTGTGCAGCAGGTCAGTGGTGGCCATGTCACTGTGAGGTCATGTCACAGTGTGCAGCAGGTCAGTGGTGGCAATGTCACTATGGGGGCCATGTCACAATGGGCAGCATGTCAGTAGTGGCCACGTCACTGTGGGGCCATGTCACAGTGTGCAGCAGGTCAGTGATGGCCATGTCACAGTGAGCAACAGGCCACTGGTTGCCATGTCACTGTGGGGGCTATGTCACAGTGGGCAGCAGGTCAGTGGTGGCCATGTCACTATGGGGGCCATTTCACAGTGGGCAGCAGGTCAGTGGTGCCCAAGTCACTGTGGTGCTATGTCACAGTGGTCAGCAGGTCAGTAGTGGCCATGTCATTGTGGGGGCCATGTCACAGTGGGCAGAAGGTCAGTGATGGCCATGTCACAGTGAGTAACAGGCCACTGGTTGCCATGTCACTGTGGGGGCAATATCACAGTGGGCAGCAGGTCAGTGGTGGCCATGTCACTATGGGGGCTATGTCACAGTGGGCAGCAGGTCAGAGGTGGCCATGTCACTATGGGGGGCATGTCACAGTGGGCAGCAGGTCAGTGGTGTCCAAGTCACTGTGGGGCTATGTCACAGTGGTCAGCGTGTCAGTGGTGGCCATGTCACTGTGAGGTCATGTCACAGTGAGCAACAGGCCACTGCTTGCCATGACACTGTGGGGGCTGTGTCACAGTGGGCAGCAGGTCAGTCGTGGCCATGTCACTATGGGGGCCATGTCACAGTGGGCAGCAGGTCAGTAGAGGCCACGTCACTGTGGGGCCATGTCACAGTGTGCAGCAGGTCAGTGATGGCCGTGTCACAGTGAGCAACAGGCCACAGGTTGCCATTTCACTGTGGGGGCTATGTCACAGAGGGCAGCAGGTCAGTGGTGGCCATGTCACTATGGGGGCCATGTCACAGTGGGCAGCAGGTCAGTAATGTCCATGTCACTATGGGGGCCATGTCACAGTGTGCAGCAGGTCAGTGGTGGCCATGTCACTATGGGGGCCATGTCACAGTGTGCAGCAGGTCAGTGATGGCCATGTCACTATGGGGGCCGTGTCACAGTGTGCAGCAGGTCAGTGGTGGCCATGTCACTGTGAGGTCATGTCACAGTGTGCAGCAGGTCAGTGATGGCCATGTCACAGTGAGCAACAGGCCACTGGTTACCATGTCATTGTGGGGGCTATGTCACAGTGGGCAGCAGGTCAGTGGTGGCCATGTCACTATGGGGGCCATTTCACAGTGGGCAGCAGGTCAGTGGTGCCCAAGTCACTGTGGTGCTATGTCACAGTGGTCAGCAGGTCAGTAGTGGCCATGTCACTGTGGGGGCCTTGTCACAGTGGGCAGCAGGTCAGTGATGGCCATGTCACAGTGAGTAACAGGCCACTGGTTGCCATGTCACTGTGGGGGCAATATCACAGTGGGCAGCAGGTCAGTAGTGGCCATGTCACTATGGGGGCCATGTCACAGTGGGCAGCAGGTCAGTGGTGGCCATGTCACTATGGGGGCTATATCACATTGGGCAGCAGGTCTGTGGTGGCCATGTCACTGTGAGGTCATGTCACAGTGTGCAGCAGGTCAGTGGTGGCAATGTCACTATGGGGGCCATGTCACAGTGGGCAGCAGGTCAGTAGTGGCCACGTCACTGTGGGGCCATGTCACAGTGTGCAGCAGGTCAGTGATGGCCATGTCACAGTGAGTAACAGGACACTGGTTGCCATGTCACTGTGGGGGCTATGTCACAGTGGGCAGCAGGTCAGTGCTGGCCGTGTCACTATGGTGGCCATGTTACAGTGGGCAGCAGGTCAGTGGTGGCCATGTCACTATGGGGGCTATGTCACATTGGGCAGCAGGTCAGTGGTGGCCATGTCACTGTGAGGTCATGTCACAGTGTGCAGCAGGTCAGTGGTGGCCATGTCACAGTGAGCAACAGGCCACTTATTGCCATGTCACTGTGGGGGCTATGTCACAGTGGGCAGCAGGTCAGTGGTGGCCATGTCACTATGTGGGCCATGTCACAGTGTGCAGCAGATCAGTGGTGGCCATGTCACTATGGGGGCCATGTCACAGTGGGCAGCAGGTCAGTAGTGGCCACGTCACTGTGGGGCCATGTCACAGTGTGCAGCAGGTCAGTGATGGCCATGTCACAGTGAGCAACAGGCCACTGGTTGCCATGTCACTGTGGGGGCTATGTCACAGTGGGCAGCAGGTCAGTGGTGGCCATGTCACTATGGGGGCCATTTCACAGTGGGCAGCAGGTCAGTGGTGCCCAAGTCACTGTGGGGCTATGTCACAGTGGTCAGCGTGTCAGTGGTGGCCATGTCACTGTGAGGTCATGTCACAGTGAGCAACAGGCCACTGCTTGCCATGTCACTGTGGGGGCTATGTCACAGTGGGCAGCAGGTCAGTGGTGGCCATGTCACAGTGAGCAACAGGCCACTGGTTGCCATGTCACTGTGGGGGTTATTTCACAGTGGGCAGCAGGTCAGTGGTGGCCATGTCACTATGGGGGCCATGTCACAGTGGGCAGCAGGTCAGTGGTGCCCAAGTGACTGAGGGGCTATTTCACAGTGGGGAGCAGGTCAGTGGTGGCCATGTCACTATGGGGGCCATGTCACAGTGGGCAGCAATTCAGTAGTGGCCACGTCACTGTGGGGCCATGTCACAGTGGGCAGCAGGTCAGTGATGGCCATGTCACAGTGAGCAACAATCCACTGGTTGCCATGTCACTGTTGGGTCTATGTCACAGTGGGCAGCAGGTCAGTGCTGGCCATGTCACTATGGGGGCCATGTCATATTGGGCAACAGGTCAATGGTGGCCATGTCACTATGGGGGCTATGTCACATTGGGCAGCAGGTCAGTGGTGGCCATGTCACAGTGAGCAACAGGCCACTGGTTGCCATGTCACTGTGGGGGTAATGTCACAGTGGGCAGCAGGTCAGTGGTGGCCATGTCACTATGGGGGCCATGTCACAGTGGGCAGCAGGTCAGTGGTGGCCATGTCACTATGGGGGCTATATCACAGTGGGCAGCAGGTCAGTAGTGGCCACGTCACTGTGGGGCCATGTCACAGTGTGCAGCAGGTCAGTGATGGCCATGTCACAGTGAGTAACAGGCCACTGGTTGCCATGTCACTGTGGGGGCTATGTCACAGTGGGCAGCAGGTCAGTGCTGGCCATGTCACTATGGTGGCCATGTTACAGTGGGCAGCAGGTCAGTGGTGGCCATGTCACTGTGGGGGCCATGTCACAGTGGGCAGCAGGTCAGTGGTGGCCATGTCACTATGGGGGCTATGTCACATTGGGCAAAAGGTCAGTGGTGGCCTTGTCACTATGGGGGCCATATCACAGTGGGAAGCAGGTCAGTGTTGGCCACGTCACTATGGGGCCATGTCACGTTGGGCAGCAGGTCAGTGGTGATCATTTTACTGTTTGGGACATGTCACAGTGGGGAGCAGGTCAGTGGTGGCCATGTCACTGTGGTGGACAGTCACAGTGGGCAGCAGGTCAGTGCTGGCCACGTCACTGTGGGGCCATGTGACAGTGGGCAGCATGTCAGTAGTGATGATGTTACTGTATGGGACATGTCACAGTGGGCAGCAGGTCAGTGGTGCCCAAGTCACTGGGGGCTATGTCACAGTGGTCAGCGTGTCAGATGTGGCAATGTCACTGTGAGGTCATGTCACAGTGTGCAGATGGTCAGTGGTGGCCATGTCACAGTGAGCAACAGGCCACTGGTTGCCATGTCACTGTGGGGGATATTTCACAGTGGGCAGCAGGTCAGTGCTGGCCATGTCACTATGGGGGCCATGTCACAGTGGGCAGCAGGTCAATGGTGGCCATGTCACTATGGGGGCCATGTCACAGTGTGCAGCAGGTCAGTGGTGGCCATGTCACAGTGAGCAACAGGCCAATGGTTGCCATGTCACTGTGGGGGCTATGTCACAGTGGTCAGCAGGTCAGTGGTGGCCATGTCACTATGGGGGCAATCTCACAGTGGGCAGCAGGTCAGTGGTGGCCATGTCACTATGGGGGCCATGTCACAGTGGGCAGCAGGTCAGTAGTGGCCACGTCACTGTGGGGCCATGTCACAGTGTGCAGCAGGTCAGTGATGGCCATGTCACAGTGAGCAACAGGCCACTGGTTGCCATGTCACTGTTGGGGCTATGTCACAGTGGGCAGCAGGTCAGTGCTGGCCATGTCACGATGGGGGCCATTTCACAGTGGGCAGCATGTCAGTGGTGGCCATGTCACTATGGGGGCTATGTCACATTGGGCAGCAGGTCAGTGGTGGCCATGTCACTGTGAGGTCATGTCACAGTGAGCAACAGGCCACTGGTTGCCATGTCACTGTGGGGGCTATGTCACAGTGGGCAGCAGGTCAGTGGTGGGCATGTCACTATGGGGGCCATGTCACAGTGGGCAGCAGGTCAGTAGTGGCCACGTCACTGTGGGGCCATGTCACAGTGTGCAGCAGGTCAGTGATGGCCATGTCACAGTGAGCAACAGGCCACTGGTTGCCATGTCACTGTGGGGGTTATGTCACAGTGGGCAGCAGGCCACTGGTTGCCATGTCACTATGGGGGCCATGTCACAGTGTGCAGCAGGTCAGTGGTGGCCATGTCACAGTGAGCAACAGGCCACTGGTTGCCATGTCACTGTGGGGGCTATGTCACAGTGGGCAGCAGGTCAGTGGTGGCCATGTCACTATGGGGGCCATGTCACAGTGGGCAGCAGGTCAGTTGTGTCAATGTGACTATGGGGGCCATATCACAGTGGGCAGCAGGTCAGTGGTGCCCAAGTCACTGTGGTGCTAGGTCACAGTGGTCAGAGGGTCAGTGGTGGCCATATCACTGTGGGGGACATGTCACAGTGGGCAGCAGGTCAGTAGTGGCCACGTCACTGTGGGGCCCTGTCACTGTTTCCAGCAGCTCAGTGATGGCCATGTCACACTGAGTAACAGGCCACTGGTAGCCATTTCACTGTGGGGGCTATGTCACAGTGGGCAGCAGATCAGTTGTGGCCATGTCACTATGGTGGCCATGTCACAGTGGGCAGCAGGTCATTGGTGGCCATGTCACTATGGGGGCTATGTCACATTGGGCATCAGGTCAGTGCTGGCCATGTCACTATGGGGGCCATGTCACAGTGTGCAGCAGGTCAGTGGTGGCCATGTCACAGTGAGAAACAAGCCACTGGTTGCCATGTCACTGTGCGGGCTATGTCACAGTGGGCAGCAGGTCAGTTGTGGCCAATTATCTATGGGGACATGTCACAGTGGGCTACAGGTCAGTGGTGCCCAAGTCACTGTGGGGCTAGGTCACAGTGGTCAGAGGGTCAGTGGTGGCCATGTCACTGTGGGGGCCATGTCACAGTGGGCAGCAGGTCAGTAGTGGCCACGTCACTGTGGGGCCATGTCACAGTGGGCAGCAGGTCAGTGGTGGCCATGTCACTATGAAGGCTATGTCACATTGGGCAGCAGGTCAGTGCTGGCCATGTCACTATGGGGTCCATGTCACAGTGGGCAGCAGGTCAGTGGTGGCCATGTCACTGTGGGGGCCATGTCACAGTGGTCAGCGGGTCAGTGGTGGCCATGTCACTGTGGGAGCCATGTCACTATGGGGGCCATGTCACAGTGGGCAGCAGGTCAGTTTTGGCCATGTCACTGTGGGGGCCATGTCACAGTGGTAAGCGGGTCAGTGGTGGCCATGTCACTGTAGGGGCCGTGTCACAGGTGTCAGCGGGTCAGTGGTGGCCATGTCACTGTGAGGTCATGTCACAGTGTGCAGCAGGTCAGTGGTGGCCATGTCACAGTGAGCAACAGGCCACTGCTTGCCATGTCACTGTGGGGGCTATGTCACAGTGGGCAGCAGGTCAGTGCTGGCCGTGTCACTATGGTAGCCATGTTACAGTGGGCAGCAGGTCAGTAGTGGCCACGTCACTATGGGGGCCATGTCACAGTGGGCAGCAGGTCAGTAGTGGCCACGTCAATGTGGGGCCATGTCACAGTGTGCAGCAGGTCAGTGATGGCCATGTCACAGTGAGTAACAGGCCACTGGTTGCCATGTCACTGTGGGAGCTATGTCACAGTGCGCAGCAGGTCAGTGGTGGCCATGTCACTATGCGGGCCATGTCACAGTGGGCAGCAGGTCAGTGGTGGCCATGTCACTATGGGTGCCATGTCACAGTGGGCAGCAGGTCAGTAGTGGCCACGTCACTGTGGGGCCATGTCACAGTGTGCAGCAGGTCAGTGATGGCCATGTCACAGTGAGCAACAGGCCACTGGTTGCCATGTCACTGTGGGGGCTATGTCACAGTGGGCAGCAGGTCAGTGGTGGCCATGTCACTATGGGGGCCATGTCACAGTGGGCAGCAGGTCAGTGGTGCCCAAGTCACTGTGGGGCTATGTCACAGTGGTCAGCGGGTCAGTGGTGGCCATGTCACTGTGGGGCTATGTCACAGTGGGCAGCAGGTCAGTGGTGGCCATGTCACTATGGGGGCCATGTCACAGTGAGCAGCAGGTCAGTAGTGGCCACGTCACTGTGGGGCTATGTCACAGTGTGCAGCAGGTCAGTGATGGCCATGTCACAGTGAGCAACAGGCCACTGGTTGCCATGTCACTGTGGGGGCTATTTCACAGTGGGGAGCAGGTCAGTTTTGGCCATGTCACTATGGGGGCCATGTCACAGTGGGCAGCAGGTCAATGGTGGCATGTCACTATGGGGGCTATGTCTCATTGGGCAGCAGGTCAGTGGTGGCCATGTCACTGTGAGGTCATGTCACAGTGTGCAGCAGGTCAGTGGTGGCCATGTCACAGTGAGCAACAGGCCACTGCTTGCCATGTCACTGTGGGGGCTATGTCACAGTGGGCAGCAGGTCAGTGGTTGCCATGACACTATGGGGGCCATGTCACAGTGGGCAGCAGGTCAGTGGTGGCCATGTCACTATGGGGGCCATGTCACAGTGGGCAGCAATTCAGTAGTGGCCACGTCACTGTGGGGCCATGTCACAGTGGGCAGCAGGTCAGTGATGGCCATGTCACAGTGAGCAACAATCCACTGGTTGCCATGTCACTGTTGGGTCTATGTCACAGTGGGCAGCAGGTCAGTGCTGGCCATGTCACTATGGGGGCCATGTCATATTGGGAAACAGGTCAATGGTGGCCATGTCACTATGGGGGCTATGTAACATTGGGCAGCAGGTCAGTGGTGGCCATGTCACAGTGAGCAACAGGCCACTGGTTGCCATGTCACTGTGGGGGTAATGTCACAGTGGGCAGCAGGTCAGTGGTGCCCAAGTGACTGAGGGGCTATTTCACAGTGGGGAGCAGGTCAGTGGTGGCCATGTCACTATGGGGGCCATGTCACAGTGGGCAGCAATTCAGTAGTGGCCACGTCACTGTGGGGCCATGTCACAGTGGGCAGCAGGTCAGTGATGGCCATGTCACAGTGAGCAACAATCCACTGGTTGCCATGTCACTGTTGGGTCTATGTCACAGTGGGCAGCAGGTCAGTGCTGGCCATGTCACTATGGGGGCCATGTCATATTGGGCAACAGGTCAATGGTGGCCATGTCACTATGGGGGCTATGTCACATTGGGCAGCAGGTCAGTGGTGGCCATGTCACAGTGAGCAACAGGCCACTGGTTGCCATGTCACTGTGGGGGTAATGTCACAGTGGGCAGCAGGTCAGTGGTGGCCATGTCACTATGGGGGCCATGTCACAGTGGGCAGCAGGTCAGTGGTGGCCATGTCACTATGGGGGCTATGTCACAGTGGGCAGCAGGTCAGTAGTGGCCACGTCACTGTGGGGCCATGTCACAGTGTGCAGCAGGTCAGTGATGGCCATGTCACAGTGAGTAACAGGCCACTGGTTGCCATGTCACTGTGGGGGCTATGTCACAGTGGGCAGCAGGTCAGTGCTGGCCATGTCACTATGGTGGCCATGTTACAGTGGGCAGCAGGTCAGTGGTGGCCATGTCACTGTGGGGGCCATGTCACAGTGGGTAGCAGGTCAGTGGTGGCCATGTCACTATGGGGGCTATGTCACATTGGGCAAAAGGTCAGTGGTGGCCTTGTCACTATGGGGGCCATATCACAGTGGGAAGCAGGTCAGTGTTGGCCACGTCACTATGGGGCCATGTCACATTGGGCAGCAGGTCAGTGGTGATCATTTTACTGTTTGGGACATGTCACAGTGGGGAGCAGATCAGTGGTGGCCATGTCACTGTGGTGGACAGTCACAGTGGGCAGCAGGTCAGTGCTGGCCATGTCACTATGGGGTCAATGTCACAGTGGGCAGCAGGTCAGAGCTGGCCATGTCACTGTGGGGGCCATGTCACAGTGGTCAGCGGGTCAGTGGTGGCCATGTCACTGTGGGGGCCATGTCACAGGTGTCAGCGGGACAGTGGTGGCCATGTCAATGTGAGGTCATGTCACAGTGGGCAGCAGATCAGTTGTGGCCATGTCACAATGAGCAACAGTCCACTGGTGGCCATGTCACTGTGGTGGCCAATCACAGTGGGCAGCAGGTCAGTGGTGGCCATGTCACTGTGGGGGCCATGTCAGAGTGGGCAGCAGGTCAGTGGTGCCGAATTCACTGTGGGGCTATGTCACAGTGGTCAGCGGGTCTGTGGTGGCCATTTCACTGTGGGGGCCATGTCACAGTGGGCAGCAGGTCAGTTGTGGCCAAGTCTATATGGGGCCATGTCACAGTGTGCAGCAGGTCAGTAGTGGCCATGTCACTGTGGGGCCATGTCACAGTGTGCAGCAGGTCAGTGATGGCCATTTCACAGTGAGCAACAGGCCACTGGTTGCTATGTCTCTGTGGGGGCTATGTCACAGTGGGCAGCAGGTCAATTGTGGCCATGTCACTATGGGGGCCATGTCACAGTGGGCAGCAGGTCAGTAGTGGCCACGTCACTGTGGGGCCATGTCACAGTGGGCAGCAGGTCAGTGCTGGCCATGTCACTATGGGGGCCATGTCACAGTGGGCAGCAGGTCAGTGGTGGCCATGTCACTGTGGGGGCCATGTCAGAGTGGTCAGCGGGTCAGTGGTGGCCATGTCACTGTGGTGACCAATCACAGCGGGCAGCAGGTCAGTGGTGGCCACGTCACTGTGGGGCCATGTGACAGTGGGCAGCATGTCAGTAGTGATGATGTTACTGTATGGGACATGTCACAGTGGGCAGCAGGTCAGTGGTGCCCAAGTCACTGGGGGCTATGTCACAGTGGTCAGCGTGTCAGATGTGGCAATGTCACTGTGAGGTCATGTCACAGTGTGCAGATGGTCAGTGGTGGCCATGTCACAGTGAGCAACAGGCCACTGGTTGCCATGTCACTGTGGGGGCTATGTCACAGTGGGCAGCAGGTCAGTGGTGGCCATGTCACTATGGGGGGCATCTCACAGTGGGCAGCAGGTCAGTGGTGGCCATGTCACTATGGGGGCCATGTCACAGTGGGCAGCAGGTCAGTAGTGGCCACGTCACTGTGGGGCCATGTCACAGTGTGCAGCAGGTCAGTGATGGCCATGTCACAGTGAGCAACAGGCCACTGGTTGCCATGTCACTGTTGGGTCTATGTCACAGTGGGCAGCAGGTCAGTGCTGGCCATGTCACGATGGGGGCCATTTCACAGTGGGCAGCATGTCAGTGGTGGCCATGTCACTATGGGGGCTATGTCACATTGGGCAGCAGGTCAGTGGTGGCCATGTCACTGTGAGGTCATGTCACAGTGAGCAACAGGCCACTGGTTGCCATGTCACTGGGGGGGCTATGTCACAGTGGGCAGCAGGTCAGTGGTGGGCATGTCACTATGGGGGCCATGTCACAGTGGGCAGCAGGTCAGTAGTGGCCACGTCACTGTGGGGCCATGTCACAGTGTGCAGCAGGTCAGTGATGGCCATGTCACAGTGAGCAACAGGCCACTGGTTGCCATGTCACTGTGGGGGTTATGTCACAGTGGGCAGCAGGCCACTGGTTGCCATGTCACTATGGGGGCCATGTCACAGTGTGCAGCAGGTCAGTGGTGGCCATGTCACAGTGAGCAACAGGCCACTGGTTGCCATGTCACTGTGGGGGCTATGTCACAGTGGGCAGCAGGTCAGTGGTGGCCATGTCACTATGGGGGCCATGTCACAGTGGGCAGCAGGTCAGTTGTGTCAATGTGACTATGGGGGCCATATCACAGTGGGCAGCAGGTCAGTGGTGCCCAAGTCACTGTGGTGCTAGGTCACAGTGGTCAGAGGGTCAGTGGTGGCCATATCACTGTGGGGGACATGTCACAGTGGGCAGCAGGTCAGTAGTGGCCACGTCACTGTGGGGCCCTGTCACTGTTTCCAGCAGCTCAGTGATGGCCATGTCACACTGAGTAACAGGCCACTGGTAGCCATTTCACTGTGGGGGCTATGTCACAGTGGGCAGCAGATCAGTTGTGGCCATGTCACTATGGTGGCCATGTCACAGTGGGCAGCAGGTCATTGGTGGCCATGTCACTATGGGGGCTATGTCACATTGGGCATCAGGTCAGTGCTGGCCATGTCACTATGGGGGCCATGTCACAGTGTGCAGCAGGTCAGTGGTGGCCATGTCACAGTGAGAAACAAGCCACTGGTTGCCATGTCACTGTGGGGGCTATGTCACAGTGGGCAGCAGGTCAGTTGTGGCCAATTATCTATGGGGCCATGTCACAGTGGGCTACAGGTCAGTGGTGCCCAAGTCACTGTGGGGCTAGGTCACAGTGGTCAGAGGGTCAGTGGTGGCCATGTCACTGTGGGGGCCATGTCACAGTGGGCAGCAGGTCAGTAGTGGCCACGTCACTGTGGGGCCATGTCACAGTGGGCAGCAGGTCAGTGGTGGCCATGTCACTATGAAGGCTATGTCACATTGGGCAGCAGGTCAGTGCTGGCCATGTCACTATGGGGTCCATGTCACAGTGGGCAGCAGGTCAGTGGTGGCCATGTCACTGTGGGGGCCATGTCACAGTGGTCAGCGGGTCAGTGGTGGCCATGTCACTGTGGGAGCCATGTCACTATGGGGGCCATGTCACAGTGGGCAGCAGGTCAGTTTTGGCCATGTCACTGTGGGGGCCATGTCACAGTGGTAAGCGGGTCAGTGGTGGCCATGTCACTGTAGGGGCCGTGTCACAGGTGTCAGCGGGTCAGTGGTGGCCATGTCACTGTGAGGTCATGTCACAGTGTGCAGCAGGTCAGTGGTGGCCATGTCACAGTGAGCAACAGGCCACTGCTTGCCATGTCACTGTGGGGGCTATGTCACAGTGGGCAGCAGGTCAGTGCTGGCCGTGTCACTATGGTAGCCATGTTACAGTGGGCAGCAGGTCAGTAGTGGCCACGTCACTATGGGGGCCATGTCACAGTGGGCAGCAGGTCAGTAGTGGCCACGTCAATGTGGGGCCATGTCACAGTGTGCAGCAGGTCAGTGATGGCCATGTCACAGTGAGTAACAGGCCACTGGTTGCCATGTCACTGTGGGAGCTATGTCACAGTGCGCAGCAGGTCAGTGGTGGCCATGTCACTATGCGGGCCATGTCACAGTGGGCAGCATGTCAGTAGTGATGATGTTACTGTATGGGACATGTCACAGTGGGCAGCAGGTCAGTGGTGCCCAAGTCACTGGGGGCTATGTCACAGTGGTCAGCGTGTCAGATGTGGCAATGTCACTGTGAGGTCATGTCACAGTGTGCAGATGGTCAGTGGTGGCCATGTCACAGTGAGCAACAGGCCACTGGTTGCCATGTCACTGTGGGGGCTATGTCACAGTGGGCAGCAGGTCAGTGGTGGCCATGTCACTATGGGGGGCATCTCACAGTGGGCAGCAGGTCAGTGGTGGCCATGTCACTATGGGGGCCATGTCACAGTGGGCAGCAGGTCAGTAGTGGCCACGTCACTGTGGGGCCATGTCACAGTGTGCAGCAGGTCAGTGATGGCCATGTCACAGTGAGCAACAGGCCACTGGTTGCCATGTCACTGTTGGGTCTATGTCACAGTGGGCAGCAGGTCAGTGCTGGCCATGTCACGATGGGGGCCATTTCACAGTGGGCAGCATGTCAGTGGTGGCCATGTCACTATGGGGGCTATGTCACATTGGGCAGCAGGTCAGTGGTGGCCATGTCACTGTGAGGTCATGTCACAGTGAGCAACAGGCCACTGGTTGCCATGTCACTGGGGGGGCTATGTCACAGTGGGCAGCAGGTCAGTGGTGGGCATGTCACTATGGGGGCCATGTCACAGTGGGCAGCAGGTCAGTAGTGGCCACGTCACTGTGGGGCCATGTCACAGTGTGCAGCAGGTCAGTGGTGGCCATGTCACAGTGAGCAACAGGCCACTGGTTGCCATGTCACTGTTGGGGCTATGTCACAGTGGGCAGCAGGTCAGTGGTGGCCATGTCACTATGGGGGCCATGTCACAGTGGGCAGCAGGTCAGTTGTGTCAATGTGACTATGGGGGCCATATCACAGTGGGCAGCAGGTCAGTGGTGCCCAAGTCACTGTGGTGCTAGGTCACAGTGGTCAGAGGGTCAGTGGTGGCCATATCACTGTGGGGGACATGTCACAGTGGGCAGCAGGTCAGTAGTGGCCACGTCACTGTGGGGCCCTGTCACTGTTTCCAGCAGCTCAGTGATGGCCATGTCACACTGAGTAACAGGCCACTGGTAGCCATTTCACTGTGGGGGCTATGTCACAGTGGGCAGCAGATCAGTTGTGGCCATGTCACTATGGTGGCCATGTCACAGTGGGCAGCAGGTCATTGGTGGCCATGTCACTATGGGGGCTATGTCACATTGGGCATCAGGTCAGTGCTGGCCATGTCACTATGGGGGCCATGTCACAGTGTGCAGCAGGTCAGTGGTGGCCATGTCACAGTGAGAAACAAGCCACTGGTTGCCATGTCACTGTGGGGGCTATGTCACAGTGGGCAGCAGGTCAGTTGTGGCCAATTATCTATGGGGCCATGTCACAGTGGGCTACAGGTCAGTGGTGCCCAAGTCACTGTGGGGCTAGGTCACAGTGGTCAGAGGGTCAGTGGTGGCCATGTCACTGTGGGGGCCATGTCACAGTGGGCAGCAGGTCAGTAGTGGCCACGTCACTGTGGGGCCATGTCACAGTGGGCAGCAGGTCAGTGGTGGCCATGTCACTATGAAGGCTATGTCACATTGGGCAGCAGGTCAGTGCTGGCCATGTCACTATGGGGTCCATGTCACAGTGGGCAGCAGGTCAGTGGTGGCCATGTCACTGTGGGGGCCATGTCACAGTGGTCAGCGGGTCAGTGGTGGCCATGTCACTGTGGGAGCCATGTCACTATGGGGGCCATGTCACAGTGGGCAGCAGGTCAGTTTTGGCCATGTCACTGTGGGGGCCATGTCACAGTGGTAAGCGGGTCAGTGGTGGCCATGTCACTGTAGGGGCCGTGTCACAGGTGTCAGCGGGTCAGTGGTGGCCATGTCACTGTGAGGTCATGTCACAGTGTGCAGCAGGTCAGTGGTGGCCATGTCACAGTGAGCAACAGGCCACTGCTTGCCATGTCACTGTGGGGGCTATGTCACAGTGGGCAGCAGGTCAGTGCTGGCCGTGTCACTATGGTAGCCATGTTACAGTGGGCAGCAGGTCAGTAGTGGCCACGTCACTATGGGGGCCATGTCACAGTGGGCAGCAGGTCAGTAGTGGCCACGTCAATGTGGGGCCATGTCACAGTGTGCAGCAGGTCAGTGATGGCCATGTCACAGTGAGTAACAGGCCACTGGTTGCCATGTCACTGTGGGAGCTATGTCACAGTGCGCAGCAGGTCAGTGGTGGCCATGTCACTATGCGGGCCATGTCACAGTGGGCAGCAGGTCAGTGGTGGCCATGTCACTATGGGTGCCATGTCACAGTGGGCAGCAGGTCAGTACTGGCCACGTCACTGTGGGGCCATGTCACAGTGTGCAGCAGGTCAGTGATGGCCATGTCACAGTGAGCAACAGGCCACTGGTTGCCATGTCACTGTGGGGGCTATGTCACAGTGGGCAGCAGGTCAGTGGTGGCCATGTCACTATGGGGGCCATGTCACAGTGGGCAGCAGGTCAGTGGTGCCCAAGTCACTGTGGGGCTATGTCACAGTGGTCAGCGGGTCAGTGGTGGCCATGTCACTGTGGGGCTATGTCACAGTGGGCAGCAGGTCAGTGGTGGCCATGTCACTATGGGGGCCATGTCACAGTGAGCAGCAGGTCAGTAGTGGCCACGTCACTGTGGGGCTATGTCACAGTGTGCAGCAGGTCAGTGATGGCCATGTCACAGTGAGCAACAGGCCACTGGTTGCCATGTCACTGTGGGGGCTATTTCACAGTGGGGAGCAGGTCAGTTTTGGCCATGTCACTATGGGGGCCATGTCACAGTGGGCAGCAGGTCAATGGTGGCCATGTCACTATGGGGGCTATGTCTCATTGGGCAGCAGGTCAGTGGTGGCCATGTCACTGTGAGGTCATGTCACAGTGTGCAGCAGGTCAGTGGTGGCCATGTCACAGTGAGCAACAGGCCACTGCTTGCCATGTCACTTTGGGGGCTATGTCACAGTGGGCAGCAGGTCAGTGGTTGCCATGACACTATGGGGGCCATGTCACAGTGGGCAGCAGGTCAGTGGTGGCCATGTCACTATGGGGGCCATGTCACAGTGGGCAGCAGGTCAGTAGTGGCCACGTCACTGTGGGGCCATGTCACAGTGTGCAGCAGGTCAGTGATGGCCATGTCACAGTGAGCAACAGGCCACTGGTTGCCATGTCACTGTGGGGGCTATGTCACAGTGGGCAGCAGGTCAGTGGTGGCCATGTCACTATGGGGGCCATGTCACAGTGGGCAGCAGGTCAGTAGTGGCCACGTCACTGTGGGGCCATGTCACAGTGTGCAGCAGGTCAGTGATGGCCATGTCACAGTGAGCAACAGGCCACTGGTTGCCATGTCACTGTGGGGGCTATGTCACAGTGGGCAGCAGGTCAGTGCTGGCCGTGTCACTATGGTGGCCATGTCACAGTGGGCAGCAGGTCAGTGGTGGCCATGTCACTATGGGGGCTATGTCACATTGGGCAGCAGGTCAGTGGTGGCATTGTCACTGTGAGGTCATGTCACAGTGTGCAGCAGGTCAGTGGTGGCCATGTCACAGTGAGCAACAGGCCACTGGTTGCCATGTTACTGTGGGGGCTATGTCACAGTGGGCAGCGGGTCAGTGGTGGCCATGTCACTATGGGGGCCATGTCACAGTGGGCAGCAGGTCAGTGGTGGCCATGTAACTATGGGGGCCATGTCACAGTGGGCAGCAGGTCAGTAGTGGCCACGTCACTGTGGGGCCATGTCACAGTGTGCAGCAGGTCAGTGATGGCCATGTCACAGTGAGAAACAGGCCACTGGTTGCCATGTCACTGTGGGGGCTATGTCACAGTGGGCAGCAGGTCAGTGGTGGCCATGTCACTATGGGGTCCATGTCACAGTGGGTAGCAGGTCAGTCGTGGCCATGTCACTATGGGGGCCATGTCACAGTGTGTAGCAGGTCAGTGGTGCCCAAGTCACTGTGGGGCTATGTCACAGTGGTCAGCGGGTCAGTGGTGGCCATGTCACTGTTGGGGCCATATCACAGTGGGCAGCAGGTCAGTGGTGGCCATGTCACTATGGGGGCCATGTCACAGTGGGCAGCAGGTCAGTGCTGGCCATGACACTGTGGGGGCCATGTCACAGTGTGCAGCAGGTCAGTGATGGACATGTCACAGTGAGCATCAGGCCACTGGTTGCCATGTCACTGTGGGGGCTATGTCACAGTGGGAAGCAGGTCAGTGGTGGCCTTGTCACTATGGGGGCCATGTCACAGTGGGCAGCAGGTCAGTAGTGGCCACGTCACTGTGGGGCCATGTCACAGTGTGCAGCAGGTCAGTGATGGCCATGTCACAGTGAGCATCAGGCCACTGGTTGCCATGTCACTGTGGGGGCTATGTCACAGTGTGCAGCAGGTCAGTGCTGGCCATGTCACTATGGGGGCCATGTCACAGTGGGCAGCAGGTCAGAGGTGGCCATGTCACTATGGGGGCTATGTCACATTGGGCAGCAGGTCAGTGGTGGCCATGTCACTGTGAGATCATGTCACAGTGTGCAGCAGGTCAGTGGTGGCCATGTCACAGTGAGAAACAGGCCACTGGTTGCCATGTCACTATGGGTCTATGTCACAGTGGGCAGCAGGTCAGTGGTGGCCATGTCACTGTGAAGTCATGTCACAGTGGGCAGCAGGTCAGTTGTGGCCATGTCACTATGAGTCCATGTCACAGTGGGCAGCAGGTCAGGGTGGCCATGTCACTATGGGGGCCATGTGACAGTGGGTAGCAGGTCAGTGGTGGCCAGGTCACTGTGGGGCTATGTCACAGTGGTCAGCGGATCAGTGGTGGCCATGTCACTGTGGGGACCATGTCACAGTGGGCAGCAGGTCAGTTGTGGCCATGTCACTATGAGTCCATGTCACAGTGGGCAGCAGGTCAGTGGTGGCCATGTCACTATGGGGGCCATGTCACAGTGGGCAGCAGGTCAGTGGTGGCCATGTCACTATTGGGGCCATGTCACAGTGGTCAGCGGGTCAGTGGTGGCCATGTCATTGTGGGGGCTATGTCACAGTGGTCAGCGGATCAGTGGTGGCCATGACACTGTGGGGACCATGTCACAGTGGTCAGCAGATCAGTTGTGGCCATGTCACTGTGGGTCCATGTCACAGTGTGCAGCAGGTCAGTGGTGGCCATGTCACAGTGAGCAACAGACCACTGCTTGCCATGTCACTGTGGGGGCTATGTCACAGTGGGCAGCAGGTCAGTTGTGGTCATGTCACTATGGGTCCATGTCACAGTGGGCAGCAGGTCAGTGGTGGCCATGTCACTATGGGGGCTATGTCACATTGGGCAGCTGGTCAGTGGTGGCCATGTCACGGTGATGTCATGTCACAGTGTGCAGCAGGTCAGTAGTGGCCACGTCAATACGGGGGCCATGTCACAGTGGGTAGCAGGTCAGTGGTGGCCAGGTCACTGTGGGGCTATGTCACAGTGGTCAGCGGATCAGTGGTGGCCATGTCACTGTGGGGACCATGTCACAGTGGGCAGCAGGTCAGTTGTGGCCAAGTCCCTATGGGGGCCATGTCACAATGGGCAGCATGTCAGTGGTGGCCAGGTCACTATGGGGGCCATGTCACAGTGGGTAGCAGGTCAGTGGTGGCCAGGTCACTATGGGGGCCGTGTCACAGTGGTAGCAGGCAGTGGTGGCCATGTCACTGTGGGGCTAAGTCACAGTGGTCAGCGGATTAGTGGTGGCCATGTCACTGTGAGGTCATGTCACAGTGGTCAGCGGATCAGTGGTGGCCATGTCACTGTGGGTACCATGTTACAGTGTGCAGCAGGTCTGTGGTGGCCATGTCACAGTGAGCAACAGGCCTCTGGTTGCCATGTCACTGTGGGGGCTATGTCACAGTGGGCAGCAGGTCAGTGGTGGCCATGTCACTGTGAAGTCATGTCACAGTGGGCAGCAGGTCAGTTGTGGCCACGTCTCTATGGGGGACGTGTCACAGTGGGCAGCATGTCAGTGGTGGCCAGGTTAATGTGGGGCTATGTCACAGTGGTCAGCAGATCAGTGGTGGCCATGTCACTGTGGGGACCATGTCACAGTGGGCAGCAGGTCAGTTGTGGCCATGTCACTATGAGTCCATGTCACAGTGGGCAGCAGGTCAGTGGTGGCCATGTCACTATGGGGGCCATGTCACAGTGGGCAGCAGGTCAGTGGTGGCCATGTCACAGTGAGAAACAGGCCACTGGTTGCCATGTCACTGTGGGGGCTATGTCACAGTGGGGAGCAGGTCAGTGCTGGCCAAGTCTCTATGAGGGCCATGTCACAGTGTGCAGCAGGTCAGTGGTGCCATGTCACTATGAGTCCATGTCACAGTGGGCAGCAGGTCAGTGGTGGCCATGTCACTATGGGGGCTATGTCACTTTGGGCAGAGGTCAGTGGTGGCCATGTCACTATGGGGGCCATGTCACAGTGAGCAGCATGTCAGTGGTGGCCAGGTCACTATGGGGTCCATGTCACAGTGGGTAGCAGGTCAGTGGTGGCCATGTCACTGTGGGGACCATGTCACAGTGGGCAGGAGGTCAGTTGTGGCCATGTCACTATGGGTCCATGTCACGGTGGGCAGCACGTCAGTGGTGGCCATGTCACTATGGAGGCTATGTCACATTGGGCAGCAGGTCAGTGGTGGCCATGTAACTGTGAGGTCATGTCACAGTGGGCAGCAGGTCAGTGATGGCCATGTCACAGTGAGCAACAGGCCACTGGTTGCCATGTCACTGTGGGGGCTATGTCACAGTGGGCAGCAGGTCAGTTGTGGCCAAGTCTCTATGGGGGCCATGTCACAGTGTGCAGCAGGTCAATAGTGGCCACGTCACTATGGGGCTATGTCACATTGGGCAGCAGGTCAGTGGTGGCCATGTCACTGTGAGGTCATGTCACAGTGTGCAGCAGGTCAGTGGTGGCCATGTCACAGTGAGCAACAGGCCACTGCTTGCCATGTCACTGTGGGGGCTATGTCACAGTGGGCAGCACGTCAGTGCTGGCCATGTAACTGTGGGGGCCATGTCACAGTGGGCAGCAGGTCAGTGGTTGCCATGACACTATGGGGGCCATGTCACAGTGGGCAGCAGGTCAGTGGTGGCCATGTCACTATGGGGGCCATGTCACAGTGGGCAGCAGGTCAGTAGTGGCCACGTCACTGTGGGGCCATGTCACAGTGTGCAGCAGGTCAGTGATGGCCATGTCACAGTGAGCATCAGGCCACTGGTTGCCATGTCACTGTGGGGGCTATGTCACAGTCTGCAGCAGGTCAGTGCTGGCCATGTCACTATGGGGGCCATGTCACAGTGGGCAGCAGGTCAGTGGTGGCCATGTCACTATGGGGGCTATGTCACATTGGGCAGCAGGTCAGTGGTGGCCATGTCACTGTGAGGTCATGTCACAGTGTGCAGCAGGTCAGAGGTGGCCATGTCACAGTGAGAAACAGGCCACTGGTTGCCATGTCACTGTGGTTGCTATGTCACAGTGGGCAGCAGGTCAGTTGTGATCAAGTCTCTATGGGGGCCATGTCACAGTGGGCAGCAGGTCAGTGGAGGCCATGTCACTATGGGGGCTATGTCACATTGGGCAGCAGGTCAGTGGTGGCCATGTCACTGTGAGGTCATGTCACAGTGTGCAGCAGGTCAGTGATGGCCATGTCACAGTGAGCAACAGGCCACTGGTTGCCATGTCACTGTGGGGGCTATGTCACAGTGGGCAGCACGTCAGTGCTGGCCATGTAACTGTGGGGGCCATGTCACAGTGGGCAGCAGGTCAGTAGTGGCCATGTCACTGTGAGGTCATGTCACAGTGTGCAGCAGGTCAGTGGTGGCCATGTCACAATGAGCAACAGTCCACTGGTGGCCATGTCACTGTTGTGGCCAGTCATAGTGGGCAGCAGGTCAGTGTTGGCCACGTCACTGTGGGGCCATGTGAAAGTGGGCAGCATGTCAGTAGTGATCATGTTACTGTATGGGACATGTCACAGTGGGTAGCAGGTCAGTGGTGGCCATGTCACTCTGGGGGCCATATCACAGTGTGCAGCATGTCAGTGGTGGCCATGTCACAGTGATCAACAGGCCACTGGTTGCCATGTCACTGTGGGGGCTATGTCACAGTGGGCAGCAGGTCAGTGGAGGCCATGTCACTATGGGGGCCATGTCACAGTGTGCAGCAGGTCAGTGGTGGCCATGTCACTGTGAGGTCATGTCACAGTGTGCAGCAGGTCAGTGGTGGCCATGTCACAGTGAGCAACAGGCCACTGGTTGCCATGTCGCTGTGGGTGCTATGTCACAGTGGGCAGCAGGTCAGTGCTGGCCATGTTACTATGGGGGCCATGTCACAGTGGGTAGCAGGTCAGTGGTGGCCAGGTCACTGTGGGGCTATGTCACAGTGGGCAGCAGGTTAGTGGTGGCCATGTCACTGTGGGTACCATGTCACAGTGTGCAGCAGGTCAGTGGTGGCCATGTCACTGTGGGGACCAAGTCACAGTGGGCAGCAGGTCAATGCTGGTCATGTCACAATTGGGGCCATGTCACAGTGGGCAGCAGATCAGTGGTGGCCATGTCACTATGGGGGCCATGTCACAGTGGGCAGCAGGTCAGTGGTGCCCATGTCACTATGGGGGCTATGTCACAGTGGGGAGCAGGTCAGTGGTGGCCATGTCACTGTGGGGGCCATGTCACATTGTGCAGCAGGTCAGTGATGGCCATGTCACTGTGGGGGCCATGTCACAGTGGGCAGCAGGTCAGTAGTGGCCATGTCACTGTGAGGTCATGTCACAGTATGCAGCAGGTCAGTGGTGGCCATGTCACAGTGAGCAACAGGCCACTGCTTGCCATGTCACTGTGGGGGCCATGTCACAGTGGGCAGTAGGTCAGTGGTGGCCATGTCACTATGGCGGCCATGTCACAGTGGGCAGCAGGTCAGTAGTGGCTACGTCACTGTGGGGCCATGTCACAGTGTGCAGCAGGTCAGTGATGGCCATGTCACAGTGAGTAATAGGCCACTGGTTGCCATGTCACTGTGGGCGCTATGTCACAGTGGGCAGCAGGTCAGTGGTGGCCATGTCACTATGGGGGTCATGTCACAGTGGGCAGCAGGTCAGTAGTGGCCACGTCACTGTGGGGCCATGTCACAGTGGGCAGCAGGTCATTGGTGGCCATATCACAGTGAGCAACAGTCCACTGGTTGCCATGTCACTGTGGGGGCTATGTCACAGTGGGCAGCACGTCAGTGGTGGCCATGTCACTATGGGGGCCATGTCACAGTGTGCAGCAGGTCAGTGATGGCCATGTCACAGTGAGAAACAGGCCACTGGTTTCAATGTCACTGTGATGGCTATGTCACAGTGGGCAGCACATCAGTGCTGGCCATGTAACTGTGGGGGCCATGTCACAGTGGGCAGCAGGTCAGTAGTGGCCATGTCACTGTGAGGTCATGTCACAGTGTGCAGCAGGTCAGTGGTGGCCATGTCACAGTGAGCAACAGGCCACTGGTTGCCATGTCACTGTGGGGGCTATGTCACAGTGGGCAGCAGGTCAGTGGTGGCCATGTCACTGTGGGGGCCATGTCACAAGTGTCAGCGGGTCAGTGGTGGCCATGTCACTGTGAAGTCATGTCACATTGGGCAGCAGATCAGTTGTGGCCATGTCACAATGAGCAACAGTCCACTGGTGGCCATGTCACTGTTGTGGCCAGTCATAGTGGGCAGCAGGTCAGTGTTGGCCACGTCACTGTGGGGCCATGTGAAAGTGGGCAGCATGTCAGTAGTGATCATGTTACTGTATGGGACATGTCACAGTGGGGAGCCTGTCAGTGGTGGCCATGTCACTCTGGGGGCCATATCACAGTGTGCAGCATGTCAGTGGTGGCCATGTCACAGTGATCAACAGGCCACTGGTTGCCATGTCACTGTGGGGGCTATGTCACAGTGGGCAGCAGGTCAGTGGAGGCCATGTCACTATGGGGGCTATGTCACATTGGGCAGCAGGTCAGTGGTGGCCATGTCACTGTGAGGTCATGTCAGAGTGTGCAGCAGGTCAGTAGTGGCCATGTCACTGTGAGCAACAGGCCAATGGTTGCCATGTCACTGTGGGGGCTATGTCACAGTGGGCAGCAGGTCAGTGCTGGCCATGTCACTATGGGGGCCATGTCACAGTGGGTAGCAGGTCAGTGGTGGCCAGGTCACTGTGGGGCTATGTCACAGTGGGCAGCAGGTCAGTGGTGGCCATGTCACTGTGGGTACCATGTCACAGTGTGCAGCAGGTCAGTGGTGGCCATGTCACAGTGAGCAACAGGCCACTGGTTACCATGTCACTGTGGGGGCTATGTCACAGTGGGCAGCTGTTCAGTGGTGGCCATGGCACTGTGAGGTCATGTCACAGTGTGCAGCAGGTCAGTGGTGGCCATGTCACAGTGAGCAACAGGCCACTGTTTGCCATGTCAAGTGGGGTTTATGTCACAATGGGCAGCAGGTCAGTGGTGGCCATGTCACTATGGGGGCCATGTCACAGTGGGTAGCAGGTCAGTAGTGGCCACGTCACTGTGGGGCCATGTCATGGTGTGCAGCAAGTCAGTGATGGCCATGTCACAGTGAGCAACAGGCCACTGGTTGCCATGTCACTGTGGGGGCTATGTCACAGTGGGCAGCAGGTAAGGGCTGGACATGTCACTATGGGGGCCATGTCACAGTGGGCAGCAGGTCAGTGGTGGCCATGTCACTAAGGGGGCTAGGTACACATTGTGTAGCAGGTCAGTGGTGGCCATGTCACTGTGGGGCCATGTCACAGTTTGCAGCAGGTCAGTGGTGGCCATGTCACAGTGAGCAACAGGCCACTCGTTGCCATGTCACTGTGGGGGCTATGTCACAGTGGGCAGCAGGTCAGTGGTGGCCATGTCACTATGGGGGCCATGTCACAGTGGGCAGCAGGTCAGTAGTGGCCACGTCACTGTGGGGCCATGTCACAGTGTGCAGCAGGTCAGTGCTGGCCATGTCACTATGGGGGCTGTTATAGACTATCTTGCCAAAATGATGTAAGTTAGGACAAATTAGATTTCAATTATTTGTTTTAGCAAGCGGCAATAAGCAAAACAGCGCTGGGCGGCCCGGGAGTCCCTGCTCCACCAACGGCGCGCACTCACTTCCCGAGGGTCCATCTTTTTTATATCCTCCGCCTTCCGTTATCGGGTCTCTCTGAGAGGTGTATCCTGCGTCTGTGCACTTTGCAGCTAGGGGGTCGCTCCATCCGGGTCTTCCTCACGTCACCAGTTTCTTGTATTTCCTACTTTCCTGAGAGTGGTTCACAAAGTCTTTGTTTATATCTTACAGAATATAGATACTACCCCCTTTTTTTTTTTTCTTCTTCTCCCCTTTGTCCTTCTTCCCTTTCTCCCTCTTTTCAGTCTTTTGCCTAGTAGAAGTCCTTGCTTCAGCATTTCAACTTAGATAAGTACTTACAGTCAGTTAGTCGTTACACAGTGTAATAGTTAAGATTAAGCTTAGGTCAACATAGTTTATGGAATAACATGTCACGAGCTCCCAGTATCTTCAGTGGAATTTGATGAACAAACAGTTTACTGTCTATCACAATCCCCCCTTTTTCTTTTTATCATTTTGTTCATCAAATCGTTGTAATTCTTGTTGACTTAACAGGAGAGTTTTTTTCAATTTAAAGTCATCATCTAATTGATTGTTTTTGGCTTTAATGAGTATTGGACGGGTGACAGATATCAGATATGTTACTCGTTGCATCATTCTCCAAGTTATGACATATAATATTATTGACAAAGTCAAACTGATTAAGATTAATATCAAGAGAATCACAATGGGGTGACACAACTTGTTCAAGATGCCTGTAGCAGTAGGTGACCATCCAAAAAGGGTGTCCCACCAGTTATGTTCTGCATTCTTTTTTGTTTTTTCCAAGACTCGGTGTATTTCTTCCACATTGTGATGAACAGTTATTAGAGTTTTCTGTCCGTTTTCTCTAACTTTCTCTAAAATTCTAACTAAGTCTTTGTGTTGAAGTAACTGCTTAACCAAAGTGAGATTCATTTCAATGGGTGTAGGTTGTAGATTATGTATTAATGTATAATTGGATTGCAGGAGTTGGTAAGACGTGACCGGGGTTAAATAGGAAAAGTCACATCCGATTACCTTTGTGAAGTTGTAAACACAGAGATTTGAATAATTTTTTGTCTCTATTATGATCTTGTCTACGGTTAAGAATTCACAAACTGTTCTCAAACATACACAACCTTCGCCAATATATATAAGTACTGTTTTAGGATTTTCATTGGGATGGACCTCAAAGTGACAAATATTTTGTTCGGTATTTAAACAAATATCTTGTGCCTCAATTGCATTGCCTTCACAAATGAATCCTTGTTGTTCCCGTACAATGCAGGACTCTAGATTGACAGTTTGCCATTTTTCGTTTACCTTTCGGGCCCATACTCTATGCTCAGAAGGATAGAGTATGGTTCCGTTGTGATTCAGCCCTAATGCAATGATAGGATAAATTTGGTATATGGTGGCATTGTAAATAGTGAGTATAAAGGTAGTAGCTGTGTTTGTGATGGGGTCATAGGTAAAGTTTACCAGGTTCCACCAGGATTGGAGTTTCTTTTCAAAATTAGTAGCACTGTCCCAAATTATTCTCCGAATTTCAGTAGGAAGAATACCTTCTTCACCTTCTCTTATAATTGAGGCAGCTATCGACTGCATCCATATTTGAGCCTGGATGCAGCTGAGAGTTAAAGAGAGGTTATTTTGGAGCACACTGAGTGCATCTGTAATCAATTCATGATCCTTTATATTTACCTTTTCCCCTTTTGGTAATATATTCGACAACAGCCACTGGTTAGCCCCCAAAGTCAATAAGGAAGATCGCAAAGGCCTTTGTATATTAGTTAAATCACTAATTGAGGTAGCCAATTTGTTCATTATCACCTCCGAATCAATACTATTTAAAACTTCCAATCCTGTTCCCAAAGCACCGGTTAAGTCTCTCTGCGTTCTTTTTGTGTGAGGAGTTTGTTTTTGCAGCCAGGTTGTCCATCCCTCGTAAGAAGTCTTTAGGAAAGGTGAACATGCTGGCTGAATATTTGAAACATTATTTTGCATTAACAATTCAACTTGTTTGAGAGACCACGCCGGGTTAAACAGCATTTGTTGTTTACCTGTATTTCTAATTGCATATGGTCCAATTTTAAAAATTCTTGGGTTAAGCACGACTGTTGGTTGTGTTGGAACAGTATGAGTAGTCTGAGTAGTCTCTTTGGGAGTGTGGGTTGTGGTTGTTGTAGTTTCCTCCTGTATATTCAATGGAAATCGGAAAGATATAGCTTGATCTCCTGACCTGGTCCCTCCCAAACAAACTATGGACACCGGTTGGGTTGCAGTAAATGCATACCAACAGGCTTCCGACTCACAACGGGTTTGAGCTATTTTAGATTCCGTTTTGTCTCTGATAACGATTTGAGTAAAAGGGGGTTGACGGACGGTTTGAATTAAAGGGTGCCGACTTATTATCACATTTACATTGAATACTCTGCAGCCTATCTGTATCTCATCTCCTTTTTTAGCTGTCCAGGTATGGGATGAATTCTCCCATTTATATGTTTGGAGTGTTAGGTTATTGCTTAGTATGGCAGTTGCTAACTCTGTCCCATACAAATCTGCATCCATACTTCCTGTATGTCCATAATAAGCATCTGTCCAAGGCCATATAATTTGATTAGTTAGGGTATGTTCAAAAGGTTGGTGGGATTGGTTAGTCATTCTAGCCCATCCTGGTAGTGTATTCATTGTAGCTAATACACCTAGCCAGACTATCCAATAGCTCCAATAGAAGGCTGACGGGATTCTATAGATTTGCATATTTTTTCTTAATCTCTTTTGTATCGGGGTGTCTGACACTCTCGTCTGGCCCTTCTCCCTCAGAGGTCCTTTTTTCTTCAGAGTAGGGCAGTAAGGTTTTCCCCACTTTGATACGTCTCTGCCTCCTCTGCCTACTCTGTTGCTTAGAGCAGCAGGGTGTTCCATCTTCTCGGCAGCAGCCGTATTCTTCAGGGGTACGTTTGCCTCTACTCCGGGATACATAGGTCTCCCAGTTTTTATCTTTGACCTCGGGTTCACGACAGGGGACCCAGGGGATGTGCTTTCTACAGATCACCCTTAGGATCTGAGAGTGTTATTGAGTAGGTCAATTAGAGTGAGTGCACTCTCTTTCAGGATTTATTCCTTTAGTAAATATTTTCTACCAAGTTTTAGAATCTTCAGTTTTAGGGCCTGATTAGTTAATCTCCGTTCTTGTTAATAACACTGATTACAACTAGACCGAAGATTTATTTCATGTGTATTATGAATCCCCTAGCCTTCTTTACATACATTACACTTTACACTTTATGTATATAAAAGGAAAACAAATATAAGTTTCAATTGGACAAAAATATCAGGGTCTCACTCATCGAGTCCTTCGTAGGTTCTTATCTCACAATGTGTAGAGAGTTCTTTCAGGTTCTCCGAAGGGTGACTCGTAGATCCCCAGGAGGGCTGGTCACTTTCCAGGCCGGATCCTGTATAGGTCCCTTTACTCGGCTTGCGTGTGTCCACCCCTTCTCAGCAGTCCGAACAGCAGTTTCTGTAGTGATAAGAGCAACATAGGGTCCTTCCCAACGGGGGGTCAAAGAAGATTCTTTCCATGATTTGATTAGTACTTTATCTCCTGGTTGGATTTGATGCATGGCCACATCCAATGGAGGCCTTTGTACTACCATCCCCCGAGCCTGTAGTTGTTTTCTCCTTGCCATTAGCTGTATCAGGTAGGACTTTATCTTTAATTCTTCAAGTTGGGGGTGATCCGGTGGCATTTCTAAATCATAAGGTATCCCATATAGTATTTCAAAGGGAGAAATGCCTACATCAGTTCGGGGCTGAGTTCTGATATTTAACAAGGTTAAAGGGAGACACTTTACCCATGATATTTTAGTTTCTAACATTAGTTTGGTAAGTTGTTTTTTTATTTCTCCGTTCATACGTTCAACTTTCCCTGAGCTCTGCGGGTGCCACGGAGTATGGTATTGCCACTGTGTACCCAGGGCAGCCAAAGTCTCTTTGGCTACTCTGGATACAAAGTGTGGCCCTCTATCTGAGTCTATTGTTTCTATTGTTCCATACCGAGGTATAATTTCTTCAAGTAATATCCTTGTTACTGTGTGAGTTGTGGCTCGGGCTGTGGGAAAGGCTTCTACGAATTGAGTTAAATGATCTATAATTACTAATAGGTATTTA
Source organism: Strix uralensis (assembly GCF_047716275.1). Classification (NCBI taxonomy): domain Eukaryota; kingdom Metazoa; phylum Chordata; class Aves; order Strigiformes; family Strigidae; genus Strix; species Strix uralensis. The sequence continues at coordinate 428,254 of NW_027436727.1, forward strand.
TACCTCCCCACCTTTGGTAATTCAGTAAAGTCTATTTGTATTCTTGCAAAAGGTCTATGAGTCAATTCTCGCCCCCCATATACTCGTTTTCTTATTTGATGTTTATTTACTTTTTGACAAACGAGACATTCTCCTATCACTCGTTTGGCTATATCATATATCCCAATGCACATGTATTTAGTTGCAAATTGATCCACTAATGCCTGAGTTCCCCAATGAGTGTTTTTATGGAATTGCTGCATTATCTTGGTAGCTATGGGTTTTGGGAGAACTTCTCGGCCGTCCGGGAGTTCCCATTTTCCATTAGCTTTCTGTTTAATCCCCATTTGATTTAATTTTGCTTGTTCTTGAACAGTAAAACTTAAAAGTTCATAGGATTTTCCATGGAAAAAGCACCACTTAAACCCTGGTCTTTCACATACACATTCTATACCGTCTACTCCGTATTCTTTCCAGCAACCATAACAGGGGAGGTAATTATCTCCACAATTAACACACCGCTTTCTGTCCTCTATCGGATCATCCAAGTCCAGTGCTGATAGCGCTGCTCTCTTTGCCTCTTGATCAGTAAGGTTATTCCCCCGTACTAAAGGATTTAGCCCCCTCTGGTGTCCTTTTACGTGTACTACCGCAATTTCGCTGGGCCCTCGTATAGTTTGCAAAATTTGTGATATTAACTCCTGATGTACTAGGTCCTTCCCCCGAGAATTGATTAAACCTCTTTCTTCCCATATTTTCCCAAAGGTATGTACTACTCCGAAGGCATATCTAGAATCGGTGTATATAGTTCCCACTTTTCCATTTAGTAATTGTAAAGCCTTTAATACTGCATATAATTCACATGCCTGTGCTGACCAGCTGGGACTCAAGGGTCCTGATTCTATCACCTTAAAAGTTTTTCCATCAATTATGGCATACCCTGATTTTCTTTTCCCTTCTACCACTCGAGAGGATCCATCTACAAATAATTTTTCTCCTTTCCCTAATTCCTCCTCTTCCAAATCTGGTCTTATCTTAGTCTGCTCCTCGATGTTACGGAGGCAATCATGAAAAAGATCTTGACTAGGTTCTCCATACAAAAATTGGGCTGGATTTTGTAACGATGTTGTTTCAAGGGTCAGGTGGGGGGACGTAATGAGGATTGCCTCATATTTTACTAGTCTAGCATCGGTTATCCATTTTTCTGCTTTTTGCTGTAACACACCTCTAATATTATGGGGTGATAGTACCCTTAATTCACTACCAAAAGTTATTTTATGCGCTTCCTCAACTAACAAAGCAGCTGCCACCACAACTTGTAGGCACGTAGGCCATCCCCGACTTACGGGGTCCAGTAATTTTGAGATATATGCTACTGGTTTCTTTTTTCCTGCCCATTCCTGGGCTAATACTCCAAATGCAGTTCCTTCCTCTGTGTTGACAAATAAGAAAAATGGTCTTTTTAGGTCGGGCAAGCTCAGAACAGGAGCATTTACTAATTCAGTTTTTAGTTCTTTTAACCGTTGATCATCTTCCTGAGTCCATTTTAATAATCCATTTTTAGTTATTTTGGTGTATAAAAACTTTACCTTTCCACTATACCCTTCGATCCACTGCTTACAATATCCAAATAGCCCTAATAGCTGCCGGACTTGTTTTTTAGTTTTTGGACTTGGTAGGGAAAGTATCCCTTTCACCCTTTCTGGATCCAATTTCTTAGTTCCTTGACTTAATCGATGCCCTAGGTATTTAACTTCCTTTTCAACAAATTGCAATTTGGATTTTGACACTTTCAGTCCCTTTAAGCTCAGGAAATTTAACAACTTGATGCTTTCTTCCCGAACCCTTTCCTCATTCTCCCCTGCTATTAAAAGATCATCTACATACTGGACTAGGGTAAGGGTATCTCCTATCTGGTAATCCTGTAAAATTTGTTCTAAAGCTTGCCCAAACAGGTTTGGGGATTCAGTGAAACCTTGGGGTAGGACTGTCCACCGGAGTTGAGTTTTCCTGTGGGTGTCTGGGTCCTCCCACTCAAAAGCAAAATAGTTTCTACACTCCTCTTTTAAGGGACATGCCCAGAAAGCGTCCTTCAAGTCTATTACACTGTACCACCGGTCGTTCGGGCCTAATTGACTTAAGAGAGTGTGTGGGTTAGCTACTACAGGGAATCTAGTTACAGTCCTTTTGTTAATTTCCCTTAGGTCATGGACTAATCTGTACCCCCCATCCGCCTTCTTGACAGGTAAAATGGGAGTATTAAAAGGGGACATGCAGGGTTCCAATAATCCCTGCTTTATTAATCTCTGAATTTCTGGTTTTAATCCTTGCCTTCCCTCCAGAGGTATGGGATATTGCTTAATCCTCACCGGTACTTCAGGATCCCGGATGGTTACCATAAAAGGTTCAACATTCAATTTTCCCACCGTATCCGGAGTGTACCACACTTCAGGGTTGATTTTAGTCTCATCTTCAACCCGTAGGGGGCATAGTTTGATTTCAAGTTTGTGTTCTGTTACTTCCAAACTAATTCCTAATTCAATCATTAGATCTCTCCCCAGTAAGTTATAATCTGCCTCAGGTACTAACAATAAGGATCCCACCCCCACTTTAGAATCTGTTTCAAGGAGTACATCTTTAATTACCGGTACTCCGAATGGTTCTCCTTTCGCCCCAACTACTTGTACTTTTTCTGATGAAATCTTACATCCTTGGGGCAATGATTGAACAGTAGATCTCTCCGCTCCTGAATCTACTAAAAATTCTACCTCCTGTTGCTGAGGACCTACTTTTAACTTTATCAAGGGCTCAGTTCGTTCTTGGGTCCCCAGCAAATAGAGCCCCTGACACCCCTAATCTTCTTTAAACATTCTCTCATCCATCATTCTCCTTCTGCAGCTCTTCTTTGTGTGACCTTTTCTTCCGCAATAAAAGCAGACAATACTCCCTTTTTCTCTCTCTCTCTCCGGTTCCTTTGATCTATAGCCTGTTCTTTGACCTTCTTGTTTTCTCCCAGCACTGTTCACTCTCTGTCCTTCCCTTATCGCAGCTACCATCATTCTGGTATGTTTCTTTTGAGTCTCGTCCTCCCTTCGGACATAGACTTTCTGTGCTTCTCTCAGTAATTCATCCAACCCCCGATCCTGCCAATCTTCTATTTTTTCTAGCTTCTTTCTAATATCTATCCATGCTTTTGCCACAAATTGTGTCTTTAACAATGCCTGTCCCACTGGGGTATTAGGGTCTAGTCCTGAGTAAAGCTGAAGATTTTTCCTCAGTCTCTCTAACCACTCAGTAGGAGTTTCATCCTTTTTCTGATGTTCACTAAAGGCTTTATTTATATTTTGTCCTCTAGGGACTGATTCTCTTATACCCTGGATTACAATCGTCCTCAGGTCTTGCATATGACCTCTATCGATTTCATTTTGATTATTCCAATTAGGTCGATTTAGAGGCCATTTTACATCTGCTGCCGGACCTTGCTGATGCTGTTGATCCCAAATTCTCATTCCTGCTCTCCTGATCATATCCCTTTCTTCAACAGTGAATAGTATAGCCATTATGGCTTGTATTTCATCCCAGGTATAGATGTTTGGTCCTAAAAACTGATCCACCCGCTCCGCCACACCTAAGGGATCCTCCAATAGATTCCCCATCTCTTTTTTAAATTCTCGGACGTCCCCTGAATTAAGAGGGACAGTCACATATCCCATGCCAGGCTGGGGTCCTCCCATCGCAACCTCCCTTAGGGGGTACAAGCCACTATCACCCCACCCCATTCTAGTTTGACTACGGGTTATTCGTCTCGGTTCTTTCGGGGATTCAGGTGGGGAGTCTGAATTCTCTGGGTCCTCCGGCGCAGTCGGAGGAGGTGAAGGCGCCGGAGGTGGGGGTGGAGGTATGTAAGGAGGAGGAGAGGTGGGAGGTTCGTCCTCATCACGTACCTTCTTTTTCTTAACTTTTTCTTTTAGAGGATATAGATTTATTCGGGTATCTGATGTTATCCATACCTGTGCATATTCACTCTCCTCTAAATTAAAGGGTTCCCTTGAGTTGACATAAATGTTTAGGGCTTGGCAGACCCATTCTTCAAAGGACCCAAAAACAGGCCAATAGAGATGATCGCCTCTGATTTGTTTCCCTCCCCAAACTTCCATACAATAATAAATCATTTTTGCTTTGTCCTTACCCCGCCTAGAGGGGTAATCTTCCCAATGGTTTAACATCAAGCCTAAAGGGCTATCTGGTGGTATTTGGGGGTACCTCACCTCGGGTCCCAAATCACCCATGGGATCAGAAGGCTTGCTTTTCTTCTGTCCCATCTTCCGGAGCGCCTTCACACACTCACACAATTCGCTTCCCCCTTTTCATGACCCAGTCCCTCGCGGGATATGGGAACTGCACTACCGAGGGGTCCGCACTCGCTTCGCCCTGCTGGGCGTCTCACACACCACGCTCCGGGAAACCCAACCCCAACCGAACGGTAACCGGCCTATACTCACGCAACCCTGCGTCTTCGTCCGGGGCTTCGTGCACAAAGATTACGGGGTTACCGGTATTTTTTTTTGCTTGTTGCCGAGTTTTGGAGTTCGTCGGTAGAGGGCGTGATGTGATAGCCCTCAGCCGGGGCCGCTGAACTCAGCGGGGCGCGCCTCCCCGTATGGGGCTTCCCACCAGATTGCCTCTATCCGAGTCACGGCACCAATTTTGTTATAGACTATCTTGCCAAAATGATGCAAGTTAGGACAAATTAGATTTCAATTATTTATTTTAGCAAGCGGCAATAAGCAAAACAGCGCTGGGCGGCCGGGGAGTCCCTGCTCCACCAACGGCGCGCACTCACTTCCCGAGGGTCCGTCTTTTTTATATCCTCCGCCTTCCGTTATCGGGTCTCTCTGAGAGGTGTATCCTGCGTCTGCGCACTTTGCAGCTAGGGGGTCGCTCCATCCGGGTCTTCCTCACGTCACCAGCTTCTCGTATTTCCTACTTTCCTGAGAGTGGCTCACAAAGTCTTTGTTTATATCTTACAGAATATAGACACTACCCCCTTTTTTTTTTTTCTTCTTCTCCCCTTTGTCCTTCTTCCCTTTCTCCCTCTTTTCAGTCTTTTGCCTAGTAGAAGTCCTTGCTTCAGCATTTCAACTTAGATAAGCACTTACAGTCAGTTAGTCGTTACACAGTGTAATAGTTAAGATTAAGCTTAGGCCAACATAGTTTATGGAATAACATGTCACGAGCTCCCAGTATCTTCAGTGGAATTTGATGAACAAACAGTTTACTGTCTATCACAGGGGCCATATCACAGTGGGCAGCAGGTCAGTAGTTGCCACATCACTGTGGGGCCATGTCACAGTGTGCAGCAGTTCAGTGATGGCCATGTCACAGGGAGCAACAGGCCACTGTTTGCCATGTCAATTTGGGGGCTATGTCACAGTGGGCAGCAGGTCCGTGCTGGCCATGTCACTGTGGGGGCCATGTCACAGTGGGCAGCAGGTCAGTGGTGGCCATGTCACTGTGAGGTCATGTCACAGTGTGCAGCAGGTCAGTGGTGGCCATGTCACAGTGAGCAATAGGCCACTGGTTGCCATGTCACTGTGGGGGCTATGTCACAGTGGGAAGCAGGTCAGTGGTGGCCATGTCAATATGGGGGCCATGTCACAGTGGGCAGCAGGTCAGTGGTGGCCAGGTCAATGTGGGGCTATATCACAGTGGTCAGCGGATCAGTGGTGGCCATGTCACTGTGGGGACCATGTCACAGTGGGCAGAAGGTCAGTTGTGGCCATGTCACTATGAGTCCATGACACAGTGGGCAGCATGTCAGGGTGGCCATGTCACTGTGGGGGCTATGTCACTATGGGCAGCAGGTCAGTGGTGGCCATGTCACTGTGAGGTCATGTCACATTGTGCAGCAGGTCAGTGGTTGCCATGTCACAGTGAGCAACAGGCCACTGGTTGCCATGTCACTGTGGGGTCTATGTCAAAGTGGGCAGCAGGTCAGTGCTGGCCATGTCACAGTGAGCAACAGGCCACTGGTTGCCATGTCACTGTGGGGGCTATGTCACAGTGGGCAGCAGGTCAGTGGTGGCCATGCCACTATGGGGGCCATGTCACAGTGGGCAGCAGGTCAGTTGTTGCCACGTCACTGTGGGGCCATGTCACAGTGTGCAGCAGGTCAGTTATGGCCATGTCACAGGGAGCAACAGGCCATTGTTTGCCATGTCACTTTGGGGGCTATGTCACAGTGGGCAGCAGGTCCGTGCTGGCCATGTCACTATGGGGGCCATGTCACAGTGGGCAGCAGGTCAGGGTGTCCATGTAACTATGGGAGCTATGTCACAGTGGGCAGCAGGTCAGTAGTGGCCACGTCACTGTGGGGGCCATGTCTCAGTGGTCAGACGGTCAGTGGTGGCCATGTCACTGTCGGGGCCATTTCACAGTGGTCAGAGGATCAGTGGTGGCCATGTCACTGTGGTGGCCAGTCACAGTGGGCAGCGGGCAGTGGTGATCATGTTACTGTTTCGGACATGTCACAGTGGGCAGCAGGTCAGTGGTGGCCATGTCACTGTGGGTGCTACATCACAGTGTGCAGCAGGTCAGTGGTGGCCATGTCACAGTGAGCAACAGGCCACTGGTTGCCATGTCACTGTGGGGGCTATGTCACAGTGGGCAGCAGTTCAGTGCTGGTCATTTCACAATCGGGGCCATGTCACAGTGGGCAGCAGATCAGTGGTGGCCATGTCACTATGGGGGCCTTATCACAGTGGGCAGCAGGTCAGTGGTGGCCATGTCACTGTGAGGTCATGTCACAGTGGGCAGCGGATCAGTGGTGGCCATACCACCGTGGGGGCCATGTCACAGTGGTCAGCGGGTCAGTGGTGGCCATGTCTCTGTGAGGTCATGTCACAGTGGGCAGCAGGTCAGTGGTGGCCATGTCACTGTGGGGGCCATGTCGCAGTGGTCAGCGGGTCAGTGGTGGCCATGTCACTGTGGGGGCCATGTCACAGTGGTCAGCAGATCAGTTGTGGCTATGTCTCAATGAGCAACAGTCCACTGGTGGCCATGTCACTGTGGGGGCCATGTCACAGTGGTCAGCGGGTCAGTGGTGGCCACGTCACTGTGGGGGCCATGACACAGTGGTCAGCGGGTCATTGGTGGCCATGTCACTTGGGGCCATGTCACAGTGGTCAGCGGGTCAGTGGTGGCCATGTCAGTGTGAGGTCATGTCACAGTGGGCAGCAGATCAGTTGTGGCCATGTCACAATAAGCAATAGTCCACTGGTGGTCATGTCACTGTGGTGGCTATGTCACAGTGGGCAGCATGTCAGTAGTGATCATGTTACTGTATGGGAAATGTCACAGTGGGGAGAAGGTCAGTGGTGGCCATGTCACTATGGGTGCTATGTCACAGTGGGCAGGAGGTCATTGCTGGCCATGTCACTGTGAGGTCATGTCACAGTGGGCAGCAGATCAGTAGTGGCCATGTCACAATGAGCAACAGTCCACTGGTGGCCATGTCACTGTGGTGGCCAGTCACAGTGGGCAGCAGGTCAGTTGTGGCCATGTCACGATGGGGGCCATGTCACAGTGTGCAGCAGGTCAGTGCTGGCCATGTCACTATGGGGGCCATGTCACAGTGGGCAGCAGGTCAGTGGTGGCCATGTCACTGTGGGGGCCATGTCAGAGTGGTCAGCGGGTCAGTGGTGGCCACGTCACTGTGGGGGCCATGTCACAGTGGTCAGCGGGTCGGTGGTGGCCATTTCACTGTGATGTCATGTCACAGTGGGCAGCAGATCAGTTGTGGCCATGTCACAATAAGCAACAGTCCACTGGTGGCCATGTCACTGTGGGGGCTATGTCACAGTGGGCAGCAGGTCAGGGGAGGCCACGTCACTGTGGGGCCATGTGACAGTGGGCAGCATGTCAGTAGTGATCATGTTACTGTATGGGACATGTCACAGTGGGCAGCGGTTCAGAGGTGGCCATGTCAGTGTGAGGTCATGTCACAGTGTGCAGCAAGTCAGCGGTTGCCATGTCACTGTGGGGACCATGTCAGAGTGGTCAGCGGGTCAGTGGTGGCCATGTCACTGTGGGGGCCATGGCACAGTGGTCAGAGGGTCAGTGGTGGCCACGTCACTGTGGGGCCATGTGACAATGGGCAGCATGTCAGTAGTGATCATGTTACTGTATGGGACATGTCACAATGGGGAGGAGGTCAGTGGTGGCCATGTCACAGTGAGCAACAGGCCACTGGTTGCCATGTCACTGTGGGGGGTATGTCAGAGTGGGCAGCAGGTCAGTGCTGGCCATGTCACTATGGGGGTCATGTCACAGTGGGCAGCAGGTCAGTGGTCGCCATGTCAACATGGGGGCTATGTCACATTGGGCAGCAGGTCAGTGCTGGCCATGTCACTATGGGGGTCATGTCACAGTGGGCAGCAGGTCAGTGGTGGCCATGTCACTGCGGGAGCCATGTCACAGTGGTCAGCGTGTCAGTGGTGGTATGTCACTGTGTGGTCATGTAACAGTGGGCAGCAGGTCAGTGGTGGCCATGTCGCTATGGGGGCCATGTCACAGTGGGCAGGAGGTCAGTGGTGGCCATGTCACTATGAGGTCATTTCACAGTGTGCAGCAGGTCAGTGGTGGCCATGTCACAGTGAGCAATAGGCCACTGGTTGCCATGTCACTGTGGGGGGTATGTCAGAGTGGGCAGCAGGTCAGTGGTGGCCATGTCACTATGGGGTCCATTTCACAGTGGGCAGCAGGTCAGTGGTGGCCATGTGTCTATGGGGGCTATGTCACAGTGGGCAGCGGTTCAGAGGTGGCCATGTCAATGTGAGGTCATGTCACAGTGTGCAGCAGGTCAGTGGTGGCCATGTCACTGTGGGGGCCATGTGAGAGTGGGCAGCGGGTCAGTGGTGGCCATGTCATTATGGGGGCCATGTCACAGTGGGCAGCAGGTCAGTGGTGGCCATGTCACTATGGGGGCCATGTCACAGTGTGCAGCATGTCAGTGGTGGCCATGTCAGTATGGGGTCTATGTCACAGTGGGCAGCAGGTCAGTGCTGACCATGTCACTATGGGGGCCATGTCACAGTGGTCAGCAGGTCAGTGGTGGCCATGTCACTGTGGGGGCCCTGTCACAGTGGTCAGCGGGTCAGTGGTGGCAGTGTCACTGTGGGGGCCATGTCACAGTGGTCAGTGGGTCAGTGGTGGACATGTCACTGTGGAGGCCATGTCACAGTGGTCAGCGGGTCAGTGGTGGCCATGTCACTGTGTGGTCATGTCACAGTGGGCAGCAGATCAGTTGTGGCCATGTCACAATGAGCAGCAGTCCACTGGTGGCCATGTCACTGTGGTGGCCAGTCACAGTGGGCAGCAGTTCAGTGGTTGCCACGTCACTGTGGGGCCATGTGAAAGTGGGCAGCATGTCAGTAGTGATCATGTTACTGTATGGGACATGTCACAGTGGGGAGCAGGTCAGTGCTGCCCATGTCACTGTGGGGGCTATGTCACAGTGGGCAGCAGGTCAGTGGTGGCCACGTCACTGTGTGGGCCATATCACAGTGGGCAGCAGGTCAGTGGTGGCCACGTCACTATGAGGTCATTTCACAGTGTGCAGCAGGTCATTGGTGGCCATGTCACAGTGAGAAACAGGCCACTGGTTGCCATGTCACTGTGGGGGCTATGTCACAGTGGGCAGCAGGTCAGTTGTAGCCATGTCACTATGGGGGCCACGTCACAGTGGGCAACAGGTCAGTGGTGGCCATGTCACTATGGGGGCCATGTCACATTGGGCAGCAGGTCAGTGGTGGCCATGTCAGTATGGGGGCTATGTCACAGTGGGCAGCAGGTCAGTGCTGGCCATGTCACTGTGGTGGCCATGTCACAGTGGTCAGCGGGTCAGTGGTGGCCATGTCACTGTGGGGGGATGTGACAGTGGGCAGCATGTCAGTAGTGATCATGTTACTGTATGGGACATGTCACAGTGGGCAGCAGGTCAGTGCTGGCCATGTCACTGTGGTGGCCATGTCACAGTGGTCAGCGGGTCAGTGGTGGCCATGTCACTGTGTGGTCATGTCACAGTGGGCAGCAGATCAGTTGTGGCCATGTCACAATGAGCAACAGTCCACTGGTGGCCATGTCATTATGGTGGCCAGTCACAGTGGGCAGCAGGTCAGTGGTGGCCACGTCACTGTGGGGCCATGTGACAGTGGGCAGCATGTCATTAGTGATGATGTTACTGTATGGGACATGTCACAGTGGGGAGCAGTTCAGTGGTGGCCATGTCACTGTGAGGTCATGTCACAGTGTACAGCAGGTCAGTGATGGCCATGTCACAGTGAGAAACAGGCCACTGGTTGCCAAGTCACTGTGGGGGCTATGTCACAGTGGGCAGCAGGTCAGTGGTGGCCATGTCACTATCGGGGCCATGTCACAGTGGGCAGCAGGTCAATGGTGGCCATGTCACTATGGTGGCTATGTCACAGTGGGCAGCAGGTCAGTGGTGGCCATGTCACAGTGAGCAACAGGCCACTGGTTGCCATGTCACTGTGGGGGCTATGTCACAGTGGGCAGCAGGTCAGTGGTGTCCATGTCACTATGGGGGCCATGTCACAGTGGGCAGCAGGTCAGTGGTGGCCATGTCACTATGGGGGCTATGTCACATTGGGCAGCAGGTCAGTGGTGGCCATGTCACTGTGAGGTCATGTCACAGTGTGCAGCAGGTCAGTGGTGGCCATGTCACAGTGAGCAACAGACCACTGGTTGCCATGTCACTGTGGGGGCTATGTCACAGTGCGCAGCAGGTCAGTTTTTGCCATGTCACAGTGGGCAGCACGTCAGTAGTGGCCACGTCACTGTGGGGCCATGTCACAGTGTGCAGCAGGTCAGTGATGGCCATGTCACACTGAGTAACAGGCCACTGGTTGCCATGTCACTATGGGGGCCATGTCACAGTGGGCAGCAGGTCATTTGTGCCCAAGTCACTGTGGTGCTATGTCACAGTGGTCAGTGGGTCAGTAGTGGCCATGTCACTGTTGGGGCCATGTCACAGTGAGCAACAGGCCACTGGTTGCCATGTCACTGTGGGGGCTATGTCACAGTGGGCAGCAGGTCAGTGGTGGCCATGTCACTATGGGACCATGTCATAGTGGGCAGAAGGTCAGTGGTGCCCAAGTCACTGTGGAGCTATGTCACCGTGGTCAGCGGGTCAGTAGTGGCCATGTCACTGTTGGGGTCATGTCACAGTGGGCTGCAAGTCAGTGGTGGCCATGTCACTATGGGGGCCATGTCACAGTGGGCAGCAGGTCAGTAGTGGCCACGTCACTGTGGGGCCATGTCACAGTGTGCAGCAGGTCAGTGATGGCGATGTCACAGTGAGCAACAGGCCACTGGTTGCCATGTCACTGTGGGGGCTATGTCACAGTGGGCAGCAGGTGAGTGCTGGCCATGTTCACTATGGGGGCCATGTCACAGTGGGCAGCAGGTCAATGGTGGCCATGTCACTGTGAGGTCATGTCACAGTGTGCAGCAGGTCAGTGGTGGCCATGTCACTATGGGGGCCATGTCACAGTGTGCAGCAGGTCAGTGGTGGCCATGTCACTATGGGGGCCATGTCACAGTGAGCAACAGGCCACTGGTTGCCATGTAACTCTGGGGGCTATGTCACTGTGGGCAGCAGGTCAGTTTTGGCCATGTCACTATGGGGGCCATGTCACAGTGGGCAGCAGGTCAATGGTGGCCATGTCACTATGGGGGCTATGTCATTTTGGGCAGCAGGTCAGTGGTGGCCATGTCACTGTGAGGTCATGTCACAGTGTGCAGCAGGTCAGTGGTGGCCATGTCACTATGGGGGGCCATGTCACAGTGGGCAGCAGGTCAGTGGTGGCCATGTCACTATGGAGGCCATGTCACAGTGGGCAGCAGGTCAGTGGTGGCCATGTCACTGTGAGGTCATGTCACAGTGTGCAGCAGGACAGCGGTGGCCATGTCACAGTGAGCAACAGGCCACTGGTTGCCATGTCACTGTGGGGGCTATGTCACAGTGGGCAGCAGGTCATTGGTGGCCATGTCACTATGGGGGCCATGTCACAGTGGGCAGCAGGTCAGTGGTGGCCATGTCACTATGGGGGCCATGTCACAGTGAGCAGCAGGTCAGTAGTGGCCACGTCACTGTGGGGCCATGTCACAGTGTGCAGCAGGTCAGTGATGGCCATGTCACAGTGAGCAACAGGCCACTGGTTGCCATGTCACTGTGGGGGCTATGTCACAGTAGGCAGCAGGTCAGTGCTGGCCATGTCACTATGGGGGCCATGTCACAGTGGGCAGCAGGTCAATGGTGGCCATGTCACTATGGGGGCCATGTCACAGTGGGCAGCAGGTCAGTGGTGGCCATGTCACTATGGGGGCCATGTCACAGTGGGCAGCAGGTCAGTAGTGGCCACGTCACTGTGTGGTCATGTCACAGTGTGCAGCAGGTCAGTGATGGCCATGTCACTGTGAGGTCATGTCACAGTGTGCAGCAGGACAGTGGTGGCCATGTCACTATGGGGGCCCTGTCACAGTGGGCGGCAGGTCAGTGGTGGCCATGTCACTATGGCGGCCATGTCACAGTGGGCAGCAGGTCAGTAGTGGCCACGTCACTGTGGGGCCATGTCACAGTGTGCAGCAGGTCAGTGATTGCCATGTCACAGTGAGCAACAGGCCACTGGTTGCCATGTCACTGTGGGGGCTATGTCACAGTGGGCAGCAGGTCAGTGGTGCCCATGTCACTGTGAGTAACAGGCCACTGGTTGCCATGTCACTGTGGGGGCTATGTCACAGTGGGCAGCAGGTCAGTGCTGGCCATGTCACTATGGGGCCATGTCACAGTGGGCAGCAGGTCAGTGGTGGCCATGTCACTATGGGGGCTATGTCACATTGGGCAGCAGGTCAGTTGTGGCCATGTCACTGTGAGGTCATGTCACAGTGTGCAGCAGGTCAGTGGTGGCCATGTCATAGTGAACAACAGGCCACTGGTTGCCATGTCACTGTGGGGGCTATGTCACAGTGGGCAGCAGGTCAGAGGTGGCCATGTCACTGTGGGGCCATGTCACAGTGGGCAGCAGGTCAGTGGTGGCCATGTCACTATGGGGGCCATGTCACAGTGGGCAGCAGGTCAGTGATGGCCATGTCACAGTGAGCAACAGGCCACTGGTTGCCATGTCACTGTGGGGGCTATGTCACAGTGTGCAGCAGGTCAGTGGTGGCCATGTCACTATGGGGGCCATGTCACAGTGGGCAGCAGGTCAGTGATGGCCATGTCACAGTGAGCAACAGGCCACTGGTTGCCATGTCACTGTGGGGGCTATATCACAGTGGGCAGCAGCTCAGTGGTGACCATGTCACTATGGGGGCCATGTCACAGTGGGCAGCAGGTCAGTGGTGGCAATGTCACTATGGGGGCTATGTCACATTGGGCAGCAGGTCAGTGGTGGCCATGTCACTGTGAGGTCATGTCACAGTGTGCAGCAGGTCAGTGGTGGCCATGTCACAGTGAGCAACAGGCCACTGGTTGCCATGTCACTGTGGGGGCTATGTCACAGTGGGCAGCAGGTCAGTGGTGGCCATGTCACTGTGGGGGCCATGTCACAGTGTGCAGCAGGTCAGTGCTGGCCATGTCACAGTGAGCAACAGGCCACTGGTTGCCATGTCACTATGGTGGCCAGTCACAGTGGGCAGCAGGTCAGTGGTGGCCACGTCACTGTGGGGCCATGTGACAGTGGGCAGCATGTCATTAGTGATGATGTTACTGTATGGGACATGTCACAGTGGGGAGCAGTTCAGTGGTGGCCATGTCACTGTGAGGTCATGTCACAGTGTGCAGCAGGTCAGTGGTGGCCATGTCACTATGGGGGCCATGTCACAGTGGGCAGCAGGTCAATGGTGGCCATGTCACTATGGTGGCTATGTCACAGTGGGCAGCAGGTCAGTGGTGGCCATGTCACAGTGAGCAACAGGCCACTGGTTGCCATGTCACTGTGGGGGCTATGTCACAGTGGGCAGCAGGTCAGTGGTGGCCATGTCACTATGGGGGCCATGTCACAGTGGGCAGCAGGTCAGTGGTGGCCATGTCACTATGGGGGCTATGTCACATTGGGCAGCAGGTCAGTGGTGTCCATGTCACTGTGAGGTCATGTCACAGTGTGCAGCAGGTCAGTGGTGGCCATGTCACAGTGAGCAACAGACCACTGGTTGCCATGTCACTGTGGGGGCTATGTCACAGTGGGCAGCAGGTCAGTTTTGGCCATGTCACAGTGGGCAGCAGGTCAGTAGTGGCCACGTCACTGTGGGGCCATGTCACAGTGTGCAGCAGGTCAGTGATGGCCATGTCACACTGAGTAACAGGCCACTGGTTGCCATGTCACTGTGGGGGCTATGTCACAGTGGGCAGCAGGTCAGTGGTGGCCATGTCACTATGGGGGCCATGTCACAGTGGGCAGCAGGTCATTTGTGCCCAAGTCTCTGTGGTGCTATGTCACAGTGGTCAGTGGGTCAGTAGTGGCCATGTCACTGTTGGAGCCATGTCACAGTGGGGAGCAGGTCAGTGGTGGCCATGTCACTATGGGGGCCATGTCACAGTGGGCAGCAGACCAGTGGTGCCCAAGTCACTGTGGGGCTATGTCACAGTAATCAGCGGGTCAGTGGTGGCCATGTCACTGTTGGGGCCATGTCACAGTGAGCAACAGGCCACTGGTTGCCATGTCACTGTGGGGGCTATGTCACAGTGGGCAGCAGGTCAGTGGTGGCCATGTCACTATGGGGGCCATGTCACAGTGGGCAGCAGGTCAGTGGTGGCCATGTCACTATGGGGGCCATGTCACAGTGGGCAGCAGGTCAGTGGTGGCCATGTCACTGTGAGGTCATGTCACAGTGTGCAGCAGGACAGCGGTGGCCATGTCACAGTGAGCAACAGGCCACTGGTTGCCATGTCACTGTGGGGGCTATGTCACAGTGCGCAGCAGGTCATTGGTGGCCATGTCACTATGGGGGCCATGTCACAGTGGGCAGCAGGTCAGTGGTGGCCATGTCACTATGGGGGCCATGTCACAGTGAGCAGCAGGTCAGTAGTGGCCACGTCACTGTGGGGCCATGTCACAGTGTGCAGCAGGTCAGTGATGGCCATGTCACAGTGAGCAACAGGCCACTGGTTGCCATGTCACTGTGGGGGCTATGTCACAGTGGGCAGCAGGTCAGTGGTGGCCATGTCACTATGGGTGCTATGTCACATTGGGCAGCAGGTCAGTGGTGGCCATGTCACAGTGAGCAACAGGCCACTGGTTGCCATGTCACTGTGGGGGCTATGTCACAGTGGGCAGCAGGTCAGTGGTGGCCATGTCACTATGGGACCATGTCACAGTGGGCAGCAGGTCAGTGGTGCCCAAGTCACTGTGGGGCTATGTCACAGTGGTCAGCGGGTCAGTAGTGGCCATGTCACTGTTGGGGCCATGTCACAGTGGGCAGCAGGTCAGTGGTGGCCATGTCACTATGGGGGCCATGTCACAGTGGGCAGCAGGTCAGTAGTGGCCACGTCACTGTGGGGCCTTGTCACAGTGTGCAGCAGGTCAGTGATGGCCATGTCACAGTGAACAACAGGCCAGTGGTTGCCATGTCACTCTGGGGGCCATGTCACAGTGGGCAGCAGGTCAGTGGTGGCCATGTCACTATGGGGGCCATGTCAAAGTGAGCAGCAGTCCAGTAGTGGCCACGTCACTGTGGGGCCATGACACAGTGTGCAGCAGGTCAGTGGTGGCCATGTCACTGTTGGGGCCATGTC
The DNA here is from genome assembly GCF_047716275.1 of Strix uralensis. Taxonomy (NCBI): domain Eukaryota; kingdom Metazoa; phylum Chordata; class Aves; order Strigiformes; family Strigidae; genus Strix; species Strix uralensis. The sequence goes on from NW_027436727.1 coordinate 444,047, forward strand.
ACAGTGAGCAACAGGCCACTGGTTGCCATGTCACTGTGGGGGCTATGTCACAGTGGGCAGCAGGTCAGTGCTGGCCATGTCACTATGGGGGCCATGTCACAGTGGGCAGCAGGTCAGTGGTGGCCATGTCACTATGGGGCCCATGTCACAGTGGGCAGCAGGTCAATGGTGGCCATGTCACTATGGGTGCCATGTCACAGTGGGCAGCAGGTCAGTGGTGGCCATGTCACTATGGGGGCCATGTCACAGTGGGCAGCAGGTCAGTAGTGGCCACGTCACTGTGTGGCCATGTCACAGTGTGCAGCAGGTCAGTGATGGCCATGTCACAGTGAGTAACAGGCCACTGCTTGCCATGTCACTGTGGGGGCTATGTCACAGTGGGCAGCAGGTCAGTGGTGGCCATGTCACTATGGGGGCCATGTCACAGTGGGCAGCATTTCAGTGGTTGCCATGTCACTATGGGGACTATGTCACACTGGGCAGCAGGTCAGTGGTGGCCATGTCACTGTGAGGTCATGTCACAGTGTGCAGCAGGACAGTGGTGGCCATGTCACTATGGGGGCTCTGTCACAGTGGGCGGCAGGTCAGTGGTGGCCATGTCACTATGGCGGCCATGTCACAGTGTGCAGCAGGTCAGTAGTGGCCACGTCACTGTGGGGCCATGTCACAGTGTGCAGCAGGTCAGTGATGGCCATGTCACAGTGAGCAACAGGCCACTGGTTGCCATGTCACTGTGGGGGCTATGTCACAGTGTGCAGCAGGTCAGTGATGGCCATGTCACAGTGAGTAACAGGCCACTGGTTGCCATGTCACTGTGGGGGCTATGTCACAGTGGGCAGCAGGTCAGTGCTGGCTATGTCACTATGGGGCCATGTCACAGTGGGAAGCAGGTCAGTGGTGGCCATGTCACTATGGGGGCTATGTCACATTGGGCAGCAGGTCAGTTGTGGCCATGTCACTGTGAGGTCATGTCACAGTGTGCAGCAGGTCAGTGGTGGCCATGTCATAGTGAACAACAGGCCACTGGTTGCCATGTCACTGTGGGGGCTATGTCACAGTGGGCAGCAGGTCAGAGGTGGCCACGGCACTGTGGGGCCATGTCACAGTGGGCAGCAGGTCAGTGGTGGCCATGTCACTATGGGGGCCATGTCACAGTGGGCTGCAGGTCAGTAGTGGCCATGTCACAGTGAGCAACAGGCCACTGGTTGCCATGTCACTGTGGGGGCTATGTCACAGTGGGCAGCAGGTCAGTGCTGGCCATGTCACTATGGGGGCCATGTCACAGTGGGCAGCAGGTCAGTGATGGCCATGTCACAGTGAGCAACAGGCCACTGGTTGCCATGTCACTGTGGGGGCTATATCACAGTGGGCAGCAGCTCAGTGGTGACCATGTCACTATGGGGGCCATGTCACAGTGGGCAGCAGGTCAGTGGTGGCAATGTCACTATGGGGGCTATGTCACATTGGGCAGCAGGTCAGTGGTGGCCATGTCACTGTGAGGTCATGTCACAGTGTGCAGCAGGTCAGTGGTGGCCATGTCACAGTGAGCAACAGGCCACAGGTTGCCATGTCACTGTGGGGGCTATGTCACAGTGGGCAGCAGGTCAGTGGTGGCCATGTCACTGTGGGGGCCATGTCACAGTGGGCAGCAGGTCAGTGGTGGCCATGTCACTATGGAGGCCATGTCACAGTGGGCAGCAGGTCAGTAGTGGCCACGTCACTGTGGGGCCATGTCACAGTGTGCAGCAGGTCAGTGCTGGCCATGTCACAGTGAGCAACAGGCCACTGGTTGCCATGTCACTGTGGGGGCTATGTCACAGTGGGCAGCAGGTCAGTGGTGGCCATGTCACTATGGGGGCCATGTCACAGTGGTCAGCAGGTCAGTGGTGCCCAAGTCATTGTGGGGCTATGTCACAGTGGGCAGCAGGTCAGTGGTGGCCATGTCACTATGGGGGCCATGTCACAGTGGGCAGCAGGTCAGTAGTGGCCAAGTCACTGTGGGGCCATGTCACAGTGTGCAGCAGGTCAGTGATGGCCATGTCACAGTGAGCAATAGGCCACTGGTTGCCATGTCACTGTGGGGGCTATGTCACAGTGGGCAGCAGGTCAGTGCAGGCCATGTCACTATGGTGGCCATGTCACAGTGGTCAGCAGGTCAGTTGTGGCCAAGTCTCTATGGGGCCATGTCACAGTGGGCAGCAGGTCAGTGGTGCCCAAGTCACTATGGGGCTATGTCACAGTGGTCAGCTGGTCAGTGGTGGCCATGTCACTGTGGGGGCCATGTCACAGTGGGCAGCAGGTCAGTAGTGGCCACGTCACAGTGAGCAACAGGCCACTGGTTGCCATGTCACTGTGGGGGCTATGTCACAGTGGTCAGCTGGTCAGTAGTGGCCACTTCGCTATGGGGGCCATGTCACAGTGGGCAGCAGGTCAGAAGTGGCCACGTCACTGTGGGGCCATGTCACATTGGGCTGCAGGTCAGTTGTGGCCATGTCACTGTGGGGGACATGTCACAGTGGGCAGCATGTCAGTGGTGATCATGTTACTGTTTGGGACATGTCACAGTGGGGAGCAGGTCAGTGGTGGCCATGTCACTGTGGTGGACAGTCACAGTGGGCAGCAGGTCAGTGGTGGCCATGTCACTATGGGGTCCATGTCACAGTGGGCAGCAGGTCAGTGGTGGCCATGTCACTATGGGGGCCATGTCACAGTGGGCAGCAGGTCAGTGGTGGCCATGTCACTATGGGGGCATGTCACGGTGGTCAGCGGATCAGTGGTGGCCATGTCACTGTGGGGGCCATGACACAGGTGTCAGCGGGACAATGGTGGCCATGTCACTGTGAGGTCATGTCACATTGGGCAGCAGATCAGTTGTGGCCATGTCACAATGAGCAACAGTCCACTGGTGGCCATGTCACTGTGGTGGCCAATCACAGTGGGCAGCAGGTCAGTGGTGATCATGTTACTATACGAAACATGTCACAGTTGGGAGCAGGTCAGTGGTGGCCATGTCACTATGGGGGCCATGTCACAGTGGGCAGCAGGTCAGTTGTGGCCATGTCACTGTGGGGGCTATGTCACAGTGGGCAGCATGTCAGTGGTGATCATGTTACTGTTTGGGACATGTCACAGTGGGCAGCAGATCAGTTGTGGCCATGTCACAATGAGCAACAGTCCACTGGTGGCCATGTCACTGTGCTGGCCAGTCACAGTGGGCAGCAGTTCAGTGGTGGCCACGTCACTTTGGGGCCATGTGAGAGTGGGTAGCATGTCAGTAGTGATCATGTTACTGTATGGGACATATCACAGTGGGGAGCAGGTCAGTGGTGGCCATGTCACTGTGAGGTCATGTCACAGTGTGCAGAAGGTCAGTGGTGGCCATGTCACAGTGAGGAACAGGCCACTGGTTGCCATGTCACTGTGGGGGCTATGTCACAGTGGGCAGCAGGTCAGTGCTGGCCATGTCACTATGGGGGCCATGTCACAGTGGGCAGCAGGTCAGTGGTGGCCATGTCACTGTGGGGCCATGTCACAGTGTGCAGCAGGTCAGTGATGGCCATGTCACAGTGAGCAACAGGCCACTGGTTGCCATGTCACTGTGGGGGCTATGTCACAGTGGGCAGCAGGTCAGTTGTCGCCATGTCACAGTGGGCAACAGGCCACTGGTTGCCATGTCACTGTGGGGGCTATGTCACAGTGGGCTGCAGGTCAGGTGTGGCCATGTCACTATGGGGGACATGTCACTATGGGGGCTATGTCACAGTGGGCAGTAGGTCAGTGGTGGGCCATGTCACTGTGAGGGCCATGTCACAGTGGTCAGCGGGTCAGTGGTGGCCATGTCACTGTGGGGCCATGTCACAGGTGTAAGCGGGTCAGTGGTGGCCATGTCACTGTGAGGTCATGTCACAGTGGGCAGCAGGTCAGTGGTGGCCATGTCACTATGGGGGCCATGTCACAGTGCGCAGCATATCAGTGGTGCCCAAGTCACTGTGGGGCTATGTCACAGTGGTCAGCGGATCAGTAGTGGCCATGTAACTGTTGGGGCCATGTCACAGTGGGCAGCAGGTCAGTGGTGGCCATGTCACAGTGAGCAACAGGCCACTGGTTGCCAAGTCACTGTGGGGGCTATGTCACAGTAGGCAGCAGGTCAGTGGTGGCCATGTCACGATGGGGGCCATATCACAGTGGGCAGCAGGTCAGTGGTGGCCATGCCACTATGGGGGCCATGTCACCGTGGGCAGCAGGTCAGTAGTGGCCACGTCACTGTGGGGCCATGTCACAGTGTGCAGCAGGTCAGTGATGGCCATGTCACAGTGAGTAACAGGCCACTGGTTGCCATGTCACTGTGGGGGCTATGTCACAGTGTGCAGCAGGTCAGTGGTGGCCATGTCACTATGGGGGCCATGTCACAGTGGGCAGCAGGTCAGTGGTGCCCAAGTCACTGTGGGGCTATGTCACACTGGTTAGCGGGTCAGTGGTGGCCATGTCACTGTTGGGGCCATGTCACAGTGGGCAGCAGGTCAGTGGTGGCCATGTCACTATGGGGGCCATGTCACACTGAGCAGCAGGTCAGTAGTGGCCACGTCACTGTGGGGCCATGTCACAGTGTGCAGCAGGTCAGTGATGGCCATGTCACAGTGAGCAACAGGCCACTGGTTGCCATGTCACTGTGGGGGCTATGTCACAGTGGGCAGCAGGTCAGTTTTGGCCATGTCACTATGGGGGCCATGTCACAGTGGGCAGCAGGTCAGTAGTGGCCATGTCACTGTGGGGCCATGTCACAGTGTTCAGCAGGTCAGTGATGTCCATGTCACAGTGAGTAACATGCCACTGGTTGCCATGTCACTGTGGGGGCTATGTCACAGTGGGCAGCAGGTCAGTGGTGGCCATGTCACTATGGGGGCCATGTCACAGTGCGCAGCAGGTCAGTGGTGGCCATGTCACTATGGGGGCCATGTCACAGTGGGCAGCAGGTCAGTGGTGCCCAAGTCACTGTGGGGCTATGTCACAGTGGTCAGCGGGCCAGTGGTGGCCATGTCACTGTTGGGGCCATGTCACAGTGGGCAGCAGGTCAGTGGTGGCCATGTCACTATGGGGGCTATGTCACATTGGGCAGCAGGTCAGTGGTGGCCATGTCACTGTGAGGTCATGTCACAGTGTGCAGCAGGTCAGTGGTGGCCATGTCACAGTGAGCAACAGGCCACTGTTTGCCATGTCACTGTGGGGGCTATGTCACAGTGCGCAGCAGGTCAGTGGTGGCCATGTCACTATGGGGGCTATGTCACAGTGGGCAGCAAGTCAATGGTGGCCATGTCACTATGGGGGCTATGTCACATTGGGCAGCAGGTCAATAGTGGCCACGTCACTGTGGGGCCATGTCACAGTGTGCAGCAGGTCAGTGATGGCCATGTCACTATGGGGGCCATTTCACAGTGGGCAGCAGGTCAGTGGTGCCCAAGTCACTGTGGTGCTATGTCACAGTGGTCAGCAGGTCAGTGATGGCCATGTCACAGTGAGCAACAGGCCACTGGTTGCCATGTCACTGTGGGGGCTATATCACAGTGGGCAGCAGCTCAGTGGTGACCATGTCACTATGGGGGCCATGTCACAGTGGGCAGCAGGTCAGTGGTGGCAATGTCACTATGGGGGCTATGTCACATTGGGCAGCAGGTCAGTGGTGGCCATGTCACTGTGAGGTCATGTCACAGTGTGCAGCAGGTCAGTGGTGGCCATGTCACAGTGAGCAACAGGCCACAGGTTGCCATGTCACTGTGGGGGCTATGTCACAGTGGGCAGCAGGTCAGTGGTGGCCATGTCACTGTGGGGGCCATGTCACAGTGGGCAGCAGGTCAGTGGTGGCCATGTCACTATGGAGGCCATGTCACAGTGGGCAGCAGGTCAGTAGTGGCCACGTCACTGTGGGGCCATGTCACAGTGTGCAGCAGGTCAGTGCTGGCCATGTCACAGTGAGCAACAGGCCACTGGTTGCCATGTCACTGTGGGGGCTATGTCACAGTGGGCAGCAGGTCAGTGGTGGCCATGTCACTATGGGGGCCATGTCACAGTGGTCAGCAGGTCAGTGGTGCCCAAGTCATTGTGGGGCTATGTCACAGTGGGCAGCAGGTCAGTGGTGGCCATGTCACTATGGGGGCCATGTCACAGTGGGCAGCAGGTCAGTAGTGGCCAAGTCACTGTGGGGCCATGTCACAGTGTGCAGCAGGTCAGTGATGGCCATGTCACAGTGAGCAATAGGCCACTGGTTGCCATGTCACTGTGGGGGCTATGTCACAGTGGGCAGCAGGTCAGTGCAGGCCATGTCACTATGGTGGCCATGTCACAGTGGTCAGCAGGTCAGTTGTGGCCAAGTCTCTATGGGGCCATGTCACAGTGGGCAGCAGGTCAGTGGTGCCCAAGTCACTATGGGGCTATGTCACAGTGGTCAGCTGGTCAGTGGTGGCCATGTCACTGTGGGGGCCATGTCACAGTGGGCAGCAGGTCAGTAGTGGCCACGTCACAGTGAGCAACAGGCCACTGGTTGCCATGTCACTGTGGGGGCTATGTCACAGTGGTCAGCTGGTCAGTAGTGGCCACGTCGCTATGGGGGCCATGTCACAGTGGGCAGCAGGTCAGAAGTGGCCACGTCACTGTGGGGCCATGTCACATTGGGCTGCAGGTCAGTTGTGGCCATGTCACTGTGGGGGACATGTCACAGTGGGCAGCATGTCAGTGGTGATCATGTTACTGTTTGGGACATGTCACAGTGGGGAGCAGGTCAGTGGTGGCCATGTCACTGTGGTGGACAGTCACAGTGGGCAGCAGGTCAGTGGTGGCCATGTCACTATGGGGTCCATGTCACAGTGGGCAGCAGGTCAGTGGTGGCCATGTCACTATGGGGGCCATGTCACAGTGGGCAGCAGGTCAGTGGTGGCCATGTCACTATGGGGGCATGTCACGGTGGTCAGCGGATCAGTGGTGGCCATGTCACTGTGGGGGCCATGACACAGGTGTCAGCGGGACAATGGTGGCCATGTCACTGTGAGGTCATGTCACATTGGGCAGCAGATCAGTTGTGGCCATGTCACAATGAGCAACAGTCCACTGGTGGCCATGTCACTGTGGTGGCCAATCACAGTGGGCAGCAGGTCAGTGGTGATCATGTTACTATACGAAACATGTCACAGTTGGGAGCAGGTCAGTGGTGGCCATGTCACTATGGGGGCCATGTCACAGTGGGCAGCAGGTCAGTTGTGGCCATGTCACTGTGGGGGCTATGTCACAGTGGGCAGCATGTCAGTGGTGATCATGTTACTGTTTGGGACATGTCACAGTGGGCAGCAGATCAGTTGTGGCCATGTCACAATGAGCAACAGTCCACTGGTGGCCATGTCACTGTGCTGGCCAGTCACAGTGGGCAGCAGTTCAGTGGTGGCCACGTCACTTTGGGGCCATGTGAGAGTGGGTAGCATGTCAGTAGTGATCATGTTACTGTATGGGACATATCACAGTGGGGAGCAGGTCAGTGGTGGCCATGTCACTGTGAGGTCATGTCACAGTGTGCAGAAGGTCAGTGGTGGCCATGTCACAGTGAGGAACAGGCCACTGGTTGCCATGTCACTGTGGGGGCTATGTCACAGTGGGCAGCAGGTCAGTGCTGGCCATGTCACTATGGGGGCCATGTCACAGTGGGCAGCAGGTCAGTGGTGGCCATGTCACTGTGGGGCCATGTCACAGTGTGCAGCAGGTCAGTGATGGCCATGTCACAGTGAGCAACAGGCCACTGGTTGCCATGTCACTGTGGGGGCTATGTCACAGTGGGCAGCAGGTCAGTTGTCGCCATGTCACAGTGGGCAACAGGCCACTGGTTGCCATGTCACTGTGGGGGCTATGTCACAGTGGGCTGCAGGTCAGGTGTGGCCATGTCACTATGGGGGACATGTCACTATGGGGGCTATGTCACAGTGGGCAGTAGGTCAGTGGTGGGCCATGTCACTGTGAGGGCCATGTCACAGTGGTCAGCGGGTCAGTGGTGGCCATGTCACTGTGGGGCCATGTCACAGGTGTAAGCGGGTCAGTGGTGGCCATGTCACTGTGAGGTCATGTCACAGTGGGCAGCAGGTCAGTGGTGGCCATGTCACTATGGGGGCCATGTCACAGTGCGCAGCATATCAGTGGTGCCCAAGTCACTGTGGGGCTATGTCACAGTGGTCAGCGGATCAGTAGTGGCCATGTAACTGTTGGGGCCATGTCACAGTGGGCAGCAGGTCAGTGGTGGCCATGTCACAGTGAGCAACAGGCCACTGGTTGCCAAGTCACTGTGGGGGCTATGTCACAGTAGGCAGCAGGTCAGTGGTGGCCATGTCACGATGGGGGCCATATCACAGTGGGCAGCAGGTCAGTGGTGGCCATGCCACTATGGGGGCCATGTCACCGTGGGCAGCAGGTCAGTAGTGGCCACGTCACTGTGGGGCCATGTCACAGTGTGCAGCAGGTCAGTGATGGCCATGTCACAGTGAGTAACAGGCCACTGGTTGCCATGTCACTGTGGGGGCTATGTCACAGTGGGCAGCAGGTCAGTGGTGGCCATGTCACTATGGGGGCCATGTCACAGTGGGCAGCAGGTCAGTGGTGCCCAAGTCACTGTGGGGCTATGTCACACTGGTTAGCGGGTCAGTGGTGGCCATGTCACTGTTGGGGCCATGTCACAGTGGGCAGCAGGTCAGTGGTGGCCATGTCACTATGGGGGCCATGTCACACTGAGCAGCAGGTCAGTAGTGGCCACGTCACTGTGGGGCCATGTCACAGTGTGCAGCAGGTCAGTGATGGCCATGTCACAGTGAGCAACAGGCCACTGGTTGCCATGTCACTGTGGGGGCTATGTCACAGTGGGCAGCAGGTCAGTTTTGGCCATGTCACTATGGGGGCCATGTCACAGTGGGCAGCAGGTCAGTAGTGGCCATGTCACTGTGGGGCCATGTCACAGTGTTCAGCAGGTCAGTGATGTCCATGTCACAGTGAGTAACATGCCACTGGTTGCCATGTCACTGTGGGGGCTATGTCACAGTGGGCAGCAGGTCAGTGGTGGCCATGTCACTATGGGGGCCATGTCACAGTGCGCAGCAGGTCAGTGGTGGCCATGTCACTATGGGGGCCATGTCACAGTGGGCAGCAGGTCAGTGGTGCCCAAGTCACTGTGGGGCTATGTCACAGTGGTCAGCGGGCCAGTGGTGGCCATGTCACTGTTGGGGCCATGTCACAGTGGGCAGCAGGTCAGTGGTGGCCATGTCACTATGGGGGCTATGTCACATTGGGCAGCAGGTCAGTGGTGGCCATGTCACTGTGAGGTCATGTCACAGTGTGCAGCAGGTCAGTGGTGGCCATGTCACAGTGAGCAACAGGCCACTGTTTGCCATGTCACTGTGGGGGCTATGTCACAGTGCGCAGCAGGTCAGTGGTGGCCATGTCACTATGGGGGCTATGTCACAGTGGGCAGCAAGTCAATGGTGGCCATGTCACTATGGGGGCTATGTCACATTGGGCAGCAGGTCAATAGTGGCCACGTCACTGTGGGGCCATGTCACAGTGTGCAGCAGGTCAGTGATGGCCATGTCACAGTGAGCAACAGGCCACTGGTTGCCATGTCACTGTGGGGGCTATGTCACAGTGGGCAGCAGGTCAGTGGTGGCCATGTCACTATGGGGGCCATTTCACAGTGGGCAGCAGGTCAGTGGTGCCCAAGTCACTGTGGTGCTATGTCACAGTGGTCAGCAGGTCAGTGATGGCCATGCCACTATGGGGGCCATGTCACAGTGGGCAGCAGGTCAGTGGTGGCCATGCCACTATGGGGGCCATGTCACAGTGGGCAGCAGGTCAGTAGTGGCCACGTCACTGTGGGGCCATGTCACAGCGTGCAGCAGGTCAGTGATGGCCATGTCACAGTGAGTAACAGGCCACTGGTTGCCATGTCACTGTGGGAGCTATGTCACAGTGCGCAGCAGGTCAGTGGTGGCCATGTCACTATGGGGGCCATGTCACAGCGGGCAGCAGGTCAGTGGTGGCCATGTCACTATGGGGGCTATGTCACATTGCGCAGCAGGTCAGTGGTGGCCATGTCACTGTGAGGTCATGTCACAGTGTGCAGCATGTCAGTGGTGGCCACGTCACAGTGAGTAACAGGCCACTGGTTGCCATGTCACTGTGGGGGCTATGTCACAGTGGGCAGCAGGTCAGTGCTGGCCATGTCACTATGGGGGCCATGTCACAGTGGGCAGCAGGTCAGTGGTGGCCATGTCACTATGGGGGCTATGTCACATTGGGCAGCAGGTCAGTGGTGGCCATGTCACTGTGAGGTCATGTCACAGTGGGCAGCTGGTCAGTGGTGGCAATGTCACAGTGAGCAACAGGCCACTGGTTGCCATGTCACTGTGGGGGCTATGTCACAGTGGTCAGTGGGTCAGTGGTGGCCATGTCACAGTGAGCAACAGGCCACTGGTTGCCATGTCACTGTGGGGGCTATGTCACAGTGGGCAGCAGGTCAGTGGTGGCCATGTCACTATGGGGGCCATGTCACAGTGGGCAGCAGGTCAGTGGTGGCCATGTCACTATGGGGGCTATGGCACAGTGGGCAGCAGGTCAGTAGTGGCCACGTCACTGTGGGGCCATGTCACAGTGTGCAGCAGGTCAGTGATAGCCATGTCACAGTGAGTAACAGGCCACTGGTTGCCATGTCACTGTGGGGGCTATGTCACAGTGGGCAGCAGGTCAGTGCCTGCCATGTCACTATGGTGGCCATGTCACAGTGGGCAGCAGGTCAGTGGTGGCCATGTCACTATGGGGGCCATGTCACAGTGGGCAGCAGGTCAGAGGTGGCTATGTCACTATGGGGGCTATGTCACATTGGGCAGCAGGTCAGTGGTGGCCATGTCACTATGGGGTCCATGTCACAGTGGGCAGCAGGTCAGTGGTGGCCATGTCACTGTGGGGGCCATGTCACAGTTGTCAGCGGGTCAGTGGTGGCCATGACACTGTGGGAGCCATGTCACTATGGGGGCCATGTCACAGTGGGCAGCAGGTCAGTTGTGGGCATGTCACTGTGGGGGCCATGTCACAGTGGTCAGCAGGTCAGTGGTGGCCATGTCACTGTAGGGGCCATGTCACAGGTGTCAGCGGGTCAGTGGTGGCCATGTCACTGTGAGGTCATGTCACAGTGGGCAGCAGATCAGTTGTGGCCATGTCACAAAGAGCAACAGTCCACTGGTGGCCATGTCACTGTGGTGGCCAGTCACAGTGGGCAGCAGGTCAGTGGTGGCCACGTCACTGTGGGGCCATGTGACAGTGGGCAGCATGTCAGTAGTGATGATGTTACTGTATGGGATATGTCACAGTGGGGAGCAGGTCAGTGGTGGCCATGTCACTGTGAGGTCATGTCACAGTGTGCAGCAGGTCAGTGGTGGCCATGTCACAGTGAGCAACAGGCCACTGGTTGCCATGTCACTGTGGGGGCTATGTCACAGTGGGCAGCAGGTCAGTTGTCGCCATGTCACAGTGGGCAACAGGCCACTGGTTGCCATGTCACTGTGGTGGCCAGTCACAGTGGGCAGCATGTCAGTAGTGATGATGTTACTGTATGGGACATGTCACAGTGGGGAGCAGGTCAGTGGTGGCCATGTCACTGTGAGGTCATGTCACAGTGTGCAGCAGGTCAGTGGTGGCCATGTCACAGTGAGCAACAGGCCACTGGTTGCCATGTCACTGTGGGGGCTATGTCACAGTGGGCAGCAGGTCAGTTGTCGCCATGTCACAGTGGGCAACAGGCCACTGGTTGCCATGTCACTGTGGGGGCTATGTCACAGTGGGCTGCAGGTCAGGTGTGGCCATGTCACTATGGGGGACATGTCACTATGGGGGCTATGTCACAGTGGGCAGTAGGTCAGTGGTGGGCCATGTCACTGTGGGGGCCATGTCACAGTGGTCAGCGGGTCAGTGGTGGCCATGTCACTGTGGGGCCATGTCACAGGTGTAAGCGGGTCAGTGGTGGCCATGTCACTGTGAGGTCATGTCACAGTGGGCAGCAGGTCAGTGGTGGCCATGTCACTATGGGGGCCATGTCACAGTGCGCAGCATATCAGTGGTGCCCAAGTCACTGTGGGGCTATGTCACAGTGGTCAGCGGATCAGTAGTGGCCATGTCACTGTTGGGGCCATGTCACAGTGGGCAGCAGGTCAGTGGTGGCCATGTCACTGTGGGGGCCATGTCAGAGTGGTCAGCGGGTCAGTGGTGGCCATGTCACTGTGGGCGCCATGTCACAGGTGTCAGCGGGTCAGTGGTGGCCATGTCGCTGTGAGGTCATGTCACAGGTGTCAGCAGGTCAGTGGTGGCCATGTCAGAATGAGCAACAGTCCACTGGTGGCCATGTCACTGTGGTGACCAATCACAGCAGGCAGCAGGTCAGTGGTGGCCACGTCACTGTGGGGCCATGTGACAGTGGGCAGCATGTCAGTAGTGATGATATTACTGTATGGGACATGTCACAGTGGGGAGCATGTCAGTGGTGGCAATGTCACTGTGAGGTCATGTCACAGTGTGCAGATGGTCAGTGATGGCCATGTCACAGTGAGCAACAGGCCACTGGTTGCCATGTCACTGTGGGGGCTATGTCACATTGCGCAGCAGGTCACTAGTGGCCATGTCACAGTGAGGTCATCTCACAGTGTGCAGCAGGTAAGTGGTGGCCATGTCACAGTGAGCAACAGGCCACTGGTTGCCATGTCACTGTGGGGGCTATGTCACAGTGGGCAGCATGTCAGTTGTGTCAATGTCACTATGGGGGCCATGTCACAGTGGGCAGCAGGTCAGTGGTGCCCAAGTCACTGTGGGGCTTTGTCACATTGGTCAGCGTGTCAGTGGTGGCCATATCACTGTGGGGGACATTTCACAGTGGGCAGCAGGTCAGTAGTGGCCACGTCACTGTGGGGCCATGTCACAGTGTCCAGCAGGTCAGTGATGGCTATGTCACAATGAGTAACAGGCCACTGGTGGCCATTTCACTGTGGGGGCTATGTCACAGTGGGCAGCAGATCATTTGTGGCCATGTCACTATGGTGGCCATGTCACAGTGGGCAGCAGGTCAGTGGTGGCCATGTCACTATGGGGGCTATGTCACATTGGGCATCTGGTCAGTGCTGGCCATGTCACTATGGGGGCCATGTCACAGTGTACAGCAGGTCAGTGGTGGCCATGTCACAGTGAGAAACAGGCCACTGGTTGCCATGTCACTGTGGGGGCTATGTCACAGTGGGCAGCAGGTCAGTTGTGGCCAAGTATCTATGGGGCCATGTCACAGTGGGCTACAGGTCAGTGGTGCCCAAGTCACTGTGGGGCTAGGTCACAGTGGTCAGAGGGTCAGTGGTGGCCATGTCACTGTGGCGGCCATGTCACAGTGGGCAGCAGGTCAGTAGTGGCCACGTCACTGTGGGGCCATGTTACAGTGTGCAGCAGGTCAGTGATGGCCATGTCACAGTGAGCAACAGGCCACTGGTTGCCATGTCACTGTGGGGGCTATGTCACAGTGGGCAGCAGGTCAGTTGTGGCCATGTCACTATGGGGGCCATGTCACAGTGGGCAGCAGGTCAGTGCTGGCCATGTCACTATGGAGGCTATGTCACATTGGGCAGCAGGTCAGTGGTGGCCATGTCACTATGGGGTCCATGTCACAGTGGGCAGCAGGTCAGTGGTGGCCATGTCACTGTGGGGGCCATGTCACAGTGGTCAGCGGGTCAGTGGTGGCCATGTCACTGTGGGAGCCATGTCACTATGGGGGCCATGTCACAGTGGGCAGCAGGTCAGTTGTGGGCATGTCACTGTGGGGGCCATGTCACAGTGGTCAGCGGGTCAGTGGTGGCCATGACACTGTAGGGGCCATGTCACAGGTGTCAGCGGGTCAGTGGTGGCCATGTCACTGTGAGGTCATGTCATAGTGGGCTGCAGATCAGTTGTGGCCATGTCACAATGAGCAACAGTCCACTGGTTGCCATGTCACTGTGGTGGCCAGTCACAGTGGGCAGCATGTCAGTAGTGATGATGTTACTGTATGGGACATGTCACAGTGGGGAGCAGGTCAGTGGTGGCCATGTCACTGTGAGGTCATGTCACAGTGTGCAGCAGGTCAGTGGTGGCCATGTCACAGTGAGCAACAGGCCACTGGTTGCCATGTCACTGTGGGGGCTATGTCACAGTGGGCAGCAGGTCAGTTGTCGCCATGTCACAGTGGGCAACAGGCCACTGGTTGCCATGTCACTGTGGGGGCTATGTCACAGTGGGCTGCAGGTCAGGTGTGGCCATGTCACTATGGGGGACATGTCACTATGGGGGCTATGTCACAGTGGGCAGTAGGTCAGTGGTGGGCCATGTCACTGTGGGGGCCATGTCACAGTGGTCAGCGGGTCAGTGGTGGCCATGTCACTGTGGGGCCATGTCACAGGTGTAAGCGGGTCAGTGGTGGCCATGTCACTGTGAGGTCATGTCACAGTGGGCAGCAGGTCAGTGGTGGCCATGTCACTATGGGGGCCATGTCACAGTGCGTAGCATATCAGTGGTGCCCAAGTCACTGTGGGGCTATGTCACAGTGGTCAGCGGATCAGTAGTGGCCATGTCACTGTTGGGGCCATGTCACAGTGGGCAGCAGGTCAGTGGTGGCCATGTCACTATGGGGGCCATGTCACAGTGGGCAGCAGGTCAGTGGTGCCAAAGTCACTGTGGGGCTAGGTCACAGTGGTCAGAGGGTCAGTGGTGGCCATGTCACTGTGGCGGCCATGTCACAGTGGGCAGCAGGTCAGTAGTGGCCACGTCACTGTGGGGCCATGTTACAGTGTGCAGCAGGTCAGTGATGGCCATGTCACAGTGAGCAACAGGCCACTGGTTGCCATGTCACTGTAGGGGCTATGTCACAGTGGGCAGCAGGTCAGCTGTGGCCATGTCACTATGGGGGCCATGTCACAGTGGGCAGCAGGTCAGTGGTGGCCATGTCACTATGCAGGCTATGTCACATTGGGCAGCAGGTCAGTGGTGGCCATGTCACTATGGGGTCCATGTCACAGTGGGCAGCAGGTCAGTGGTGGCCATGTCACTGTGGGGGCCATGTCACAGTGGTCAGCGGGTCAGTGGTGGCCATGTCACTGTGGGAGCCATGTCACTATGGGGGCCATGTCACAGTGGGCAGCAGGTCAGTTGTGGGCATGTCACTGTGGGGGCCATGTCACAGTGGTCAGCGGGTCAGTGGTGGCCATGACACTGTAGGGGCCATGTCACAGGTGTCAGCGGGTCAGTGGTGGCCATGTCACTGTGAGGTCATGTCATAGTGGGCTGCAGATCAGTTGTGGCCATGTCACAATGAGCAACAGTCCACTGGTTGCCATGTCACTGTGGTGGCCAGTCACAGTGGGCAGCATGTCAGTAGTGATGATGTTACTGTATGGGACATGTCACAGTGGGGAGCAGGTCAGTGGTGGCCATGTCACTGTGAGGTCATGTCACAGTGTGCAGCAGGTCAGTGGTGGCCATGTCACAGTGAGCAACAGGCCACTGGTTGCCATGTCACTGTGGGGGCTATGTCACAGTGGGCAGCAGGTCAGTTGTCGCCATGTCACAGTGGGCAACAGGCCACTGGTTGCCATGTCACTGTGGGGGCTATGTCACAGTGGGCTGCAGGTCAGGTGTGGCCATGTCACTATGGGGGACATGTCACTATGGGGGCTATGTCACAGTGGGCAGTAGGTCAGTGGTGGGCCATGTCACTGTGGGGGCCATGTCACAGTGGTCAGCGGGTCAGTGGTGGCCATGTCACTGTGGGGCCATGTCACAGGTGTAAGCGGGTCAGTGGTGGCCATGTCACTGTGAGGTCATGTCACAGTGGGCAGCAGGTCAGTGGTGGCCATGTCACTATGGGGGCCATGTCACAGTGCGCAGCATATCAGTAGTGGCCACATCACTGTGGGGCCATGTCACAGTGTGCAGCAGGTCAGTGATGGCCATGTCACAGTGAGCAACAGGCCACTGGTTGCCAAGTCACTGTGGGGGCTATGTCACAGTAGGCAGCAGGTCAGTGGTGCCCAAGTCACTGTGGGGCTATGTCACACTGGTCAGCGGGTCAGTGGTGGCCATGTCACTGTTGGGGCCATGTCACAGTGGGCAGCAGGTCAGTGGTGGCCATGTCACTATGGGGGCCATGTCACACTGAGCAGCAGGTCAGTAGTGGCCACGTCACTGTGGGGCCATGTCACAGTGTGCAGCAGGTCAGTGATGGCCATGTCACAATGGGGGCCATGTCACAGTGGGCTGCAGGTCAGTAGTGGCCACTTCACTGTGGGGCCATGTCACAGTGTGCAGCAGGTCAGTGATGGCCATATCACAGTGAGCAACAGGCCACTGCTTGCCATGTCACTGTGGGGGCTATGTCACAGTGGGCAGCAGGTCAGTGCTGGCCATGTCACTATGGGGGCCATGTCACAGTGGGCAGCAGGTCAGTAGTGGCCACGTCACTGTGGGGCCATGTCACAGCGTGCAGCAGGTCAGTGATGGCCATGTCACAGTGAGTAACAGGCCACTGGTTGCCATGTCACTGTGGGAGCTATGTCACAGTGCGCAGCAGGTCAGTGGTGGCCATGTCACTATGGGGGCCATGTCACAGCGGGCAGCAGGTCAGTGGTGGCCATGTCACTATGGGGGCTATGTCACATTGCGCAGCAGGTCAGTGGTGGCCATGTCACTGTGAGGTCATGTCACAGTGTGCAGCATGTCAGTGGTGCCCATGTCACAGTGAGCAACAGGCCACTGGTTGCCATGTCACTGTGGGGGCTATGTCACAGTGGGCAGCAGGTCAGTGGTGGCCATGTCACTATGGGGGCCATGTCACAGTGGGCAGCAGGTCAGTGGTGGCCACGTCACTGTGGGGCCATGTCACAGTGTGCAGCAGGTCAGTGATGGCCATGTCACAGTGAGTAACAGGCCACTGGTTGCCATGTCACTGTGGGGGCTATGTCACAGTGGGCAGCAGGTCAGTGCTGGCCATGTCACTATGGGGGCCATGTCACAGTGGGCAGCAGGTCAGTGGTGGCCATGTCACTATGGGGGCTATGTCACATTGGGCAGCAGGTCAGTGGTGGCCATGTCACTGTGAGGTCATGTCACAGTGTGCAGCTGGTCAGTGGTGGCAATGTCACAGTGAGCAACAGGCCACTGGTTGCCATGTCACTGTGGGGGCTATGTCACAGTGGTCAGTGGGTCAGTGGTGGCCATGTCACAGTGAGCAACAGGCCACTGGTTGCCATGTCACTGTGGGGGCTATGTCACAGTGGGCAGCAGGTCAGTGGTGGCCATGTCACTATGGGGGCCATGTCACAGTGGGCAGCAGGTCAGTGGTGGCCATGTCACTATGGGGGCTATGGCACAGTGGGCAGCAGGTCAGTAGTGGCCACGTCACTGTGGGGCCATGTCACAGTGTGCAGCAGGTCAGTGATAGCCATGTCACAGTGAGTAACAGGCCACTGGTTGCCATGTCACTGTGGGGGCTATGTCACAGTGGGCAGCAGGTCAGTGCCTGCCATGTCACTATGGTGGCCATGTCACAGTGGGCAGCAGGTCAGTGGTGGCCATGTCACTATGGGGGCCATGTCACAGTGGGCAGCAGGTCAGAGGTGGCTATGTCACTATGGGGGCTATGTCACATTGGGCAGCAGGTCAGTGGTGGCCATGTCACTATGGGGTCCATGTCACAGTGGGCAGCAGGTCAGTGGTGGCCATGTCACTGTGGGGGCCATGTCACAGTTGTCAGCGGGTCAGTGGTGGCCATGACACTGTGGGAGCCATGTCACTATGGGGGCCATGTCACAGTGGGCAGGAGGTCAGTTGTGGGCATGTCACTGTGGGGGCCATGTCACAGTGGTCAGCAGGTCAGTGGTGGCCATGTCACTGTAGGGGCCATGTCACAGGTGTCAGCGGGTCAGTGGTGGCCATGTCACTGTGAGGTCATGTCACAGTGGGCAGCAGATCAGTTGTGGCCATGTCACAAAGAGCAACAGTCCACTGGTGGCCATGTCACTGTGGTGGCCAGTCACAGTGGGCAGCAGGTCAGTGGTGGCCACGTCACTGTGGGGCCATGTGACAGTGGGCAGCATGTCAGTAGTGATGATGTTACTGTATGGGATATGTCACAGTGGGGAGCAGGTCAGTGGTGGCCATGTCACTGTGAGGTCATGTCACAGTGTGCAGCAGGTAAGTGGTGGCCATGTCACAGTGAGCAACAGGCCACTGGTTGCCATGTCACTGTGGGGGCTATGTCACAGTGGGCAGCAGGTCAGTTGTCGCCATGTCACAGTGGGCAACAGGCCACTGGTTGCCATGTCACTGTGGGGGCTATGTCACAGTGGGCTGCAGGTCAGTTGTGGCCATGTCACTATGGGGGCCATGTCACTATGGGGGCCATGTCACAGTGGGCAGTAGGTCAGTGGTGGGCCATGTCACTGTGGGGGCCATGTCACAGTGGTCAGAGGGTCAGTGGTGGCCATGTCACTGTGGGGCCATGTCACAGGTGTAAGCGGGTCAGTGGTGGCCATGTCACTGTGAGGTCATGTCACAGTGGGCAGCAGATCAGTAGTGGCCATGTCACAATGAGCAACAGTCCACTGGTGGCAATGTCACTGTGCTGGCCAGTCACAGTGGGCAGCAGGTCAGTGATGGCCATGTCACTATGGGTGCCATGTCACAGTGAGCAGCAGGTCACTAGTGGCCACGTCACTGTGGGGCCATGTCACAGTGTGCAGCAGGTCAGTGATGGCCATGTCACAGTGAGCAACAGGCCACTGGTTGCCATGTCACTGTGGGGGCTATGTCACAGTGGGCAGCAGGTCAGTGGTGGCCATGTCACTATGGGGGCCATTTCACAGTGGGCAGCAGGTCAGTGGTGCCCAAGTCACTGTGGTGCTATGTCACAGTGGTCAGCAGGTCAGTAGTGGCCATGTCACTGTTGGGGCCATGTCACAGTGGGCAGCAGGTCAGTGGTGGCCATGTCACTATGGGGGCCATGTCACAGTGGGCTGCAGGTCAGTAGTGGCCACGTCACTGTGGGCCATGTCACAGTGTGCAGCAGATCAGTGATGGCCATGTCACTATGGGGGCTATGTCACAGTGGTCAGCGGGTCAGTGGTGGCCATGTCACTGTGTGGGCCATGTCACAGAGGGCAGCATGTCAGTGGTGATCATGTTACTATTTGGGACATGTCACAGTGGGCAGCAGGTCAGTGGTGGCCATGTGACTATGGGGGCCATGTCACAGTGGGCAGCACGTCAGTAGTGGCCACGACACTGTGGGGCCATGTCACAGTGGGCAGCAGGTCAGTGGTGGCCATGTCACAGTGAGCAACAGTCCACTGGTTGCCATGTCAATGTTGGGGCTATGTCACAGTGAGCAACAGGCCACTGGTTGCCATGTCACTGTGGGGGCTATGTCACAGTGGGCACCAGGTCAGTGGTGGCCATGTCACTATGGGGGCCATGTCACAGTGGGCAGCAGGTCAGTGGTGGCCATGTCACTATGGGGGCCATGTCACAGTGGGCAGCAGGTCAGTAGTGGCCACGTCACTGTGGGGCCATGTCACAGTGTGCAGGAGGTCAGTGATGGCCATGTCACAGTGAGCAACAGGCCACTGGTTGCCATGTCACTGTGGGGGCTATGTCACAGTGGTCAGTGGGTCAGTGGTGGCCATGTCACAGTGAGCAACAGGCCACTGGTTGCCATGTCACTGTGGGGGCTATGTCACAGTGGGCAGCAGGTCAGTGGTGGCCATGTCACTATGGGGGCCATGTCACAGTGGGCAGCAGGTCAGTGGTGGCCATGTCACTATGGGGGCTATGGCACAGTGGGCAGCAGGTCAGTAGTGGCCACGTCACTGTGGGGCCATGTCACAGTGTGCAGCAGGTCAGTGATAGCCATGTCACAGTGAGTAACAGGCCACTGGTTGCCATGTCACTGTGGGGCTATGTCACAGTGGGCAGCAGGTCAGTGGTGGCCATGTCACTATGGTGGCCATGTCACAGTGGGCAGCAGGTCAGTGGTGGCCATGTCACTATGGGGGCCATGTCACAGTGGGCAGCATGTCATAGGTGGCTATGTCACTATGGGGTCTATGTCACATTGGGCAGCAGGTCAGTGGTGGCCATGTCACTATGGGGTCCATGTCACAGTGGGCAGCAGGTCAGTGGTGGCCATGTCACTGTGGGGGCCATGTCACAGTTGTCAGCGGGTCAGTGGTGGCCATGACACTGTGGGAGCCATGTCACTATGGGGGCCATGTCACAGTGGGCAGCAGGTCAGTTGTGGGCATGTCACTGTGGGGGCCATGTCACAGTGGTCAGCAGGTCAGTGGTGGCCATGTCACTCTAGGGGCCATGTCACAGGTGTCAGCGGGTCAGTGGTGGCCATGTCACTGTGAGGTCATGTCACAGTGGGCAGCAGATCAGTTGTGGCCATGTCACAAAGAGCAACAGTCCACTGGTGGCCATGTCACTGTGGTGGCCAGTCACAGTGGGCAGCAGGTCAGTGGTGGCCACGTCACTGTGGGGCCATGTGACAGTGGGCAGCATGTCAGTAGTGATGATGTTACTGTATGGGATATGTCACAGTGGGGAGCAGGTCAGTGGTGGCCATGTCACTGTGAGGTCATGTCACAGTGTGCAGCAGGTCAGTGGTGGCCATGTCACAGTGAGCAACAGGCCACTGGTTGCCATGTCACTGTGGGGGCTATGTCACAGTGGGCAGCAGGTCAGTGGTGGCCATGTCACTATGGGGGCCATGTCACAGTGTGCAGCAGGTCAGTGGTGGCGATGTCACTATGGGGGCCATGTCACAGTGGTCAGCGGGTCAGTGGTGGCCATGTCACTGTTGGGGCCATGTCACAGTGGGCAGCAGGTCAGTGGTGGCCATGTCACTATGGGGGCCATGTCACAGTGAGAAGCAGGTCAGTAGTGGCCACGTCACTGTGGGGCCATGTCACAGTGTGCAGCAGGTCAGTGATGGCCATGTCACAGTGAGCAACAGGCCACTGGTTGCCATGTCACTGTGGGGGCTATGTCATAGTGGGCAGCAGGTCAGTTTTGGCCATGTCACTATGGGGGCCATGTCACAGTGGGCAGCAGGTCAGTAGTGGCCACGTCACTGTGGGGCCATGTCACAGTGCGCAGCAGGTCAGTGGTGGCCATGTCACTATGTGGGCCATGTCACAGTGGGCAGCAGGTCAGTGGTGGCCATGTCACAGTGAGTAACATGCCTCTGGTTGCCATGTCACTGTGGGGGCTATGTCACAGTGGGCAGCAGGTCAGTGGTGGCCATGTCACTGTGAGGTCATGTCACAGTGTGCAGCAGGTCAGTGGTGGCCATGTCACAGTGAGCAACAGGCCACTGGTTGCCATGTCACTGTGGGGGCTATGTCACAGTGGGCAGCAGGTCAGTGGTGGCCATGTCACTGTGGGGGCCATGTCACAGTGGGCAGCAGGCCAGTAGTGGCCACGTCACTGTGGGGCCATGTCACAGTGTGCAGCAGGTCAGTGGTGGCCATGTCACTGTGAGGTCATGTCACAGTGTGCAGCATGTCAGTGGTGGCCATGTCACAGTGAGCAACAGGCCACTGGTTGCCATGTCACTGTGGGGGCTATGTCACAGTGGGCAGCAGGTCAGTGGTGGCCATGTCACTATGGGGGCCATGTCACAGTGGGCAGCAGGTCAGTGGTGGCCATGTCACTATGGGGGCCATGTCACAGTGGGCAGCAGGTCAGTAGTGGCCACGTCAATGTGGGGCCATGTCACAGTGTGCAGCAGGTCAGTGATGGCCATGTCACAGTGACTAACAGGCCACTGGTTGCCATGTCACTGTGGGGGCTATGTCACAGTGGGCAGCAGGTCAGTGGTGGCCATGTCACTATGGGGGCTATGTCACATTGGGCAGCAGGTCAGTAGTGGCCATGTCGTTGTGAGGTCATGTCACAGTGTGCAGCAGGTCAGTGGTGGCCATGTCACAGTGAGCAACAGGCCACTGATTGCCATGTCACTGTGGGGGCTGTGTCACAGTGGGCAGCAGGTCAGTGGTGGCCATGTCACTATGGGGGCCATGTCACAGTGGGCAGCAGGCCAGTGGTGCCCAAGTCACTGTGGTGCTATGTCACAGTGGTCAGCGGGTCAGTGGTGGCCATGTCACTATGGGGGCCATGTCACAGTGTGCAGCAGGTCAGTGGTGGCCATGTCACTATGGGGGCCATGTCACAGTGGGCAGCAGGTCAGTGGTGCCCAAGTCACTGTGGGGCTATGTCACAGTGGTCAGCGGGTCAGTGGTGGCCATGTCACTGTTGGGGCCATGTCACAGTGGGCAGCAGGTCAGTGGTGGCCATGTCACTATGGGGGCCATGTCACAGTGAGCAGCAGGTCACTAGTGGCCACGTCACTGTGGGGCCATGTCACAGTGTGCAGCAGGTCAGTGATGGCCATGTCACAGTGAGCAACAGGCCACTGGTTGCCATGTCACTGTGGGGGCTATGTCACAGTGGGCAGCAGGTCAGTGCTGGCCATGTCACTATGGGGGCCATGTCACAGTGGGCAGCAGGTCAGTGGTGGCCATGTCACTATGGGGGCCATGTCACAGTGGGCAGCAGGTCAGTGGTGGCCATGTCACAGTGAGTAACATGCCTCTGGTTGCCATGTCACTGTGGGGGCTATGTCACAGTGGGCAGCAGGTCAGTGCTGGCCATGTCACTATGGGGGCCATGTCACAGTGGGCAGCAGGTCAGTGGTGGCCATGTCACTATGGGGGCCATGTCACAGTGGGCAGCAGGTCAGTGGTGCCCAAGTCACTGTGGGGCTATGTCACAGTGGTCAGCGGGTCAGTGGTGGCCATGTCACTGTTGGGGCCATGTCACAGTGGGCAGCAGGTCAGTGGTGGCCATGTCACTATGGGGGCCATGTCACAGTGGGCAGCAGGTCAGTGGTGGCCATGTCACTATGGGGGCCATGTCACAGTGGGCAGCAGGTCAGTAGTGGCCACGTCACTGTGGGGCCATGTCACAGTGTGCAGCAGGTCAGTGATGGCCATGTCACAGTGAGCAACAGGCCACTGGTTGCCATGTCACTGTGGGGGCTATGTCACAGTGGGCAGCAGGTCAGTGGTGGCCATGTCACTATGGGGGCCATTTCACAGTGGGCAGCATGTCAGTGGTGCCCAAGTCACTGTGGTGCTATGTCACAGTGGTCAGCAGGTCAGTAGTGGCCATGTCACTGTTGGGGCCATGTCACAGTGGGCAGCAGGTCAGTGGTGGCCATGTCACTATGGGGGCCATGTCACAGTGGGCAGCAGGTCAGTAGTGGCCACGTCACTGTGGGGCCATGTCACAGTGTGCAGCAGGTCAGTGATCGCCATGTCAAAGTGAGCAACAGGCCACTGGTTGCCATGTCACTGTGGGGGCTATGTCACAGTGGGCAGCAGGTCAGTGCTGGCCATGTCACTATGGGGGCCATGTCACAGTGGGCAGCAGGTCAGTAGTGGCCACGTCACTGTGGGGCCATGTCACAGTGTGCAGCAGGTCAGTGATGGCCATGTCACAGTGAGTAACAGGCCACTGGTTGCCATGTCACTGTGGGGGATATGTCACAGTGGGCAGCAGGTCAGTGGTGGCCATGTCACTATGGGGGCTATGTCACATTGCGCAGCAGGTCAGTGGTGGCCATGTCACTGTGAGGTCATGTCACAGTGTGCAGCATGTCAGTGGTGGCCATGTCACAGTGAGCAACAGGCCACTGGTTGCCATGTCACTGTGGGGGCTATGTCACAGTGGGCAGCAGGTCAGTGGTGGCCATGTCACTATGGGGGCCATGTCACAGTGGGCAGCAGGTCAGTGGTGGCCATGTCACTATGGGGGTCATGTCACAGTGCGCAGCAGGTCAGTAGTGGCCACGTCACTGTGGGGACATGTCACAGTGTGCAGCAGGTCAGTGGTGGCAATGTCACAGTGAGCAACAGGCCACTGGTTGCCATGTCACTGTGGGGGCTATGTCACAGTGGGCAGCGGGTTAGTGGTGGCCATGTCATATGGGGGCCATGTCACAGTGGGCAGCAGGTCAGTAGTGGCCACGTCACTGTGGGGCCATGTCACAGTGTGCAGCAGGTCAGTGATGGCCATGTCACAGTGAGCAACAGGCCACTGGTTGCCATGTCACTGTGGGGGCTATGTCACAGTGGTCAGTGGGTCAGTGGTGGCCATGTCACAGTGAGCAACAGGCCACTGGTTGCCATGTCACTGTGGGGGCTATGTCACAGTGGGCAGCAGGTCAGTTGTCGCCATGTCACAGTGGGCAACAGGCCACTGGTTGCCATGTCACTGTGGGGGCTATGTCACAGTGGGCTGCAGGTCAGTTGTGGCCATGTCACTATGGGGGCTATGTCACATTGGGCAGCAGGTCAGTGGTGGCCATGTCACTGTGAGGTCATGTCACAGTGTGCAGCAGGTCAGTGGTGGCAATGTCACAGTGAGCAACAGGCCACTGGTTGCCATGTCACTGTGGGGACTATGTCACAGTGGGCAGCGGGTCAGTGGTGGCCATGTCATATGGGGGCCATGTCAAAGTGGGTAGCAGGTCAGTAGTGGCCACGTCACTGTGGGGCCATGTCACAGTGTGCAGCAGGTCAGTGATGGCCATGTCACAGTGAGCAACAGGCCACTGGTTGCCATGTCACTGTGGGGGCTATGTCACAGTAGTCAGTGGGTCAGTGGTGGCCATGTCACAGTGAGCAACAGGCCACTGGTTGCCATGTTACTGTGGGGGCTATGTCACAGTGGGCAGCAGGTCAGTGGTGGCCATGTCACTATGGGGGCCATGTCACAGTGGGCAGCAGGTCAGTGGTGGCCATGTCACTATGGGGGCTATGGCACAGTGGGCAGCAGGTCAGTAGTGGCCACGTCACTGTGGGGCCATGTCACAGTGTGCAGCAGGTCAGTGATAGCCATGTCACAGTGAGTAACAGGCCACTGGTTGCCATGTCACTGTGGGGGCTATGTCACAGTGGGCAGCAGGTCAGTGCTGGCCATGTCACTATGGTGGCCATGTCACAGTGGGCAGCAGGTCAGTGGTGGCCATGTCACTATGGGGGCTATGTCACATTGGGCAGCAGGTCAGTGGTGGCCATGTCACTATGGGGTCCATGTCACAGTGGGCAGCAGGTCAGTGGTGGCCATGTCACTGTGGGGGCCATGTCACAGTTGTCAGCGGGTCAGTGGTGGCCATGACACTGTGGGAGCCATGTCACTATGGGGGCCATGTCACAGTGGGCAGCAGGTCAGTTGTGGGCATGTCACTGTGGGGGCCATGTCACAGTGGTCAGCGGGTCAGTGGTGGCCATGTCACTGTAGGGGCCATGTCACAGGTGTCAGCGGGTCAGTGGTGGCCATGTCACTGTGAGGTCATGTCACAGTGGGCATCAGATCAGTTGTGGCCATGTCACAAAGAGCAACAGTCCACTGGTGGCCATGTCACTGTGGTGGCCAGTCATAGTGGGCAGCAGGTCAGTGGTGGCCACGTCACTGTGGGGCCATGTGACAGTGGGCAGCATGTCAGTAGTGATGATGTTACTGTATGGGATATGTCACAGTGGGCAGCAGGTCAGTGGTGGCCATGTCACTGTGAGGTCATGTCACAGTGTGCAGCAGGTCAGTGGTGGCCATGTCACAGTGAGCAACACGCCACTGGTTGCCATGTCACTGTGGGGGCTATGTCACAGTGGGCTGCAGGTCAGTTGTGGCCATGTCACTATGGGGGCCATGTCACTATGGGGGCCATGTCACAGTGGGCAGTAGATCAGTGGTGGGCCATGTCACTGTGGGGGCCATGTCACAGTGGTCAGAGGGTCAGTGGTGGCCATGTTACTGTGGGGCCATGTCACAGGTGTAAGCGGGTCAGTGGTGGCCATGTCACTGTGAGGTCATGTCACAGTGGGCAGCAGATCAGTAGTGGCCATGTCACAATGAGCAACAGTCCACTGGTGGCAATGTCACTGTGCTGGCCAGTCACAGTGGGCAGCAGGTCACTAGTGGCCACGTCACTGTGGGGCCATGTCACAGTGTGCAGCAGGTCAGTGATGGCCATGTCACAGTGAGCAACAGGCCACTGGTTGCCATGTCACTGTGGGGGCTATGTCACAGTGGGCAGCAGGTCAGTGGTGGCCATGTCACTATGGGGGCCATTTCACAGTGGGCAGCAGGTCAGTGGTGCCCAAGTCACTGTGGTGCTATGTCACAGTGGTCAGCAGGTCAGTAGTGGCCATGTCACTGTTGGGGCCATGTCACAGTGGGCAGCAGGTCAGTGGTGGCCATGTCACTATGGGGGCCATGTCACAGTGGGCAGCAGGTCAGTAGTGGCCACGTCACTGTGGGGCCATGTCACAGTGTGCAGCAGGTCAGTGATCGCCATGTCAAAGTGAGCAACAGGCCACTGGTTGCCATGTCACTGTGGGGGCTATGTCACAGTGGGCAGCAGGTCAGTGCTGGCCATGTCACTATGGGGGCCATGTCACAGTGGGCAGCAGGTCAGTAGTGGCCACGTCACTGTGGGGCCATGTCACAGTGTGCAGCAGGTCAGTGATGGCCATGTCACAGTGAGTAACAGGCCACTGGTTGCCATGTCACTGTGGGGGCTATGTCACAGTGGGCAGCAGGTCAGTGCTGGCCGTGTCACTATGGTGGCCATGTCACAGTGGGCAGCAGGTCAGTGGTGGCCATGTCACTATGGGGGCTATGTCACATTGCGCAGCAGGTCAGTGGTGGCCATGTCACTGTGAGGTCATGTCACAGTGTGCAGCATGTCAGTGGTGGCCATGTCACAGTGAGCAACAGGCCACTGGTTGCCATGTCACTGTGGGGGCTATGTCACAGTGGGCAGCAGGTCAGTGCTGGCCGTGTCACTATGGTGGCCATGTCACAGTGGGCAGCAGGTCAGTGGTGGCCATGTCACTATGGGGGCTATGTCACATTGGGCAGCAGGTCAGTGGTGGCCATGTCACTGTGAGGTCATGTCACAGTGTGCAGCATGTCAGTGGTGGCCATGTCACAGTGAGCAACAGGCCACTGGTTGCCATGTCACTGTGGGGGCTATGTCACAGTGGGCAGCAGGTCAGTGGTGGCCATGTCACTATGGGGGCCATGTCACAGTGGGCAGCAGGTCAGTAGTGGCCACGTCACTGTGGGGCCATGTCACAGTGTGCAGCAGGTCAGTGATGGCCATGTCACAGTGAGTAACAGGCCACTGGTTGCCATGTCACTGTGGGGGCTATGTCACAGTGGGCAGCAGGTCAGTGCTGGCCGTGTCACTATGGTGGCCATGTCACAGTGGGCAGCAGGTCAGTGGTGGCCATGTCACTATGGGGGCTATGTCACATTGCGCAGCAGGTCAGTGGTGGCCATGTCACTGTGAGGTCATGTCACAGTGTGCAGCATGTCAGTGGTGGCCATGTCACAGTGAGCAACAGGCCACTGGTTGCCATGTCACTGTGGGGGCTATGTCACAGTGGGCAGCAGGTCAGTGGTGGCCATGTCACTATGGGGGCCATGTCACAGTGCGCAGCAGGTCAGTAGTGGCCACGTCACTGTGGGGACATGTCACAGTGTGCAGCAGGTCAGTGGTGGCAATGTCACAGTGAGCAACAGGCCACTGGTTGCCATGTCACTGTGGGGGCTATGTCACAGTGGGCAGCGGGTCAGTGGTGGCCATGTGACTATGGGGGCCATGTCACAGTGGGCAGCAGGTCAGTAGTGGCCACGTCACTGTGGGGCCATGTCACAGTGTGCAGCAGGTCAGTGATGGCCATGTCACAGTGAGCAACAGGCCACTGGTTGCCATGTCACTGTGGGGGCTATGTCACAGTGGTCAGTGGGTCAGTGGTGGCCATGTCACAGTGAGCAGCAGGCCACTGGTTGCCATGTCACTGTGGGGGCTATGTCACAGTGGGCAGCAGGTCAGTGCTGGCCGTGTCACTATGGTGGCCATGTCACAGTGGGCAGCAGGTCAGTGGTGGCCATGTCACTATGGGGGCTATGTCACATTGCGCAGCAGGTCAGTGGTGGCCATGTCACTGTGAGGTCATGTCACAGTGTGCAACAGGTCAGTGGTGGCCATGTCACAGTGAGCAACAGGCCACTGGTTGCCATGTCACTGTGGGGGCTATGTCACAGTGGGCAGCAGGTCAGTGGTGGCCATGTCACTATGGGGGCCATGTCACAGTGGGCAGCAGGTCAGTAGTGGCCACGTCACTGTGGGGCCATGTCACAGTGTGCAGCAGGTCAGTGATGGCCATGTCACAGTGAGCAACAGGCCACTGGTTGCCATGTCACTGTGGGGGCTATGTCACAGTAGTCAGTGGGTCAGTGGTGGCCATGTCACAGTGAGCAACAGGCCACTGGTTGCCATGTTACTGTGGGGGCTATGTCACAGTGGGCAGCAGGTCAGTAGTGGCCACGACACTGTTGGGCCATGTCACAGTGGGCAGCAGGTCAGTCGTGGCCATGTCACAGTGAGCAACAGTCCACTGGTTGCCATGTCAATGTTGGGGCTATGTCACAGTGAGCAACAGGCCACTGGTTGCCATGTCACTGTGGGGGCTATGTCACAGTGGGCAGCAGGTCAGTGGTGGCCATGTCACTATGGGGGCCATGTCACAGTGGGCAACAGGTCAGTGGTGGCCATGTCACTATGGGGGCTATGGCACAGTGGGCAGCAGGTCAGTAGTGGCCACGTCACTGTGGGGCCATGTCACAGTGTGCAGCAGGTCAGTGATAGCCATGTCACAGTGAGTAACAGGCCATTGGTTGCCATGTCACTGTGGGGCTATGTCACAGTGGGCAGCAGGTCAGTGGTGGCCATGTCACTATGGTGGCCATGTCACAGTGGGCAGCAGGTCAGTGGTGGCCATGTCACTATGGGGGCCATGTCACAGTGGGCAGCAGGTCAGAGGTGGCTATGTCACTATGGGGTCTATGTCACATTGGGCAGCAGGTCAGTGGTGGCCATGTCACTATGGGGTCCATGTCACAGTGGGCAGCAGGTCAGTGGTGGCCATGTCACTGTGGGGGCCATGTCACAGTTGTCAGCGGGTCAGTGGTGGCCATGACACTGTGGGAGCCATGTCACTATGGGGGCCATGTCACAGTGGGCAGCAGGTCAGTTGTGGGCATGTCACTGTGGGGGCCATGTCACAGTGGTCAGCAGGTCAGTGGTGGCCATGTCACTCTAGGGGCCATGTCACAGGTGTCAGCGGGTCAGTGGTGGCCATGTCACTGTGAGGTCATGTCACAGTGGGCAGCAGATCAGTTGTGGCCATGTCACAAAGAGCAACAGTCCACTGGTGGCCATGTCACTGTGGTGGCCAGTCACAGTTGGCAGCAGGTCAGTGGTGGCCACGTCACTGTGGGGCCATGTGACAGTGGGCAGCATGTCAGTAGTGATGATGTTACTGTATGGGATATGTCACAGTGGGGAGCAGGTCAGTGGTGGCCATGTCACTGTGAGGTCATGTCACAGTGTGCAGCAGGTCAGTGGTGGCCATGTCACAGTGAGCAACAGGCCACTGGTTGCCATGTCACTGTGGGGGCTATGTCACAGTGGGCAGCAGGTCAGTGGTGGCCATGTCACTATGGGGGCCATGTCACAGTGTGCAGCAGGTCAGTGGTGGCCATGTCACTATGGGGGCCATGTCACAGTGGGCAGCAGGTCAGTGGTGCCCAAGTCACTGTGGAGCTATGTCACAGTGGTCAGCGGGTCAGTGGTGGCCATGTCACTGTTGGGGCCATGTCACAGTGGGCAGCAGGTCAGTGGTGGCCATGTCACTATGGGGGCCATGTCACAGTGAGAAGCAGGTCAGTAGTGGCCACGTCACTGTGGGGCCATGTCACAGTGTGCAGCAGGTCAGTGATGGCCATGTCACAGTGAGCAACAGGCCACTGGTTGCCATGTCACTGTGGGGGCTATGTCATAGTGGGCAGCAGGTCAGTTTTGGCCATGTCACTATGGGGGCCATGTCACAGTGGGCAGCAGGTCAGTAGTGGCCACGTCACTGTGGGGCCATGTCACAGTGCGCAGCAGGTCAGTGGTGGCCATGTCACTATGTGGGCCATGTCACAGTGGGCAGCAGGTCAGTGGTGGCCATGTCACAGTGAGTAACATGCCTCTGGTTGCCATGTCACTGTGGGGGCTATGTCACAGTGGGCAGCAGGTCAGTGGTGGCCATGTCACTATGGGGGCCATGTCACAGTGGGCAGCAGGTCAGTGGTGGCCATGTCACTATGGGGGCCATGTCACAGTGGGCAGCAGGTCAGTGGTGCCCAAGTCACAGTGGGGCTATGTCACAGTGGTCAGCGGGTCAGTGGTGGCCATGTCACTGTTGGGGCCATGTCACAGTGGGCAGCAGGTCAGTGCTGGCCATGTCACTATGGGGGCCATGTCACAGTGGGCAGCAGGTCAACGGTGGCCATGTCACTATGGGGGCTATGTCACATTGGGCAGCAGGTCAGTGGTGGCCATGTCACTGTGAGGTCATGTCACAGTGTGCAGCAGGTCAGTGGTGGCCATGTCACAGTGAGCAACAGGCCACTGGTTGCCATGTCACTGTGGGGGCTATGTCACAGTGGGCAGCAGGTCAGTGGTGGCCATGTCACTGTGGGGGCCATGTCACAGTGGGCAGCAGGCCAGTAGTGGCCACGTCACTGTGGGGCCATGTCACAGTGTGCAGCAGGTCAGTGGTGGCCATGTCACTGTGAGGTCATGTCACAGTGTGCAGCATGTCAGTGGTGGCCATGTCACAGTGAGCAACAGGCCACTGGTTGCCATGTCACTGTGGGGGCTATGTCACAGTGGGCAGCAGGTCAGTGGTGGCCATGTCACTATGGGGGCCATGTCACAGTGGGCAGCAGGTCAGTGGTGGCCATGTCACTATGGGGGCCATGTCACAGTGGGCAGCAGGTCAGTAGTGGCCACGTCAATGTGGGGCCATGTCACAGTGTGCAGCAGGTCAGTGATGGCCATGTCACAGTGACTAACAGGCCACTGGTTGCCATGTCACTGTGGGGGCTATGTCACAGTGGGCAGCAGGTCAGTGGTGGCCATGTCACTATGGGGGCTATGTCACATTGGGCAGCAGGTCAGTAGTGGCCATGTCGTTGTGAGGTCATGTCACAGTGTGCAGCAGGTCAGTGGTGGCCATGTCACAGTGAGCAACAGGCCACTGGTTGCCATGTCACTGTGGGGGCTGTGTCACAGTGGGCAGCAGGTCAGTGGTGGCCATGTCACTATGGGGGCCATGTCACAGTGGGCAGCAGGCCAGTGGTGCCCAAGTCACTGTGGTGCTATGTCACAGTGGTCAGCGGGTCAGTGGTGGCCATGTCACTATGGGGGCCATGTCACAGTGGGCAGCAGGTCAGTGGTGCCCAAGTCACTGTGGGGCTATGTCACAGTGGTCAGCGGGTCAGTGGTGGCCATGTCACTGTTGGGGCCATGTCACAGTGGGCAGCAGGTCAGTGGTGGCCATGTCACTATGGGGGCCATGTCACAGTGAGCAGCAGGTCAGTAGTGGCCACGTCACTGTGGGGCCATGTCACAGTGTGCAGCAGGTCAGTGATGGCCATGTCACAGTGAGCAACAGGCCACTGGTTGCCATGTCACTGTGGGGGCTATGTCACAGTGGGCAGCAGGTCAGTGCTGGCCGTGTCACTATGGTGGCCATGTCACAGTGGGCAGCAGGTCAGTGGTGGCCATGTCACTATGGGGGCCATGTCACAGTGTGCAGCAGGTCAGTGATGGCCATGTCACAGTGAGCAACAGGCCACTGGTTGCCATGTCACTGTGGGGGCTATGTCACAGTGGTCAGTGGGTCAGTGGTGGCCATGTCACAGTGAGCAGCAGGCCACTGGTTGCCATGTCACTGTGGGGGCTATGTCACAGTGGGCAGCAGGTCAGTGCTGGCCGTGTCACTATGGTGGCCATGTCACAGTGGGCAGCAGGTCAGTGGTGGCCATGTCACTATGGGGGCTATGTCACATTGCGCAGCAGGTCAGTGGTGGCCATGTCACTGTGAGGTCATGTCACAGTGTGCAACAGGTCAGTGGTGGCCATGTCACAGTGAGCAACAGGCCACTGGTTGCCATGTCACTGTGGGGGCTATGTCACAGTGGGCAGCAGGTCAGTGGTGGCCATGTCACTATGGGGGCCATGTCACAGTGGGCAGCAGGTCAGTAGTGGCCACGTCACTGTGGGGCCATGTCACAGTGTGCAGCAGGTCAGTGATGGCCATGTCACAGTGAGCAACAGGCCACTGGTTGCCATGTCACTGTGGGGGCTATGTCACAGTAGTCAGTGGGTCAGTGGTGGCCATGTCACAGTGAGCAACAGGCCACTGGTTGCCATGTTACTGTGGGGGCTATGTCACAGTGGGCAGCAGGTCAGTAGTGGCCACGACACTGTTGGGCCATGTCACAGTGGGCAGCAGGTCAGTCGTGGCCATGTCACAGTGAGCAACAGTCCACTGGTTGCCATGTCAATGTTGGGGCTATGTCACAGTGAGCAACAGGCCACTGGTTGCCATGTCACTGTGGGGGCTATGTCACAGTGGGCAGCAGGTCAGTGGTGGCCATGTCACTATGGGGGCCATGTCACAGTGGGCAACAGGTCAGTGGTGGCCATGTCACTATGGGGGCTATGGCACAGTGGGCAGCAGGTCAGTAGTGGCCACGTCACTGTGGGGCCATGTCACAGTGTGCAGCAGGTCAGTGATAGCCATGTCACAGTGAGTAACAGGCCATTGGTTGCCATGTCACTGTGGGGCTATGTCACAGTGGGCAGCAGGTCAGTGGTGGCCATGTCACTATGGTGGCCATGTCACAGTGGGCAGCAGGTCAGTGGTGGCCATGTCACTATGGGGGCCATGTCACAGTGGGCAGCAGGTCAGAGGTGGCTATGTCACTATGGGGTCTATGTCACATTGGGCAGCAGGTCAGTGGTGGCCATGTCACTATGGGGTCCATGTCACAGTGGGCAGCAGGTCAGTGGTGGCCATGTCACTGTGGGGGCCATGTCACAGTTGTCAGCGGGTCAGTGGTGGCCATGACACTGTGGGAGCCATGTCACTATGGGGGCCATGTCACAGTGGGCAGCAGGTCAGTTGTGGGCATGTCACTGTGGGGGCCATGTCACAGTGGTCAGCAGGTCAGTGGTGGCCATGTCACTCTAGGGGCCATGTCACAGGTGTCAGCGGGTCAGTGGTGGCCATGTCACTGTGAGGTCATGTCACAGTGGGCAGCAGATCAGTTGTGGCCATGTCACAAAGAGCAACAGTCCACTGGTGGCCATGTCACTGTGGTGGCCAGTCACAGTTGGCAGCAGGTCAGTGGTGGCCACGTCACTGTGGGGCCATGTGACAGTGGGCAGCATGTCAGTAGTGATGATGTTACTGTATGGGATATGTCACAGTGGGGAGCAGGTCAGTGGTGGCCATGTCACTGTGAGGTCATGTCACAGTGTGCAGCAGGTCAGTGGTGGCCATGTCACAGTGAGCAACAGGCCACTGGTTGCCATGTCACTGTGGGGGCTATGTCACAGTGGGCAGCAGGTCAGTGGTGGCCATGTCACTATGGGGGCCATGTCACAGTGTGCAGCAGGTCAGTGGTGGCCATGTCACTATGGGGGCCATGTCACAGTGGGCAGCAGGTCAGTGGTGCCCAAGTCACTGTGGAGCTATGTCACAGTGGTCAGCGGGTCAGTGGTGGCCATGTCACTGTTGGGGCCATGTCACAGTGGGCAGCAGGTCAGTGGTGGCCATGTCACTATGGGGGCCATGTCACAGTGAGAAGCAGGTCAGTAGTGGCCACGTCACTGTGGGGCCATGTCACAGTGTGCAGCAGGTCAGTGATGGCCATGTCACAGTGAGCAACAGGCCACTGGTTGCCATGTCACTGTGGGGGCTATGTCATAGTGGGCAGCAGGTCAGTTTTGGCCATGTCACTATGGGGGCCATGTCACAGTGGGCAGCAGGTCAGTAGTGGCCACGTCACTGTGGGGCCATGTCACAGTGCGCAGCAGGTCAGTGGTGGCCATGTCACTATGTGGGCCATGTCACAGTGGGCAGCAGGTCAGTGGTGGCCATGTCACAGTGAGTAACATGCCTCTGGTTGCCATGTCACTGTGGGGGCTATGTCACAGTGGGCAGCAGGTCAGTGGTGGCCATGTCACTATGGGGGCCATGTCACAGTGGGCAGCAGGTCAGTGGTGGCCATGTCACTATGGGGGCCATGTCACAGTGGGCAGCAGGTCAGTGGTGCCCAAGTCACAGTGGGGCTATGTCACAGTGGTCAGCGGGTCAGTGGTGGCCATGTCACTGTTGGGGCCATGTCACAGTGGGCAGCAGGTCAGTGCTGGCCATGTCACTATGGGGGCCATGTCACAGTGGGCAGCAGGTCAACGGTGGCCATGTCACTATGGGGGCTATGTCACATTGGGCAGCAGGTCAGTGGTGGCCATGTCACTGTGAGGTCATGTCACAGTGTGCAGCAGGTCAGTGGTGGCCATGTCACAGTGAGCAACAGGCCACTGGTTGCCATGTCACTGTGGGGGCTATGTCACAGTGGGCAGCAGGTCAGTGGTGGCCATGTCACTGTGGGGGCCATGTCACAGTGGGCAGCAGGCCAGTAGTGGCCACGTCACTGTGGGGCCATGTCACAGTGTGCAGCAGGTCAGTGGTGGCCATGTCACTGTGAGGTCATGTCACAGTGTGCAGCATGTCAGTGGTGGCCATGTCACAGTGAGCAACAGGCCACTGGTTGCCATGTCACTGTGGGGGCTATGTCACAGTGGGCAGCAGGTCAGTGGTGGCCATGTCACTATGGGGGCCATGTCACAGTGGGCAGCAGGTCAGTGGTGGCCATGTCACTATGGGGGCCATGTCACAGTGGGCAGCAGGTCAGTAGTGGCCACGTCAATGTGGGGCCATGTCACAGTGTGCAGCAGGTCAGTGATGGCCATGTCACAGTGACTAACAGGCCACTGGTTGCCATGTCACTGTGGGGGCTATGTCACAGTGGGCAGCAGGTCAGTGGTGGCCATGTCACTATGGGGGCTATGTCACATTGGGCAGCAGGTCAGTAGTGGCCATGTCGTTGTGAGGTCATGTCACAGTGTGCAGCAGGTCAGTGGTGGCCATGTCACAGTGAGCAACAGGCCACTGGTTGCCATGTCACTGTGGGGGCTGTGTCACAGTGGGCAGCAGGTCAGTGGTGGCCATGTCACTATGGGGGCCATGTCACAGTGGGCAGCAGGCCAGTGGTGCCCAAGTCACTGTGGTGCTATGTCACAGTGGTCAGCGGGTCAGTGGTGGCCATGTCACTATGGGGGCCATGTCACAGTGGGCAGCAGGTCAGTGGTGCCCAAGTCACTGTGGGGCTATGTCACAGTGGTCAGCGGGTCAGTGGTGGCCATGTCACTGTTGGGGCCATGTCACAGTGGGCAGCAGGTCAGTGGTGGCCATGTCACTATGGGGGCCATGTCACAGTGAGCAGCAGGTCAGTAGTGGCCACGTCACTGTGGGGCCATGTCACAGTGTGCAGCAGGTCAGTGATGGCCATGTCACAGTGAGCAACAGGCCACTGGTTGCCATGTCACTGTGGGGGCTATGTCACAGTGGGCAGCAGGTCAGTGCTGGCCGTGTCACTATGGTGGCCATGTCACAGTGGGCAGCAGGTCAGTGGTGGCCATGTCACTATGGGGGCCATGTCACAGTGGGCAGCAGGTCAGTGGTGGCCATGTCACAGTGAGTAACATGCCTCTGGTTGCCATGTCACTGTGGGGGCTATGTCACAGTGGGCAGCAGGTCAGTGCTGGCCATGTCACTATGGGGGCCATGTCACAGTGGGCAGCAGGTCAGTGGTGGCCATGTCACTATGGGGGCCATGTCACAGTGGGCAGCAGGTCAGTGGTGCCCAAGTCACTGTGGGGCTATGTCACAGTGGTCAGCGGGTCAGTGGTGGCCATGTCACTGTTGGGGACATGTCACAGTGGGCAGCAGGTCAGTGGTGGCCATGTCACTATGGGGGCCATGTCACAGTGGGCAGCAGGTCAGTGGTGGCCATGTCACTATGGGGGCCATGTCACAGTGGGCAGCAGGTCAGTAGTGGCCACGTCACTGTGGGGCCATGTCACAGTGTGCAGCAGGTCAGTGATGGCCATGTCACAGTGAGCAACAGGCCACTGGTTGCCATGTCACTGTGGGGGCTATGTCACAGTGGGCAGCAGGTCAGTGGTGGCCATGTCACTATGGGGGCCATTTCACAGTGGGCAGCAGGTCAGTGGTGCCCAAGTCACTGTGGTGCTATGTCACAGTGGTCAGCAGGTCAGTAGTGGCCATGTCACTGTTGGGGCCATGTCACAGTGGGCAGCAGGTCAGTGGTGGCCATGTCACTATGGGGTCCATGTCACAGTGGGCAGCAGGTCAGTAGTGGCCACGTCACTGTGGGGCCATGTCACAGTGTGCAGCAGGTCAGTGATCGCCATGTCAAAGTGAGCAACAGGCCACTGGTTGCCATGTCACTGTGGGGGCTATGTCACAGTGGGCAGCAGGTCAGTGCTGGCCATGTCACTATGGGGGCCATGTCACAGTGGGCAGCAGGTCAGTAGTGGCCACGTCACTGTGGGGCCATGTCACAGTGTGCAGCAGGTCAGTGATGGCCATGTCACAGTGAGTAACAGGCCACTGGTTGCCATGTCACTGTGGGGGCTATGTCACAGTGGGCAGCAGGTCAGTGCTGGCCGTGTCACTATGGTGGCCATGTCACAGTGGGCAGCAGGTCAGTGGTGGCCATGTCACTATGGGGGCTATGTCACATTGCGCAGCAGGTCAGTGGTGGCCATGTCACTGTGAGGTCATGTCACAGTGTGCAGCATGTCAGTGGTGGCCATGTCACAGTGAGCAACAGGCCACTGGTTGCCATGTCACTGTGGGGGCTATGTCACAGTGGGCAGCAGGTCAGTGGTGGCCATGTCACTATGGGGGCCATGTCACAGTGGGCAGCAGGTCAGTGGTGGCCATGTCACTATGGGGGCCATGTCACAGTGCGCAGCAGATCAGTAGTGGCCACGTCACTGTGGGGACATGTCACAGTGTGCAGCAGGTCAGTGGTGGCAATGTCACAGTGAGCAACAGGCCACTGGTTGCCATGTCACTGTGGGGGCTATGTCACAGTGGGCAGCGGGTCAGTGGTGGCCATGTCATATGAGGGCCATGTCACAGTGGGCAGCAGGTCAGTAGTGGCCACGTCACTGTGGGGCCATGTCACAGTGTGCAGCAGGTCAGTGATGGCCATGTCACAGTGAGCAACAGGCCACTGGTTGCCATGTCACTGTGGGGGCTATGTCACAGTGGTCAGTGGGTCAGTGGTGGCCATGTCACAGTGAGCAACAGGCCACTGGTTGCCATGTCACTGTGGGGGCTATGTCACAGTGGGCAGCAGGTCAGTGCTGGCCGTGTCACTATGGTGGCCATGTCACAGTGGGCAGCAGGTCAGTGGTGGCCATGTCACTATGGGGGCTATGTCACATTGCGCAGCAGGTCAGTGGTGGCCATGTCACTGTGAGGTCATGTCACAGTGTGTAACAGGTCAGTGGTGGCCATGTCACAGTGAGCAACAGGCCACTGGTTGCCATGTCACTGTGGGGGCTATGTCACAGTGGGC
This sequence comes from Strix uralensis, assembly GCF_047716275.1. Lineage (NCBI taxonomy): Eukaryota > Metazoa > Chordata > Aves > Strigiformes > Strigidae > Strix > Strix uralensis. The sequence continues at coordinate 481,832 of NW_027436727.1, forward strand.
AGCAGGTCAGTGGTGGCCATGTCACTATGGGGGCCATGTCACAGTGGGCAGCAGGTCAGTGGTGCCCATGTCACTATGGGGGCTATGGCACAGTGGGCAGCAGGTCAGTAGTGGCCACGTCACTGTGGGGCCATGTCACAGTGTTCAGCAGGTCAGTGATAGCCATGTCACAGTGAGTAACAGGCCACTGGTTGCCATGTCACTGTGGGGGCTATGTCACAGTGGGCAGCAGGTCAGTGCTGGCCATGTCACTATGGTGGCCATGTCACAGTGGGCAGCAGGTCAGTGGTGGCCATGTCACTATGGGGGCCATGTCACAGTGGGCAGCAGGTCAGTGGTGGCCATGTTACTATGGGGGCTATGTCACATTGGGCAGCAGGTCAGTGGTGATCATGTTACTGTTTGGGACATGTCACAGTGGGGAGCAGGTCAATGGTGGCTATGTCACTGGTGGACAGTCACAGTGGGCAGCAGGTCAGTAGTGGCCACGTCACTGTGGGGCCATGTCACAGTGTGCAGCAGGTCAGTGATGGCCATGTCACAGTGAGCAACAGGCCACTGGTTGCCATGTCACTGTGGGGGCTATGTCACAGTGGGCAGCAGGTCAGTTGTGTCCATGTCACTATGGGGGCCATGTCACAGTGGGCAGCAGGTCAGTGGTGGCCATGTCACTATGGGGTCCATGTCACAGTGGGCAGCAGGTCAGTGGTGGCCATGTCACTATGGAGGCTATGTCACATTGGGCAGCAGGTCAGTGGTGGCCATGTCACTATGGGGTCCATGTCACAGTGGGCAGCAGGTCAGTGGTGGCCATGTCACTGTGGGGGCCATGTCACAGTTGTCAGCAGGTCAGTGGTGGCCATGTCACTATGGGGGCCATGTCACAGTGGGCAGCAGGTCAGTTGTGGGCATGTCACTGTGGGGGCCATGTCACAGTGGTCAGCGGGTCAGTGGTGGCCATGTCACTGTAGGGGCCATGTCACAGGTGTCAGCGGGTCAGTGGTGGCCATGTCACTGTGAGGTCATGTCACAGTGGGCAGCAGATCAGTTGTGGCCATGTCACAAAGAGCAACAGTCCACTGGTGGCCATGTCAATGTGGTGGCCAGTCACAGTGGGCAGCAGGTCAGTGGTGGCCACGTCACTGTGGGGCCATGTGACAGTGGGCAGCATGTCAGTAGTGATGATGTTACTGTATGGGATATGTCACAGTGGGCAGCAGGTCAGTGGTGGCCATGTCACTGTGAGGTCATGTCACAGTGTGCAGCAGGTCAGTGGTGGCCATGTCACAGTGAGCAACAGGCCACTGGTTGCCATGTCACTGTGGGGGCTATGTCACAGTGGGTAGCAGGTCAGTGGTGGCCATGTCACTATGGGGGCCATGTCACAGTGGGCAGCAGGTCAGTGGTGGCCATGTCACTATGGGGGCCATGTCACAGTGCGCAGCAGGTCAGTAGTGGCCACGTCACTGTGGGGACATGTCACAGTGTGCAGCAGGTCAGTGGTGGCAATGTCACAGTGAGCAACAGGCCACTGGTTGCCATGTCACTGTGGGGGCTATGTCACAGTGGGCAGCAGGTCAGTGGTGGCCATGTCACTATGGGGGCCATGTCACAGTGGGCAGCAGGTCAGTGGTGCCCATGTCACTATGGGGGCTATGGCACAGTGGGCAGCAGGTCAGTAGTGGCCACGTCACTGTGGGGCCATGTCACAGTGTTCAGCAGGTCAGTGATAGCCATGTCACAGTGAGTAACAGGCCACTGGTTGCCATGTCACTGTGGGGGCTATGTCACAGTGGGCAGCAGGTCAGTGCTGGCCATGTCACTATGGTGGCCATGTCACAGTGGGCAGCAGGTCAGTGGTGGCCATGTCACTATGGGGGCCATGTCACAGTGGGCAGCAGGTCAGTGGTGGCCATGTTACTATGGGGGCTATGTCACATTGGGCAGCAGGTCAGTGGTGATCATGTTACTGTTTGGGACATGTCACAGTGGGGAGCAGGTCAATGGTGGCTATGTCACTGGTGGACAGTCACAGTGGGCAGCAGGTCAGTAGTGGCCACGTCACTGTGGGGCCATGTCACAGTGTGCAGCAGGTCAGTGATGGCCATGTCACAGTGAGCAACAGGCCACTGGTTGCCATGTCACTGTGGGGGCTATGTCACAGTGGGCAGCAGGTCAGTTGTGTCCATGTCACTATGGGGGCCATGTCACAGTGGGCAGCAGGTCAGTGGTGGCCATGTCACTATGGGGTCCATGTCACAGTGGGCAGCAGGTCAGTGGTGGCCATGTCACTATGGGGTCCATGTCACAGTGGGCAGCAGGTCAGTGGTGGCCATGTCACTGTGGGGGCCATGTCACAGTTGTCAGCGGGTCAGTGGTGGCCATGACACTGTGGGAGCCATGTCACTATGGGGGCCATGTCACAGTGGGCAGCAGGTCAGTTGTGGGCATGTCACTGTGGGGGCCATGTCACAGTGGTCAGCGGGTCAGTGGTGGCCACGTCACTGTGGGGCCATGTGACAGTGGGCAGCATGTCAGTAGTGATGATGTTACTGTATGGGACATGTCACAGTGGGGAGCAGGTCAGTGGTGGCCATGTCACTGTGAGGTCATGTCACAGTGTGCAGCAGGTCAGTGGTGGCCATGTCACAGTGAGCAACAGGCCACTGGTTGCCATGTCACTGTGGGGGCTATGTCACAGTGGGCAGCAGGTCAGTGGTGGCCATGTCACTATGGGGGCCATGTCACAGTGAGAAGCAGGTCAGTAGTGGCCACGTCACTGTGGGGCCATGTCACAGTGTGTAGCAGATCAGTGATGGCCATGTCACAGTGAGTAACAGGCCACTGGTTGCCATGTCACTGTGGGGGCTATGTCACAGTGGGCAGCAGGTCAGTGCTGGCCGTGTCACTATGGTGGCCATGTCACAGTGGGCAGCAGGTCAGTGGTGGCCATGTCACTATGGGGGCTATGTCACATTGCGCAGAAGGTCAGTGGTGGCCATGTCACTGTGAGGTCATGTCACAGTGTGCAGCATGTCAGTGGTGGCCATGTCACAGTGAGCAACAGGCCACTGGTTGCCATGTCACTGTGGGGGCTATGTCACAGTGGGTAGCAGGTCAGTGGTGGCCATGTCACTATGGGGGCCATGTCACAGTGGGCAGCAGGTCAGTGGTGGCCATGTCACTATGGGGGCCATGTCACAGTGCGCAGCAGGTCAGTAGTGGCCACGTCACTGTGGGGACATGTCACAGTGTGCAGCAGGTCAGTGGTGGCAATGTCACAGTGAGCAACAGGCCACTGGTTGCCATGTCACTGTGGGGGCTATGTCACAGTGGGCAGCAGGTCAGTGGTGGCCATGTCACTATGGGGGCCATGTCACAGTGGGCAGCAGGTCAGTGGTGCCCATGTCACTATGGGGGCTATGGCACAGTGGGCAGCAGGTCAGTAGTGGCCACGTCACTGTGGGGCCATGTCACAGTGTTCAGCAGGTCAGTGATAGCCATGTCACAGTGAGTAACAGGCCACTGGTTGCCATGTCACTGTGGGGGCTATGTCACAGTGGGCAGCAGGTCAGTGCTGGCCATGTCACTATGGTGGCCATGTCACAGTGGGCAGCAGGTCAGTGGTGGCCATGTCACTATGGGGGCCATGTCACAGTGGGCAGCAGGTCAGTGGTGGCCATGTTACTATGGGGGCTATGTCACATTGGGCAGCAGGTCAGTGGTGATCATGTTACTGTTTGGGACATGTCACAGTGGGGAGCAGGTCAATGGTGGCTATGTCACTGGTGGACAGTCACAGTGGGCAGCAGGTCAGTAGTGGCCACGTCACTGTGGGGCCATGTCACAGTGTGCAGCAGGTCAGTGATGGCCATGTCACAGTGAGCAACAGGCCACTGGTTGCCATGTCACTGTGGGGGCTATGTCACAGTGGGCAGCAGGTCAGTTGTGGCCATGTCACTATGGGGTCCATGTCACAGTGGGCAGCAGGTCAGTGGTGGCCATGTCACTATGGGGTCCATGTCACAGTGGGCAGCAGGTCAGTGGTGGCCATGTCACTGTGGGGGCCATGTCACAGTTGTCAGCGGGTCAGTGGTGGCCATGACACTGTGGGAGCCATGTCACTATGGGGGCCATGTCACAGTGGGCAGCAGGTCAGTTGTGGGCATGTCACTGTGGGGGCCATGTCACAGTGGTCAGCGGGTCAGTGGTGGCCATGTCACTGTAGGGGCCATGTCACAGGTGTCAGCGGGTCAGTGGTGGCCATGTCACTGTGAGGTCATGTCACAGTGGGCAGCAGATCAGTTGTGGCCATGTCACAAAGAGCAACAGTCCACTGGTGGCCATGTCACTGTGGTGGCCAGTCACAGTGGGCAGCAGGTCAGTGGTGGCCACGTCACTGTGGGGCCATGTGACAGTGGGCAGCATGTCAGTAGTGATGATGTTACTGTATGGGATATGTCACAGTGGGCAGCAGGTCAGTGGTGGCCATGTCACTGTGAGGTCATGTCACAGTGTGCAGCAGGTCAGTGGTGGCCATGTCACAGTGAGCAACACGCCACTGGTTGCCATGTCACTGTGGGGGCTATGTCACAGTGGGCTGCAGGTCAGTTGTGGCCATGTCACTATGGGGGCCATGTCACTATGGGGGCCATGTCACAGTGGGCAGTAGATCAGTGGTGGGCCATGTCACTGTGGGGGCCATGTCACAGTGGTCAGAGGGTCAGTGGTGGCCATGTTACTGTGGGGCCATGTCACAGGTGTAAGCGGGTCAGTGGTGGCCATGTCACTGTGAGGTCATGTCACAGTGGGCAGCAGATCAGTAGTGGCCATGTCACAATGAGCAACAGTCCACTGGTGGCAATGTCACTGTGCTGGCCAGTCACAGTGGGCAGCAGGTCACTAGTGGCCACGTCACTGTGGGGCCATGTCACAGTGTGCAGCAGGTCAGTGATGGCCATGTCACAGTGAGCAACAGGCCACTGGTTGCCATGTCACTGTGGGGGCTATGTCACAGTGGGCAGCAGGTCAGTGGTGGCCATGTCACTATGGGGGCCATTTCACAGTGGGCAGCAGGTCAGTGGTGCCCAAGTCACTGTGGTGCTATGTCACAGTGGTCAGCAGGTCAGTAGTGGCCATGTCACTGTTGGGGCCATGTCACAGTGGGCAGCAGGTCAGTGGTGGCCATGTCACTATGGGGGCCATGTCACAGTGGGCAGCAGGTCAGTAGTGGCCACGTCACTGTGGGGCCATGTCACAGTGTGCAGCAGGTCAGTGATCGCCATGTCAAAGTGAGCAACAGGCCACTGGTTGCCATGTCACTGTGGGGGCTATGTCACAGTGGGCAGCAGGTCAGTGCTGGCCATGTCACTATGGGGGCCATGTCACAGTGGGCAGCAGGTCAGTAGTGGCCACGTCACTGTGAGGTCATGTCACAGTGTGCAGCATGTCAGTGGTGGCCATGTCACAGTGAGCAACAGGCCACTGGTTGCCGTGTCACTGTGGGGGCTATGTCACAGTGGGCAGCAGGTCAGTGCTGGCCGTGTCACTATGGTGGCCATGTCACAGTGGGCAGCAGGTCAGTGATGGCCATGTCACTATGGGGGCTATGTCACATTGCGCAGCAGGTCAGTGGTGGCCATGTCACTGTGAGGTCATGTCACAGTGTGCAGCATGTCAGTGGTGGCCATGTCACAGTGAGCAACAGGCCACTGGTTGCCATGTCACTGTGGGGGCTATGTCACAGTGGGCAGCAGGTCAGTGGTGGCCATGTCACTATGGGGGCCATGTCACAGTGAGAAGCAGGTCAGTAGTGGCCACGTCACTGTGGGGCCATGTCACAGTGTGTAGCAGATCAGTGATGGCCATGTCACAGTGAGTAACAGGCCACTGGTTGCCATGTCACTGTGGGGGCTATGTCACAGTGGGCAGCAGGTCAGTGCTGGCCGTGTCACTATGGTGGCCATGTCACAGTGGGCAGCAGGTCAGTGGTGGCCATGTCACTATGGGGGCTATGTCACATTGCGCAGCAGGTCAGTGGTGGCCATGTCACTGTGAGGTCATGTCACAGTGTGCAGCATGTCAGTGGTGGCCATGTCACAGTGAGCAACAGGCCACTGGTTGCCATGTCACTGTGGGGGCTATGTCACAGTGGGTAGCAGGTCAGTGGTGGCCATGTCACTATGGGGGCCATGTCACAGTGGGCAGCAGGTCAGTGGTGGCCATGTCACTATGGGGGCCATGTCACAGTGCGCAGCAGGTCAGTAGTGGCCACGTCACTGTGGGGACATGTCACAGTGTGCAGCAGGTCAGTGGTGGCAATGTCACAGTGAGCAACAGGCCACTGGTTGCCATGTCACTGTGGGGGCTATGTCACAGTGGGCAGCAGGTCAGTGGTGGCCATGTCACTATGGGGGCCATGTCACAGTGGGCAGCAGGTCAGTGGTGCCCATGTCACTATGGGGGCTATGGCACAGTGGGCAGCAGGTCAGTAGTGGCCACGTCACTGTGGGGCCATGTCACAGTGTTCAGCAGGTCAGTGATAGCCATGTCACAGTGAGTAACAGGCCACTGGTTGCCATGTCACTGTGGGGGCTATGTCACAGTGGGCAGCAGGTCAGTGCTGGCCATGTCACTATGGTGGCCATGTCACAGTGGGCAGCAGGTCAGTGGTGGCCATGTCACTATGGGGGCCATGTCACAGTGGGCAGCAGGTCAGTGGTGGCCATGTTACTATGGGGGCTATGTCACATTGGGCAGCAGGTCAGTGGTGATCATGTTACTGTTTGGGACATGTCACAGTGGGGAGCAGGTCAATGGTGGCTATGTCACTGGTGGACAGTCACAGTGGGCAGCAGGTCAGTAGTGGCCACGTCACTGTGGGGCCATGTCACAGTGTGCAGCAGGTCAGTGATGGCCATGTCACAGTGAGCAACAGGCCACTGGTTGCCATGTCACTGTGGGGGCTATGTCACAGTGGGCAGCAGGTCAGTTGTGGCCATGTCACTATGGGGGCCATGTCACAGTGGGCAGCAGGTCAGTGGTGGCCATGTCACTATGGGGTCCATGTCACAGTGGGCAGCAGGTCAGTGGTGGCCATGTCACTGTGGGGGCCATGTCACAGTTGTCAGCGGGTCAGTGGTGGCCATGACACTGTGGGAGCCATGTCACTATGGGGGCCATGTCACAGTGGGCAGCAGGTCAGTTGTGGGCATGTCACTGTGGGGGCCATGTCACAGTGGTCAGCGGGTCAGTGGTGGCCACGTCACTGTGGGGCCATGTGACAGTGGGCAGCATGTCAGTAGTGATGATGTTACTGTATGGGACATGTCACAGTGGGGAGCAGGTCAGTGGTGGCCATGTCACTGTGAGGTCATGTCACAGTGTGCAGCAGGTCAGTGGTGGCCATGTCACAGTGAGCAACAGGCCACTGGTTGCCATGTCACTGTGGGGGCTATGTCACAGTGGGCAGCAGGTCAGTGGTGGCCATGTCACTATGGGGGCCATGTCACAGTGAGAAGCAGGTCAGTAGTGGCCACGTCACTGTGGGGCCATGTCACAGTGTGTAGCAGATCAGTGATGGCCATGTCACAGTGAGTAACAGGCCACTGGTTGCCATGTCACTGTGGGGGCTATGTCACAGTGGGCAGCAGGTCAGTGCTCGCCGTGTCACTATGGTGGCCATGTCACAGTGGGCAGCAGGTCAGTGGTGGCCATGTCACTATGGGGGCTATGTCACATTGCGCAGCAGGTCAGTGGTGGCCATGTCACTGTGAGGTCATGTCACAGTGTGCAGCATGTCAGTGGTGGCCATGTCACAGTGAGCAACAGGCCACTGGTTGCCATGTCACTGTGGGGGCTATGTCACAGTGGGCAGCAGGTCAGTGCTGGCCATGTCACTATGGGGGCCATGTCACAGTGGGCAGCAGGTCAGTGGTGGCCATGTCACTATGGGGGCCATGTCACAGTGCGCAGCAGGTCAGTAGTGGCCACGTCACTGTGGGGACATGTCACAGTGTGCAGCAGGTCAGTGGTGGCAATGTCACAGTGAGCAACAGGCCACTGGTTGCCATGTCACTGTGGGGGCTATGTCACAGTGGGCAGCAGGTCAGTGGTGGCCATGTCACTATGGGGGCCATGTCACAGTGGGCAGCAGGTCAGTGGTGCCCATGTCACTATGGGGGCTATGTCACATTGGGCAGCAGGTCAGTGGTGATCATGTTACTGTTTGGGACATGTCACAGTGGGGAGCAGGTCAATGGTGGCTATGTCACTGGTGGACAGTCACAGTGGGCAGCAGGTCAGTAGTGGCCACGTCACTGTGGGGCCATGTCACAGTGTGCAGCAGGTCAGTGATGGCCATGTCACAGTGAGCAACAGGCCACTGGTTGCCATGTCACTGTGGGGGCTATGTCACAGTGGGCAGCAGGTCAGTTGTGGCCATGTCACTATGGGGGCCATGTCACAGTGGGCAGCAGGTCAGTGGTGGCCATGTCACTATGGGGTCCATGTCACAGTGGGCAGCAGGTCAGTGGTGGCCATGTCACTATGGGGTCCATGTCACAGTGGGCAGCAGGTCAGTGGTGGCCATGTCACTGTGGGGGCCATGTCACAGTTGTCAGCGGGTCAGTGGTGGCCATGACACTGTGGGAGCCATGTCACTATGGGGGCCATGTCACAGTGGGCAGCAGGTCAGTTGTGGGCATGTCACTGTGGGGGCCATGTCACAGTGGTCAGCGGGTCAGTGGTGGCCACGTCACTGTGGGGCCATGTGACAGTGGGCAGCATGTCAGTAGTGATGATGTTACTGTATGGGACATGTCACAGTGGGGAGCAGGTCAGTGGTGGCCATGTCACTGTGAGGTCATGTCACAGTGTGCAGCAGGTCAGTGGTGGCCATGTCACAGTGAGCAACAGGCCACTGGTTGCCATGTCACTGTGGGGGCTATGTCACAGTGGGCAGCAGGTCAGTTGTCGCCATGTCACAGTGGGCAACAGGCCACTGGTTGCCATGTCACTGTGGGGGCTATGTCACAGTGGGCTGCAGGTCAGTTGTGGCCATGTCACTATGGGGGCTATGTCACATTGGGCAGCAGGTCAGTGGTGGCCATGTCACTGTGAGGTCATGTCACAGTGTGCAGCAGGTCAGTGGTGGCAATGTCACAGTGAGCAACAGGCCACTGGTTGCCATGTCACTGTGGGGACTATGTCACAGTGGGCAGCGGGTCAGTGGTGGCCATGTCATATGGGGGCCATGTCAAAGTGGGTAGCAGGTCAGTAGTGGCCACGTCACTGTGGGGCCATGTCACAGTGTGCAGCAGGTCAGTGATGGCCATGTCACAGTGAGCAACAGGCCACTGGTTGCCATGTCACTGTGGGGCTATGTCACAGTAGTCAGTGGGTCAGTGGTGGCCATGTCACAGTGAGCAACAGGCCACTGGTTGCCATGTTACTGTGGGGGCCATGTCACAGTGGTCAGAGGGTCAGTGGTGGCCATGTTACTGTGGGGCCATGTCACAGGTGTAAGCGGGTCAGTGGTGGCCATGTCACTGTGAGGTCATGTCACAGTGGGCAGCAGATCAGTAGTGGCCATGTCACAATGAGCAACAGTCCACTGGTGGCAATGTCACTGTGCTGGCCAGTCACAGTGGGCAGCAGGTCAGTGATGGCCATGTCACTATGGGTGCCATGTCACAGTGAGCAGCAGGTCACTAGTGGCCACGTCACTGTGGGGCCATGTCACAGTGTGCAGCAGGTCAGTGATGGCCATGTCACAGTGAGCAACAGGCCACTGGTTGCCATGTCACTGTGGGGGCTATGTCACAGTGGGCAGCAGGTCAGTGGTGGCCATGTCACTATGGGGGCCATTTCACAGTGGGCAGCAGGTCAGTGGTGCCCAAGTCACTGTGGTGCTATGTCACAGTGGTCAGCAGGTCAGTAGTGGCCATGTCACTGTTGGGTCCATGTCACAGTGGGCAGCAGGTCAGTGGTGGCCATGTCACTATGGGGGCCATGTCACAGTGGGCAGCAGGTCAGTAGTGGCCACGTCACTGTGGGGCCATGTCACAGTGTGCAGCAGGTCAGTGATGGCCCTGTCACAGTGAGTAACAGGCCACTGGTTGCCATGTCACTGTGGGGGCTATGTCACAGTGGGCAGCAGGTCAGTGCTGGCCGTGTCACTATGGTGGCCATGTCACAGTGGGCAGCAGGTCAGTGGTGGCCATGTCACTATGGGGGCTATGTCACATTGCGCAGCAGGTCAGTGGTGGCCATGTCACTGTGAGGTCATGTCACAGTGTGCAGCATGTCAGTGGTGGCCATGTCACAGTGAGCAACAGGCCACTGGTTGCCATGTCACTGTGGGGGCTATGTCACAGTGGGCAGCAGGTCAGTGCTGGCCGTGTCACTATGGTGGCCATGTCACAGTGGGCAGCAGGTCAGTGGTGGCCATGTCACTATGGGGGCTATGTCACATTGCGCAGCAGGTCAGTGGTGGCCATGTCACTGTGAGGTCATGTCACAGTGTGCAGCATGTCAGTGGTGGCCATGTCACAGTGAGCAACAGGCCACTGGTTGCCATGTCACTGTGGGGGCTATGTCACAGTGGGCAGCAGGTCAGTGGTGGCCATGTCACTATGGGGGCCATGTCACAGTGGGCAGCAGGTCAGTAGTGGCCACGTCACTGTGGGGACATGTCACAGTGTGCAGCAGGTCAGTGGTGGCAATGTCACAGTGAGCAACAGGCCACTGGTTGCCATGTCACTGTGGGGGCTATGTCACAGTGGGCAGCGGGTCACTGGTGGCCATGTCATATGGGGGCCATGTCACAGTGGGCAGCAGGTCAGTAGTGGCCACGTCACTGTGGGGCCATGTCACAGTGTGCAGCAGGTCAGTGATGGCCATGTCACAGTGAGCAACAGGCCACTGGTTGCCATGTCACTGTGGGGGCTATGTCACAGTGGTCAGTGGGTCAGTGGTGGCCATGTCACAGTGAGCAACAGGCCACTGGTTGCCATGTCACTGTGGGGGCTATGTCACAGTGGGCAGCAGGTCAGTGGTGGCCATGTCACTATGGGGGCTATGGCACAGTGGGCAGCAGGTCAGTAGTGGCCACGTCACTGTGGGGACATGTCACAGTGTGCAGCAGGTCAGTGGTGGCAATGTCACAGTGAGCAACAGGCCACTGGTTGCCATGTCACTGTGGGGGCTATGTCACAGTGGGCAGCGGGTCAGTGGTGGCCATGTCATATGGGGGCCATGTCACAGTGGGCAGCAGGTCAGTAGTGGCCACGTCACTGTGGGGCCATGTCACAGTGTGCAGCAGGTCAGTGATGGCCATGTCACAGTGAGCAACAGGCCACTGGTTGCCATGTCACTGTGGGGGCTATGTCACAGTGGTCAGTGGGTCAGTGGTGGCCATGTCACAGTGAGCAGCAGGCCACTGGTTGCCATGTCACTGTGGGGGCTATGTCACAGTGGGCAGCAGGTCAGTGCTGGCCGTGTCACTATGGTGGCCATGTCACAGTGGGCAGCAGGTCAGTGGTGGCCATGTCACTATGGGGGCTATGTCACCTTGCGCAGCAGGTCAGTGGTGGCCATGTCACTGTGAGGTCATGTCACAGTGTGCAACAGGTCAGTGGTGGCCATGTCACAGTGAGCAACAGGCCACTGGTTGCCATGTCACTGTGGGGGCTATGTCACAGTGGGCAGCAGGTCAGTGGTGGCCATGTCACTATGGGGGCCATGTCACAGTGGGCAGCAGGTCAGTGGTGCCCATGTCACTATGGGGGCTATGGCACAGTGGGCAGCAGGTCAGTAGTGGCCACGTCACTGTGGGGCCATGTCACAGTGTTCAGCAGGTCAGTGATAGCCATGTCACAGTGAGTAACAGGCCACTGGTTGCCATGTCACTGTGGGGGCTATGTCACAGTGGGCAGCAGGTCAGTGCTGGCCATGTCACTATGGTGGCCATGTCACAGTGGGCAGCAGGTCAGTGGTGGCCATGTCACTATGGGGGCCATGTCACAGTGGGCAGCAGGTCAGTGGTGGCCATGTTACTATGGGGGCTATGTCACATTGGGCAGCAGGTCAGTGGTGATCATGTTACTGTTTGGGACATGTCACAGTGGGGAGCAGGTCAATGGTGGCTATGTCACTGGTGGACAGTCACAGTGGGCAGCAGGTCAGTAGTGGCCACGTCACTGTGGGGCCATGTCACAGTGTGCAGCAGGTCAGTGATGGCCATGTCACAGTGAGCAACAGGCCACTGGTTGCCATGTCACTGTGGGGGCTATGTCACAGTGGGCAGCAGGTCAGTTGTGGCCATGTCACTATGGGGGCCATGTCACAGTGGGCAGCAGGTCAGTGGTGGCCATGTCACTATGGGGTCCATGTCACAGTGGGCAGCAGGTCAGTGGTGGCCATGTCACTATGGGGTCCATGTCACAGTGGGCAGCAGGTCAGTGGTGGCCATGTCACTGTGGGGGCCATGTCACAGTGGTCAGCGGGTCAGTGGTGGCCACGTCACTGTGGGGCCATGTGACAGTGGGCAGCATGTCAGTAGTGATGATGTTACTGTATGGGACATGTCACAGTGGGGAGCAGGTCAGTGGTGGCCATGTCACTGTGAGGTCATGTCACAGTGTGCAGCAGGTCAGTGGTGGCCATGTCACAGTGAGCAACAGGCCACTGGTTGCCATGTCACTGTGGGGGCTATGTCACAGTGGGCAGCAGGTCAGTTGTCGCCATGTCACAGTGGGCAACAGGCCACTGGTTGCCATGTCACTGTTGTGGCTATGTCACAGTGGGCTGCAGGTCAGTTGTGGCCATGTCACTATGGGGGCTATGTCACATTGGGCAGCAGGTCAGTGGTGGCCATGTCACTGTGAGGTCATGTCACAGTGTGCAGCAGGTCAGTGGTGGCAATGTCACAGTGAGCAACAGGCCACTGGTTGCCATGTCACTGTGGGGACTATGTCACAGTGGGCAGCGGGTCAGTGGTGGCCATGTCATATGGGGGCCATGTCAAAGTGGGTAGCAGGTCAGTTGTGGCCACGTCACTGTGGGGCCATGTCACAGTGTGCAGCAGGTCAGTGATGGCCATGTCACAGTGAGCAACAGGCCACTGGTTGCCATGTCACTGTGGGGGCTATGTCACAGTAGTCAGTGGGTCAGTGGTGGCCATGTCACAGTGAGCAACAGGCCACTGGTTGCCATGTTACTGTGGGGGCTATGTCACAGTGGGCAGCAGGTCAGTGGTGGCCATGTCACTATGGGGGCCATGTCACAGTGGGCAGCAGGTCAGTGGTGGCCATGTCACTATGGAGGCTATGGCACAGTGGGCAGCAGGTCAGTAGTGGCCACGTCACTGTGGGGCCATGTCACAGTGTGCAGCAGGTCAGTGATAGCCATGTCACAGTGAGTAACAGGCCACTGGTTGCCATGTCACTGTGGGGGCTATGTCACAGTGGGCAGCAGGTCAGTGCTGGCCATGTCACTATGGTGGCCATGTCACAGTGGGCAGCAGGTCAGTGGTGGCCATGTCACTATGGGGGCCATGTCACAGTGGGCAGCAGGTGAGAGGTGGCCATGTCACTATGGGGGCTATGTCACATTGGGCAGCAGGTCAGTCGTGGCCATGTCACTATGGGGTCCATGTCACAGTGGGCAGCAGGTCAGTGGTGGCCATGTCACTGTGGGGGCCATGTCACAGTTGTCAGCGGGTCAGTGGTGGCCATGACACTGTGGGAGCCATGTCACTATGGGGGCCATGTCACAGTGGGCAGCAGGTCAGTTGTGGGCATGTCACTGTGGGGGCCATGTCACAGTGGTCAGCGGGTCAGTGGTGGCCATGTCACTGTAGGGGCCATGTCACAGGTGTCAGCGGGTCAGTGGTGGCCATGTCACTGTGAGGTCATGTCACAGTGGGCAGCAGATCAGTTGTGGCCATGTCACAAAGAGCAACAGTCCACTGGTGGCCATGTCACTGTGGTGGCCAGTCACAGTGGGCAGCAGGTCAGTGGTGGCCACGTCACTGTGGGGCCATGTGACAGTGGGCAGCATGTCAGTAGTGATGATGTTACTGTATGGGATATGTCACAGTGGGCAGCAGGTCAGTGGTGGCCATGTCACTGTGAGGTCATGTCACAGTGTGCAGCAGGTCAGTGGTGGCCATGTCACAGTGAGCAACACGCCACTGGTTGCCATGTCACTGTGGGGGCTATGTCACAGTGGGCTGCAGGTCAGTTGTGGCCATGTCACTATGGGGGCCATGTCACTATGGGGGCCATGTCACAGTGGGCAGTAGATCAGTGGTGGGCCATGTCACTGTGGGGGCCATGTCACAGTGGTCAGAGGGTCAGTGGTGGCCATGTTACTGTGGGGCCATGTCACAGGTGTAAGCGGGTCAGTGGTGGCCATGTCACTGTGAGGTCATGTCACAGTGGGCAGCAGATCAGTAGTGGCCATGTCACAATGAGCAACAGTCCACTGGTGGCAATGTCACTGTGCTGGCCAGTCACAGTGGGCAGCAGGTCAGTGATGGCCATGTCACTATGGGTGCCATGTCACAGTGAGCAGCAGGTCACTAGTGGCCACGTCACTGTGGGGCCATGTCACAGTGTGCAGCAGGTCAGTGATGGCCATGTCACAGTGAGCAACAGGCCACTGGTTGCCATGTCACTGTGGGGGCTATGTCACAGTGGGCAGCAGGTCAGTGGTGGCCATGTCACTATGGGGGCCATTTCACAGTGGGCAGCAGGTCAGTGGTGCCCAAGTCATTGTGGTGCTATGTCACAGTGGTCAGCAGGTCAGTAGTGGCCATGTCACTGTTGGGGCCATGTCACAGTGGGCAGCAGGTCAGTGGTGGCCATGTCACTATGGGGGCCATGTCACAGTGGGCAGCAGGTCAGTAGTGGCCACGTCACTGTGGGGCCATGTCACAGTGTGCAGCAGGTCAGTGATGGCCATGTCACAGTGAGTAACAGGCCACTGGTTGCCATGTCACTGTGGGGGCTATGTCACAGTGGGCAGCAGGTCAGTGCTGGCCGTGTCACTATGGTGGCCATGTCACAGTGGGCAGCAGGTCAGTGGTGGCCATGTCACTATGGGGGCTATGTCACATTGCGCAGCAGGTCAGTGGTGGCCATGTCACTGTGAGGTCATGTCACAGTGTGCAGCATGTCAGTGGTGGCCATGTCACAGTGAGAAACAGGCCACTGGTTGCCATGTCACTGTGGGGGCTATGTCACAGTGGGCAGCAGGTCAGTGCTGGCCGTGTCACTATGGTGGCCATGTCACAGTGGGCAGCAGGTCAGTGGTGGCCATGTCACTATGGGGGCTATGTCACATTGCGCAGCAGGTCAGTGGTGGCCATGTCACTGTGAGGTCATGTCACAGTGTGCAGCATGTCAGTGGTGGCCATGTCACAGTGAGCAACAGGCCACTGGTTGCCATGTCACTGTGGGGGCTATGTCACAGTGGGCAGCAGGTCAGTGGTGGCCATGTCACTATGGGGGCCATGTCACAGTGGGCAGCAGGTCAGTAGTGGCCACGTCACTGTGGGGACATGTCACAGTGTGCAGCAGGTCAGTGGTGGCAATGTCACAGTGAGCAACAGGCCACTGGTTGCCATGTCACTGTGGGGGCTATGTCACAGTGGGCAGCGGGTCAGTGGTGGCCATGTCATATGGGGGCCATGTCACAGTGGGCAGCAGGTCAGTAGTGGCCACGTCACTGTGGGGCCATGTCACAGTGTGCAGCAGGTCAGTGATGGCCATGTCACAGTGAGCAACAGGCCACTGGTTGCCATGTCACTGTGGGGGCTATGTCACAGTGGTCAGTGGGTCAGTGGTGGCCATGTCACAGTGAGCAACAGGCCACTGGTTGCCATGTCACTGTGGGGGCTATGTCACAGTGGGCAGCAGGTCAGTGCTGGCCGTGTCACTATGGTGGCCATGTCACAGTGGGCAGCAGGTCAGTGGTGGCCATGTCACTATGGGGGCTATGTCACATTGCGCAGCAGGTCAGTGGTGGCCATGTCACTGTGAGGTCATGTCACAGTGTGCAGCAGGTCAGTGGTGGCCATGTCACAGTGAGCAACAGGCCACTGGTTGCCATGTCACTGTGGGGGCAATGTCACAGTGGGCAGCAGGTCAGTGGTGGCCATGTCACTATGGGGGCCATGTCACAGTGGGCAGCAGGTCAGTGGTGGCCATGTCACTATGGGGGCTATGGCACAGTGGGCAGCAGGTCAGTAGTGGCCACGTCACTGTGGGGCCATGTCACAGTGTTCAGCAGGTCAGTGACAGCCATGTCACAGTGAGTAACAGGCCACTGGTTGCCATGTCACTGTGGGGGCTATGTCACAGTTGGCCACAGGTCAGTGCTGGCCATGTCACTATGGTGGCCATGTCACAGTGGGCAGCAGGTCAGTGGTGGCCATGTCACTATGGGGGCCATGTCACAGTGGGCAGCAGGTCAGTGGTGGCCATGTCACTATGGGGGCTATGTCACATTTGGCAGCAGGTCAGTGGTGGCCATGTCACTATGGGGGCCATGTCACAGTAGGCAGCAGGTCACTGGTGGCCACATCACTATGGGGCCATGTCACATTGGGCAGCAGGTCAGTTGTGGCCATGTCACTGTGGGGGCCATGTCACAGTGGGCAGCATGTCAGTGGTGATCATGTTACTGTTTGGGACATGTCACAGTGTGCAGCAGGTCAGTGATGGCCATGTCACAGTGAGCAACAGGCCACTGGTTGCCATGTCACTGTGGGGGCTATGTCACAGTGGGCAGCAGGTCAGTTGTGGCCATGTCACTATGGGGGCCATGTCACAGTGGGCAGCAGGTCAGTGGTGGCCATGTCACTATGGGGTCCATGTCACAGTGGGCAGCAGGTCAGTGGTGGCCATGTCACTATGGAGGCTATGTCACATTGGGCAGCAGGTCAGTGGTGGCCATGTCACTATGGGGTCCATGTCACAGTGGGCAGCAGGTCAGTGGTGGCCATGTCACTGTGGGGGCCATATCACAGTTGTCAGCGGGTCAGTGGTGGCCATGACACTGTGGGAGCCATGTCACTATGGGGGCCATGTCACAGTGGGCAGCAGGTCAGTTGTGGGCATGTCACTGTGGGGGCCATGTCACAGTGGTCAGCGGGTCAGTGGTGGCCATGTCACTGTGAGGTCATGTCACAGTGGGCAGCAGATCAGTTGTGGCCATGTCACAAAGAGCAACAGTCCACTGGTGGCCATGTCACTGTGGTGGCCAGTCACAGTGGGCAGCAGGTCAGTGGTGGCCACGTCACTGTGGGGCCATGTGACAGTGGGCAGCATGTCAGTAGTGATGATGTTACTGTATGGGATATGTCACAGTGGGCAGCAGGTCAGTGGTGGCCATGTCACTGTGAGGTCATGTCACAGTGTGCAGCAGGTCAGTGGTGGCCATGTCACAGTGAGCAACACGCCACTGGTTGCCATGTCACTGTGGGGGCTATGTCACAGTGGGCAGCAGGTCAGTTGCCGCCATGTCACAGTGGGCAACAGGCCACTGGTTGCCATGTCACTGTGGGGGCTATGTCACAGTGGGCTGCAGGTCAGTTGTGGCCATGTCACTATGGGGACTATGTCACATTGGGCAGCAGGTCAGTGGTGGCCATGTCACTGTGAGGTCATGTCACAGTGGTTAGCAGGTCAGTGGTGGCAATGTCACAGTGAGCAACAGGCCACTGGTTGCCATGACACTGTGGGGACTATGTCACAGTGGGCAGCGGGTCAGTGGTGGCCATGTCATATGGGGGCCATGTCAAAGTGGGTAGCAGGTCAGTAGTGGCCACGTCACTGTGGGGCCATGTCACAGTGTGCAGCAGGTCAGTGATGGCCATGTCACAGTGAGCAACAGGCCACTGGTTGCCATGTCACTGTGGGCGCTATGTCACAGTGGTCAGTGGGTCAGTGGTGGCCATGTCACAGTGAGCAACAGGCCACTGGTTGCCATGTCACTGTGGGGGCTATGTCACAGTGGGCAGCAGGTCAGTGGTGGCCATGTCACTATGGGGGCCATGTCACAGTGGGCAGCAGGTCAGTGGTGGCCATGTCACTATGGGGGCTATGGCACAGTGGGCAGCAGGTCAGTAGTGGCCACGTCACTGTGGGGCCATGTCACAGTGTGCAGCAGGTCAGTGATAGCCATGTCACAGTGAGTAACAGGACACTGGTTGCCATGTCACTGTGGGGGCTATGTCACAGTGGGCAGCAGGTCAGTGCTGGCCATATCACTATGGTGGCCATGTCACAGTGGGCAGCAGGTCAATGGTGGGCATGTCACTATGGGGGCCATGTCACAGTGGGCAGCAGGTCAGAGGTGGCCATGTCACTATGGGGGCTATGTCACATTGGGCAGCAGGTCAGTGGTGGCCATGTCACTGTGGGGGCCATGTCACAGTTGTCAGCGGGTCAGTGGTGGCCATGACACTGTGGGAGCCATGTCACTATGGTGGCCATGTCACAGTGGGCAGCAGGTCAGTTGTGGGCATGTCACTGTGGGGGCCATGTCACAGTGGTCAGCGGGTCAGTGGTGGCCATGTCACTGTAGGGGCCATGTCACAGGTGTCAGCGGGTCAGTGGTGGCCATGTCACTGTGAGGTCATGTCACAGTGGGCAGCAGATCAGTTGTGGCCATGTCACAAAGAGCAACAGTCCACTGGTGGCCATGTCACTGTGGTGGCCAGTCACAGTGGGCAGCAGGTCAGTGGTGGCCACGTCACTGTGGGGCCATGTGACAGTGGGCAGCATGTCAGTAGTGATGATGTTACTGTATGGGATATGTCACAGTGGGCAGCAGGTCAGTGGTGGCCATGTCACTGTGAGGTCATGTCACAGTGTGCAGCAGGTCAGTGGTGGCCATGTCACAGTGAGCAACACGCCACTGGTTGCCATGTCACTGTGGGGGCTATGTCACAGTGGGCTGCAGGTCAGTTATGGCCATGTCACTATGGGGGCCATGTCACTATGGGGGCCATGTCACAGTGGGCAGTAGATCAGTGGTGGGCCATGTCACTGTGGGGGCCATGTCACAGTGGTCAGAAGGTCAGTGGTGGCCATGTCTCTGTGGGGCCATGTCACAGGTGTAAGCGGGTCAGTGGTGGCCATGTCACTGTGAGGTCATGTCACAGTGGGCAGCAGATCAGTAGTGGCCATGTCACAATGAGAAACAGTCCACTGGTGGCAATGTCACTGTGCTGGCCAGTCACAGTGGGCAGCAGGTCAGTGATGGCCATGTCACAGTGAGCAACAGGCCACTGGTTGCCATGTCACTGTGGGGGCTATGTCACAGTGGGCAGCAGGTCAGTGGTGCCCAAGTCACTGTGGTGCTATGTCACAGTGGGCAGCAGGTCAGTAGTGGCCATGTCACTGTTGGGGCCATGTCACAGTGGGCAGCAGGTCAGTGGTGGCCATGTCACTATGGGGGCCATGTCACAGTGGGCAGCAGGACAGTAGTGGCCACGTCACTGTGGGGCCATATCACAGTGTGCAGCAGATCAGTGATGGCCATGTCACTGTGGGGGCTATGTCACAGTGTGCAGCAGGTCAGTGGTAGCCATGTCACTGTGTGGGCCATGTCACAGAGGGCAGCATGTCAGTGGTGATCATGTTAGTATTTGGGACATGTCACAGTGGGCAGCAGGTCAGTAGTGGCCACGACACTGTGAGGCCATGTCACAGTGGGCAGCAGGTCAGTGATGGCCATGTCACAGTGAGCAACAGGCCACTGGTTGCCATGTCACTGTGGGGGCTATGTCACAGTGGGCAGCAGGTCAGTGGTGGCCATGTCACTATGGGGGCCATTTCACAGTGGGCAGCAGGTCAGTGGTGCCCAAGTCACTGTGGTGCTATGTCACAGTGGGCAGCAGGTCAGTAGTGGCCATGTCACTGTTGGGGCCATGTCACAGTGGGCAGCAGGTCAGTGGTGGCCATGTCACTATGGGGGCCATGTCACAGTGGGCAGCAGGTCAGTAGTGGCCACGTCACTGTGGGGCCATATCACAGTGTGCAGCAGATCAGTGATGGCCATGTCACTGTGGGGGCTATGTCACAGTGTGCAGCAGGTCAGTGGTAGCCATGTCACTGTGTGGGCCATGTCACAGAGGGCAGCATGTCAGTGGTGATCATGTTAGTATTTGGGACATGTCACAGTGGGCAGCAGGTCAGTAGTGGCCACGACACTGTGAGGCCATGTCACAGTGGGCAGCAGGTCAGTGGTGGCCATGTCACAGTGAGCAACAGTCCACTGGTTGCCATGTCAATGTTGGGGCTATGTCACAGTGGGCAGCAGGTCAGTGCTGGCCATGTCACAGTGAGCAACAGGCCACTGGTTGCCATGTCACTGTGGGGGCTATGTCACAGTGCGCAGCAGGTCAGTGGTGACCATGTCACTATGGGGGCCATGTCACAGTGGGCAACAGGTCAGTGGTGGCCATGTCACTATGGGGGCCATGTCACGGTGGGCAGCAGGTCAGTAGTGGCCACGTCAATGTGGGGCCATGTCACAGTGTGCAGCAGGTCAGTGATGGCCATGTCACAGTGACTAACAGGCCACTGGTTGCCATGTCACTGTGGGGGCCATGTCAAAGTGGTCAGAGGGTCAGTGGTGGCCATGTCACTGTGAGGTCATGTCACAGTGGGCAGCAGATCAGTTGTGGCCATGTCACAATGAGCAACAGTCCACTGGTGGCCATGTCATTGTGGTGGCCAGTCACAGTGGTCAGCAATCAGTGGTGACCACGTCACTGTGGGGCCATGTGACAGTGGGCAGCATATCAGTACTGATCATGTTACTGTATGGGACATGTCACAGTGGCGAGCAGGTCAGTGGTGGCCATGTCACTGTGAGGTCATGTCACAGTGTGCAGCAGGTCAGTGGTGGCCATGTCACAGTGAGCAACAGGCCCCTGGTTGCCATGTCACTGTGGGGGCTATGTCACAGTGGGCAGCAGGTCAGTGGTGGCCATGTCACTGTGGGGGCCATGTCACAGTGGTCAGCGGGTCAGTGGTGGCCATGTCACAGTGGGGGCCATGTCAGAGTGGTTAGAGGGTCAGTGGTGGCCATGTCACTGTGGTGTCATGTCACAGTGGGCAGCAGATCAGTTGTGGCCATGTCACAATGAGCAACAGTCCACTGGTGGCCATGTCACTGTGGTGGCCAGTCACAGTGCTCAGCAGGTCAGTGGTGGCCACGTCACTGTGCGGCCATATGACAGTGGGCAGCATGTCAGTAGTGATCATGTTACTGTATGGGACATGTCACAGTGGGGAGCAGGTCAGTGGTGACCATGTCACTGTGAGGTCATGTCACAGTGTGCAGCAGGTCAGTGGTGGCCATGTCACAGTGAGCAACAGGCCACTGGTTGCCATGTCACTGTGGGGGCTATGTCACAGTGGGCAGCAGGTCAGTGGTGGCCATGTCACTATGGGGGCCATGTCACAGTGGTCAGCATGTCAGTGGTGGCCATGTCACTATGGGGGCCATGTCACAGCGGTCAGCGGTTCAGTGGTGGCCATGTCACTGTGAGGTCATGTCACAGTGGGCAGCAGATCAGTTGTGGGCATGTCACAATGAGCAACAGTCCACTGGTGGCCATGTCACTGTGGGGGCTATGTCACAGTGGGCAGCAGGTCAGTTGTGACCATGTAACTATGGGGGCCATGTCACAGTGGGCAGCAGGTCAGTGGTGGCCATGTCACTATGGGGGCCATGTCACAGTGGAGAGCAGGTCAGTGGTGGCCATGTAACTATGGGGGCCATGTCACAGTGGTCAGCGGGTCAGTGGTGGCCATGTCACTGTTGGGGCCATGTCAAAGTGGTCAGAGGGTCAGTGGTGGCCATGTCACTGTGAGGTCATTTCACAGTGGGCAGCAGATCAGTTGTGGCCATGTCACAATGAGCAACAGTCCACTACTGGCGATGTCACTGTGGTGGCCAGTCACAGTGGGCAGGAATCAGTGGTGGCCACATCACTGTGGGGCCATGTGACAGTGGGCAGCATGTCAGTAGTGATCATGTTACTGTATGGGACTTGTCACAGTGGGGAGCAGGTCAGTGGTGGTCATGTCACTGTGAGGTCATGTCACAGTGTGCAGCAGGTCAGTGGTGGCCATGTCACAGTGAGCAACAGGCGCCTGGTTGCTATGTCACTGTGGCGGCAATGTCACAGTGGGCAGCAGGTCAGTTGTGGCCATGTCACTGTGGGGGCCATGTCATAGTGGACAGCAGGTCAGTGGTGGCCATGTCACTGTGGGGGCCATTTCACAGTGGTCAGCGGGTCAGTGGTGGCCATGTCACTGTGTGGGTCAGGTCAGAGTGGTCAGAGGGTCAGTGGTGGCCATGTCACTGTGAGGTCATGTCACAGTGGGCAGCAGATCAGTTGTGGCCATGTCAGAATGAGCAACAGTCCACTGGTGGCCATGTCACTGTGGTGGCCAGTCACAGTGGGCAGCAGGTCAGTGGTGGCCACGTCACTGTGGGGCCATGTGACAGTGGGCAGCATGTCAGTAGTGATCATGTTAGTGTATGGGACATGTCACAGTGGGGAGCAGGACAGTGGTGGCCATGTCACTGTGAGGTCATTTCACAGTGTGCAGCAGTTCAGTGGTGGCCATGTCACAGTGAGCAACAGGCCACTGGTTGCCAGGTCACTGTGGGGGACATGTCACAGTGGGCAGCAGGTCAGTTGTGGCCATGTCACTATGGGGGCCATGTCACAGTGGTCAGCAGGTCAGTGGTGGCCATGTCACTATGGGGGCCATGTCACAGTGGGCAGCATGTCAGTGGTGGCCATGTCACTGTGGGGGCCATGTCACAGTGGTCATCGGGTCAGTTGTTGCCACGTCACTGTGGGGCCATGTGACAGTGGGCAGCATGTCAGTAGTGATCATGTTACTTTTTGGGACATGTCACAGTGGGCAGCAGGTCAGTGGTGGCCATGTCACTATGGGGGCCATGTCACAGTGGTCAGCGGGTCAGTGGTGGCCATGTCACTGTGGGGGCTATGTCAGAGTGGTCAACGGGTCAGTGGTGGCCATGTCACTATGGGGGCCATGTTACAGTGGTCAGCGTATCAGTGGTGGCCATGTCACTGTGAGGTCATTTCACAGTGTGCAGCAGGTCAGTGGTGGCCATGTCACAGTGAGCAACAGGCCACTGGTTGCTATGTCACTGTGGCGGCAATGTCACAGTGGGCAGCAGGTCAGTGGTGGCCACGTCACTGTGAGGTCATGTCACGGTGGGCAGCAGGTCAGTGGTGGCCATGTCACTATGGGGACCATGTCACAGTGGGCAGCAGGTCAGTGGTGGCCATGTCACTGTGGGGGCCATGTCACAGTGGTCAGCGGGTCCGTGGTGGCCATGTCACTGTGAGGGCCATGTCAGAGTGGTCAGAGGGTCAGTGGTGGCCATGTCACTGTGAGGTCATGTTACAGTGGGCAGCAGATCAGTTGTGGCCATGTCACAATGAGCAACAGTCCACTGGTGGCCATGTCACTGTGGTGGCCAGTCACAGTGGGCAGCAGGTCAGTGGTGGCCACGTCACTGTGCGGCCATGTGACAGTGGGCAGCATGTCAGTAGTGATCATGTTACTGTATGGGACATGTCACAGTGGGGAGCAGGACAGTGGTGGCCATGTCACTGTGAGGTCATGTCACAGTGTGCAGCAGTTCAGTGGTGGCCATGTCACAGTGAGCAACAGGCCACTGGTTGCCATGTCACTGTGGGGGCTATGTCACAGTGGGCAGCAGGTCAGTTGTGGCCATGTCACTATGGGGGCCATGTCACAGTGGTCAGCAGGTCAGTGGTGGCCATGTCACTGTGGGGGCCATGTCACAGTGGTCAGCGGGTCAGTGGTGGCCATGTCACTGTGGGGGCTATGTCAAAGTGGTCAGAGTGTCAGTGGTAGTCATGTCACTGTGAGTTCATGTCACAGTGGGCAGCAGATCAGTTGTGGCCATGTCACAATGAGCAACAGTCCACTGGTGGCCATGTGACTGTGGTGGCCAGTCACAGTGGGCAGCAGGTCAGTGGTTGCCACGTCACTGTGGGGCCATGTGACAGTGGGCAGCATGTCAGTAGTGATCATGTTACTGTATGGGACATGTCACAGTGGGGAGCAGGTCAGTGGTGGCCATGTCACTGTGGGGGCTATGTCAGAGTGGTCAACGGGTCAGTGGTGGCCATGTCACTATGGGGGCCATGTTACAGTGGTCAGCGGATCAGTGGTGGCCATGTCACTGTGAGGTCATTTCACAGTGGGCAGCAGGTCAGTGGTGGCCATGTCACAGTGAGAAAAAGGCCACTCGTTGCCATGTCACTGTGGCGGCAATGTCACAGTGGGCAGCAGGTCAGTTGTGGCCATGTCACTGTGGGGGCCATGTCACAGTGGTCAGCGAGTCAGTGGTGGCCATGTCACTGTGGGGGCCATGTTACAGTGGTCAGCGGGTCAGTGGTGGCCATGTCACTGTGGGGGCTATGTCACAGTGCTCAGCGTGTCAGTGGTGGCCATGTCACTGTGAGGTCATGTCACAGTGTGCAGCAGTTCAGTGGTGGCCATGTCACAGTGAGCAACAGGCCACTGGTTGCCATGTCACTGTGGGGGCTATGTCACAGTGGGCAGCAGGTCAGTTGTGGCCATGTCACTATGGGGGCCATGTCACAGTGGTCAGCAGGTCAGTGGTGGCCATGTCACTGTGGCGGCCATGTCACAGTGGTCAGCGGGTCAGTGGTGGCCATGTCACTGTGGGGGCTATGTCAAAGTGGTCAGAGTGTCAGTGGTAGTCATGTCACTGTGAGGTCATGTCACAGTGGGCAGCAGATCAGTTGTGGCCATGTCACAATGAGCAACAGGCCACTGGTGGCCATGTGTCTGTGGTAGCCAGTCACAGTGGGCAGCAGGTCAGTGGTTGCCACGTCACTGTGGGGCCATGTGACAGTGGGCAGCATGTCAGTAGTGATCATGTTACTGTATGGGACATGTCACAGTGGGGAGCAGGTCAGTGGTGGCCATGTCACTGTGGGGGCTATGTCACAGTGGTCAACGGGTCAGTGGTGGCCCTGTCACTATGGGGGCCATGTTACAGTGGTCAGCGGATCAGTGGTGGCCATGTCACTGTGAGGTCATTTCACAGTGGGCAGCAGGTCAGTGGTGGCCATGTCACAGTGAGCAACAGGCCACTGGTTGCCATGTCACTGTGGGGGCTATGTCACAGTGGGCAGCAGGTCAGTTTTGGCCATGTCACTATGGGGGCCATGTCACAGTGGGCAGCAGGTCAGTGCTGGCCATGTCACTATGGGGGCCATGTCACAGTGGGCAGCAGGTCAGTAGTGGCCACGTCACTGTGGTGCCATGTCACAGTGAGTAACAGGCCACTGGTTGCCGTGTCACTGTGGGGGCTATGTCACAGTGGGCAGCAGGTCAGTGGTGGCCATGTCACTATGGGGGCCATGTGTGAGAGACGAGAAACCAGGCCTGTGAGAAACTAAGAAAAACAGCCTGAGAAAGCAAAAGTTGAGGCTGATCAAAGAAATGCCTCAAACACTCGCAAGACAAAACTATGAGTCACAGGTTGCATTCTGTGGAGGTCGAAGCTGATAAGGCTGCCCGAATAACACAAGATGGGACTGGAGGAGGGAGCCCTGTGAAGACAGGACGGCTCTGCTCTGGTGCACCTGGCCAAAACTTCAAGGGCCATCTGTCCGGTGAATGACCTTTGCTTCATTATCCACGAAATGCATATTAAAGTTAACACCCCTCAATATGCTAACGAGGGCTAACATGATCATGCTAATTACATCATCCCATGAAACACCTCACCCCTCCCCGTACATGGGATACGTAGGTATGGGGGTCGACCTAGGGGATGGACCCAAGGAAAGTGGGTATAAATCAAGAAGGGGGGGTGGGGGGGGTGGTGCGCCCCGAGGAGAGAGAGTGCAGTGAAGCGAAGAAGACGGATGCCAGCGAAAAAGACGGATGTCTCCTGTGCCTCCCGGAACCCTCGGCGGCGGGATCAGCGCAGAAACCCAGACCGGTGATCTGTGTTTCCCCATTCCCTCTATCTCCCTCTTTTCCCTTTCCTATTAAGCAATGCAAGGCATATTATATTGCTTGCCACAACTTGCTATATACTTAGCCAACTATCGTGTGTTCAATTAGTACATTGTGAGTAGTTAATAAATGTTTAGACTTGGAGACTTGTTGTCCGCTCCATTGGGGATTTGCGAGTCTGAGTCACTTGTCCCCCTCGTCTGAGCGGGACGTGACATTAAAATTGGCGTAGTCGGCAGGATCCCCTTCGGTGTCGGAAAGTCTTATGAGATACTGGTTCTCTATCCGACCAACTCGGACAGGGAGAACTGGGAATTGGCCCCTCAGCTATACGCTGGGAAAGGGTCGGAGGGATACCGATTCTCTATCCGATAAGGACAGGGAGAATTGGGAAGTGACCTCTCAGCTCTAAGCCAGGAGAGGTTCGAGCAGTGGCAAGCCATGACTGGCCAGGAAATGTCGGTGCTTGACTGCTCCCCTATTTTTGAGAAACTGAAGGAGTATAAGGCTTGTCCTCCTCATTTAGTAGAGGTTTGGGCCCACGATAATTGGCATAATCCAGAAGCAGTGGCAAGCTATATCAGTGCACTTGCGGGGGTGCAAGGGTCGCGACCAGGCAAAGGAAAAGCTGTAGTGTGCGCTGTATTAGGGGCAGCACTGACTGCAGCCCAAAAAGATAAACATGTTAAGAAACAATTAGAAGGGGAAATGATCAAATCCTTACAAGATCTGGTAAAAGCTCTCCAGGATCAATTGGTTGAGGAACGTAAAGTTACTGAACAAAAAGCTAAACTCTGGCAAGAGCAAACTGAAGTTCTGAAAAGCCAATTAGCTGATGAGCGTAACACCTCTCAGCGATTTCACATGGCTCTGTTAGATGCCTTGGACCGAGAAAAAATCTCACGGTCCGAAAAAGAGAGGAATGAACAAGAAACCTGCAACCGGACAGATTTCGGCTCTGTTCCGGATAGTGAACAGGGAGTTACGAGTCTGGCAAAAGCAGCAGCCAGACCCTTGTATCCAACAAAGGATTTAGAGATAAGCCGAGAAATTTTTTACCCCGAAAATGAGGGGGCAAATTTAAGACCATTAATTAAAACGGAGACCACCGAGGGTCAGGGTGGAAGAGCTCCGCAGGTCACCATTCGAACTACACCATATGCAGCGACTGAGCTTGCAAAAATTCAGGAGAAATATACCAGACTAGCTCAGGAAACTGAGACTGAATACGTGTGGAGGGTATCTTTGACTGGTGGCGACCGAATTTTGTTATCAGAAGATGAGGCCCAGGGATACTGGGGGCCAGGGGTTTTCTTAGCTACTGATGACCAGAGAGAGCCGTGGTCATTAACTCAACGAGCTGCTTATTGGGCTGGGGGTCTGGACCCCTTGGAAAGGGGGGATCCAGTATGTATTGAGACCCCAACCGTAAATCATTTGACTGAAAGTCTGCAGAAGGCTGCTTGTCTCCAATTAATGCATGACAAGCGTTTGGTTCCGCAGCAGCCTTCCCCAATGCTATTAATTGCTAACCCTGATCAAATGACTCCCCTGATTCGGGGTTTGCCGGACTCTTTGAAATCACATGCAGTACAATTACAAGATCGTTTGCGGAATGCATTAGCCCCGCGAGGGGGGAGACGGGCGGGGGGAGAAGCCATGACCTGGGGAGAGATAGCTCAGGACTTAATAAATTATGGCCGGAGAATGGGCCTTACCAGGGGAACGGGTAAACCTAAGCCCTCGGTACGCAGAGTGGAACAGCAGGAAAATCCGCCTCCTTCCCCTCCGCAAGTTTTAAGAGCAAAGAGAAACCTCTTGTGGACTGAGGGAATTAGACAGGGGATTCCCCGAGAGTTAATGGATGGTATGCGTACTACAGTTTTAGAAAAGCTCATTCGAGCCTGGAAAGACAAAAGAAAGCTGCCCCCCCCAACCGAGCGGACCTTTCGAGAAAAGGGAGGGACAGAGCTGGAAACTAACGAGATGGTGGTAATTGCTTCTCAAACACCAACTGCCCCTGAAGAAGACTTGATTGATTTAGGGTCGGGAAACTGGATGCGCCATCCCCAGTAAGTGAGCCGGGGGATGGCGGGTGGGTCCACTTAAGGAGGCTCACAGAGAATACTAAAGGAGACTTGTTGATTACCTTTCCGCTCGGTCCCTTTAAAACTCCAGTTACGTTTCTAGTAGATACGGGTGCTCAGATTTCAGCACTCCAAACTGAGGTTGCCAAGCGGAATGGCATAATTGCTGACAAAAAGCAGATCTGGGTTACAGATGTTTTCGGGGACTCTAAGCCACAGCCGACTGCTCGGGTGAAATGCTGGTTACCTGGGAATGAAACTGCAACAGAGGCTATGATGATCCTGGGAAATTTCCCCACAAATATCCTGGGACTTGACCTATTGAAGGGACAAGCCTGGGTGGATTCAAAAGGAAGGGAATGGAAATTTGGGTCCCCAACTGCCTCTATAAGACTTCTACAGCAAGCGCCTGCGCTTCCTCCTTCTAAAACTGTTAATGTGAAACCTTACGCCTTACCGTTAGGTGCAAGGGAGGGGATCACTCCGGTAATAGCAGAGCTGCGGGAGCAAGGGATAATCGTTCCAACTCACTCACCCTATAATTCCCCAGTGTGGCCAGTCCGTAAACCTAACGGAAAGTGGTGTCTGACAATTGACTATCGGCGATTAAATGCCAATACAGGTCCTCTAACAGCTGCAGTGCCTAACATAGCTGAACTGATTGCAACCATACAGGAACAAGCCCACCAGATCTTAGCAACTATTGATGTGAAAGATATGTTCTTTATGGTCCCCATACAGGAGGCAGACAGAGATCGCTTTGCCTTTACATGGGAAGGCGTGCAATTTACTTTTACACGTCTCCCCCAGGGATACTGCCATTCGCCGACCATCGCTCATTATGCACTAGCACAGGAGCTTGCTCAAATCCCTCCAAGGGAAGGGGTCAGGATATATCAATATATTGACGATGTTCTGATTGGTGGCTCTGATGCTGCTGCAGTGGGACAGACCCAGACAGAGATAATCACCCACCTAGAAAATTTAGGGCTCCAAATTCCAGCTGAAAAGGTACAACTCCCATCCTCTGAGGTAAAGTTTCTGGGTATTTGGTGGCGGGGAGGAACAGTGTGTATTCCCCCAGAAACTTTAACTACCCTGGAAGAAGTAAAGAGCCCTGAAAATAAGAAGGAGCTACAACATGCCTTAGGCTTGCTGGTATTTTGGAGGAAACATATTCCCGATTTTTCCATCATAGCTCGTCCTTTATATGATTTGACACGCAAAAGGGCTACTTGGGACTGGACTCCTGTCCATGAAGAAGCCTTAAAGCTGTTAATCTTTGAGGCTGGAGTATATCAGGCTTTAGGGCCGATACATCCAACAGATCCATTCCAAATTGAGTGGGGTTTTGCAATTCATGGACTATCCATACATATGTGGCAACGTGGGCCGGAGGGTACCACTCGCCCTATAGGGTTTCATTCGCGCAGTTTCAAAGATGCAGAAAAGCGTTACTCGATCTGGGAGAAGGGTCTTTTTGTGGTTACCCTAGCTTTGCAGGAAGCTGAAAAAATCATAAGGCAGCAACTAATCATTCTACGAGGACCCTTTAAGGTCCTGAAACCAGTACTGGCCGGAACCCCCCCTCCTGTGGGGGTTGCGCAGCGAGACACAGTGAGGAAGTGGTATGCACAATTAGATCATTACTGCCACACATATCAGATAGAGGAGGGGGCACCTAAAGTGCTCAAAATACAAGATCCACCTTCTGACCACCCTGAACCTCCTCCCTCATACATAAAACCTGCTCCCCCATTTGAAACCCATCTAAAGAATGTATGGTTCACCGATGCATCTTCTAGAAGAGAGGGAAAGGTATGGAAATACCGAGCAGTAGCACT
Source organism: Strix uralensis (assembly GCF_047716275.1). NCBI lineage: Eukaryota > Metazoa > Chordata > Aves > Strigiformes > Strigidae > Strix > Strix uralensis. Next base: position 511,859 of record NW_027436727.1, read on the forward strand.
GCATGTTGACTCGGGGGACCGAATCATAACAGAGGGTGAGGGAAGTGCTCAGGTGGGAGAGTTAACAGCGGTATGGAGCGTGATTGTTAAAGAAGCTGAGACTACAGAACCAGTATTTATTTACACAGACTCCTATGCCGTATTCAAGGGATGTACCGAATGGCTTACATTTTGGGAACAAAACCACTGGGAAGTAAATCGGGTACCAGTGTGGCAGCGTGAAAAGTGGGAGGAAATCTTAAACATTGCAAAACGGAAGTCCTTTTTAGTAGGATGGGTTGCTGCACACCAGTCAGGAAATCACCCTGCCCACCTGCTAAACAACCAGGTGGATTCAATGACTCGTTTGATGAGAACTGCTACAGAAGGTGAGGAGGAGAAATGGGAACACTTACTGGAATGGCTGCATGTAAAGCGGGGTCATTCAGGAAGCAAAGATTTGTTTAAAGAAGCGATAAGCAGGGGATGGTCCGTAACCAGGGAATTGTGCAATACCATTATTTCAGCGTGTAGTCTATGTCATATTCGGCTGGGAGAGCACAACCCTCTTAAGGACCAACCCCTACACCTAAGGGACAACAAGGGACTATGGGACACCTGGCAGGTGGATTATATTGGCCCTTTCCGGCTCTCTGAGGGAAAACGTTATGTATTGGTGGGGGTGGAAATAGTATCAGGCCTAACTCAAGCAGAAGCTGTATCTCGAGCAACTGCAGAAAATACGGTGAAGGGGTTAAAACGTTGGTTTAGCTACTTGCCTAAGCCCAAATCGATCCAATCAGACAACGGTAGTCACTTTACTGCCGGGGTGGTTCAGGAGTGGGCTCAAGATGAAGGAATTCAGTGGATTTTCCATACTCCATACTATCCCCAAGCAAATGGAATTGTGGAACGCACCAATGGACTGTTAAAGCAGGCCCTAAACCCCCTCGAACCAGGATGGCCACAACGGGTGTCAGACGCAGTAATGAAGATAAACAGCCGGTGAGGAATTAATGGGTGCCCACGACTTACCGCGTTCTGTCCTAAGCCTCTGTCCATACTCGCCAGGAAAAAAGAGACTAAAGACCCTGCAAACCCGCTCCATTATCCTGGACAACCTGTTCTAGTAGACTTGCCCACTGTGGGGCAAGTACCCCTAACCCTAAAAACTCCCATCAGTATTTGTTCATGGGTGGCTACTGATGCCCATGGGAAAGAATACCGCATCAATACCAGGTGGATTGTCCCTTCTTTCTAACCATCATTGTTTTGTCATGTATATATGTGTTTTACAGAGCATTGATCCTGGACAACAGGAGACCTGTGTTACTTTTAGCACTTTCAATGGTTGTAGGCATTGTTGGCTAGTTATTATTTGTAATCTGCTTACATTATTATATAATTTGTGGAATCATACCTGCTGAGTGTGGAATAAATCATTGCCAATCAATTACAATCAACAATCCAGGAAATTTTACAGGTACATTTAATGAGTTCACTTATTAGAAGGTTAACCTGGAGTTGTGCCTTAAGTTACCTTATTGGGAATCACCTCCAAAATTAAGGAAGCCTGTGAGCCACCTGTGACTGCAAACTGGTGCTTGCAAATACCAAACAGATCACAGTGCTAGCTCATATAACTGTATGTGGTCCTTACAACACCACATCCATCAACAGCAAGATGCAGTCATCAAAGACTAGTTGAAGGGGTCTGATCCCACAAATTAAGCATTAATGAATTGTACCTGAATATTAAATTGTATTCCCATTTAAATCCTTATAGACCTGATAATGTCATTGTGTAACCTCAAATAGTTTTAGAAAATTTAACTTAGCAATTATATGTACTAACAAGATATGCCTTTAAGGAATTAAAGGTGCAGACCCAACAAGCATCTAAGATGACGTTGCAGAATCTGGCTAGCATTGCTGAAGGAACATGGACTGTGCAGTGTGCTGAATCTAACTGAGGGAGAATACTATATCATCATCCACAATGCCACCACCTCTATAGAGGAGACCGTGCCATGATGAAGATGATCAACAACAGGAAGTGAGAACCTTTTTATTGACTGATGGACTAGTTTGATGGATGGAACCCTGGGTCATGGGTCACATCACTGGGATCCTCAGGACTCACGGGGTGGGGAGGATGGCTTGTAAATATTAGTATTGTGATATTATGCAAATTTTTGCTTTTAATAGTATGCCTTGCAGCAATTAGCTATATGCTCTCTCACCTTCTGTCTTCCTTTTCCCTATACCTTTTTGGGATCACAATGGTCAAAGAAGAACTTGGAGTGTTTGAGTCACGGGGTGGGATGTGAGAGACGAGAAACCAGGCCTGTGAGAAACTAAGAAAAACAGCCTGAGAAAGCAAAAGTTGAGGCTGATCAAAGAAATGCCTCAAACACTCGCAAGACAAAACTATGAGTCACAGGGTGCATTCTGTGGAGGTCGAAGCTGATAAGGCTGCCCGAATAACACAAGATGGGACTGGAGGAGGGAGCCCTGTGAAGACAGGACGGCTCTGCTCTGGTGCACCTGGCCAAAACTTCAAGGGCCATCTGTCCGGTGAATGACCTTTGCTTCATTATCCACGAAATGCATATTAAAGTTAACACCCCTCAATATGCTAACGAGGGCTAACATGATCATGCTAATTACATCATCCCATGAAACACCTCACCCCTCCCCGTACATGGGATACGTAGGTATGGGGGTCGACCTAGGGGATGGACCCAAGGAAAGTGGGTATAAATCAAGAAGGGGGGGTGGGGGGGGTGGTGCGCCCCGAGGAGAGAGAGTGCAGTGAAGCGAAGAAGACGGATGCCAGCGAAAAAGACGGATGTCTCCTGTGCCTCCCGGAACCCTCGGCGGCGGGATCAGCGCAGAAACCCAGACCGGTGATCTGTGTTTCCCCATTCCCTCTATCTCCCTCTTTTCCCTTTCCTATTAAGCAATGCAAGGCATATTATATTGCTTGCCACAACTTGCTATATACTTAGCCAACTATCGTGTGTTCAATTAGTACATTGTGAGTAGTTAATAAATGTTTAGACTTGGAGACTTGTTGTCCGCTCCATTGGGGATTTGCGAATCTGAGTCACTTGTCCCCCTCGTCTGAGCGGGACGTGACACCATGTCACTATTGGGCAGCAGGTCAGTGGTGCCCAAGTCACTGGGGGGCTATGTCACAGTGTGCAGCAGGTCAGTGATGGCCATGTCACAGTGAGCAACAGGCCACTGGTTGCCATCTCACTGTGGGGGCTATGTCACAGTGGGCAGCAGGTCAGTTTTGGCCATGTCACTATGGGGGCATGTCACAGTGGGCAGCAGATCAATGGTGGCCATGTCACTATGGGGGCTATGTCACATTGGGCAGCAGGTCAGTGGTGGCCATGTCACTGTGAGGTCATGTCACAGTGTGCAGCAGAACAGTGGTGACCATGTCACAGTGGGCAACAGGCCACTGGTTGCCATGTCACTGTGTGGGCTATGTCACAGTGGGCAGCAGGTCAGTGGTGGCCATGTCACTATGGGGGCCATGTCACAGTGGGCAGCAGGTCAGTGGTGGCCATGTCACTATGGGGGCTATTTCACATTGGGCAGCAGGTCAGTGGTGGCCATGTCACTGTGAGGTCATGTCACAGTGAGCAACAGGCCACTGGTTGCCATGTCACTGTGGGGGCTATGTCACAGTGGGCAGCAGGTCAGTGGTGGCCATGTCACTATGGGGGCCATGTCACAGTGGGCAGCAGGTCAGTGGTGGCCATGTCACTATGGGGGCCATGTCACAGTGGGCAGCAGGTCAGTAGTGGCCACGTCACTGTGGGGCCATGTCACAGTGGGCAGCAGGTCAGTGATGGCCATGTCACAGTGAGCAACAGGCCACTGGTTGCCATGTCACTGTGGGGGCTATGTCACAGTGGGCAGCAGGTCAGTGGTGGCCATGTCACTGTGGGGGCCATGTCACAGTGGGCAGCAGGTCAGTGGTGGCCATGTCACTATGGGGGCCATGTCACAGTGAGCAGCAGGTCTGTATTGGCCACGTCACTGTGGGGCCATGTCACAGTGTGCAGCAGGTCAGTGATGGCCATGTCACAGTGAGCAACAGGCCACTGGTTGCCATGTCACTGTGGGGGCTATGTCACAGTGGGCCGCAGGTCAGTGGTGGCCATGTCACTATGGGGGCTATGTCACATTGGGCAGCAGGTCAGTGGTGGCCATGTCACTATGGGGGCCATGTCACAGTGGGCAGCAGGTCAGTGATGGCCATGTCACTATGGGGGCTATGTCACATTGGGCAGCAGGTCAGTGGTGGCCATGTCACTGTGAGGTCATGTCACAGTGTGCAGCAGGTCAGTGGTGGCCATGTCACAGTGAGTAACAGGCCACTGGTTGCCATGTCACTGTGGGGGCTATGTCACAGTGTGCAGCAGGTCAGTGATGGCCATGTCACAGTGAGTAACAGGCCACTGGTTGCCATGTCACTGTGGGGGCTATGTCACAGTGGGCAGCAGGTCAGTGGTGGCCATGTCACTATGGGGGCTATGTCACATTGGGCAGCAGGTCAGTGGTGGCCATGTCACTATGGGGGCTATGTCACATTGGGCAGCAGGTCAGTGGTGGCCATGTCACTGTGAGGTTATGTCACAGTGAGCAACAGGCCACTGGTTGCCATGTCACTGTGGGGGCTATGTCACAGTGGGCAGCAGGTCAGTAGTGGCCACGTCACTGTGGGGCCATGTCACAGTGTGCAGCAGTTCAGTGATGGCCATGTCACAGTGAGCAACAGGCCACTGATTGCCATGTCACTGTGGGGGCTATGTCACAGTGGGCAGCAGGTCAGTGGTGGCCATGTCACTATGGGGGCCATGTCACAGTGGGCAGCAGGTCAGTGGTGGCCATGTCACTATGGGGGCCATGTCACAGTGGGCAGCAGGTCAGTAGTGGCCACGTCACTGTGGGGCCATGTCACAGTGTGCAGCAGGCAGTGATGGCCATGTCACAGTGAGCAAAAGGCCACTGGTTGCCATGTCACTGCGGGGGTATATCACAGTGGGCAGCAGGTCAGTGCTGGCCATGTCACTGTGGGGGCCATGTTACAGTGGGCAGCAGGTCAGTTGTGGTCAAGTCACTATGGTTCCATGTCACAGTGGGCAGCAGGTCAGTGGTGGCCATGTCACTATGGGGGCCATGTCACAGTGGGCAGCAGGTCAGTGGTGGCCATGTCACTATGGGGGCTATGTCACATTGGGCAGCAGGTCAGTGGTGGCCATGTCACTGTGAGGTCATGTCACAGTGAGCAACAGGCCACTGGTTGCCATGTCACTGTGGGGGCTATGTCACAGTGGGCAGCAGGTCAGTTGTGGCCATGTCTCTATAGAGGCCATGTCACAGTGGGCAGCAGGTCAGTGGTGGCCATGTCACTAAGGGGGCCATGTCACAGTGGGTAGCAGGTCAGTGGTGGCCAGGTCACTGTGGGACTATGTCACAGTGGTCAGCGGATCAGTGGTAGCCATGTCACTGTGGGGACCAAGTCACAGTGGGCAGCAGGTCAGTTGTGGCAATGTCACTATGGGTCCATGTCACAGTGGTCAGCGGGTCAGTGGTGGCCATGTCACTATGGGGGCTATGTCACATTGGGCAGCAGGTCAGTGGTGGCCATGTCACTGTGAGGTCATGTCACAGTGTGCAGCAGGTCAGTGGTGGCCATGTCACTATGGGGGCCATGTCACAGTGGGCAGCAGGTCAGTGGTGGCCATGTCACTATGGGGGCTATGTCACATTGGGCAGCAGGTCAGTGGTGCCCATGTCACTGTGAGGTCATGTCACAGTGTGCAGCAGGTCACTGGTGGCCATGTCACAGTGAGCAATAGGCCACTGGTTGCCATGTCACTGTGGTGTCTATGTCACAGTGGGCAGCAGGTCAGTGCTGGTCATGTCACAATGGGGGCCATGTCACAGTGGGCAGCAGATCAGTGGTGGCCATGTCACTATGGGGGCCATGTCACAGTGGGCAGCAGGTCAGTGGTGCCCATGTCACTAGGGGGCTATGTCACAGTGGGTATCAGGTTAGTGGTGGCCATGTCACTGTGGGGCTATATCACAGTGGTCAGCGGATCAGTGGTGGCCATGTCACTGTGCGGGCCATGTCAAAATGGGCAGCAGGTCAGTAGTGGCCATGTCACAATGAGTCCATGTCACAGTGGGCAGCAGGTCAGTGGTGGCCATGTCACTATGGGGGCTATGTCACATTGGGCAGCAGGTCAGTGGTGGCCATGTCACAGTGAGCAACAGGCCACTGGTTGCCATGTCCCTATGGGGTCTATGTCACAGTGGGCAGCATGTCAGTGGTGCCCATGTCACTGTGGGGGCCATGTCACAGTGGGCAGCAAGTCAGTGGTGGCCAGGTCACTATGGGGGCCATGTCACAGTGGGCAGCAGGTCAGTTATGGCCAAGTCTCTATGGGGCCATGTCACAGTGGGCAGCAGGTCAGTGGTGCCCATGTCACTGTGGGGACCAAGTCACAGTTGGCAGCAGGTCACTGCTGGTTATGTCACTATGGGGGCCATGTCACAGTGCGCAGCAGGTCGGTGGTGGCCATGTCACTATGGGGGACATGTCACAGTGGGCAGCAGGTCAGTAGTTGCCACGTCACTGTGGGGCCATGTCACAGTGTGCAGCAGGTCAGTGGTGGCCATGTCACTATGGGGGCCATGTCACAGTGGGCAGCAGTTCAGTAGTGGCCACGTCACTGTGGGGCCATTTCACAGTGGGCAGCAGGTCAATGGTGGCCATGTCACTATGGGGGCTATGTCACATTGGGCAGCAGGCCAGTGGTGGCCATGTCACTGTGATGTCATGTCACAGTGGGCAGCAGGTCAGTGCTGGCCATGTCACTATGGGGGCCATGTCACAGTGGGCAGCAGTTCAGTAGTGGCCATGTCACTATGGGGGCTATGTCACATTGGTCAGCAGGTCAGTGGTGGCCATGTTACTGTGAGGTCATGTCACAGTATGCAGCAGGTCAGTGGTGGCCATGTCACAGTGAGCAACAGGCCACTGGTTGCCATGTCACTGTGGGGGCTATGTCACAGTGGTCAGCGGGTCAGTAGTGGCCATGTCACTGTTGGGGCCATGTCACAGTGAGCAACAGGCCACTGGTTGCCATGTCACTGTGGGGGCTATGTCACAGTGGGCAGCAGGTCAGTGGTGGCCATGTCACTATGGGGTCCATGTCACAGTGGGCAGCAGGTCAGTGGTGGCCATGTCACTATGGGGTCTATTTCACATTGGGCAGCAGGTCAGTGGTGGCCATGTCACTGTGAGGTCATGTCACAGTGTGCAGCAGGTCAGTGGTGGCCATGTCACAGTGAGCAACAGGCCACTGGTTGCCATGTCACTGTGGGGGCTATGACTAGGTGGGCAGCAGGTCAGAGGTGGCCATGTCACTATGGGGGCCATGTCACAGTGGGCAGCAGGTCAGTGGTGGCCATGTCACTATGGGGGCCATGTCACAGTGGGCAGCAGGTCAGTAGTGGCCACGTCACTGTGGGGCCATGTCACAGTGGGCAGCAGGTCAGTGATGGCCATGTCACAGTGAGCTACAGGCCACTGGTTGCCATGTCACTGTGGGGGCTATGTCACAGTGGGCAGCAGGTCAGTGCTGGCCATGTCACTATGGGGGCCATGTCACAGTGGGCAGCAGGTCAATGGTGGCCATGTCACTATGGGGGCTATGTCACATTGGGCAGCAGGTCAGTGGTGGCCATGTCACAGTGAGCAACAGGCCACTGGTTGCCATGTCACTGTGGGGGCTATGTCACAGTGAGCAAAAGGCCACTGGTTGCCATGTCACTATGGGGGCCATGTCACAGTGGGCAGCGGGTCAGTGGTGGCCATGTCACTATGGCGACCATGTCACAGTGGGCAGCAGGTCAGTAGTGGCCACGTCACTGTGTGGCCATGTCACAGTGTGCAGCAGGTCAGTGATGGCCATGTCACAGTGAGCAACAGGCCACTGGTTGCCATGTCACTGTGGGGGCTATGTCACATTGGGCAGCAGCTCAGTGGTAGCCATGTCACTATGGGGGCCATGTCACAGTGGGCAGCAGGTCAGTGGTGCCCAAGTCACTGTAGGGCTATGTTACAGTGGTCAGCGGGTCAGTAGTGGCCATGTCACTGTTGGGGCCATGTCAGAGTGGGCAGCAGGTCAGTGGTGGCCATGTCACTATGGGGGCCATGTCATAGTGGGCAGCAGGTCAGTAGTGGCCACGTCACTGTGGGGCCATGTCACAGTGTGCAGCAGGTCAGTGATGGCCATGTCACAGTGAGCAACAGGCCACTGGTTGCCATGTCACTGTGGGGGCTATGTCACATTGGGCAGCAGGTCAGTGGTGGCCATGTCACTATGGGGGCCATGTCACAGTGGGCAGCAGGTCAGTGGTGCCCAAGTCACTGTGGGCTATGTCACAGTGGTCAGCGGGTAAGTAGTGGCCATGTCACTGTGGGGGCTATGTCACAGTGTGCAGCAGGTCAGTGATGGCCATGTCACTATGGGGGCCATGTCACAGTGGGCAGCAGGTCAGTGGTGCCCAAGTCACTGTGGGGCTATGTCACAGTGGTCAGCGGGTCAGTAGTGGCCATGTCACTGTTGGGGCCATGTCACAGTGGGCAGCAGGTCAGTGGTGGCCATGTCACTATGGGGGCCATGTCACAGTGGGCAGCAGGTCAGTGGTGGCCATGTCACTATGGGGGCCATGTCACAGTGGGCAGCAGGTCAGTAGTGGCCACGTCACTGTGGGGCCATGTCACAGTGTGCAGCAGGTCAGTGATGGCCATGTCACAGTGAGTAACAGGCCACTGGTTGCCATGCCACTGTGGGGGCTATGTCAAAGTGGGCAGGAGGTCAGTTCTGGCCATGTCACTATGGGGGCCATGTCACAGTGGGCAGCAGGTCAGTGGTGGCCATGTCACTATGGGGGCTATGTCACATTGGGCAGCAGGTCAGTGGTGGCCATGTCACTGTGAGTTCATGTCACAGTGTGCAGCAGGTCAGTGGTGGCCATGTCACAGTGAGCAACAGGCCACTGGTTGCCATGTCACTGTGGGGGCTATGTCCCAGTGGGCAGCAGGTCAGTGCTGGCCATGTCACTGTGGGGGCCATGTCACAGTGGGCAGCAGGTCAGTGGTGGCCATGTCACTATGGGGGCCATGTCACAGTGGGCAGCAGGTCAGTAGTGGCCACGTCACTGTGGGGCCATGTCACAGTGTGCAGCAGGTCAGTGATGGCCATGTCACAGTGAGCAACAGGCCACTGGTTGCCATGTCACTGTGGGGGCTATGTCACAGTGGGCAGCAGTTCAGTGGTGGCCATGTCACTATGGGGGGCATGTCACAGTGGGCAGCAGGTCAATGGTGGCCATGTCACTATGGGGGCTATTTCACTTTGGGCAGCAGGTCAGTGGTGGCCATGTCACTGTGATGTCATGTCACAGTGTGCAGAAGGTCAGTGGTGGCCACGTCACAGTGAGCAACAGGCCACTGGTTGCCATGTCACTGTGGGGGCTATGTCAGAGTGGGCAGCAGGTCAGTGGTGGCCATGTCACTATGGGGGCCATGTCATAGTGGGCAGCAGGTCAGTAGTGGCCACGTCACTGTGGGGCCATGTCACAGTGTGCAGCAGGTCAGTGATGGCCATGTCACAGTGAGTAACAGGCCACTGGTTGCCATGTCACTGTGGGGGCTATGTCACAGTGGGCAGCAGGTCAGTGGTTGCCATGTCACTATGGGGGCTATGTCACATTGGGCAGCAAGTCAGTGGTGGCCATGTCACTGTGAGGTCATGTCACAGTGTGCAGCAGGACAGTGGTGGCCATGTCACTATGGGGGCCATGTCACAGTGGGCAGCAGGTCAGTGGTGGCCATGTCACTATGGGGGACATGTCACAGTGGGCAGCAGGTCACTGGTGCCCCAGTCACTGTGGGGCTATGTCACATTGGGCAGCAGGTCAGTGGTGGCCATGTCACTATGGGGGCCATGTCACAGTGGGCAGCATGTCAGTGATGGCCATGTCACAGTGAGCAACAGGCCACTGGTTGCCATGTCACTGTGGGGGCTATGTCACAGTGGGAAGCAGGTCAGTGGTGGCCATGTCACTATGGGGGCCATGTCACAGTGGTCAGCGGGTCAGTGGTGGCCATGTCAGTGTTGGGGCCATGTCACAGTGTGCAGCAGGTCAGTGGTGGCCATGTCACTATGGGGGCCATGTCACAGTGAGCAGCTGGTCAGTAGTGGCCACGTCACTGTGGGGCCATGTCACAGTGTGCAGCAGGTCAGTGATGGCCATGTCACAGTGAGCTACAGGCCACTGGTTGCCATGTCACTGTGGGGGCTATGTCACATTGGGCAGCAGGTCAGTTTTGGCCATGTCACTATGGGGGCCATGTCACATTGGGAGCAGGTCAGTGGTGGCCATGTCACTGTGAGGTCATGTCACAGTGTGCAGCAGGTCAGTGGTGACCATGTCACAGTGAGCAACAGGCCACTGGTTGCCATGTCACTGTGGGGGCTATGTCACAGTGGGCAGCAGGTCAGTGCTGGCCATGTCACTATGGGGTCCATGTCACAGTGGGCAGCAGGTCAGTGGTGGCCATGTCACTATGGGGGCTATGTCACATTGGGCAGCAGGTCAGTGGTGGCCATGTCACTGTGAGGTCATGTCACAGTGTGCAGCAGGTCAGTGGTGGCCATGTCACTGTGGGGCTATGTCACAGTGGGGAGCAGGTAAGTGGTGGCCATGTCACTATGGGGGCCATGTCACAGTGGGCAGCAGGTCAGTGGTGCCCAAGTCACTGTGTGGCTATGTCACAGTGGTCAGCGGGTCAGTAGTGGCCACGTCACTGTGGGGCCATGTCACAGTGTGCAGCATGTCAGTGATTGCCATGTCACAGTGAGCAACAGGCCACTGGTTGCCATGTCACTTTGGAGGCTATGACACAGTGGGCAGCAGGTCAGTAGTGCCCAAGTCACTGTGGTGCTATGTCACAGTGGTCAGCGGGTCAGTGGTGGCTATGTCACAGTGAGCAACAGGCCACTGGTTGCCATGTCACTGTGGGGGCTATGTCACAGTGGGCAGCAGCTCAGTGGTGGCCATGTCACTATGGGGGCTATGTCACAGTGGGCAGCAGGTCGGTGGTGGCCATGTCACTATGGGGGCCATGTCACAGTGTGCAGCAGGTCAGTGATGGCCATGTCACAGGGAGCAACAGGCCACTGGTTTCCATGTCACTGTGGGGGCTATGTCACAGTGGGCAGCAGGTCAGTGCTGGCCATGTCACTGTGGGGGCCATGTCACAGTGGGCAGCAGGTCAGTGGTGATCATGTTACTGTTTGGGACATGTCACAGTGGTCAGCGGGTCAGTGGTGGCCATGTCACTGTGAGGTCATGTCACAGTGGGCAGCTGATCAGTTGTGGCCATGTCACAATGAGCCACAGTCCACTGGTGGCCATGTCACTGTTGTGGCCAGTCATAGTGGGCAGCAGGTCAGTGGTGGCCACGTCACTGTGGGGCCATGTGAAAGTGGGCAGCATGTCAGTAGTGATCATGTTACTGTATGGGATATGTCACAGTGGGGAGCAGGTCATTGGTGGCCATGTCACTCTGGGGGCAATATCACAGTGTACAGCATGTCAGTGGTGGCCATGTCACAGTGAGCAACAGGCCACTGTTTGCCATGTCACTGTGGGGGCTATGTCACTTAGGGCAGCAGGTCAGTGGTGGCCATGTCACTGTGAGGTCATGTCACAGTGTTCAGCAGGTCAGTGGTGGCCATGTCACAGTGAGCAACAGGCCACTGGTTGCTGTGGAGCAGTTTGCTAACAACTGGCTACGTGAGAAAGGGCACAGCACCGAGGAACTGCTGACAACGGCGACGTGATGGGAAAATACCGAAAAGTATCAAAGAAGAACAAAGAACAGAAGCAAGACTATGTGGAAGGCCTTGTAGAAATCATAAGGGGTGGGATTGGTATTTAACCTTAGCAACCAAGGTATCTAACCTTAGCAACCTATAAGGAGCTCGCTTTTTGCAATATGTATGAACTGATTATTGTAGATATAAAAGAAGTGTGAGTACTAATAAAGTTGAGCCTTTGTGCATTAAATGATGGCTGGGCTCCCTCTGCGTTCTTTCAACAAATGTTGACCGCGACGTGATACGTGCCAAAGGACGTATAAGGCGCCACGAAGGATAAAGACCAGTGAAGGTGGTTCAGGTCCTTAAGCAGCGAGGACGGCGAAAGGCGACTGAAATAAGAGAAAAGGCCCATGCCCTGGGTGTCATAAGAGGTGAACCCTGCTGATACGTGCTGCCGAGACCTGGAAAGGCTGCAACGGAAAAATTCAGGTATGGACAGGCAAGCAGCATACGATTTATTTGCATCCTGGCTGACACAACGCCGGGTTGAGGGAATAGATGTAAAAAAGGATCTTCAGGGGCTTTTAGCTTATGGGGTAGAGCAAGGTTGTTTTATTAATCCACATGCAGTTCATGAGTTATCGGAATGGCGAAAATTTGGAGATAAATTATGGGAATTAACATTGAACGATGATAAGACAGCAAAAAAGTTGGGAAAGTTATGGAGGGTGGTTCATAATGAATTGCTAAGGTATCAGGCTGAAAAAAGAGCTGCACAGGGCGCAGTTGCGGCAAAAGAGAAAAACACCAGATATGGGGAGGAGGAAACTAGGTGGCCATTACCGCCTACGTTTCGTGAGCTTGTTTTACCACCTTTACGTTCCGAAGAGACGGGACAGGAAAGCTCAGAACGAGTTCTCCCTACCGCTCCCCCCGTCCCCGCCCTGAGTAGCCCTGACGCGTCCAGCCACACTGTGACGCCGGAAAGCGAGAATTCTACTCCTGGCTCAGAAGATGGGCTGGGGATAGAGATCGCTAAAGAAAGGTGTCGGGCTTGGAATGCATTGGCACGAGAGGGGTTAGAAAAAGGGGATGAGGCGATGACTCAGATGGCGACAGCAATGGCTTTTCCAGTTCAGTTTCAGCCGAACCCAGCTGGTGGAATAAATGCTACTGTTACGGCATTAGATTGGAAGCTTTTGTCACAATTGCGCTCTACAGTGAGTTCTTATGGTGTTACTGGTGAACCGGTTCGTCAAATGTTAGATTATCTCTGGAGCACTCAACTTCTTTTGCCTGCAGATTGTCGGGGTATAGCAAAGTTAATTTTCTCTCCTAGTCAGTTGTTGTTGTTTAATGCGCATTGGCAAGCGAGAGTATTAGAATCGGTAGCGGTACAGCGGCAAGCAGGAGATCCATTACAAGGGATCACAATGGATGAATTAATGGGGTTAGGACCTTATGCTAGAGTAGAAGCTCAAGCATTGCTCGGTCCGGATAAGGTGAGAGAGGCAATGAGGTTAGTGAGAGAAGCCATAGAGCAAGTGAAAGAGCCAGGCGGAGTTCCAATGTGTATGGGGATTAAGCAAGGGAGAGAAGAGACTTTGGGCAGTTTTGTAGATAAGTTGGTAAATGCAATTGAAAGAGCAAGAGTACCTATCCACATGCAGGGTGCTCTCTTAAAACAATGTATTTTACAAAATGGCAATCCTGCTACAAAGAGTTTACTGAATACATTAGGGGCAAATTGGACTGTAGAGGAGGCACTTGAAAAAGCGTCATCGATACCCACTGGACCTCAGGCTTTTCTTGTAGAGGCAATAAAGAAATTAGGGGAAGGAATGAAAGAACAGGCTCAGGCTACTCAAAGTCAGGTTATGGCAGCCCTTGCACCTCTCCAGACTTCGGCAGCAGTTAGAGTGCAAACACCTCAAAAGGGGCAGCTGCGGTGTTACCGATGCGGAGCTCCAGGGCATGTACGAAAGAGTTGTACAGCCAGAAATGTATGGTGTCAAACTTGCCGATCCAACTCCCATAATGAGGGGGCTTGCCGCAGACGGTCGGGAAACTCCACACGGAGCGCGTTCGCCGGCCGCCGCGCGACGACGAAAGTTGCAGCCGCAGCGCAGTCCTTCAACCCGCCACCCGGGGAAGTCTCGGGTTGGACCTGGCAGCAGCAGTAGATGTTACCCTGTTAACAAATAATCCTCAAACAATATCTACGAACGTACGAGGACCTATCATCATTAATGGGAGAGCCATGGGAGCTTTATTATTAGGAAGATCATCGGCATCACAATGTGGACTATTTGTTTTACCGGGAGTTATCGATGCAGATTATGAAGGTGAAATCTATATTATGGCATATACACTGAATCCACCAGTAAAGATTGCACAGGGACAACGGATTGCACAGCTGGTGCCCCTGCCACAAGTGACTCAAACAATACGACCAGTGACTGAGGAGAGTCGCGGAAACAAAGGCTTCGGATCCACAGGAAGCCTGACCCTGCTAACACTGAATCTGAGTACGAGACCCAGAAAGACTGTTCACCTGTCATTTCAAGGGGATATCTTTGTGTTTCTACACCAACAGGCACCGCATGGGTTCCAGCGAGATGGGCGAAACCTGCCGCACCTCCCAATGACGCCGGAAGAGAGACAAGCTCATCGACAGCGACTGAAGATTCAGCCGGTTCTAGCGGGGATTGAGAGTCTACTCGGACATCCACTTTACTGGGCAACGCTGTCAGACGTTTGGAGAATTATTGAATGGTTAAATGTTAGTGTGACAAGTGTTAGTCACGCTTGCTTAGGCTGCCAGAGTCAAGACCATAAGGCCTGGGTAAAACTATTCTGTGGGGGGTGTGAGAAAAGATATTGGATACATCAATCACAGCTATATTTTGGGTCAAGGTGCATTAATTGTCGTAATGCATGGATTCATGAGAATCCACTGAGGGCACTTGCAAGGTTAACAGGACAGCCAGCTCAAGAGTGTCTATATCTGTGGGAAAATCAGGAGTCATTATACTTGTCAGCGGCTGTTTGGTGGTTACAGCATCACGAACAGCGGCTAGTGCAAGAATCAAAATCTGTGCACTTACAGACTGAGTGTTTCATACATAGTGCTATCCCTACATGGATGCAGGTTACTCCCCGTAGGTGGGGACAGATGCAGAGACGATATCTAACAATAGGGAAAAAGGTAAAACAATGAAACAAAGAGGTATAATTTGTCTTTACATCATCACACTAAGTGGAGCAATAGATGCATTGATGAGGTTTAATCAGCCAAGGGAAAATGTGTGGGTAACGTTGGCCAACTTGACAGGACAGTCATCACTCTGTTTGGCTTTAGGAAGTATCAGCCATCCATTCCGTACTTGTTTGGTTGGACTTCCAGTGTGGAAACCTGGAGAGTTTTGTAGTTATGTTGTGAATCAGACACTATGCAGTGCGGCTTATACAGAGGATGATGGGAAACATCAGTGTGAGCTTATATTATCACTAAATACAACATTAGAATCCCCACCTGAGGAATTAGAACTTTTTGGAAGTGCAAATGCTAGCATAACAACTAAAAGAACTGGAAAATGGGTCAGCTTTCTGTCAAAAAGGCAGGAACACCCTAATACACACAGGAAGGTGTGGGCTTCATTAGATTCAGCATTAGACCCTGGTAGTGTGTATGAGCAACTATATTCAAGCTGTAATGGTAGCAACATAACAACAGCAAGAGAGCTACCAACAGGAATCTTTTTAATATGTGGTGACAGAGCCTGGAATGGTATACCGATACATCCACAGGGAGGTCCCTGTTACCTGGGACGACTAAGTTTATTTCACCCGGATATGTCTGCCTTGATGAAACTTACTAACAGAACCAGGACGCAGCGGTCCATACATGAACTAGATTGTAGTGGGATAGGAGAACCACGATTCTGGGCAGAATTTACACAGGTGTTAGTTGCAACTATTTTGCCAGGAGGAGCGGCTAATAAAGCCATGAACTTAGCAAAACAGATAGGATGTTGGACAAAAGATGAGCTTAATCGCACTTCTGAAATTTTAGATCGGCTTACAGCAGATGTAGAAAGTGTTAACCATGCAGTATTACAAAATAGAGCAGCTATTGATTTTTTGCTTTTAGCACAAGGCCATGGATGTGAGGAATTTGAAGGAATGTGTTGCATGAACCTGACAGACAATTATTCTTCAGTCCATGCAAAGATTAGGAAATTGCAAGAAGGCCTGCACAGCTTGAAACAAGTAGATGGATTAGGGATTGAAAGCTGGTTAAAAGAATGGGGACTTTCAGGATGGTTAATATCTCTGATCAAGTCTATAGGGGTAGTGATCTTGGTAATTGTGGTTGTACTTTTGATGTTGCCATGTATTGTCAGTCTTCTGCAAAGGGCCCTGCAGAAGACTGCCTCTGCAATATTTTTAGCACAAGTGCAAAAAGAAAACGGGGGAGATGTGGAGCAGTTTGCTAACAACTGGCTACGTGAGAAAGGGCACAGCACCGAGGAACTGCTGACAACGGCGACGTGATGGGAAAATACCGAAAAGTATCAAAGAAGAACAAAGAACAGAAGCAAGACTATGTAGAAGGCCTTGCAGAAATCATAAGGGGTGGGAATGGTATTTAACCTTAGCAACCAAGGTATCTAACCTTAGAAACCTATAAGGAGCTCGCTTTTTGCAATATGTATGAACTGATTATTGTAGATATAAAAGAAGTGTGAGTACTAATAAAGTTGAGCCTTTGTGCATTAAATGATGGCTGGGCTCCCTCTGCGTTCTTTCAACAGGTTGCCATGTCACTGTGGGGGCTATGTCACAGTGGGCAGCAGGTCAGTGGTGCCCATGTCACTGTGGGGACCAAGACACAGTGGGCAGCAGGTCAGTGCTGGTCATGTCACAATGGGGGCCATGTCACAGTGGGCAGCAGATCAGTGGTGGCCATGTCACTATGGGGGCCATGTCACAGTGGGTAGCAGGTAAGTGGTGGCCATGTCACTGTGTGTCTATATCACAGTGGTCAGCGGATCAGTGGTGGCCATGTCACTATGGGGGCCATGTCACAGTGGGCAGCAGGTCAGTAGTGGCCACGTCACTGTGGGGCCATGTCACATTGTGCAGCAGGTCAGTGATGGCCATGTCACAGTGAGCAACAGGCCACTGGTTGCCATGTCACTGTGGGGGCTATGTCACAGTGGGCAGCAGGTCAGTGCTGGCCATGTCACTGTGGGGGCCATGTCACAGTGGGCAGCAGGTCAGTGCTGGCCATGTCACTGTGAGGTCATGTCACAGTGTGCAGCAGGTCAGTGGTGGCCATGTCACAGTGAGCAACAGGCCACTGGTTGCCATGTCACTGTGGGGGCTATGTCACAGTGGGCAGCAGGTCAGTGGAGGCCATGTCACTATGGGGGCTATGTCACATTGGGCAGCAGGTCAGTGGTGGCCATGTCACTGTGAGGTCATGTCACAGTGTGCAGCAGGTCAGTGGTGGCCATGTCACAGTGAGCAACAGGCCACTGGTTGCCATGTCACTGTGGGGGCTATGTCACAGTGGGCATCAGGTCAGTTGTGGCCAAGTCTCTATGGGGCCATGTCACAGTGGGCAGCAGGTCAGTGGTGCCCATGTCACTGTGGGGACCAAGTCACAGTGGGCAGCAGGTCAGTGCTGGTCATGTCACAATGGGGGCCATGTCACAGTGGGCAGCAGGTCAGTGATGGCCATGTCACAGTGAGCAACAGGACACTGGTTGCCATGTTACTATGGGGGCTATGTCACAGTGGGTAGCAGGTCAGTGGTGGCCATGTCACTGTGTGTCTATATCACAGTGGTCAGCGGATCAGTGGTGGCCATGTCACTGTGGGGGCCATGTCACAGTGGGCAGCAGGTCAGTAGTGGCCACGTCACTGTGGGGCCAGGTCACATTGTGCAGCAGTGCAGTGATGGCCATGTCACAGTGAGCAACAGGCCACTGGTTGCCATGTCACTGTGGGGGCTATGTCACAGTGGGCAGCAGGTCAGTGGTGGCCATGTCACTGTGGGGGCCATGTCACAGTGGGCAGCAGGTCAGTAGTGGCCATGTCACTGTGAGGTCATGTCACAGTGGGCAGCAGGTCAGTGGTGGCCATGTCACTGTGGGGGCCATGTCACAGTGGGCAGCAGGTCAGTGGTGCCCAAGTCACTCTGGGGCTATGTCACAGTTGTCAGCGGGTCAGTAGTGGCCATGTCACTGTTGGGGCCATGTCACAGTGGGCAGCAGGTCAGAGGTGGCCATGTCACTATGGGGGCCATGTCACAGTGGGCAGCAGGTCAGTAGTGGCCATGTCACTGTGGGGCCATGTCACTGTGTGCAGCAGGTCAGTGATGGCCATGTCACAGTGAGCAACAGGCCACTGGTTGCCATGTCACTATGGGGGCAATGTCACAGTGGGCAGCAGGTCAGTGGTGGCCATGTCACTGTGAGGTCATGTCACAGTGTGCAGCAGGTCAGTGGTGGCCATGTCACAGTGAGTAACAGGCCACTGGTTGCCATGTCACTGTGGGGGCTATATCACAGTGGACAGCAGGTCAGTGCTGGCCATGTCACTATGGGGGTCATGTCACAGTGGGCAGCAGGTCAGTGGTGGCCAAGTCACTATGGGGGCTATGTCACATGGGGCAGCAGGTCAGTGGTGGCCATGTCACTGTGAGGTCATGTCACAGTGTGCAGCAGGTCAGTGGTGGCCATGTCACAGTGAGCAACAGGCCACTGGTTGCCATGTCACTGTGGGGGCTATGTCACAGTGGGCAGCAGGTCAGTGGTGGCCATGTCACTATGGGGTCCATGTCACAGTGGGCAGCAGGTCAGTGGTGGCCATGTCACTATGGGGGCCATGTCACAGTGGGCAGCAGGTCAGTAGTGGCCACGTCACTGTGGGGCCATGTCACAGTGTGCAGCAGGTCAGTGGTGGCCATGTCACAGTGAGCAAAAGGCCACTGGTTGCCATGTCAATGTGGGGGCTATGTCACAGTGGGCAGCAGGTCAGTTGTGTCAATGTCACTATGGGGGCCATGTCACAGTGGGCAGCAGGTCAGTTGTGGCCATGTCACTATGGGGGCCATGTCACAGTGGGCAGCAGGTCACTGGTGGCCATGTCACTATGGGGTCCATGTCACAGTGGGCAGCAGGTCAGTGGTGGCCATGTCACTGTGGGGGCCATGTCACAGTGGTCAGCGGGTCAGTGGTGGCCATGTCACTGTGGGAGCCATGTCACTATGGGGGCCATGTCACAGTGGGCAGCAGGTCAGTTGTGGCCATGTCTCTATAGGGGCCATGTCACAGTGAGCAGCAGGTCAGTGATGGCCATGTCACAGTGAGCAACAGGCCTCTGGTTGCCATGTCAATGTGGGGGCTATGTCACAGTGGGCAGCAGGTCAGTGCTGGCCATGTCACTATGGGGGCCATGTCACAATGGGCAGCAGGTCAATGGTGGCCATGTCACTATGGGGGCTATGTCACATTGGGCAGCAGGTCAGTGGTGGCCATGTCACTGTGAGGTCATGTCACAGTGTGCAGCAGTTCAGTGGTGGCCATGTCACAGTGAGCAACAGGCCACTGGTTGCCATGTCACTGTGGGGGCTATGTCACAGTGGGCAGCAGGTCAGTGGTGCCCATGTCACTGTGGGGACCAAGACACAGTGGGCAGCAGGTCAGTGCTGGTCATGTCACAATGGGGGCCATGTCACAGTGGGCAGCAGATCAGTGGTGGCCATGTCACTATGGGGGCCATGTCACAGTGGGTAGCAGGTAAGTGGTGGCCATGTCACTGTGTGTCTATATCACAGTGGTCAGCGGATCAGTGGTGGCCATGTCACTATGGGGGCCATGTCACAGTGGGCAGCAGGTCAGTAGTGGCCACGTCACTGTGGGGCCATGTCACATTGTGCAGCAGGTCAGTGATGGCCATGTCACAGTGAGCAACAGGCCACTGGTTGCCATGTCACTGTGGGGGCTATGTCACAGTGGGCAGCAGGTCAGTGCTGGCCATGTCACTGTGGGGGCCATGTCACAGTGGGCAGCAGGTCAGTGCTGGCCATGTCACTGTGAGGTCATGTCACAGTGTGCAGCAGGTCAGTGGTGGCCATGTCACAGTGAGCAACAGGCCACTGGTTGCCATGTCACTGTGGGGGCTATGTCACAGTGGGCAGCAGGTCAGTGGAGGCCATGTCACTATGGGGGCTATGTCACATTGGGCAGCAGGTCAGTGGTGGCCATGTCACTGTGAGGTCATGTCACAGTGTGCAGCAGGTCAGTGGTGGCCATGTCACAGTGAGCAACAGGCCACTGGTTGCCATGTCACTGTGGGGGCTATGTCACAGTGGGCATCAGGTCAGTTGTGGCCAAGTCTCTATGGGGCCATGTCACAGTGGGCAGCAGGTCAGTGGTGCCCATGTCACTGTGGGGACCAAGTCACAGTGGGCAGCAGGTCAGTGCTGGTCATGTCACAATGGGGGCCATGTCACAGTGGGCAGCAGGTCAGTGATGGCCATGTCACAGTGAGCAACAGGACACTGGTTGCCATGTTACTATGGGGGCTATGTCACAGTGGGTAGCAGGTCAGTGGTGGCCATGTCACTGTGTGTCTATATCACAGTGGTCAGCGGATCAGTGGTGGCCATGTCACTGTGGGGGCCATGTCACAGTGGGCAGCAGGTCAGTAGTGGCCACGTCACTGTGGGGCCAGGTCACATTGTGCAGCAGTGCAGTGATGGCCATGTCACAGTGAGCAACAGGCCACTGGTTGCCATGTCACTGTGGGGGCTATGTCACAGTGGGCAGCAGGTCAGTGGTGGCCATGTCACTGTGGGGGCCATGTCACAGTGGGCAGCAGGTCAGTAGTGGCCATGTCACTGTGAGGTCATGTCACAGTGGGCAGCAGGTCAGTGGTGGCCATGTCACTGTGGGGGCCATGTCACAGTGGGCAGCAGGTCAGTGGTGCCCAAGTCACTCTGGGGCTATGTCACAGTTGTCAGCGGGTCAGTAGTGGCCATGTCACTGTTGGGGCCATGTCACAGTGGGCAGCAGGTCAGAGGTGGCCATGTCACTATGGGGGCCATGTCACAGTGGGCAGCAGGTCAGTAGTGGCCATGTCACTGTGGGGCCATGTCACTGTGTGCAGCAGGTCAGTGATGGCCATGTCACAGTGAGCAACAGGCCACTGGTTGCCATGTCACTATGGGGGCAATGTCACAGTGGGCAGCAGGTCAGTGGTGGCCATGTCACTGTGAGGTCATGTCACAGTGTGCAGCAGGTCAGTGGTGGCCATGTCACAGTGAGTAACAGGCCACTGGTTGCCATGTCACTGTGGGGGCTATATCACAGTGGACAGCAGGTCAGTGCTGGCCATGTCACTATGGGGGTCATGTCACAGTGGGCAGCAGGTCAGTGGTGGCCAAGTCACTATGGGGGCTATGTCACATGGGGCAGCAGGTCAGTGGTGGCCATGTCACTGTGAGGTCATGTCACAGTGTGCAGCAGGTCAGTGGTGGCCATGTCACAGTGAGCAACAGGCCACTGGTTGCCATGTCACTGTGGGGGCTATGTCACAGTGGGCAGCAGGTCAGTGGTGGCCATGTCACTATGGGGTCCATGTCACAGTGGGCAGCAGGTCAGTGGTGGCCATGTCACTATGGGGGCCATGTCACAGTGGGCAGCAGGTCAGTAGTGGCCACGTCACTGTGGGGCCATGTCACAGTGTGCAGCAGGTCAGTGGTGGCCATGTCACAGTGAGCAAAAGGCCACTGGTTGCCATGTCAATGTGGGGGCTATGTCACAGTGGGCAGCAGGTCAGTTGTGTCAATGTCACTATGGGGGCCATGTCACAGTGGGCAGCAGGTCAGTTGTGGCCATGTCACTATGGGGGCCATGTCACAGTGGGCAGCAGGTCACTGGTGGCCATGTCACTATGGGGTCCATGTCACAGTGGGCAGCAGGTCAGTGGTGGCCATGTCACTGTGGGGGCCATGTCACAGTGGTCAGCGGGTCAGTGGTGGCCATGTCACTGTGGGAGCCATGTCACTATGGGGGCCATGTCACAGTGGGCAGCAGGTCAGTTGTGGCCATGTCTCTATAGGGGCCATGTCACAGTGAGCAGCAGGTCAGTGATGGCCATGTCACAGTGAGCAACAGGCCTCTGGTTGCCATGTCAATGTGGGGGCTATGTCACAGTGGGCAGCAGGTCAGTGCTGGCCATGTCACTATGGGGGCCATGTCACAATGGGCAGCAGGTCAATGGTGGCCATGTCACTATGGGGGCTATGTCACATTGGGCAGCAGGTCAGTGGTGGCCATGTCACTGTGAGGTCATGTCACAGTGTGCAGCAGTTCAGTGGTGGCCATGTCACAGTGAGCAACAGGCCACTGGTTGCCATGTCACTGTGGGGGCTATGTCACAGTGGGCAGCAGGTCAGTTGTGTCAATGTCACTATGTGGGCCATGTCACAGTGGGCAGCAGGTCAGTGGTGGCCATGTCACTATGGGGGCCATATCACAGTGGGCAGCAGGTCAGTGGTGGCCATGTCACTATGGAGGCTATGTCACATTGGGCAGCAGGTCACTGGTGGCCATGTCACTATGGGTCCATGTCACAGTGGGCAGCAGGTCAGTGGTGGCCATGTCACTAGGGGGGCTATGTCACATTGGGCAGCAGGTCAGTGGTGGCCATGTCACTGTGAGGTCATGTCACAGTGTGCAGCAGGTCAGTGGTGGCCATGTCACAGTGAGCAACAGGCCACTGGTTGCCATGTCACTATGGGGGCTATGTCACTGTGGGTAGCAGGTCAGTGGTGGCCAGGTCACTTTGGGGCTATGTCACAGTGGTCAGCGGATCAGTGGTGGCCATGTCACTGTGGGGGCTATGTCACAGTGGGCAGCAGGTCAGTTGTGGCCATGTCACTATGAGTCCATGTCACAGTGGGCAGCAGGTCAGTGGTGGCCATGTCACTATGGGGGCCATGTCACATTGGGCAGCAGGTCAGTGGTGGCCATGTCACTGTGAGGTCATGTCACAGTGTGCAGCAGGTCAGTGGTGGCCATGTCACAGTGAGCAACAGGCCACTGGTTGCCATTTCACTATGGGGTCTATGTCACAGTGGGCAGCAGGTCAGTGGTGGGCATGTCACTGTGAGGTCATGTCACAGTGTGCAGCAGGTCAGTGGTGGCCATGTCACAATGAGAAACAAACCACTGGTTACCATGTGACTGTGGGGGCTATGTCAGAGTGGGCAGCATGCCAGTGGTGCCCATGTCACTATGGGGGCCATGTCACAGTGGGCAGCATGTCAGTGGTGGCCAGGTCACTATGGAGGCGATGTCACAGTGGGCAGCAGGTCAGTGCTGGCCATGTCACTATGGGGGCCATGTGACAGTGGGCAGCAGGTCTCTGGTGGCCATGTCACTTTGGGGGCTATGTCACATTGGGCAGCAGGTCAGTGGTGTCCATGTCACTGTGAGGTCATGTCACAGTGTGCAGCAGGTCAGTGTTGGCCATGTCACAGTGAGCAACAGGCCACTGGTTGCCATGTCACTGTGGGGGCTATGTCACAGTGGGCAGCAGGTCAGTTGTGGCCAAGTCTCTATGGGGCCATGTCACAGTGGGCAGCAGGTCAGTGGTGCCCATGTCACTGTGGGGACCAAGTCACAGTGGGCAGCAGGTCAGTTGTGGCCAAATCTCTATGGGGCCATGTCACAGTGGGCAGCATATCAGTGGTGGCCATGTCACTATGGGGGCCATGTCACAGTGGGCAGCAGGTCAGTGGTGCCCATGTCACTATGGGGGCTATGTCACAGTGGGTAGCATGTCAGTGGTGGCCATGTCACTGTAGGGCTATATCACAGTGGTCAGCGGATCAATGGTGGCCATGTCACTGTGGGGGCCATGTCATAGTGGGCAGCAGGTCAGTAGTGGCCACGTCACTGTGGGGCCATGTCACAGTGTGCAGCAGGCAGTGATGGCCATGTCACAGTGAGCAAAAGGCCACTGGTTGCCATGTCACTGCGGGGGCTATGTCACAGTGGGCAGCAGGTCAGTGCTGGCCATGTCACTGTGGGGGCCATGTCACAGTGGGCAGCAGGTCAGTGTTGTCCATGTCACTATGGGGGCCATGTCACAGTGTGCAGCAGGTCAGTGATGGCCATGTCACAGTGAGCAACAGGCCACTGGTTGCCATGTCACTGTGGGGGCTATGTCACCGTGGGCAGTAGGTCAGTGCTGGCCATGTCACTATGGGGGCCATGTCACAGTGGGCAGCAGGTCAGTAATGGCCATGTCACTATGGGGGCCATTTCACTGTGGGCAGCAGGTCAGTAGTGGCTACGGCACTGTGGGGTCATGTCACAGTGTGCAGCAGGTCAGTGATGGCCATGTCACAGTGAGTAACAGGCCACTGGTTGCCATGTCCCTGTGGGGGTGAAGTCACAGTGGGCAGCAGGTCATTTGTGGCCATGTCACTATGGGGGCCATGTCACAGTGGGCAGAAGGTCAGTAGTGGCCACGTCACTGTGCGGCCATGTCACAGTGTGCAGCAGGTCACTGGTGGCCATGTCACTGTGAGTTCATGTCACAGTGTGCAGCAGGTCAGTGGTGGCCACGTCGCAGTGAGCAATAGGCCACTCGTTGCCATGTCTCTGTGGGGGCTATGTCACAGTGGGAAGCAGGTCAGTGGTGGCCATGTCACTATGGGGGCCATGTCACAGTGGGCAGCAGGTCAGTGGTGCCCATGTAACTGTGGGGACCAAGTCACAGTGGGCAGCAGCTCAGTTGTGGCCAAATCTCTATGGGGCCATGTCACAGTGTTCAGCGGGTCAGTGGTGGCCATGTCACTGTGGGGACCAAGTCACAGTGGGCAGCAGCTCAGTTGTGGCCAAATCTCTGTGGGGCCATGTCACAGTGGTCAGCGGGTCAGTGGTGGCCATGTCACTGTGGGGGCCAAGTCACAGTGGGCAGCAGGTCAGTGCTGGTCATGTCACAATGGGGGCCATGTCACAGTGGGCAGCAGATCAGTGGTGGCCATGTCACTGGGGGGGGCATGTCACAGTGGGCAGCAGTTCAGTAGTGGCCACGTCACTGTTGGTCCATGTCACATTGTGCAGCATGTCATTGATGGCCATGTCACAGTGAGCAACAGTCCACTGGTTGCCATGTCACTGTGGGGGCTATGTCACAGTGGGCAGCAGGTCACTGCTGGCCATGTCACTATGGGGGGCCATGTCACAGTGGGCAGCAGGTCGGTTGTGGCCATGTCACTATGGGGGCCATGTCACAGTGGGCAGCAGGTCAGTGGTGGCCATGTCACTATGGGGGCTATGTCACTTTGGGCAGCAGGTCAGTGGTGGCCAAGTCACTGTGAGGTCATGTCACAGTGGGCAGCAGGTCAGTTGTGGCCAAATCTCTATGGGGCCATGTCACAGTGGTCAGCGGGTCAGTGGTGGCCATGTCACTATGGGGGCTATGTCACAGTGGGCAGCAGGTCAGTCCTGGTCATGTCACAATGGGGGCCATGTCACAGTGGGCAGCAGGTCAGTGGTGGCCATGTCACTGTGTGTCTATATCACAGTGGTCAGCGGATCAGTGGTGGCCATGTCACTGGGGGGGCCATGTCACAGTGGGCAGCAGGTCAGTAGTGGCCACGTCACTGTGGGGCCATGTCACAGTGTGCAGCAGGTCAGTGGTGGCCATGTCACAGTGAGCAAAAGGCCACTGGTTGCCATGTCAATGTGGGGGCTATGTCACAGTGGGCAGCAGGTCAGTTGTTTCAATGTCACTATGGGGGCCATGTCACAGTGGGCAGCAGGTCAGTTGTGGCCATGTCACTATGGGGGCCATGTCACAGTGGGCAGCAGGTCACTGGTGGCCATGTCACTATGGGGTCCATGTCACAGTGGGCAGCAGGTCAGTGGTGGCCACGTCACTGTGGGGGCCATGTCACAGTGTGCAGCAGGTCAGTGGTGGCCATGTCACTGTGGGAGCCATGTCACTATGGGGGCCATGTCACAGTGGGCAGCAGGTCAGTTGTGGCCATGTCTCTATAGGGGCCATGTCACAGTGAGCAGCAGGTCAGTGATGGCCATGTCACAGTGAGCAACAGGCTTCTGGTTGCCATGTCAATGTGGGGGCTATGTCACAGTGGGCAGCAGGTCAGTGCTGGCCATGTCACTATGGGGGCCATGTCACAATGGGCAGCAGGTCAATGGTGGCCATGTCACTATGGGGGCTATGTCACATTGGGCAGCAGGTCAGTGGTGGCCATGTCACTATGGGTCCATGTCACAGTGGGCAGCAGGTCAGTGGTGGCCATGTCACTAGGGGGGCTATGTCACATTTGGCAGCTGGTCAGTGGTGGCCATGTCACTGTGAGGTCATGTCACAGTGTGCAGCAGGTCAGTGGTGGCCATGTCACAGTGAGCAATAGGCCACTCGTTGCCATGTCACTATGGGGGCTATGTCACTGTGGGTAGCAGGTCAGTGGTGGCCATGTCACTGTGGGGGCTATGTCACAGTGGGCAGCAGGTCAGTTGTGGCCATGTCACTATGAGTCCATGTCACAGTGGGCAGCAGGTCAGTGGTGGCCATGTCACTATGGGGGCCATGTCACATTGGGCAGCAGGTCAGTGGTGGCCATGTCACTGTGAGGTCATGTCACAGTGTGCAGCAGGTCAGTGGTGGCCATGTCACAGTGAGCAACAGGCCACTGGTTGCCATTTCACTATGGGGTCTATGTCACAGTGGGCAGCAGGTCAGTGGTGGGCATGTCACTGTGAGGTCATGTCACAGTGTGCAGCAGGTCAGTGGTGGCCATGTCACAATGAGAAACAAACCACTGGTTACCATGTGACTGTGGGGGCTATGTCAGAGTGGGCAGCATGCCAGTGGTGCCCATGTCACTATGGGGGCCATGTCACAGTGGGCAGCATGTCAGTGGTGGCCAGGTCACTATGGAGGCGATGTCACAGTGGGCAGCAGGTCAGTGCTGGCCATGTCACTATGGGGGCCATGTGACAGTGGGCAGCAGGTCTCTGGTGGCCATGTCACTTTGGGGGCTATGTCACATTGGGCAGCAGGTCAGTGGTGTCCATGTCACTGTGAGGTCATGTCACAGTGTGCAGCAGGTCAGTGTTGGCCATGTCACAGTGAGCAACAGGCCACTGGTTGCCATGTCACTGTGGGGGCTATGTCACAGTGGGCAGCAGCTCAGTTGTGGCCAAGTCTCTATGGGGCCATGTCACAGTGGGCAGCAGGTCAGTGGTGCCCATGTCACTGTGGGGACCAAGTCACAGTGGGCAGCAGGTCAGTTGTGGCCAAATCTCTATGGGGCCATGTCACAGTGGGCAGCATATCAGTGGTGGCCATGTCACTATGGGGGCCATGTCACAGTGGGCAGCAGGTCAGTGGTGCCCATGTCACTATGGGGGCTATGTCACAGTGGGTAGCATGTCAGTGGTGGCCATGTCACTGTAGGGCTATATCACAGTGGTCAGCGGATCAATGGTGGCCATGTCACTGTGGGGGCCATGTCATAGTGGGCAGCAGGTCAGTAGTGGCCACGTCACTGTGGGGCCATGTCACAGTGTGCAGCAGGCAGTGATGGCCATGTCACAGTGAGCAAAAGGCCACTGGTTGCCATGTCACTGCGGGGGCTATGTCACAGTGGGCAGCAGGTCAGTGCTGGCCATGTCACTGTGGGGGCCATGTCACAGTGGGCAGCAGGTCAGTGTTGTCCATGTCACTATGGGGGCCATGTCACAGTGTGCAGCAGGTCAGTGATGGCCATGTCACAGTGAGCAACAGGCCACTGGTTGCCATGTCACTGTGGGGGCTATGTCACCGTGGGCAGTAGGTCAGTGCTGGCCATGTCACTATGGGGGCCATGTCACAGTGGGCAGCAGGTCAGTAATGGCCATGTCACTATGGGGGCCATTTCACTGTGGGCAGCAGGTCAGTAGTGGCTACGGCACTGTGGGGTCATGTCACAGTGTGCAGCAGGTCAGTGATGGCCATGTCACAGTGAGTAACAGGCCACTGGTTGCCATGTCCCTGTGGGGGTGAAGTCACAGTGGGCAGCAGGTCATTTGTGGCCATGTCACTATGGGGGCCATGTCACAGTGGGCAGAAGGTCAGTAGTGGCCACGTCACTGTGCGGCCATGTCACAGTGTGCAGCAGGTCACTGGTGGCCATGTCACTGTGAGTTCATGTCACAGTGTGCAGCAGGTCAGTGGTGGCCACGTCGCAGTGAGCAATAGGCCACTCGTTGCCATGTCTCTGTGGGGGCTATGTCACAGTGGGAAGCAGGTCAGTGGTGGCCATGTCACTATGGGGGCCATGTCACAGTGGGCAGCAGGTCAGTGGTGCCCATGTAACTGTGGGGACCAAGTCACAGTGGGCAGCAGCTCAGTTGTGGCCAAATCTCTATGGGGCCATGTCACAGTGTTCAGCGGGTCAGTGGTGGCCATGTCACTGTGGGGACCAAGTCACAGTGGGCAGCAGCTCAGTTGTGGCCAAATCTCTGTGGGGCCATGTCACAGTGGTCAGCGGGTCAGTGGTGGCCATGTCACTGTGGGGGCCAAGTCACAGTGGGCAGCAGGTCAGTGCTGGTCATGTCACAATGGGGGCCATGTCACAGTGGGCAGCAGATCAGTGGTGGCCATGTCACTATGGGGGCCATGTCACAGTGGGCAGCAGGTCACTGCTGCCCATGTCACTATGGGGGCTATGTCACAGTGGGTAGCAGGTCAGTGGTGGCAATGTCACTGTGTGTCTATATCACAGTGGTCAGCGGATCAGTGGTGGCCATGTCACTGGGGGGGGCATGTCACAGTGGGCAGCAGTTCAGTAGTGGCCACGTCACTGTTGGTCCATGTCACATTGTGCAGCATGTCATTGATGGCCATGTCACAGTGAGCAACAGTCCACTGGTTGCCATGTCACTGTGGGGGCTATGTCACAGTGGGCAGCAGGTCACTGCTGGCCATGTCACTATGGGGGGCCATGTCACAGTGGGCAGCAGGTCGGTTGTGGCCATGTCACTATGGGGGCCATGTCACAGTGGGCAGCAGGTCAGTGGTGGCCATGTCACTATGGGGGCTATGTCACTTTGGGCAGCAGGTCAGTGGTGGCCAAGTCACTGTGAGGTCATGTCACAGTGGGCAGCAGGTCAGTTGTGGCCAAATCTCTATGGGGCCATGTCACAGTGGTCAGCGGGTCAGTGGTGGCCATGTCACTATGGGGGCTATGTCACAGTGGGCAGCAGGTCAGTCCTGGTCATGTCACAATGGGGGCCATGTCACAGTGGGCAGCAGGTCAGTGGTGGCCATGTCACTGTGTGTCTATATCACAGTGGTCAGCGGATCAGTGGTGGCCATGTCACTGGGGGGGCCATGTCACAGTGGGCACCAGGTCAGTAGTGGCCACGTCACTGTGGGTCCATGTCACATTGTGCAGCAGGTCAGTGATGGCCATGTCACAGTGAGCAACAGGCCACTGGTTGCCATGTCACTGTGGGGGCTATGTCACAGTGGGCAGCATGTCAGTGCTGTCCATGTCACTATGGGGGCCATGTCACAGTGGGCAGCAGGTCAGTAGTAGCCATGTCACTGTGAGGCCATGTCACAGTGGGCAGCAGGTCGGTGGTGGCCATGTCACTATGGGGGCCATGTGACAGTGGGCAGCAGGTCAGTAGTGGCCACGGCACTGTGGGGCTATGTCACAGTGTGCAGCAGGTCAGTGATGGCAAGGTCACAGTGAGTAACAGGCCACTGGTTGCCATGTCACTGTGGGGTCTATGTCACAGTGGGCAGCAGGTCAGTGGTGGCCATGTCACTATGCGGGCCATGTCACAGTGTGCAGCATGTCAGTGGTGGCCATGTCACAGTGGGCAGCAGGTCAGTGGTGGCCATGTCACTATGGGGGCCATGTCACAGTGGGCAGCAGGTCAGTGGTGGCCATGTCACTATGGGGGCCATGTCACAGTGGGCAGCAGGCAGTGATGGCCGTGTCACAGTGAGCAACAGGCCACTGGTTGCCATGTCACTGTGGGGGCTATGTCACAGTGGGCAGCAGGTCAGTGGTGGCCATGTCACTATGCGGGCTATGTCACAGTGGGTAGCAGGTCAGTGGTGTCCAGGTCACTGTGGGGCTATGTCACAGTGGGCAGCTGGTCAGTGGTGGCCATGTCACTGTGAGGTCATGTCACAGTGTGCAGCAGGTCAGTGGTTGCCATGTCACAGTGAGCAACATGCCACTGGTTGCCATGTCACTGTGTGGTCTATGTCACATTGGGCAGCGGTCAGTGGTGGCCATGTCACTATGGGGGCCATGTCACAGTGGGCACCAGGTCAGTAGAGGCCACGTCACTGTGGGGCCATGTCACAGTGTGCAGCAGGCAGTGATGTCCGTGTCACGGTGAGCAACAGGCCACTGGTTGCCATGTCACTGTGGGGGCTATGTCACAGTGGGTAGCAGGTCAGTGGTGGCCAGGTCACTGTGGGGCTATGTCACAGTGGTCAGTGGATCAGTGGTGGCCATGTCACTATGGGGACCAAGTCACAGTGGGCAGCAGGTTAGTTGTGGCAATGTCACTATGGGTCCATTTCACAGTGGTCAGCGGGTCAGTGGTGGCCATGTCACTATGGGGGCTATGTCACATTGGGCAGCAGGTCAGTGCTGGCCATGTCACTGTGAGGTCATGTCACAGTGTGCAGCATGTCAGTGGTGGCCATGTCACAGTGAGCAATAGGCCACTGGTTGCCATGTCACTGTGGTGTCTATGTCACAGTGTGCAGCAGGTCAGTGATGGCCATGTCACTATGGGGGTCATTTCACAGTGGGCAGCAGGTCACTGCTGGCCATGTCACTGTGGGGGCCATGTCACAGTGGGCAGCAGGTCGGTGGTAGCCATGTCACTATGGGGGCCATGTCACAGTGGGCAGCAGGTCGGTGGTGGCCATGTCACTATGGGGGCCATGTCACAGTGAGCAGCAGGTCAGTAGTGGCCACGTCACTGTAGGGCCATGTCACAGTGGGCAGCAGGTCAGTTGTGGCCAAGTCACTATTGGTCCATGTCACAGTGGGCAGCAGGTCAGTGGTGGCCATGTCACTATGGGGGCTATGTCACATTGGGCAGCAGGTCAGTAGTGGCCATGTCACTGTGAGGTCATGTCACAGTGTGTAGGAGGTAATTTGTGGCCATGTCACAGTGAGCAACAGTCCACTGGTTGCCATGTCACTGTGGGGGCTATGTCACAGTGGTCAGCAGGTCAGGTGTGCCCATGTCACTATGGGGGCCATGTCACAGTGGGCAGCAGGTCAGTGGTGGCCAGGTCACTGTGAGGTCATGTCACAGTGTGCAGCACGTCACTGGTGGGCATGTCACTGTGAGTTCATGTCACAGTGTGCAGCAGGTCAGTGGTGGCCACGTCGCAGTGAGCAATAGGCCACTCGTTGCCATGTCTCTGTGGGGGCTATGTCACAGTGGGAAGCAGGTCAGTGGTGGCCATGTCACTATGGGGGCCATGTCACAGTGGGCAGCAGGTCAGTGGTGCCCATGTAACTGTGGGGACCAAGTCACAGTGGGCAGCAGCTCAGTTGTGGCCAAATCTCTGTGGGGCCATGTCACAGTCGTCAGCGGGTCAGTGGTGGCCATGTCACTGTGGGGGCCAAGTCACAGTGGGCAGCAGGTCAGTGCTGGTCATGTCACAATGGGGGCCATGTCACAGTGGGCAGCAGATCAGTGGTGGCCATGTCACTATGGGGGCCATGTCACAGTGGGCAGCAGGTCACTGCTGCCCATGTCACAATGGGGGCTATGTCACAGTGGGTAGCAGGTCAGTGGTGGCCATGTCACTGTGTGTCTATATCACAGTGGTCTGCGGATCAGTGGTGGCCATGTCACTGGGCGGGGCATGTCACAGTGGGCAGCAGTTCAGTAGTGGCCACGTCACTGTTGGTCCATGTCACATTGTGCAGCATGTCAGTGATGGCCATGTCACAGTGAGCAACAGTCCACTGGTTGCCATGTCACTGTGGGGGCTATGTCACAGTGGGCAGCAGGTCACTGCTGGCCATGTCACTATGGGGTGCCATGTCACAGTGGGCAGCAGGTCGGTTGTGGCCATGTCACTATGGGGGCCATGTCACAGTGGGCAGCAGGTCAGTGGTGGCCATGTCACTATGGGGGCTATGTCACTTTGGGCAGCAGGTCAGTGGTGGCCAAGTCACTGTGAGGTCATGTCACAGTGGGCAGCAGGTCAGTTGTGGCCAAATCTCTATGGGGCCATGTCACAGTGGTCAGCAGGTCAGTGGTGGCCATGTCACTATGGGGGCTATGTCACAGTGGGCAGCAGGTCAGTAGTGGCCACGTCACTGTGGGTCCATGTCACATTGTGCAGCAGGTCAGTGATGGCCATGTCACAGTGAGCAACAGGCCACTGGTTGCCATGTCACTGTGGGGGCTATGTCACAGTGGGCAGCATGTCAGTGCTGTCCATGTCACTATGGGGGCCATGTCACAGTGGGCAGCAGGTCAGTAGTAGCCATGTCACTGTGAGACCATGTCACAGTGTGCAGCAGGTCAGTGGTGGCCATGTCGCAGTGAGCAACAGGCCACTGGTTGCCATGTCACTGTGGGGGCTATGTCAGAGTGGGCAGCAGGTCACTGCTGGCCATGTCACTATGGGGGCCATGTCACAGTGGGCAGCAGGTCAGTCGTGGCCATGTCACTATGCGGGCCATGTCACAGTGTGCAGCATGTCAGTGGTGGCCATGTCACAGTGGGCAGCAGGTCAGTGGTGGCCATGTCACTATGGGGGCCATGTCACAGTGGGCAGCAGGTCAGTGGTGGCCATGTCACTGTGAGGTCATGTCACAGTGTGCAGCATGTCAGTGGTGGCCATGTCACAGTGAGCAATAGGCCACTGGTTGCCATGTCACTGTGGTGTCTATGTCACAGTGTGCAGCAGGTCAGTGATGGCCATGTCACTATGGGGGTCATTTCACAGTGGGCAGCAGGTCACTGCTGGCCATGTCACTGTGGGGGCCATGTCACAGTGGGCAGCAGGTCGGTGGTAGCCATGTCACTATGGGGGCCATGTCACAGTGGGCAGCAGGTCGGTGGTGGCCATGTCACTATGGGGGCCATGTCACAGTGAGCAGCAGGTCAGTTGTGGCCAAGTCACTATTGGTCCATGTCACAGTGGGCAGCAGGTCAGTGGTGGCCATGTCACTATGGGGGCTATGTCACATTGGGCAGCAGGTCAGTAGTGGCCATGTCACTGTGAGGTCATGTCACAGTGTGCAGCAGGTAATTGGTGGCCATGTCACAGTGAGCAACAGTCCACTGGTTGCCATGTCACTGTGGGGGCTATGTCACAGTGTTCAGCAGGTCAGGTGTGCCCATGTCACTATGGGGGCCATGTCACAGTGGGCAGCAGGTCAGTGGTGGCCAGGTCACTGTGAGGTCATGTCACAGTGTGCAGCAGGTCAGTAGTGGCCATGTCACAGTGAGCAATAGACCACTGGTTGCCTTGTCACTGTGGTGTCTATGTCACAGTGGGCAGCAGGTCAGTGGTGGCCATGTCACTATGGGGGCCATGTCACAGTGGTCAGCGGATCAGTGGTGGCCATGTCACAGTGGGGACCAAGTCACAGTGGGCAGCAGGTTATTTGTGGCAATGTCACTATGGGTCCATGTCACAGTGGGCAGCAGGTCAGTGGTGGCCATGTCACTATGGGTCCATGTCACAGTGGGCAGCAGGTCAGTGGTGGCCATGTCACTATGGGGGCTATGTCACATTGGGCAGCAGGTCAGTGGTGGCCATGTCACTGTGAGGTCATGTCACAGTGTGCAGCAGGTCAGTGGTGGCCATGTCACTATGGGGGCCATGTCACACTGGGCAGCATGTCAGTAATGTCCATGTCACTATGGGGGCCATGTCACAGTGTGAAGCAGGTCAGTGTTGGCCATGTCATTATGGGGGCCATGTCACAGTGGGCAGCAGGTCAGTGGTGGCCATGTCACTATGGGGGCCATGTCACAGTGTGCAGCATGTCAGTGGTGGCCATATCACTATGGGGGCCATGTCACAGTGGGCAGCTGGTCAGTGGTGGCCATGTCACTGTGAGGTCATGTCACAGTGTGCAGCAGGTCAGTGGTGGCCATGTCACAGTGAGCAACAGGCCACTGGTTGCCATGTCACTGTGGGGTCTATGTCACAGTGGGCAGCAGGTCAGTTTTGGCCATGTCACTATGCGGGCCATGTCACAGTGGGCAGCGGTCAGTGGTGGCCATGTCACTATGGGGGCCATGTCACAGTGTGCAGCAGGTCAGTAGAGGCCACGTCACTGTGGGGCCATGTCACAGTGGGCAGCAGGTCAGTGATGGCCATGTCACAGTGAGTAACAGGCCACTGGTTGCCATGTCACTGTGGGGGCGAAGTCACAGTGGGCAACAGGTCAGTTGTGGCCATGTCACTATGGGGGCTATGTCACAGTGGGCAGCTGGTCAGTGGTGGCCATGTCACTGTGAGTTCATGTCACAGTGTGCAGCAGGTCAGTGGTGGCCATGTCACTATGGGGGCCATGTCACAGTGGGCAGCAGGTCAGTAATGTCCATGTAACTATGGGGGCCATGTCACAGTGGGCAGCAGGTCAGTAGTGGCCACGGAACTGTGGGGCCATGTCACAGTGTGCAGCAAGTCAGTGATGGCCATTTCACAGTGAGAAACAGGCCACTGGTTGCCATGTCACTGTGGGGTCTATGTCACAGTGGGCAGCAGGTCAGTCGTGGCCATGTCACTATGCGGGCCATGTCACAGTGTGCAGCATGTCAGTGGTGGCCATGTCACAGTGGGCAGCAGGTCAGTGGTGGCCATGTCACTATGGGGGCCATGTAACAGTGGGCAGCAGGTCAGTGGTGGCCATGTCACTATGGGGGCCATGTCACAGTGGGCAGCAGGCAGTGATGGCCGTGTCACAGTGAGCAACAGGCCACTGGTTGCCATGTCACTGTGGGGGCTATGTCACAGTGGGCAGCAGGTCAGTGGTGGCCATGTCACTATGCGGGCTATGTCACAGTGGGTAGCAGGTCAGTGGTGTCCAGGTCACTGTGGGGCTATGTCACAGTGGGCAGCTGGTCAGTGGTGGCCATGTCACTGTGAGGTCATGTCACAGTGTGCAGCAGGTCACTGGTTGCCATGTCACTGTGGGGTCTATGTCACAGTGGGCAGCAGGTCAGTGGTGGCCATGTCACTGTGCGGGCCATGTCACATTGGGCAGCGGTCAGTGGTGGCCATGTCACTATGGGGGCCATGTCACAGTGGGCACCAGGTCAGTAGAGGCCACGTCACTGTGGGGCCATGTCACAGTGTGCAGCAGGCTGTGATGTCCGTGTCACGGTGAGCAACAGGCCACTGGTTGCCATGTCACTGTGGGGGCTATGTCACAGTGGGTAGCAGGTCAGTGGTGGCAAGGTCACTGTGGGGCTATGTCACAGTGGTCAGCGGATCAGTGGTGGCCATGTCACTGTGGGGACCAAGTCACAGTGGGGAGCAGGTTAGTTGTGGCAATGTCACTATGGGTCCATTTCACAGTGGTCAGCGGGTCAGTGGTGACCATGTCACTATGGGGGCTATGTCACATTGGGCAGCAGGTCAGTGGTGGCCATGTCACTGTGAGGTCATGTCACAGTGTGCAGCATGTCAGTGGTGGCCATGTCACAGTGAGCAATAGGCCACTGGTTGCCATGTCACTGTGGTGTCTATGTCACAGTGTGCAGCAGGTCAGTGATGGCCATGTCACTATGGGGGTCATTTCACAGTGGGCAGCAGGTCACTGCTGGCCATGTCACTGTGGGGGCCATGTCACAGTGGGCAGCAGGTCGGTGGTGGCCATGTCACTATGGGGGCCATGTCACAGTGAGCAGCAGGTCAGTTGTGGCCAAGTCACTATTGGTCCATGTCACAGTGGGCAGCAGGTCAGTGGTGGCCATGTCACTATGGGGGCTATGTCACATTGGGCAGCAGGTCAGTAGTGGCCATGTCACTGTGAGGTCATGTCACAGTGTGCAGCAGGTAATTGGTGGCCATGTCACAGTGAGCAACAGTCCACTGGTTGCCATGTCACTGTGGGGGCTATGTCACAGTGGTCAGCAGGTCAGGTGTGCCCATGTCACTATGGGGGCCATGTCACAGTGGGCAGCAGGTCAGTGGTGGCCAGGTCACTGTGAGGTCATGTCACAGTGTGCAGCAGGTCAGTAGTGGCCATGTCACAGTGACCAATAGACCACTGGTTGCCTTGTCACTGTGGTGTCTATGTCACAGTGGGCAGCAGGTCAGTGGTGGCCATGTCACTATGGGGGCCATGTCACAGTGGTCAGCGGATCAGTGGTGGCCATGTCACAGTGGGGACCAAGTCACAGTGGGCAGCAGGTTATTTGTGGCAATGTCACTATGGGTCCATGTCACAGTGGGCAGCAGGTCAGTGGTGGCCATGTCACTATGGGTCCATGTCACAGTGGGCAGCAGGTCAGTGGTGGCCATGTCACTATGGGGGCTATGTCACATTGGGCAGCAGGTCAGTGGTGGCCATGTCACTGTGAGGTCATGTCACAGTGTGCAGCAGGTCAGTGGTGGCCATGTCACTATGGGGGCCATGTCACACTGGGCAGCGTGTCAGTAATGTCCATGTCACTATGGGGGCCATGTCACAGTGTGAAGCAGGTCAGTGTTGGCCATGTCATTATGGGGGCCATGTCACAGTGGGCAGCAGGTCAGTGGTGGCCATGTCACTATGTTGGCCATGTCACAGTGTGCAGCATGTCAGTGGTGGCCATATCACTATGGGGGCCATGTCACAGTGGGCAGCTGGTCAGTGGTGGCCATGTCACTGTGAGGTCATGTCACAGTGTGCAGCAGGTCAGTGGTGGCCATGTCACAGTGAGCAACAGGCCACTGGTTGCCATGTCACTGTGGGGTCTATGTCACAGTGGGCAGCAGGTCAGTTTTGGCCATGTCACTATGCGGGCCATGTCACAGTGGGCAGCGGTCAGTGGTGGCCATGTCTCTATGGGGGCCATGTCACAGTGGGCAGCTGGTCAGTGGTGGCCATGTCACAGTGAGTAACAGGCCACTGGTTGCCATGTCACTGTGGGGGCGAAGTCACAGTGGGCAACAGGTCAGTTGTGGCCATGTCACTATGGGGGCTATGTCACAGTGGGCAGCTGGTCAGTGGTGGCCATGTCACTGTGAGTTCATGTCACAGTGTGCAGCAGGTCAGTGGTGGCCATGTCACTATGGGGGCCATGTCACAGTGGGCAGCAGATCAGTAATGTCCATGTTACTATGGGGGCCATGTCACAGTGGGCAGCAGGTCAGTGATGGCCATTTCACAGTGAGAAACAGGCCACTGGTTGCCATGTCACTGTGGGGGCGAAGTCACAGTGGGCAGCAGGTCAGTTGTGGCCATGTCACTATGGGTCCATGTCACAGTGGGCAGCAGGTCAGTGGTGGCCATGTCACTATGGGGGCTATGTCACATTGAGCAGTAGGTCAGTGGAGGCCATGTCACTGTGAGGTCATGTCACAGTGTGCAGCAGGTCAGTGGTGGCCATGTCACAGTGAGCAATAGGCCACTGGTTGCCATGTCACTGTGGTGTCTATGTCACAGAGGGCAGCAGGTCAGTGGTGGCCATGTCACTATGGGGGCCATGTCACAGTGGGCAGCAGGTCAGTGGTGGCCATGTCACTATGGCGGCCATGTCACAGTGGGCAGCAGGTCAGTAGAGGCCACGTCACTGTGGGGCCATGTCACAGTGTGCAGCAGGTCAGTGATGGCCATGTCACAGTGAGCAACAGGCCACAGGTTGCCATGTCA
The DNA here is from genome assembly GCF_047716275.1 of Strix uralensis. Taxonomy (NCBI): domain Eukaryota; kingdom Metazoa; phylum Chordata; class Aves; order Strigiformes; family Strigidae; genus Strix; species Strix uralensis. The sequence continues at coordinate 549,692 of NW_027436727.1, forward strand.
CTGTGGGGGCTATGTCACAGTGGGCAGCATGTCAGTAATGTCCATGTCACTATGGGGGCCATGTCACAGTGTGAAGCAGGTCAGTGTTGGCCATGTCACTATGGGGGCCAAGTCACAGTGGGCAGCAGGTCAGTGGTGGCCATGTCACTATGGGGGCCATGTCACAGTGTGCAGCATGTCAGTGGTGGCCATGTAACTATGGGGGCCATGTCACAGTGGGCAGCTGGTCAGTGGTGGCCATGTCACTGTGAGGTCATGTCACAGTGTGCAGCAGGTCAGTGGTGGCCATGTCACAGTGAGCAACAGTCCACTGGTTGCCATGTCACTGTGGGGTCTATGTCACAGTGGTCAGCGGATCAGTGGTGGCCATGTCACTGGGGGGGCCATGTCACAGTGGGCAGCAGGTCAGTAGTGGCCACGTCACTGTGGGTCCATGTCACATTGTGCAGCAGGTCAGTGATGGCCATGTCACAGTGAGCAACAGGCCACTGGTTGCCATGTCACTGTGGGGGCTATGTCACAGTGGGCAGCAGGTCAGTGCTGTCCATGTCACTATGGGGGCCATGTCACAGTGGGCAGCAGGTCAGTAGTAGCCATGTCACTGTGAGGTCATGTCACAGTGTGCAGCAGGTCTCTGGTGGCCATGTCACAGTGAGCAACAGGCCACTGGTTGCCATGTCACTGTGGGGGCCATGTCACAGTGGGCAGCAGGTCGGTGGTGGCCATGTCACTATGGGGGCCATGTCACAGTGGGCAGCAGGTCAGTAGAGGCCACGTCACTGTGGGGCCATGTCACAGTGTGCAGCAGGCAGTGATGGCCGTGTCACAGTGAGCAACAGGCCACTGGTTGCCATGTCACTGTGGGGTCTATGTCACAGTGGGCAGCAGGTCAGTGGTGGCCATGTCACTATGGGGGCCATGTCACAGTGGGCAGCAGATCAGTGGTGGCCATGTCACTATGGGGGCTATGTCACATTGGGCAGCAGGTCAGTGGTGTCCATGTCACTGTGAGGTCATGTCACAGTGTGCAGCAGGTAATTGGTGGCCATGTCACAGTGAGCAACAGTCCACTGGTTGCCATGGCACTGTGGGGGCTATGTCACAGTGGGCAGCAGGTCACTTGTGGCCATGTCTCTATGGAGGCCATGTCACAGTGGTCAGCAGGTCAGTGGTGCCCATGTCACTATGGGGCCATGTCACAGTGGGTAGCAGGTCAGTGGTGGCCAGGTCACTGTGGGGCTATGTTACAGTGGTCAGCGGATCAGTGGTGGCCATGTCACTGTGGGGACCAAGTCACAGTGGGCAGCAGGTCAGTGGTGGCCATGTCACAGTGAGCAATAGACCACTGGTTGCCTTGTCACTGTGGTGTCTACGTCACAGTGGGCAGCAGGTCAGTGGTGGGCATGTCACTATGGGGGCCATGTCACAGTGGGCAGCAGGTCAGTGGTGGCCATGTCACTATGGGGGCCATGTCACAGTGGGCAGCTGGTCAGTAGTGGCCACGGCACTGTGGGGCCATGTCACAGTGTGCAGCAGGTCAGTGATGGCCATGTCACAGTGAGCAACAGGCCACTGGTTGCCATGTCACTGTGGGGGCTATGTCACCGTGGGCAGTAGGTCAGTGCTGGCCATGTCACTATGGGGGCCATGTCACAGTGGGCAGCAGGTCAGTAATGGCCATGTCACTATGGGGGCCATGTCACAGTGTGCAGCAGGTCAGTGGTGGCCATGTCACTATGGGGGCCATGTCACAGTGGGCAGCAGGTCAGTAGAGGCCACGTCACTGTGGGGCCATGTCACAGTGTGCAGCAGGTCAGTGATGGCCATGTCACAGTGAGCAACAGGCCACAGGTTGCCATTTCACTATGGGGGCTATGTCACAGTTTGCATCAGGTCAGTGGTGGCCATGTCACTATGGGGGCTATGTCACAGTGGGCAGCAGGTCAGTGGTGGCCATGTCACTATGGGGGCCATGTCACAGTGGGCAGCAGGTCAGTGGTGGCCATGTCACTATGGAGGCCATGTCACAGTGGGCAGCAGGTCAGTAGAGGCCATGTCAATGTGGGGCCATGTCACAGTGGGCAGCAGGTCAGTAATGTCCATGTCACTATGGGGGCCATGTCACAGTGTGCAGCAGCTCAGTGGTGGCCATGTCACAGTGAGCAACAGGCCACTGGTTGCCATGTCACTGTGGGGGCTATGTCACAGTCGGCAGCAGGTCAGTGGTGGCCATGTCACTATGGGGGCCATGTCACAGTGGGCAGCAGGTCAGTAGTGGCCACGTCACTGTGGGGCCATGTCACAGTGGGCAGCAGGTCAGTGGTGGCCATGTCACTATGGGGGCCATGTCACATTGGGCAGCAGGTCAGTGGTGGCCATGTCACTGTGGGGGCCATGTCACAGTGGTCAGCGGGTCAGTGGTGATCATGTTACTGTATGGGACATGTCACAGTGGGGAGCAGGCCAGTGGTGGCCATGTCACTGTGGTGGCCAGTCACAGTGGGCAGCGGGACAGTGGTGGCCACGTCACTGTGGGGCCATGACACAGTGGGCAGCGGGCAGTGGTGATCATGTTACTGTTTCGGACATGTCTCAGTGGGCAGCAGGCCACTGGTTGCCATGTCACTGTGGGGGCTATGTCACACTGGGCAGCAGGTCAGTGCTGGCCATGTCACTGTGAGGGCCATGTCACAGTGGGCAGCAGGTCAGTGGTGGCCATGTCACTATGGGGCCACGTCACAGTGGGCAGTAGGTCAGAGGTGGCCAAGTCACTATGGGGCCTATGTCACTGTGGGCAGCAGGTCAGTGGTGGCCACGTCACTGTGGGCCATGTGACAGTGGGCAGCATGTCAGTAGTGATCATGTTACTGTATGGGACATGTCACAGTGGGCAGCAGGTCAGTGGTGGCCATGTCACTGTGGTGGCCAGTCACAGTGAGCAGCGGGCAGTAGTGATCATGTTACTGTTTCGGACATGTCACAGTGGGGAGCTAGTCAGTGGTGGCCATGTCACTATGGGAGCTATGTTACAGTGGGCAGCAGGTCAATGGTGGTATGTCACTGTGGGGGCCATGTAACAGTGGTCAGAGGGTCAGTGGTGGCCATGTCACTGTGGGGGCCATTTCACAGTGGTCAGAGGGTCAGTGGTGGCCATGTCACTGTGGGGGCCATGTCACAGTGGGCAGCATGTCAGTGGTGATCATGTTACTGTTTGGGACATGTCACAGTGGGCAGCAGGTCAGTGGTGGCCATGTCACTGTGGTGGCCAGTCACAGTGGCAGCGGGCAGTAGTGATCATGTTACTGTATCGGACATGTCACAGTGGGCAGCAGGTCAGTGGTGGCCATGTCACTGTGAGGTCATGTCACAGTGTGCAGCAGGTCAGTGGTGGCCATGTCACAGTGAGTAATAGGCCACTGGTTGCCCTGTCACTGTGACATAGCCCCCACAGTGACATGGCAACCAGTGGCCTGTTGCTCACTGTGACATGGCAACCACTGACCTGCTGCACACTGTGACATGACCTCACAGTAACATGGCCACCGCTGACCAGCTGCCCACTCTGACATAGCCCCCACAGTGATATGGCCACCACTGACCTTCTGCCCACTGTGACATGGCCCCATAGTGACATGGCCACCACTGACATGCTGCCCACTGTGACATGGCCCCCATAGTGACATGGCTAGCACTGACCTGCTGCCCCCTGTGACATAGCCCCCAAAGTGACATGGCAAACAGTGGCCTGTTGCTCACTGTGACATGGCCATCACTGACCTGCTGCACACTGTGACATGGCCCCACAGTGACGTGGCCACTAATGACCTGCTGCACACTGTGACATGGCCTTGTGACTATGGGGGCCATGTCACAGTGGGCAGCAGGTCAGTGGTGCCCATGTCACTATGGGGGCCATGTGACAGTTGGTAGCAGGTCAGTGGTGGCCAGGTCACTGTGGGGCTATGTCACAGTGGTCAGCGGATCAGTGGTGGCCATGTCACTACCCCTATAGACTTGATCAGAGATATTAACCATCCTGAAAGTCCCCATTCTTTTAACCAGCTTTCAATCCCTAATCCATCTACTTGTTTCAAGCTGTGCAGGCCTTCTTGCAATTTCCTAATCTTTGCATGGACTGAAGAATAATTGTCTGTCAGGTTCATGCAACACATTCCTTCAAATTCCTCACATCCATGGCCTTGTGCTAAAAGCAAAAAATCAATAGCTGCTCTATTTTGTAATACTGCATGGTTAACACTTTCTACATCTGCTGTAAGCCGATCTAAAATTTCAGAAGTGCGATTAAGCTCATCTTTTGTCCAACATCCTATCTGTTTTGCTAAGTTCATGGCTTTATTAGCCGCTCCTCCTGGCAAAATAGTTGCAACTAACACCTGTGTAAATTCTGCCCAGAATCGTGGTTCTCCTATCCCACTACAATCTAGTTCATGTATGGACCGCTGCGTCCTGGTTCTGTTAGTAAGTTTCATCAAGGCAGACATATCCGGGTGAAATAAACTTAGTCGTCCCAGGTAACAGGGACCTCCCTGTGGATGTATCGGTATACCATTCCAGGCTCTGTCACCACATATTAAAAAGATTCCTGTTGGTAGCTCTCTTGCTGTTGTTATGTTGCTACCATTACAGCTTGAATATAGTTGCTCATACACACTACCAGGGTCTAATGCTGAATCTAATGAAGCCCACACCTTCCTGTGTGTATTAGGGTGTTCCTGCCTTTTTGACAGAAAGCTGACCCATTTTCCAGTTCTTTTAGTTGTTATGCTAGCATTTGCACTTCCAAAAAGTTCTAATTCCTCAGGTGGGGATTCTAATGTTGTATTTAGTGATAATATAAGCTCACACTGATGTTTCCCATCATCCTCTGTATAAGCCGCACTGCATAGTGTCTGATTCACAACATAACTACAAAACTCTCCAGGTTTCCACACTGGAAGTCCAACCAAACAAGTACGGAATGGATGGCTGATACTTCCTAAAGCCAAACAGAGTGATGACTGTCCTGTCAAGTTGGCCAACGTTACCCACACATTTTCCCTTGGCTGATTAAACCTCATCAATGCATCTATTGCTCCACTTAGTGTGATGATGTAAAGACAAATTATACCTCTTTGTTTCATTGTTTTACCTTTTTCCCTATTGTTAGATATCGTCTCTGCATCTGTCCCCACCTACGGGGAGTAACCTGCATCCATGTAGGGATAGCACTATGTATGAAACACTCAGTCTGTAAGTGCACAGATTTTGATTCTTGCACTAGCCGCTGTTCGTGATGCTGTAACCACCAAACAGCCGCTGACAAGTATAATGACTCCTGATTTTCCCACAGATATAGACACTCTTGAGCTGGCTGTCCTGTTAACCTTGCAAGTGCCCTCAGTGGATTCTCATGAATCCATGCATTACGACAATTAATGCACCTTGACCCAAAATATAGCTGTGATTGATGTATCCAATATCTTTTCTCACACCCCCCACAGAATAGTTTTACCCAGGCCTTATGGTCTTGACTCTGGCAGCCTAAGCAAGCGTGACTAACACTTGTCACACTAACATTTAACCATTCAATAATTCTCCAAACGTCTGACAGCGTTGCCCAGTAAAGTGGATGTCCGAGTAGACTCTCAATCCCCGCTAGAACCGGCTGAATCTTCAGTCGCTGTCGATGAGCTTGTCTCTCTTCCGGCGTCATTGGGAGGTGCGGCAGGTTTCGCCCATCTCGCTGGAACCCATGCGGTGCCTGTTGGTGTAGAAACACAAAGATATCCCCTTGAAATGACAGGTGAACAGTCTTTCTGGGTCTCGTACTCAGATTCAGTGTTAGCAGGGTCAGGCTTCCTGTGGATCCGAAGCCTTTGTTTCCGCGACTCTCCTCAGTCACTGGTCGTATTGTTTGAGTCACTTGTGGCAGGGGCACCAGCTGTGCAATCCGTTGTCCCTGTGCAATCTTTACTGGTGGATTCAGTGTATATGCCATAATATAGATTTCACCTTCATAATCTGCATCGATAACTCCCGGTAAAACAAATAGTCCACATTGTGATGCCGATGATCTTCCTAATAATAAAGCTCCCATGGCTCTCCCATTAATGATGATAGGTCCTCGTACGTTCGTAGATATTGTTTGAGGATTATTTGTTAACAGGGTAACATCTACTGCTGCTGCCAGGTCCAACCCGAGACTTCCCCGGGTGGCGGGTTGAAGGACTGCGCTGCGGCTGCAACTTTCGTCGTCGCGCGGCGGCCGGCGAACGCGCTCCGTGTGGAGTTTCCCGACCGTCTGCGGCAAGCCCCCTCATTATGGGAGTTGGATCGGCAAGTTTGACACCATACATTTCTGGCTGTACAACTCTTTCGTACATGCCCTGGAGCTCCGCATCGGTAACACCGCAGCTGCCCCTTTTGAGGTGTTTGCACTCTAACTGCTGCCGAAGTCTGGAGAGGTGCAAGGGCTGCCATAACCTGACTTTGAGTAGCCTGAGCCTGTTCTTTCATTCCTTCCCCTAATTTCTTTATTGCCTCTACAAGAAAAGCCTGAGGTCCAGTGGGTATCGATGACGCTTTTTCAAGTGCCTCCTCTACAGTCCAATTTGCCCCTAATGTATTCAGTAAACTCTTTGTAGCAGGATTGCCATTTTGTAAAATACATTGTTTTAAGAGAGCACCCTGCATGTGGATAGGTACTCTTGCTCTTTCAATTGCATTTACCAACTTATCTACAAAACTGCCCAAAGTCTCTTCTCTCCCTTGCTTAATCCCCATACACATTGGAACTCCGCCTGGCTCTTTCACTTGCTCTATGGCTTCTCTCACTAACCTCATTGCCTCTCTCACCTTATCCGGACCGAGCAATGCTTGAGCTTCTACTCTAGCATAAGGTCCTAACCCCATTAATTCATCCATTGTGATCCCTTGTAATGGATCTCCTGCTTGCCGCTGTACCGCTACCGATTCTAATACTCTCGCTTGCCAATGCGCATTAAACAACAACAACTGACTAGGAGAGAAAATTAACTTTGCTATACCCCGACAATCTGCAGGCAAAAGAAGTTGAGTGCTCCAGAGATAATCTAACATTTGACGAACCGGTTCACCAGTAACACCATAAGAACTCACTGTAGAGCGCAATTGTGACAAAAGCTTCCAATCTAATGCCGTAACAGTAGCATTTATTCCACCAGCTGGGTTCGGCTGAAACTGAACTGGAAAAGCCATTGCTGTCGCCATCTGAGTCATCGCCTCATCCCCTTTTTCTAACCCCTCTCGTGCCAATGCATTCCAAGCCCGACACCTTTCTTTAGCGATCTCTATCCCCAGCCCATCTTCTGAGCCAGGAGTAGAATTCTCGCTTTCCGGCGTCACAGTGTGGCTGGACGCGTCAGGGCTACTCAGGGCGGGGACGGGGGGAGCGGTAGGGAGAACTCGTTCTGAGCTTTCCTGTCCCGTCTCTTCGGAACGTAAAGGTGGTAAAACAAGCTCACGAAACGTAGGCGGTAATGGCCACCTAGTTTCCTCCTCCCCATATCTGGTGTTTTTCTCTTTTGCCGCAACTGCGCCCTGTGCAGCTCTTTTTTCAGCCTGATACCTTAGCAATTCATTATGAACCACCCTCCATAACTTTCCCAACTTTTTTGCTGTCTTATCATCGTTCAATGTTAATTCCCATAATTTATCTCCAAATTTTCGCCATTCCGATAACTCATGAACTGCATGTGGATTAATAAAACAACCTTGCTCTACCCCATAAGCTAAAAGCCCCTGAAGATCCTTTTTTACATCTATTCCCTCAACCCGGCGTTGTGTCAGCCAGGATGCAAATAAATCGTATGCTGCTTGCCTGTCCATACCTGAATTTTTCCGTTGCAGCCTTTCCAGGTCTCGGCAGCACGTATCAGCAGGGTTCACCTCTTATGACACCCAGGGCATGGGCCTTTTCTCTTATTTCAGTCGCCTTTCGCCGTCCTCGCTGCTTAAGGACCTGAACCACCTTCACTGGTCTTTATCCTTCGTGGCGCCTTATACGTCCTTTGGCACGTATCACGTCGCGGTCAACATTTGTTGAAAGAACGCAGAGGGAGCCCAGCCATCATTTAATGCACAAAGGCTCAACTTTATTAGTACTCACACTTCTTTTATATCTACAATAATCAGTTCATACATATTGCAAAAAGCGAGCTCCTTATAGGTTGCTAAGGTTAGATACCTTGGTTGCTAAGGTTAAATACCAATCCCACCCCTTATGATTTCTACAAGGCCTTCCACATAGTCTTGCTTCTGTTCTTTGTTCTTCTTTGATACTTTTCGGTATTTTCCCATCACGTCGCCGTTGTCAGCAGTTCCTCGGTGCTGTGCCCTTTCTCACGTAGCCAGTTGTTAGCAAACTGCTCCACAGCAACCAGTGGCCTGTTGCTCACTGTGACATGGCCACCACTGACCTGCTGCACACTGTGACATGACCTCACAGTGACATGGCCACCACTGACCTGCTGCCCTAAGTGACATAGCCCCCATAGTGACATGGCAAACAGTGGCCTGTTGCTCACTGTGACATGGCCACCACTGACATGCTGCACATTGTGATATGGCCCCCAGAGTGACATGGCCACCACTGACCTGCTCCCCACTGTGACATATCCCATACAGTAACATGATCACTACTGACATGCTGCCCACTTTCACAAGGCCCCACAGTGACGTGCCCACCACTGACCTGCTGCCCACTGTGACTGGCCACAACAGTGACATGGCCACCAGTGGACTGTTGCTCATTGTGACATGACCACAACTGATCTGCTACCCACTGTGACATGACCTCACAGTGACATGGCCACCACTGACCTGCTGCCCACTGTGACATGGCCCCCACAGTGACATGGCCAGCACTGACCTGCTGCCCACTGTGACATAGCCCCCACAGTGACATGGAAACCAGTGGCCTGTTTCTCCCTGTGACATGGCCATCACTGACCTGCTGCACACTGTGCCATGGCCCCCATAGTGACATGGCCACCACCGACCTGCTGCCCACTGTGACATAGCCCCCATAGTGACATGGCCACCACTGACCTGCTGCCCACTGTGACATAGCCCCCATAGTGACATGGCAACCAGTGGCCTGTTGCTCACTGTGACATGGCCATCACTGACCTGCTGCACACTGTGACATGGCCCCAACAGTGACATGGCCACTACTGACCCGCTGACCACTGTGACATAGCCCCACAGTGACTTGGGCACCACTGACCTGCTGCCCACTGTGACATGGCCCCCATAGTGACATGGCCACCACTGACCTGCTGCCCACTGTGACATAGACACCACAGTGACATGGCCAAAACTGACCTGCTGCCGACTGTGACATAGCCCCCACAGTGACATGGCAACCAGTGGCCTGTTGCTCACTGTGACATGGTCACCACTGACCTGCTGCACACTGTGACATGACCTCACAGTGACATGGCCACCACTGACCTGCTGCCCAACGTGACATAGCCCCCATAGTGACATGGCAACCAGTGGCCTGTTGCTCACTGTGACATGGCCACCACTGACCTGCTGCACACTGTGACATGACCTCACAGTGACATGGCCAGCACTGACCTGCTGCCCACTGTGACATAGCCCCCACAGTGACACGGAAACCAGTGGCCTGTTTCTCCCTGTGACATGGCCATCACTGACCTGCTGCACACTGTGCCATGGCCCCCATAGTGACATGGCCACCACCGACCTGCTGCCCACTGTGACATAGCCCCCATAGTGACATGGCCACCACTGACCTGCTGCCCATTGTGACATAGCCCCCACAGTGACATGGCAACCAGTGGCCTGTTGCTCACTGTGACATGGCCATCACTGACCTGCTGCACACTGTGACATGACCTCACAGTGACATGGCCACTACTGACCTGCTGCCCACTGTGACATGGCCCCCACAGTGACATGGCCAGCACTGACCGGCTGCCCACTGTGACTTGGTCCCCACAGTGACATGGCCAACACTGACCCGATGACCACTGTGACATGGCCACACAGAGATTTGGCCACAACTGACCTGCTGCCTACTGTGACTTGGTCCCCAGAGTGACATGGGCACCACTGACCTGCTGCCCACTGTGAAATGGCCCCATAGAGACTTGGCCAAAACTGACCTGCTGCCCACTGTGACATAGCCCCCACAGTGACATGGCAGCCAGTGGCCTGTTGCTCACTGTGACATGGCCACCACTGACCTGCTGCCCAACGTGACATAGCCCCCACAGTGACATGGCAAAGAGTGGCCTGTTGCTCACTGTGACATGGCCACCACTGACATGCTGTACACTTTGATATTGACCCCAGAGTGACATGGCCACCACTGACCTGCTCCCCACTGTGACATATCCCATACAGTAACATGATCACTACTGACATGCTGCCCACTTTCACATGGCCCCACAGTGACGTGGCCACCACTGACCTGCTGCCCACTGTGACTGTCCACAACAGTGACATGGCCACCAGTGGACTGTTGCTCATTGTGACATGGCCACCACTGACCTGCTGCCCACTGTGACATAGCCCCCACAGTGACATGGCAACCAGTGGCCTGTTGCTCACTGTGACATGGCCATCACTGACCTGCTGCACACTGTGACATGGCCCCAACAGTGACATGGCCACTACTGACCTGCTGACCACTGTGACATAGCCCCACAGTGACTTGGGCACCACTGACCTGCTGCCCACTGTGACATGGCCCCCATAGTGACATGGCCACCACTGACCTGCTGCCCACTGTGACATGGCTCCCATAGTGACATGGCCACCACTGACCTGCTGCCCACTGTGACATAGCCCCCACAGTGACATGGCAACCAGTGGCCTGTTGCTCACTGTGACATGGTCAACACTGACCTGCTGCACACTGTGACATGACCTCACAGTGACATGGCCACCACTGACCTGCTGCCCAACGTGACATAGCCCCCATAGTGACATGGCAACCAGTGGCCTGTTGCTCACTGTGACATGGCCACCACTGACCTGCTGCACACTGTGACATGACCTCACAGTGACATGGCCACTACTGACCTGCTGCCCACTGTGACATGGCCCCCACAGTGACATGGCCAGCACGGACGTGCTGCCCACTGTGACATAGCCATCACAGTGACATGGAAACCAGTGGCCTGATTCTCACTGTGACATGGCCATCACTGACCTGCTGCACACTGTGACATGGCCCCCATAGTGACATGGCCACCACTGACCTGCTGCCCACTCTGACATAGCCCCCACAGTGACATGGCAACCAGTGGCCTGTTGCTCACTGTGACATGGTCAACACTGACCTGCTGCACACTGTGACATGACCTCACAGTGACATGGCCACCACTGACCTGCTGCCCAACGTGACATAGCCCCCATAGTGACATGGCAACCAGTGGCCTGTTGCTCACTGTGACATGGCCACCACTGACCTGCTGCATACTGTGACATGGCCCCACAGAGATTTGGCCACAACTGACCTGCTGCCCACTGTGACATGGCCCCCATAGTGACATGGCCACCACTGTTCTGCTGCACACTGTGACATGACCTCACAGTGACATTGCCACCACTGACCTGCTGCCCAATGTGACATAGCCCCCATAGTGACATGGCAACCAGTGGCCTGTTACTCACTGTGACATGGCCATCACTGACCTGCTGCACACTGTGATATGGCCCCACAGTGACGTGGCCACTACTGACCTGCTGCCCACTGTGACATGGCCCCCATAGTGACATGGCCACCACTGACCTGCTGCCCACTGTGACATGGCCCCCCCAGTGACATGGCCACCACTGACCTGCTGCCCACTGTGACATAGCCCCCACAGTGACATGGCAACCAGTGGCCTGTTTCTCACTGTGACATGGCCACCACTGACCTGCTGCACACTGTGACATGACCTCTCAGTGACATGGCCATCACTGACCTGCTGCACACTGTGACATGGCCCCACAGTGACGTGGCCACTACTGACCTGCTGCCCACTGTGACATGGCCGCCATAGTGACATGGCCACCACTGACCTGCTGCACACTGTGACATGACCTCACAGTGACATGGCAACCAGTGGCCTGTTACTCACTGTGACATGGCCATCACTGACCTGCTGTACACTGTTACATGGCCCCCATAGTGACATGGCCACCACTGACCTGCTGCCCACTGTGACATGGCCCCCACAGTGACATGGCCACCACTGACCTGCTGCCCACTGTGACATAGCCCCCACAGTGACATGGCAACCAGTGGCCTGTTGCTCACTGTGACATGGCCATCACTGACCTGCTGCACACTGTGACATGGCCCCACAGTGACTTGGCCACTACTGACCTGCTGCCCAAAGTGAAATAGCCCCCATAGTGACATGGCCACCATTGACCTGCTGCCCACTGAGACATGCCCCCCATAGTAACATGGCCACCACTGACCTGCTGCCCACTGTGACATATCCCCCACAGTGACATGGCAACCAGTGGTCTGTTGCTCACTGTGACATGCCCACCACTGTCCTGCTGCCCACTGTGACATGGCCCCCATAGTGACATGGCCAGCACTGACCTGCTGCCCACTGTGACATAGCCCCCACAGTGACTTGGCAACCAGTGGCCTGTTGCTCACTGTGACATGGCCATCACTGACCTGCTGTACACTGTGACATGGTCCCACAGTGACGTGGCCACTACTGACCTGCTGCCCACTGTGACATGGCCCCCATAATGACATGGCCACCACTGACCTGCTGCCCACTGTGACATGGCCACCATAGTGACATGGCCAGCAGTGACCTGCTGCCCACTGTGACATAGACCCAACAGTGACATGGCAACGAGTGGCCTGTTGCTCACTGTGACATGGCCATCACTGACCTGCTGCACACTGTGACATGGCCCCACAGTGACGTGGCCACTACTGACCTGCTGCCCACTGTGACATGGCCCCCATAGTGACATGGCCACCACTGACCTGCTGCTCAATGTGACATGGCCCCAACAGTGACATGGCCTCTACTGACCCGCTGACCACTGTGACATAGCACCACAGTGACTTGGGCACCACTGACCTGCTGCCCACTGTGACATGGACCCCATAGTGACATGGCCAGCACTGACCTGCTGCCCACTGTGACATAGCCCCCACAGTGACATGGCAACCAGTGGCCTGTTGCTCACTGTGACATGGCCACCACTGACCTGCTGCACACTGTGACATGACCTCACAGTGACATGGCCACCACTGACCTGCTGCCCAATGTGACATAGCCCCCGTAGTGACATGGCCACCACTGACCTGCTGCCCACTGTGACATGGCCCTCATAGTGACATGGCCAAAACTGACCTGCTGCCCAATGTGACAATGCCCCCACAGTGACATGGCAACCAGTGGCCTGTAGCTCACTGTGACATGGCCATCACTGACCTGCTGCACACTGTGACATGGCCCCACAGTGACGTGGCCACTACTGACCAGCTGCTCACTGTGACATGGCCCCCATAGTGACATGGCCACCACTGACCTGCTGCACACTGTGACATGGCCCCAACAGTGACATGGCCACCACTGACCTGCTGCCCAATGTGACATAGCACCACAGTGACTCGGGCACCAGTGACCTGCTGCCCACTGTGACATGGCCCCCATAGTGACATGGCCACTACTGACCTGCTGCCCACTGTGACATAGCCCCTCATAGTGACATGGCAACCAGTGGCCTGTTGCTCACTGTGACATGGCCACCACTGACCTGCTGCACACTGTGACATGACCTCACAGTGACATGGCCACCACTGACCTGCTGCCCAATGTGACATAGCCCCCATAGTGACATGGCCACCACTGACCTGCTGCCCACTGTGACTTCGCCCCCACAGTGACATGGCAACCAGTGGCCTGTTGCTCACTGTGACATGGCCACCACTGTCCTGCTGCCCACTGTGACATGACCTCACAGTGACATGGCCACCACTGACCTGCTGCACACTGTGACATGACCTCACAGTGACATGGCAACCAGTGGCCTGTTACTCACTGTGACATGGCCATCACTGACCTGCTGCACACTGTGACATTGCCCCCATAGTGACATGGCCACCACTGACCTGCTGCCTGTGATAGAGAGTAAACTGTTTGTTCATCAAATTCCACTGAAGATACTGGGAGCTCGTGACATGTTATTCCATAAACTATGTTGGCCTAAGCTTAATCTTAACTATTACACTGTGTAACGACTAACTGACTGTAAGTGCTTATCTAAGTTGAAATGCTGAAGCAAGGACTTCTACTAGGCAAAAGACTGAAAAGAGGGAGAAAGGGAAGAAGGACAAAGGGGAGAAAGACAAAGGGGAGAAGAAGAAAAAAAAAGGGGGTAGTGTCTATATTCTGTAAGATATAAACAAAGACTTTGTGAGCCACTCTCAGGAAAGTAGGAAATACGAGAAGCTGGTGACGTGAGGAAGACCCGGATGGAGCGACCCCCTAGCTGCAAAGTGCGCAGACGCAGGATACACCTCTCAGAGAGACCCGATAACGGAAGGCGGAGGATATAAAAAAGACGGACCCTCGGGAAGTGAGTGCGCGCCGTTGGTGGAGCAGGGACTCCCCGGCCGCCCAGCGCTGTTTTGCTTATTGCCGCTTGCTAAAATAAATAATTGAAATCTAATTTGTCCTAACTTGCATCATTTTGGCAAGATAGTCTATAACAAAATTGGTGCCGTGACTCGGATAGAGGCAATCTGGTGGGAAGCCCCATACGGGGAGGCGCGCCCCGCTGAGTTCAGCGGCCCCGGCTGAGTGCTATCACATCACGCCCTCTACCGACGAACTCCAAAACTCGGCAACAAGCAAAAAAAATACCGGTAACCCCGTAATCTTTGTGCACGAAGCCCCGGACGAAGACGCAGGGTTGCGTGAGTATAGGCCGGTTACCGTTCGGTTGGGGTTGGGTTTCCCGGAGCGTGGTGTGTGAGACGCCCAGCAGGGCGAAGCGAGTGCGGACCCCTCGGTAGTGCAGTTCCCATATCCCGCGAGGGACTGGGTCACGAAAAGGGGGAAGCGAATTGTGTGAGTGTGTGAAGGCGCTCCGGAAGATGGGACAGAAGAAAAGCAAGCCTTCTGATCCCATGGGTGATTTGGGACCCGAGGTGAGGTACCCCCAAATACCACCAGATAGCCCTTTAGGCTTGATGTTAAACCATTGGGAAGATTACCCCTCTAGGCGGGGTAAGGACAAAGCAAAAATGATTTATTATTGTATGGAAGTTTGGGGAGGGAAACAAATCAGAGGCGATCATCTCTATTGGCCTGTTTTTGGGTCCTTTGAAGAATGGGTCTGCCAAGCCCTAAACATTTATGTCAACTCAAGGGAACCCTTTAATTTAGAGGAGAGTGAATATGCACAGGTATGGATAGCATCAGATACCCGAATAAATCTATATCCTCTAAAAGAAAAAGTTAAGAAAAAGAAGGTACGTGATGAGGACGAACCTCCCACCTCTCCTCCTCCTTACATACCTCCACCCCCACCTCCGGCGCCTTCACCTCCTCCGACTGCGCCGGAGGACCCAGAGAATTCAGACTCCCCACCTGAATCCCCGAAAGAACCGAGACGAATAACCCGTAGTCAAACTAGAATGGGGTGGGGTGATAGTGGCTTGTACCCCCTAAGGGAGGTTGCGATGGGAGGACCCCAGCCTGGCATGGGATATGTGACTGTCCCTCTTAATTCAGGGGACGTCCGAGAATTTAAAAAAGAGATGGGGAATCTATTGGAGGATCCCTTAGGTGTGGCGGAGCGGGTGGATCAGTTTTTAGGACCAAACATCTATACCTGGGATGAAATACAAGCCATAATGGCTATACTATTCACTGTTGAAGAAAGGGATATGATCAGGAGAGCAGGAATGAGAATTTGGGATCAACAGCATCAGCAAGGTCCGGCAGCAGATGTAAAATGGCCTCTAAATCGACCTAATTGGAATAATCAAAATGAAATCGATAGAGGTCATATGCAAGACCTGAGGACGATTGTAATCCAGGGTATAAGAGAATCAGTCCCTAGAGGACAAAATATAAATAAAGCCTTTAGTGAACATCAGAAAAAGGATGAAACTCCTACTGAGTGGTTAGAGAGACTGAGGAAAAATCTTCAGCTTTACTCAGGACTAGACCCTAATACCCCAGTGGGACAGGCATTGTTAAAGACACAATTTGTGACAAAAGCATGGATAGATATTAGAAAGAAGCTAGAAAAAATAGAAGATTGGCAGGATCGAGGGTTGGATGAATTACTGAGAGAAGCACAGAAAGTCTATGTCCGAAGGAAGGACGAGACTCAAAAGAAACATACCAGAATGATGGTAGCTGCGATAAGGGAAGGACAGAGAGTGAACAGTGCTGGGAGAAAACAAGAAGGTCAAAGAACAGGCTATAGATCAAAGGAACCGGAGAGAGAGAGAGAAAAAGGGAGTATTGTCTGCTTTTATTGCGGAAGAAAAGGTCACACAAAGAAGAGCTGCAGAAGGAGAATGATGGATGAGAGAATGTTTAAAGAAGATTAGGGGTGTCAGGGACTCTATTTGCTGGGGACCCAAGAACGAACTGAGCCCTTGATAAAGTTAAAAGTAGGTCCTCAGCAACAGGAGGTAGAATTTTTAGTAGATTCAGGAGCGGAGAGATCTACTGTTCAATCATTGCCCCAAGGATGTAAGATTTCATCAGAAAAAGTACAAGTAGTTGGGGCGAAAGGAGAACCATTCGGAGTACCGGTAATTAAAGATGTACTCCTTGAAACAGATTCTAAAGTGGGGGTGGGATCCTTATTGTTAGTACCTGAGGCAGATTATAACCTACTGGGGAGAGATCTAATGATTGAATTAGGAATTAGTTTGGAAGTAACAGAACACAAACTTGAAATCAAACTATGCCCCCTACGGGTTGAAGATGAGACTAAAATCAACCCTGAAGTGTGGTACACTCCGGATACGGTGGGAAAATTGAATGTTGAACCTTTTATGGTAACCATCCGGGATCCTGAAGTACCAGTGAGGATTAAGCAATATCCCATACCTCTGGAGGGAAGGCAAGGATTAAAACCAGAAATTCAGAGATTAATAAAGCAGGGATTATTGGAACCCTACATGTCCCCTTTTAATACTCCCATTTTACCTGTCAAGAAGGCAGATGGTGGGTATAGATTAGTCCATGACCTAAGGGAAATTAACAAAAGGACTGTAACTAGATTCCCTGTAGTAGCTAACCCACACACTCTCTTAAGTCAATTAGGCCCGAACGACCGGTGGTACAGTGTAATAGACTTGAAGGACGCTTTCTGGACATGTCCCTTAAAAGAGGAGTGTAGAAACTATTTTGCTTTTGAGTGGGAGGACCCAGACACCCACAGGAAAACTCAACTCCGGTGGACAGTCCTACCCCAAGGTTTCACTGAATCCCCAAACCTGTTTGGGCAAGCTTTAGAACAAATTTTGCAGGATTACCAGATAGGAGATACCCTTACCCTAGTCCAGTATGTAGATGATCTTTTAATAGCAGGGGAGGATGAGGAAAGGGTTCGGGAAGAAAGCATCAAGTTGTTAAATTTCCTGAGCTTAAAGGGACTGAAAGTGTCAAAATCCAAATTGCAATTTGTTGAAAAGGAAGTTAAATACCTAGGGCATCGATTAAGTCAAGGAACTAAGAAATTGGATCCAGAAAGGGTGAAAGGGATACTTTCCCTACCAAGTCCAAAAACTAAAAAACAAGTCCGGCAGCTATTAGGGCTATTTGGATATTGTAAGCAGTGGATCGAAGGGTATAGTGGAAAGGTAAAGTTTTTATACACCAAAATAACTAAAAATGGATTATTAAAATGGACTCAGGAAGATGATCAACGGTTAAAAGAACTAAAAACTGAATTAGTAAATGCTCCTGTTCTGAGCTTGCCCGACCTAAAAAGACCATTTTTCTTATTTGTCAACACAGAGGAAGGAACTGCATTTGGAGTATTAACCCAGGAATGGGCAGGAAAAAAGAAACCAGTAGCATATATCTCAAAATTACTGGACCCCGTAAGTCGGGGATGGCCTACGTGCCTACAAGTTGTGGTGGCAGCTGCTTTGTTAGTTGAGGAAGCGCATAAAATAACTTTTGGTAGTGAATTAAGGGTACTATCACCCCATAATATTAGAGGTGTGTTACAGCAAAAAGCAGAAAAATGGATAACCGATGCTAGACTAGTAAAATATGAGGCAATCCTCATTACGTCCCCCCACCTGACCCTTGAAACAACATCGTTACAAAATCCAGCCCAATTTTTGTATGGAGAACCTAGTCAAGATCTTTTTCATGATTGCCTCCGTAACATCGAGGAGCAGACTAAGATAAGACCAGATTTGGAAGAGGAGGAATTAGGGAAAGGAGAAAAATTATTTGTAGATGGATCCTCTCGAGTGGTAGAAGGGAAAAGAAAATCAGGGTATGCCATAATTGATGGAAAAACTTTTAAGGTGATAGAATCAGGACCCTTGAGTCCCAGCTGGTCAGCACAGGCATGTGAATTATATGCAGTATTAAAGGCTTTACAATTACTAAATGGAAAAGTGGGAACTATATACACCGATTCTAGATATGCCTTCGGAGTAGTACATACCTTTGGGAAAATATGGGAAGAAAGAGGTTTAATCAATTCTCGGGGGAAGGACCTAGTACATCAGGAATTAATATCACAAATTTTGCAAGCTATACGAGGGCCCAGCGAAATTGCGGTAGTACACGTAAAAGGACACCAGAGGGGGCTAAATCCTTTAGTACGGGGGAATAACCTTGCTGATCAAGAGGCAAAGAGAGCAGCGCTATCAGCACTGGACTTGGATGATCCGATAGAGGACAGAAAGCGGTGTGTTAATTGTGGAGATAATTACCTCCCCTGTTATGGTTGCTGGAAAGAATACGGAATAGACGGTATAGAATGTGTATGTGAAAGACCAGGGTTTAAGTGGTGCTTTTTCCATGGAAAATCCTATGAACTTTTAAGTTTTACTGTTCAAGAACAAGCAAAATTAAATCAAATGGGGATTAAACAGAAAGCTAATGGAAAATGGGAACTCCCGGACGACCGAGAAGTTCTCCCAAAACCCATAGCTACCAAGATAATGCAGCAATTCCATAAAAACACTCATTGGGGAACTCAGGCATTAGTGGATCAATTTGCAACTAAATACATGTGCATTGGGATATATGATATAACCAAACGAGTGATAGGAAAATGTCTCGTTTGTCAAAAAGTAAATAAACATCAAATAAGAAAACGAGTATATGGGGGGCGAGAATTGACTCATAGACCTTTTGCAAGAATACAAATAGACTTTACTGAATTACCAAAGGTGGGGAGGTATAAATACCTATTAGTAATTATAGATCATTTAACTCAATTCGTAGAAGCCTTTCCCACAGCCCGAGCCACAGCTCACACAGTAACAAGGATATTACTTGAAGAAATTATACCTCGGTATGGAGCAATAGAAACAATAGACTCAGATAGAGGGCCACACTTTGTATCCAGAGTAGCCAAAGAGACTTTGGCTGCCCTGGGTACACAGTGGCAATACCATACTCCGTGGCACCCGCAGAGCTCAGGGAAAGTTGAACGTATGAACGGAGAAATAAAAAAACAACTTACCAAACTAATGTTAGAAACTAAAATGTCATGGGTAAAGTGTCTCCCTTTAGCCTTGTTAAATATCAGAACTCAGCCCCGAACTGATGTAGGCATTTCTCCCTTTGAAATGCTATATGGGATGCCTTATGATTTAGAAATACCACCGGATCACCCCCAACTTGAAGAATTAAAGATAAAGTCCTACCTGATACAGCTAATGGCAAGGAGAAAACAACTACAGACTCGGGGGATGGTAGTACAAAGGCCTCCATTGGATGTGGCCATGCATCAAATCCAACCAGGAGATAAAGTACTAATCAAATCATGGAAAGAATCTTCTTTGACCCCCCGTTGGGAAGGACCCTATGTTGCTCTTATCACTACAGAAACTGCTGTTCGGACTGCTGAGAAGGGGTGGACACACGCAAGCCGAGTAAAGGGACCTATACAGGATCCGGCCTGGAAAGTGACCAGCCCTCCTGGGGATCTACGAGTCACCCTTCGGAGAACCTGAAAGAACTCTCTACACATTGTGAGATAAGAACCTACGAAGGACTCGATGAGTGAGACCCTGATATTTTTGTCCAATTGAAACTTATATTTGTTTTCCTTTTATATACATAAAGTGTAAAGTGTAATGTATGTAAAGAAGGCTGGGGGATTCATAATACACATGAAATAAATCTTCGGTCTAGTTGTAATCAGTGTTATTAACAAGAACGGAGATTAACTAATCAGGCCCTAAAACTGGAGATTCTAAAACTTGGTAGAAAATATTTACTAAAGGGATAAATCCTGAAAGAGAGTACACTCACTCTAATTGGCCTACTCAATAGCACTCTCAGATCCTAAGGGTGATCTGTAGAAAGCACATCCCCTGGGTCCCCTGTCGTGAACCCGAGGTCAAAGATAAAAACTGAGAGACCTATGTGTCCCGGAGTAGAGGCAAACGTACCCCTGAAGAATACGGCTGCTGCCGAGAAGATGGAACACCCTGCTGCTCTAAGCAACAGAGTAGGCAGAGGAGGCAGAGACGTATCAAAGTGGGGAAAACCTTACTGCCCTACTCTGAAAAAAAAAGGACCTCTGAGGGAGAAGGGCCAGACGAGAGTGTCAGACACCCCGATACAAAAGAGATTAAGAAAAAATATGCAAATCTATAGAATCCCGTCAGCCTTCTATTGGAACTATTGGATAGTCTGACTAGGTGTATTAGCTACAATGAATACACTACCAGGATGGGCTAGAATGACTAACCAATCCCACCAACCTTTTGAACATACCCTAACTAATCAAATTATATGACCTTGGACAGATGCTTATTATGGACATACAGGAAGTATGGATGCAGATTTGTATGGGACAGAGTTAGCAACTGCCATACTAAGCAATAACCTAACACTCCAAACATATAAATGGGAGAATTCATCCCATACCTGAACAGCTAAAAAAGGAGATGAGATACAGATAGGCTGCAGAGTATTCAATGTAAATGTGATAATAAGTCGGCACCCTTTAATTCAAACCGTCCGTCAGCCCCCTTTTACTCAAATCGTTATCAGAGACAAAACGGAATCTAAAATAGCTCAAACCCGTTGTGAGTCGGAAGCCTGTTGGTATGCATTTACTGCAACCCAACCGGTGTCCATAGTTTGTTTGGGAGGGACCAGGTCAGGAGATCAAGCTAT
Source organism: Strix uralensis (assembly GCF_047716275.1). Classification (NCBI taxonomy): domain Eukaryota; kingdom Metazoa; phylum Chordata; class Aves; order Strigiformes; family Strigidae; genus Strix; species Strix uralensis. The sequence goes on from NW_027436727.1 coordinate 571,087, forward strand.
ATCTTTCCGATTTCCATTGAATATACAGGAGGAAACTACAACAACCACAACCCACGCTCCCAAAGAGACTACTCAGACTACTCATACTGTTCCAACACAACCAACAGTCGTGCTTAACCCAAGAATTTTTAAAATTGGACCATATGCAATTAGAAATACAGGTAAACAACAAATGCTGTTTAACCCGGCGTGGTCTCTCAAACAAGTTGAATTGTTAATGCAAAATAATGTTTCAAATATTCAGCCAGCATGTTCACCTTTCCTAAAGACTTCTTACGAGGGATGGACAACCTGGCTGCAAAAACAAACTCCTCACACAAAAAGAACGCAGAGAGACTTAACCGGTGCTTTGGGAACAGGATTGGGAGTTTTAAATAGTATTGATTCGGAGGTGATAATGAACAAATTGGCTACCTCAATTAGTGATTTAACTAATATACAAAGGCCTTTGCGATCTTCCTTATTGGCTTTGGGGGCTAACCAGTGGCTGTTGTCGAATATATTACCAAAAGGGGAAAAGGTAAATATAAAGGATCATGAATTGATTACAGATGCACTCAGTGTGCTCCAAAATAACCTCTCTTTAGCTCTCAGCTGCATCCAGACTCAAATATGGATGCAGTCGATAGCTGCCTCAATTATAAGAGAAGGTGAAGAAGGTATTCTTCCTACTGAAATTCGGAGAATAATTTGGGACAGTGCTACTAATTTTGAAAAGAAACTCCAATCCTGGTGGAACCTGGTAAACTTTACCTATGACCCCATCACAAACACAGCTACTACCTTTATACTCACTATTTACAATGCCACCATATACCAAATTTATCCTATCATTGCATTAGGGCTGAATCACAACGGAACCATACTCTATCCTTCTGAGCATAGAGTATGGGCCCGAAAGGTAAACGAAAAATGGCAAACTGTCAATCTAGAGTCCTGCATTGTACGGGAACAACAAGGATTCATTTGTGAAGGCAATGCAATTGAGGCACAAGATATTTGTTTAGATACCGAACAAAATATTTGTCACTTTGAGGTCCATCCCAATGAAAATCCTAAAACAGTACTTATATATATTGGCGAAGGTTGTGTATGTTTGAGGACGGTTTGTGAATTCTTAACCGTAGACAAGATCATAATAGAGACAAAAAATTATTCAAATCTCTGTGTTTGCAACTTCACAAAGGTAATCGGATGTGACTTTTCCTATTTAGCCCCGGTCACGTCTTACCAACTCCTGCAATCCAATTATACATTAATACATAATCTACAACCTACACCCATTGGAATGAATCTCACTTTGGTTAAGCAGTTACTTCAACACAAAGACTTAGTTAGAATTTTAGAGAAAGTTAGAGAAAACGGACAGAAAACTCTAATAACTGTTCATCACAATGTGGAAGAAATACACCGAGTCTTGGAAAGAACAAAAAAGAATGCAGAACATAACTGGTGGGACACCCTTTTTGGATGGTCACCTACTACTACAGGCATCTTGAACAAGTTGTGTCACCCCATTGTGGTTCTCTTGATATTAATCTTAATCAGTTTGACTTTGTCAATAATATTATATGTCATAACTTAGAGAATGATGCAACGGGTAACATATCTGATATCTGTCACCCGTCCAATACTCATTAAAACCAAAAACAATCAATTAGATGATGACTTTAAATTGAAAAAAACTCTCCTGTTAAGTCAACAAGAATTGCAACGATTTGATGAACAAAATGATAAAAAGAAAAAGGGGGGATTGTGATAGACAGTAAACTGTTTGTTCATCAAATTCCACTGAAGATACTGGGAGCTCGTGACATGTTATTCCATAAACTATGTTGGCCTAAGCTTAATCTTAACTATTACACTGTGTAACGACTAACTGACTGTAAGTGCTTATCTAAGTTGAAATGCTGAAGCAAGGACTTCTACTAGGCAAAAGACTGAAAAGAGGGAGAAAGGGAAGAAGGACAAAGGGGAGAAAGACAAAGGGGAGAAGAAGAAAAAAAAAGGGGGTAGTGTCTATATTCTGTAAGATATAAACAAAGACTTTGTGAGCCACTCTCAGGAAAGTAGGAAATACGAGAAGCTGGTGACGTGAGGAAGACCCGGATGGAGCGACCCCCTAGCTGCAAAGTGCGCAGACGCAGGATACACCTCTCAGAGAGACCCGATAACGGAAGGCGGAGGATATAAAAAAGACGGACCCTCGGGAAGTGAGTGCGCGCCGTTGGTGGAGCAGGGACTCCCCGGCCGCCCAGCGCTGTTTTGCTTATTGCCGCTTGCTAAAATAAATAATTGAAATCTAATTTGTCCTAACTTGCATCATTTTGGCAAGATAGTCTATAACACTGCCCACTGTGACATGGCCCCCATAGTGACATGGCCACCACTGACCTGCTGCCCACTGTGACATAGCCCCCACAGTGACATGGCAACCAGTGGCCTGTTGCTCACTGTGACATGGCCATCACTGACCTGCTGCACACTGTGACATGGCCCCACAGTGACGTGGCCACTACTGACCTGCTGCCCACTGTGACATGGCCCCCATAGTGACATGGCCACCACTGACCTGCTGCCCACTGTGACATGGCCCCCATAGTGACATGGCCACCACTGACCTGCTGCCCACTGTGACATAGACCCAACAGTGACATGGCCTCTACTGACCCGCTGACCACTGTGACATAGCACCACAGTGACTTGGGCACCACTGACCTGCTGCCCACTGTGACATGGCCCCCATAGTGACATGGCCACCACAGACCTGCTGCCCACTGTGACATAGCCCCCACAGTGACATGGCAACCAGTGGCCTGTTGCTCACTGTGACATGGCCATCACTGACCTGCTGCACACTGTGACATGGCCCCACAGTGACGTGGCCACTACGGACCAGCTGCTCACTGTGACATGGCCCCTATAGTGACATGGCCATCACTGACCTGCTGCCCACTGTGACATGACCCCAACAGTGACATGGCCACCACTGACACGCTGACCACTGTGACATAGGCCCACAGTGACTTGGGTAACACTGACCTGCTGCCCACTGTGACATGGCCCCCATAGTGACATGGCCACCACTGACCTGCTGCCCACTGTGACATAGCCCCCACATTGACATGGCAACCAGTGGCCTGTTGCTCACTGTGACATGGCCATCACTGACCTGCTGTACACTGTGACATGGCCCCACAGTGACGTGGCCACTACTGACCTGCTGCCCACTGTGACATGGCCCCCATAGTGACATGGCCACCACTGACCTGCTGCCCACTGTGACATGGCCCCCATAGTGACATGGCCAGCACTGACCTGCTGCCCACTTTGACATAGCCCCCACAGTGACATGGCAACCAGTGGCCTGTTGCTCACTGTGACATGGCCACCACTGACCTGCTGCACACTGTGACATTGCCTCACAGTGACATGGCCACCACTGACCTGCTGCCCACTGTGACATGGCCCCCATAGTGACATGGCCACCACTGACCTGCTGCCCACTGTGACATAGCCCCCACAGTGACATGGCAACCAGTGGCCTGTTGCTCACTGTGACATGGCCACCACTGTCCTGCTGCACACTGTGACATGACCTCACAGTGACATGGCCACCACTGACCTGCTGCCCAATGTGACATAGCCCCCATAGTGACATGGCCACCATTGAACTGCTGCCCACTGTGACATGGCCCCCATAGTGACATGGCCAGCACTGACCTGCTGCCCACTGTGACATAGCCCCCACAGTGACATGGCAAGCAGTGGCCTGTTGCTCACTGTGACATGGCCATCACTGACCTGCTGCACACTGTGACATGGCCCCATAGTGACGTGGCCACTACTGACCTGCTGCCCACTGTGACGTGGCCCCCATAGTGACATGGCCACCACTGACTTGCTGCCCACTGTGACATTGCCCCCATAGTGACATGGCCAGCAGTGACCTGCTGCCCACTGTGACATAGCCCCTATAGTGACATGGCAACCAGTGGCCTGTTGCTCACTGTGACATGGCCACCACTGACCTGCTGCCCAATGTGACATAGCCCCCATAGTGACATGGCCACCATTGACCTGCTGCCCACTGTGACATGGCCCCCATAGTGACATGGCCAGCACTGACCTGCTGCCCACTGTGACATAGCCCCCACAGTGACATGGCCACTACTGACCTGCTGCCCACTGTGACATGGCCCCCATAGTGACATGGCAACCAATGACCTGCTGCCCACTGTGACATGGCCCCAACAGTGACATCGCCACTACTGACCCGCTGACCACTGTGACATAGCCCCACAGTGACTTGGGCACCACTGACCTGCTGCCCACTGTGACATGGCCCCCATAGTGACATGGCCACCACTGACCTGCTGCCCACTGTGACATAGCCCCCACAGTGACATGGCAACCAGTGGCCTGTTGCTCACTGTGACATGGCCATCACTGACCTGCTGCACACTGTGACATGGCCCCACAGTGACGTGGCCACTACTGACCTGCTGCCCACTGTGACATGGCCCCCATAGTGACATGGCCACCACTGACCTGCTGCCCACTGTGACATGGCCCCCACAGTGACATGGCAACCAGTGGCCTGTTGCTCACTGTGACATGGCCACCACTGTCCTGCTGCACACTGTGACATGACCTCACAGTGACATGGCCACCACTGACCTGCTGCCCAATGTGACATAGCCCCCATAGTGACATGGCCACCATTGAACTGCTGCCCACTGTGACATGGCCCCCATAGTGACATGGCCAGCACTGACCTGCTGCCCACTGTGACATAGCCCCCACAGTGTCATGGCAACCAGTGGCCTGTTGCTCACTGTGACATGGCCACCACTGACCTGCTGCACACTGTGACATGAACTCACAGTGACATGGCCACCACTGTCCTGCTGCCCAATGTGACATAGCCCCCATAGTGACATGGCCACCACTGACCTGCTGCCCACCGTGACATGGCCCCCATAGTGACATGTCCACCACTGACCTGCTGCCCACTGTGACATAGCCCCCACAGTGACATGGCAACCAGTGTCCTGTTGCTCACTGTGACATGGCCAGCACTGACCTGCTGCCCACTGTGACATGACCTCACAGTGACATGGCCACCACTGACCTGCTGCCCAATGTGACATAGCCCCCATAGTGACGTGGCCACTACTGACCTGCTGCCCACTGTGACATGGCCCCCATAGTGACATGGCCACCACTGACCTGCTGCCCACTGTGACATGGCCCCCATAGTGACATGGCTACCACTGACCTGCTGCCCACTGTGACATAGCCCCCACAGTGACATGGCAACCAGTGGCCTGTTGCTCACTGTGACATGGCCAACACTGACCTGCTGCACACTGTGACATGACCTCACAGTAACATGGCCATCACTGACCTGCTGCCCACTGTGACATGGCCCCCATAGTGACATGGCCACCACTGACCTCCTGCCCACTGTGACATGGCCCCCATAGTGACATGGCCACCACTGACCTGCTGCCCACTGTGACATAGCCTCCACAGTGACATGGCAACCAGTGGCATGTTGCTCACTGTGACATGGCCACCACTGACCTCCTGCACACTGTGACATGACCTCACATTGACATGGCCACCACTGACCTGCTGCCCAATGTGACATAGCCCCCTTAGTGACATGGCCATCACTGACCTGCTGCACACTGTGACATGGCCCCAGAGTGACGTGGCCACTACTGACCCGCTGACCACTGTGACATGGCCCCCATAGTGACATGGCCACCACTGACCTGCTGCCCACGGTGACATGGCCCCCATAGTAACATGGCCACCACTGACCTGCTGCCCACTGTGACATGACCTCACAGTGACATGGCCACCACTGACCTGCTGCCGAATGTGACATAGCCCCCATAGTGACATGGCCACCATTGACCTGCTGCCCACTGTGACATGGCCCCCATAGTGACATGGCCAGCACTGACCTGCTGCCCACTGTGACATAGCCCCCACAGTGACATGGCAACCAGTGGCCTGTTGCTCACTGTGACATGGCCATCACTGAACTGCTGCACACTGTGACATGGCCCCACAGTGACGTGGCCACTACTGACCTGCTGCCCACTGTGACATGGCCCCCATAGTGACATGGCAACCAATGACCTGCTGCCCACTGTGACATGGCCCCAACAGTGACATGGCCACTACTGACCCGCTGACCACTGTGACATAGCCCCACAGTGACTTGGGCACCACTGACCTGCTGCCCACTGTGACATGGCCGCCATAGTGACATGGCCACCACTGACCTGCTGCCCACTGTGACATAGCCCCCACAGTGACATGGCAACCAGTGGCCTGTTGCTCACTGTGACATGGCCATCACTGACCTGCTGCACACTGTGACATGGCCCCACAGTGACGTGGCCACTACTGACCAGCTGCCCACTGTGACATGGCCGCCATAGTGACATGACCACCACTGACCTGCTGCCCACTGTGACATGGCCCCCATAGTGACATGGCCACCACTGACCTGCTGCCCACTGTGACATGGCCCCCACAGTGTCATGGCAACCAGTGGCCTGTTGCTCACTGTGACATGGCCACCACTGACCTGCTGCACACTGTGACATGACCTCACAGTGACATGGCCACCACTGTCCTGCTGCCCAATGTGACATAGCCCCCATAGTGACATGGCCACCACTGACCTGCTGCCCACCGTGACATGGCCCCCATAGTGACATGGCCAAAACTGACCTGCTGCCCACTGTGACATGGCCCCAACAGTGACATGGCCACTACTGACCCGCTGACCACTGTGACATAGCCCCACAGTGACTTGGGCACCACTGACCTGCTGCCCACTGTGACATGGCCCCCATAGTGACATGGCCACCACTGACCTGCTGCCCACTGTGACATAGCCCCCACAGTGACATGGCAACCAGTGGCCTGTTGCTCACTGTGACATGGCCATCACTGATCTGCTGCACACTGTGACATGGCCCCACAGTGACGTGGCCACTACTGACCTGCTGCCCACTGTGACATGGCCGCCATAGTGACATGGCCACCACTGACCTGCTGCCCACTGTGACATGACCTCTCAGTGACATGGCCACCACTGACCTGCTGCCCAATGTGACATAGCCCCCATAGTGACATGGCCACCATTGACCTGCTGCCCACTGTGACATGGCCCCCATAGTGACATGGCCAGCACTGACCTGCTGCCCAGTGTGACATAGCCCCCACAGTGACATGGCAACCAGTGGCCTGTTGCTCACTGTGACATGGCCACCACTGACCTGCTGCACACTGTGACATGACCTCACAGTGACATGGCCTCCACTGACCTGCTGCCCAATGTGACATAGCCCCCATAGTGACATGGCCATCACTGACCTGCTGCCCACTGTGACATGGCCCCACGGTGACGTGGCCACTACTGACCCGCTGACCACTGTGACATAGCCCCCACAGTGACATGGCAACCAGTGGCCTGTTGGTCACTGTGACATGGCCATCACTGACCTGCTGCACACTGTGACATGGCCCCACATTGACGTGGCCACTACTGACCTGCTGCCCACTGTGACATGGCCCCCATAGTGACATGGCCAGCAGTGACCTGCTGCCCACTGTGACATAGCCCCCACAGTGACATGGCAACCAGTGGCCTGTTGCTCACTGTGACATGGCCACCACTGACCTGCTGCACACTGTGACATGACCTCACAGTGACATGGCCACCATTGACCTGCTGCCCACTGTGACATGGCCCCCATAGTGACATGGCAACCAGTGGCCTGTTGCTCACTGTGGCATGGCCCCAACAGTGACATGGCCACTACTGACCCGCTGACCACTGTGACATAGACCCACAGTGACTTGGGCACCACTGACCTGCTGCCCACTGTGACATGGCCCCCATAGTGACATGGCCACCACTGTCCTGCTGCCCACTGTGACATAGCCCCCACAGTGACATGGCAACCAGTGGCCTGTTGCTCACTGTGACATGGCCATCACTGATCTGCTGCACACTGTGACATGGCCCCACAGTGACGTGGCCACTACTGACCTGCTGCCAACTGTGACATGGCCGCCATAGTGACATGGCCACCACTGACCTGCTTCCCACTGTGACATAGCCCCCACAGTGACATGGCAACCAGTGGCCTGTTGCCCACTGTGACATGGCCACCACCGACCTGCTGCACACTGTGACATGACCTCTCAGTGACATGGCCACCACTGACCTGCTGCCCAATGTGACATAGCCCCCATAGTGACATGGCCACCATTGACCTGCTGCCCACTGTGACATGGCCCTCATAGTGACATGGCCAAAACTGACCTGCTGCCCACTGTGACATTGCCCCCACAGTGACATGGCAACCAGTGGCCTGTTGCTCACTGTGACATGGCCATCACTGACCTGCTGCACACTGTGACATGACCCCAACAGTAACATGGCCACTACTGACCCGCTGACCACTGTGACATAGCCCCACAGTGACTTGGGAACCACTGACCTGCTGCCCACTGTGACATGGCCCCCATAGTGACACGGCCAGCACTGACCTGCTGCCCACTGTGACATAGCCCCCACAGTGACATGGCAACCAGTGGCCTGTTGCTCCCTGTGACATGGCCACCACTGACCTGCTGCACACTGTGACATGACCTCACAGTGACATGGCCACCACTGACCTGCTGCCCAATGTGACATACCCCCCATAGTGACATGGCCACCATTGACCTGCTGCCCACTGTGACATGGCCCCCATAGTGACATGGCCAAAACTGACCTGCTGCCCACTGTGACATGGCCCCACAGTGACGTGGCGAATACAGACCTGCTGCTCACTGTGGCATGGCCCCCATAGTGACATGGCCACCACTGACCTGCTGCCCACTGTGACATGGCCCCAACAGTGACATGGCCACCACTGACCCGCTGACCACTGTGACATAGCCCCACAGTGACATGGCAACCAGTGGCCTGTTGCTCACTGTGACATGGCCATCACTTACCTGCTGCACACTGTGACATGGCCCCACAGTGACATGGCCACTACTGACCTGCTGCCCACTGTGACATGGCCCCCATAGTGACATGGCCACCACTGACCTACTCCCCACTGTGACATAGCCCCACAGTGACTTGGGCAGCACTGACCTGCTGCCCACTGTGACATGGCCCCCATAGTGACATAGCCACCACTGAGCTTCTGCCCACTGTGACATAGCCCCCACAGTGACATGGCAACCAGTGGCCTGTTGCTCACTGTGACATGGCCATCACTGACATGCTGCACACTGTGACATGGCCCCACAGTGACGTGGCCACTACTGACCTGCTGCCCACTGTGACATAGCCCCCATAGTGACATGGCCACCACTGACCTGCTGCCCACTGTGACATGGCCCCCATAGTGACATGGCCAGCACTGACCTGCTGCCCACTGTGACATAGCCCCCACAGTGACATGGCAACCAGTGGCCTGTTACTCACTGTGACATGGCCACCACTGACCTGCTGCACACTGTGACATGACCTCACAGTGACATGGCCACCACTGACCTGCTGCCCAATGTGACATAGCCCCCATAGTGACATGGCCAAAACTGATCTGCTGCCTGTTATAGACTATCTTGCCAAAATGATGCAAGTTAGGACAAATTAGATTTCAATTATTTATTTTAGCAAGCGGCAATAAGCAAAACAGCGCTGGGCGGCCGGGGAGTCCCTGCTCCATCAACGGCGCGCACTCACTTCCCGAGGGTCCGTCTTTTTTATATCCTCCGCCTTCCGTTATCGGGTCTCTCTGAGAGGTGTATCCTGCGTCTGCGCACTTTGCAGCTAGGGGGTCGCTCCATCCGGGTCTTCCTCACGTCACCAGCTTTACTTTCCTGAGAGTGGCTCACAAAGTCTTTGTTTATATCTTACAGAATATAGACACTACCCCCTTTTTTTTTCTTCTTCTCCCCTTTGTCTTTCTCCCCTTTGTCCTTCTTCCCTTTCTCCCTCTTTTCAGTCTTTTGCCTAGTAGAAGTCCTTGCTTCAGCATTTCAACTTAGATAAGCACTTACAGTCAGTTAGTCGTTACACAGTGTAATAGTTAAGATTAAGCTTAGGCCAACATAGTTTATGGAATAACATGTCACGAGCTCCCAGTATCTTCAGTGGAATTTGATGAACAAACAGTTTACTGTCTATCACAATCCCCCCTTTTTCTTTTTATCATTTTGTTCATCAAATCGTTGCAATTCTTGTTGACTTAACAGGAGAGTTTTTTTCAATTTAAAGTCATCATCTAATTGATTGTTTTTTGCTTTAATGAGTATTGGACGGGTGACAGATATCAGATATGTTACCCGTTGCATCATTCTCCAAGTTATGACATATAATATTATTGACAAAGTCAAACTGATTAAGATTAATATCAAGAGAACCACAATGGGGTGACACAACTTGTTCAAGATGCCTGTAGCAGTAGGTGACCATCCAAAAAGGGTGTCCCACCAGTTATGTTCTGCATTCTTTTTTGCTCTTTCCAAGACTCGGTGTATTTCTTCCACATTGTGATGAACAGTTATTAGAGTTTTCTGTCCGTTTTCTCTAACTTTCTCTAAAATTCTAACTAAGTCTTTGTGTTGAAGTAACTGCTTAACCAAAGTGAGATTCATTCCAATGGGTGTAGGTTGTAGATTATGTATTAATGTATAATTGGATTGCAGGAGTTGGTAAGACGTGACCGGGGCTAAATAGGAAAAGTCACATCCGATTACCTTTGTGAAGTTGCAAACACAGAGATTTGAATAATTTTTTGTCTCTATTATGATCTTGTCTACGGTTAAGAATTCACAAACTGTTCTCAAACATACACAACCTTCGCCAATATATATAAGTACTGTTTTAGGATTTTCATTGGGATGGACCTCAAAGTGACAAATATTTTGTTCGGTATCTAAACAAATATCTTGTGCCTCAATTGCATTGCCTTCACAAATGAATCCTTGTTGTTCCCGTACAATGCAGGACTCTAGATTGACAGTTTGCCATTTTTCGTTTACCTTTCGGGCCCATACTCTATGCTCAGAAGGATAGAGTATGGTTCCGTTGTGATTCAGCCCTAATGCAATGATAGGATAAATTTGGTATATGGTGGCATTGTAAATAGTGAGTATAAAGGTAGTAGCTGTGTTTGTGATGGGGTCATAGGTAAAGTTTACCAAGTTCCACCAGGATTGGAGTTTCTTTTCAAAATTAGTAGCACTGTCCCAAATTATTCTCCGAATTTCAGTAGGAAGAATACCTTCTTCACCTTCTCTTATAATTGAGGCAGCTATCGACTGCATCCATATTTGAGTCTGGATGCAGCTGAGAGCTAAAGAGAGGTTATTTTGGAGCACACTGAGTGCATCTGTAATCAATTCATGATCCTTTATATTTACCTTTTCCCCTTTTGGTAATATATTCGACAACAGCCACTGGTTAGCCCCCAAAGCCAATAAGGAAGATCGCAAAGGCCTTTGTATATTAGTTAAATCACTAATTGAGGTAGCCAATTTGTTCATTATCACCTCCGAATCAATACTATTTAAAACTCCCAATCCTGTTCCCAAAGCACCGGTTAAGTCTCTCTGCGTTCTTTTTGTGTGAGGAGTTTGTTTTTGCAGCCAGGTTGTCCATCCCTCGTAAGAAGTCTTTAAGAAAGGTGAACATGCTGGCTGAATATTTGAAACATTATTTTGCATTAACAATTCAACTTGTTTGAGAGACCACGCCGGGTTAAACAGCATTTGTTGTTTACCTGTATTTCTAATTGCATATGGTCCAATTTTAAAAATTCTTGGGCTAAGCACGACTGTTGGTTGTGTTGGAACAGTATGAGTAGTCTGAGTAGTCTCTTTGGGAGCGTGGGTTGTGGTTGTCGTAGTTTCCTCCTGTATATTCAATGGAAATCGGAAAGATATAGCTTGATCTCCTGACCTGGTCCCTCCCAAACAAACTATGGACACCGGTTGGGTTGCAGTAAATGCATACCAACAGGCTTCCGACTCACAACGGGTTTGAGCTATTTTAGATTCCGTTTTGTCTCTGATAACGATTTGAGTAAAAGGGGGCTGACGGACGGTTTGAATTAAAGGGTGCCGACTTATTATCACATTTACATTGAATACTCTGCAGCCTATCTGTATCTCATCTCCTTTTTTAGCTGTCCAGGTATGGGATGAATTCTCCCATTTATATGTTTGGAGTGTTAGGTTATTGCTTAGTATGGCAGTTGCTAACTCTGTCCCATACAAATCTGCATCCATACTTCCTGTATGTCCATAATAAGCATCTGTCCAAGGCCATATAATTTGATTAGTTAGGGTATGTTCAAAAGGTTGGTGGGATTGGTTAGTCGTTCTAGCCCATCCTGGTAGTGTATTCATTGTAGCTAATACACCTAGCCAGACTATCCAATAGCTCCAATAGAAGGCTGACGGGATTCTATAGATTTGCATATTTTTTCTTAATCTCTTTTGTATCGGGGTGTCTGACACTCTCGTCTGGCCCTTCTCCCTCAGAGGTCCTTTTTTCTTCAGAGTAGGGCAGTAAGGTTTTCCCCACTTTGATACGTCTCTGCCTCCTCTGCCTACTCTGTTGCTTAGAGCAGCAGGGTGTTCCATCTTCTCGGCAGCAGCCGTATTCTTCAGGGGTACGTTTGCCTCTACTCCGGGACACATAGGTCTCTCAGTTTTTATCTTTGACCTCGGGTTCACGACAGGGGACCCAGGGGATGTGCTTTCTACAGATCACCCTTAGGATCTGAGAGTGCTATTGAGTAGGCCAATTAGAGTGAGTGCACTCTCTTTCAGGATTTATCCCTTTAGTAAATATTTTCTACCAAGTTTTAGAATCTCCAGTTTTAGGGCCTGATTAGTTAATCTCCGTTCTTGTTAATAACACTGATTACAACTAGACCGAAGATTTATTTCATGTGTATTATGAATCCCCCAGCCTTCTTTACATACATTACACTTTACACTTTATGTATATAAAAGGAAAACAAATATAAGTTTCAATTGGACAAAAATATCAGGGTCTCACTCATCGAGTCCTTCGTAGGTTCTTATCTCACAATGTGTAGAGAGTTCTTTCAGGTTCTCCGAAGGGTGACTCGTAGATCCCCAGGAGGGCTGGTCACTTTCCAGGCCGGATCCTGTATAGGTCCCTTTACTCGGCTTGCGTGTGTCCACCCCTTCTCAGCAGTCCGAACAGCAGTTTCTGTAGTGATAAGAGCAACATAGGGTCCTTCCCAACGGGGGGTCAAAGAAGATTCTTTCCATGATTTGATTAGTACTTTATCTCCTGGTTGGATTTGATGCATGGCCACATCCAATGGAGGCCTTTGTACTACCATCCCCCGAGCCTGTAGTTGTTTTCTCCTTGTCATTAGCTGTATCAGGTAGGACTTTATCTTTAATTCTTCAAGTTGGGGGTGATCCGGTGGCATTTCTAAATCATAAGGCATCCCATATAGCATTTCAAAGGGAGAAATGCCTACATCAGTTCGGGGCTGAGTTCTGATATTTAACAAGGCTAAAGGGAGACACTTTACCCATGACATTTTAGTTTCTAACATTAGTTTGGTAAGTTGTTTTTTTATTTCTCCGTTCATACGTTCAACTTTCCCTGAGCTCTGCGGGTGCCACGGAGTATGGTATTGCCACTGTGTACCCAGGGCAGCCAAAGTCTCTTTGGCTACTCTGGATACAAAGTGTGGCCCTCTATCTGAGTCTATTGCTTCTATTGCTCCATACCGAGGTATAATTTCTTCAAGTAATATCCTTGTTACTGTGTGAGCTGTGGCTCGGGCTGTGGGAAAGGCTTCTACGAATTGAGTTAAATGATCTATAATTACTAATAGGTATTTATACCTCCCCACCTTTGGTAATTCAGTAAAGTCTATTTGTATTCTTGCAAAAGGTCTATGAGCCAATTCTCGCCCCCCATATACTCGTTTTCTTATTTGATGTTTATTTACTTTTTGACAAACGAGACATTCTCCTATCACTCGTTTGGCTATATCATATATCCCAATGCACATGTATTTAGTTGCAAATTGATCCACTAATGCCTGAGTTCCCCAATGAGTGTTTTTATGGAATTGCTGCATTATCTTGGTAGCTATGGGTTTTGGGAGAACTTCTCGGCCGTCTGGGAGTTCCCATTTTCCATTAGCTTTCTGTTTAATCCCCATTTGATTTAATTTTGCTTGTTCTTGAACAGTAAAACTTAAAAGTTCATAGGATTTTCCATGGAAAAAGCACCACTTAAACCCTGGTCTTTCACATACACATTCTATACCGTCTACTCCGTATTCTTTCCAGCAACCATAACAGGGGAGGTAATTATCTCCACAATTAACACACCGCTTTCTGTCCTCTATCGGATCATCCAAGTCCAGTGCTGATAGCGCTGCTCTCTTTGCCTCTTGATCAGCAAGGTTATTCCCCCGTACTAAAGGATTTAGCCCCCTCTGGTGTCCTTTTACGTGTACTACCGCAATTTCGCTGGGCCCTCGTATAGCTTGCAAAATTTGTGATATTAACTCCTGATGTACTAGGTCCTTCCCCCGAGAATTGATTAAACCTCTTTCTTCCCATATTTTCCCAAAGGTATGTACTATTCCGAAGGCATATCTAGAATCGGTGTATATAGTTCCCACTTTTCCATTTAGTAATTGTAAAGCCTTTAATACTGCATATAATTCACATGCCTGTGCTGACCAGCTGGGACTCAAGGGTCCTGATTCTATCACCTTAAAAGTTTTTCCATCAATTATGGCATACCCTGATTTTCTTTTCCCTTCTACCACTCGAGAGGATCCATCTACAAATAATTTTTCTCCTTTCCCTAATTCCTCCTCTTCCAAATCTGGTCTTATCTTAGTCTGCTCCTCGATGTTACGGAGGCAATCATGAAAAAGATCTTGACTAGGTTCTCCATACAAAAATTGGGCTGGATTTTGTAACGATGTTGTTTCAAGGGTCAGGTGGGGGGACGTAATGAGGATTGCCTCATATTTTACTAGTCTAGCATCGGTTATCCATTTTTCTGCTTTTTGCTGTAACACACCTCTAATATTATGGGGTGATAGTACCCTTAATTCACTACCAAAAGTTATTTTATGCGCTTCCTCAACTAACAAAGCAGCTGCCACCACAACTTGTAGGCACGTAGGCCATCCCCGACTTACGGGGTCCAGTAATTTTGAGATATATGCTACTGGTTTCTTTTTTCCTGCCCATTCCTGGGCTAATACTCCAAATGCAGTTCCTTCCTCTGTGTTGACAAATAAGAAAAATGGTCTTTTTAGGTCGGGCAAGCTCAGAACAGGAGCATTTACTAATTCAGTTTTTAGTTCTTTTAACCGTTGATCATCTTCCTGAGTCCATTTTAATAATCCATTTTTAGTTATTTTGGTGTATAAAAACTTTACCTTTCCACTATACCCTTCGATCCACTGCTTACAATATCCAAATAGCCCTAATAGCTGCCGGACTTGTTTTTTAGTTTTTGGACTTGGTAGGGAAAGTATCCCTTTCACCCTTTCTGGATCCAATTTCTTAGTTCCTTGACTTAATCGATGCCCTAGGTATTTAACTTCCTTTTCAACAAATTGCAATTTGGATTTTGACACTTTCAGTCCCTTTAAGCTCAGGAAATTTAACAACTTGATGCTTTCTTCCCGAACCCTTTCCTCATCCTCCCCTGCTATTAAAAGATCATCTACATACTGGACTAGGGTAAGGGTATCTCCTATCTGGTAATCCTGCAAAATTTGTTCTAAAGCTTGCCCAAACAGGTTTGGGGATTCAGTGAAACCTTGGGGTAGGACTGTCCACCGGAGTTGAGTTTTCCTGTGGGTGTCTGGGTCCTCCCACTCAAAAGCAAAATAGTTTCTACACTCCTCTTTTAAGGGACATGCCCAGAAAGCGTCCTTCAAGTCTATTACACTGTACCACCGGTCGTTCGGGCCTAATTGACTTAAGAGAGTGTGTGGGTTAGCTACTACAGGGAATCTAGTTACAGTCCTTTTGTTAATTTCCCTTAGGTCATGGACTAATCTATACCCACCATCTGCCTTCTTGACAGGTAAAATGGGAGTATTAAAAGGGGACATGCAGGGTTCCAATAATCCCTGCTTTATTAATCTCTGAATTTCTGGTTTTAATCCTTGCCTTCCCTCCAGAGGTATGGGATATTGCTTAATCCTCACCGGTACTTCAGGATCCCGGATGGTTACCATAAAAGGTTCAACATTCAATTTTCCCACCGTATCCGGAGTGTACCACACTTCAGGGTTGATTTTAGTCTCATCTTCAACCCGTAGGGGGCATAGTTTGATTTCAAGTTTGTGTTCTGTTACTTCCAAACTAATTCCTAATTCAATCATTAGATCTCTCCCCAGTAGGTTATAATCTGCCTCAGGTACTAACAATAAGGATCCCACCCCCACTTTAGAATCTGTTTCAAGGAGTACATCTTTAATTACCGGTACTCCGAATGGTTCTCCTTTCGCCCCAACTACTTGTACTTTTTCTGATGAAATCTTACATCCTTGGGGCAATGATTGAACAGTAGATCTCTCCGCTCCTGAATCTACTAAAAATTCTACCTCCTGTTGCTGAGGACCTACTTTTAACTTTATCAAGGGCTCAGTTCGTTCTTGGGTCCCCAGCAAATAGAGTCCCTGACACCCCTAATCTTCTTTAAACATTCTCTCATCCATCATTCTCCTTCTGCAGCTCTTCTTTGTGTGACCTTTTCTTCCGCAATAAAAGCAGACAATACTCCCTTTTTCTCTCTCTCTCTCCGGTTCCTTTGATCTATAGCCTGTTCTTTGACCTTCTTGTTTTCTCCCAGCACTGTTCACTCTCTGTCCTTCCCTTATCGCAGCTACCATCATTCTGGTATGTTTCTTTTGAGTCTCGTCCTCCCTTCGGACATAGACTTTCTGTGCTTCTCTCAGTAATTCATCCAACCCCCGATCCTGCCAATCTTCTATTTTTTCTAGCTTCTTTCTAATATCTATCCATGCTTTTGCCACAAATTGTGTCTTTAACAATGCCTGTCCCACTGGGGTATTAGGGTCTAGTCCTGAGTAAAGCTGAAGATTTTTCCTCAGTCTCTCTAACCACTCAGTAGGAGTTTCATCCTTTTTCTGATGTTCACTAAAGGCTTTATTTATATTTTGTCCTCTAGGGACTGATTCTCTTATACCCTGGATTACAATCGTCCTCAGGTCTTGCATATGACCTCTATCGATTTCATTTTGATTATTCCAATTAGGTCGATTTAGAGGCCATTTTACATCTGCTGCCGGACCTTGCTGATGCTGTTGATCCCAAATTCTCATTCCTGCTCTCCTGATCATATCCCTTTCTTCAACAGTGAATAGTATAGCCATTATGGCTTGTATTTCATCCCAGGTATAGATGTTTGGTCCTAAAAACTGATCCACCCGCTCCGCCACACCTAAGGGATCCTCCAATAGATTCCCCATCTCTTTTTTAAATTCTCGGACGTCCCCTGAATTAAGAGGGACAGTCACATATCCCATGCCAGGCTGGGGTCCTCCCATCGCAACCTCCCTTAGGGGGTACAAGCCACTATCACCCCACCCCATTCTAGTTTGACTACGGGTTATTCGTCTCGGTTCTTTCGGGGATTCAGGTGGGGAGTCTGAATTCTCTGGGTCCTCCGGCGCAGTCGGAGGAGGTGAAGGCGCCGGAGGTGGGGGTGGAGGTATGTAAGGAGGAGGAGAGGTGGGAGGTTCGTCCTCATCACGTACCTTCTTTTTCTTAACTTTTTCTTTTAGAGGATATAGATTTATTCGGGTATCTGATGCTATCCATACCTGTGCATATTCACTCTCCTCTAAATTAAAGGGTTCCCTTGAGTTGACATAAATGTTTAGGGCTTGGCAGACCCATTCTTCAAAGGACCCAAAAACAGGCCAATAGAGATGATCGCCTCTGATTTGTTTCCCTCCCCAAACTTCCATACAATAATAAATCATTTTTGCTTTGTCCTTACCCCGCCTAGAGGGGTAATCTTCCCAATGGTTTAACATCAAGCCTAAAGGGCTATCTGGTGGTATTTGGGGGTACCTCACCTCGGGTCCCAAATCACCCATGGGATCAGAAGGCTTGCTTTTCTTCTGTCCCATCTTCCGGAGCGCCTTCACACACTCACACAATTCGCTTCCCCCTTTTCGTGACCCAGTCCCTCGCGGGATATGGGAACTGCACTACCGAGGGGTCCGCACTCGCTTCGCCCTGCTGGGCGTCTCACACACCACGCTCCGGGAAACCCAACCCCAACCGAACGGTAACCGGCCTATACTCACGCAACCCTGCGTCTTCGTCCGGGGCTTCGTGCACAAAGATTACGGGGTTACCGGTATTTTTTTTTTGCTTGTTGCCGAGTTTTGGAGTTCGTCGGTAGAGGGCGTGATGTGATAGCACTCAGCCGGGGCCGCTGAACTCAGCGGGGCGCGCCTCCCCGTATGGGGCTTCCCACCAGATTGCCTCTATCCGAGTCACGGCACCAATTTTGTTATAGACTATCTTGCCAAAATGATGCAAGTTAGGACAAATTAGATTTCAATTATTTATTTTAGCAAGCGGCAATAAGCAAAACAGCGCTGGGCGGCCGGGGAGTCCCTGCTCCATCAACGGCGCGCACTCACTTCCCGAGGGTCCGTCTTTTTTATATCCTCCGCCTTCCGTTATCGGGTCTCTCTGAGAGGTGTATCCTGCGTCTGCGCACTTTGCAGCTAGGGGGTCGCTCCATCCGGGTCTTCCTCACGTCACCAGCTTTACTTTCCTGAGAGTGGCTCACAAAGTCTTTGTTTATATCTTACAGAATATAGACACTACCCCCTTTTTTTTTCTTCTTCTCCCCTTTGTCTTTCTCCCCTTTGTCCTTCTTCCCTTTCTCCCTCTTTTCAGTCTTTTGCCTAGTAGAAGTCCTTGCTTCAGCATTTCAACTTAGATAAGCACTTACAGTCAGTTAGTCGTTACACAGTGTAATAGTTAAGATTAAGCTTAGGCCAACATAGTTTATGGAATAACATGTCACGAGCTCCCAGTATCTTCAGTGGAATTTGATGAACAAACAGTTTACTGTCTATCACACTGCCCACTGTGACATAGCCCCCACAGTGACATGGCAACCAGTGGCCTGTTGCTCACTGTGACATGACCTCACAGTGACATGGCCACCACTGACCTGCTGCCCAATGTGACATAGCCCCCATAGTGACATGGCCACCACTGACTTGCTGCCCACTGTGACATGGCCACCATAGTGACACGGCCAGCACTGACCTGCTGCCCACTGTGACATAACCCCCACAGTGACTTGGGCACCACTGACCTGCTGCCCACTGTGACATGGCCCCCACAGTGACATGGCAACCAGTGGCCTGTTGCTCACTGTGACATGGCCATCACTGACCTGCTGCCCACTGTGACATGGCCCCCATAGTGACATGGCCACCACTGACATGCTGCCCACTGTGACATGGCCCCCACAGTGACATGGCCACCACTGACCTGCTGCCCACTGTGACATAGCCCCCACAGTGACATGGCAACCAGTGGCCTGTTGCTCACTGTGACATGGCCACCACTGACCTGCTGCCCAATGTGACATAGCCCCCATAGTGACATGGCCACCACTGACCTGCTGCCCACTGTGACATGACCTCACAGTGACATGGCCACCACTGACCTGCTGCCCACTGTGACATGGCCCCCATAGTGACATGGCCACCACTGACCTGCTGCCCACTGTGACATAGCCCCCACAGTGACATGGCAACCAGTGGCCTGTTACTCACTGTGACATGGCCACCACTGACCTGCTGCACACTGTGACATGACCTCACAGTGACATGGCCACCACTGACCTGCTGCCCAATGTGACATAGCCCCCATAGTGACATGGCCATCACTGACCTGCTGCCCACTGTGACATAGCCCCCACAGTGACATGGCAACCAGTGGCCTGTTGCTCACTGTGACATGGCCATCACTGACCTGCTGCACACTGTGACATGACCTCACAGTGACGTGGCCAATACAGACCTGCTGCTCACTGTGACATGGCCCCCATAGTGACATGGCCACCACTGACCTGCTTCCCACTGTGACATGGCCCCATCTGTGACATGGCCACCACTGACCCACTGACCAGTGTGACATAGCCCCACAGTGACTTGGGCACCACTGACCTGCTGCCCACTGTGACATGGCCCCCACAGTGACATGGCCACCACTGACCTGCTGCCCACTGTGACATAGCCCCCACAGTGACATGGCAACCAGTGGCCGGTTGCACACTGTGACATGGCCATCACTGACCTGCTGCACACTGTGACATGGCCCCACAGTGACGTGGCCACTACTGACCTGCTGCCCACAGTGACATGGCCCCCATAGTGACATGGCCACCACTGACCTGCTGCCCACTGTGACATAGCCATCACAGTGACTTGGGCACCACTGACCTGCTGCCCACTGTGACATGGCCCCCACAGTGACATGGCCACCACTGACCTGCTGCCCACTGTGACATAGCCCCCACAGTGACATGGCAACCAGTGGCCTGTTGCTCACTGTGACATGGCCATCACTGACCTGCTGCCCACTGTGACATGGCCCCCATAGTGACATGGCCACCACTGACATGCTGCCCACTGTGACATGGCCCCCACAGTGACATGGCCACCACTGACCTGCTGCCCACTGTGACATAGCCCCCACAGTGACATGGCAACAGGGGGCCTGTTGCTCACTGTGACATGGCCACCACTGACCTGCTGCACACTGTGACATGACCTCACAGTGACATGGCCACCACTGACCTGCTGCCCAATGTGACATAGCCCCCATAGTGACATGGCCACCACTGACCTGCTGCCCACTGTGACATTGCCCCCATAGTGACATGTCCACCACTGACCTGCTGCCCACTGTGACATAGCCCCCACAGTGACATGGCCACAACTGACCTGCTGTCCACTGTGACATAGCCCCCACAGTGACATGGCAACCAGTGGCCTGTTGCTCACTGTGACATGGCCACCACTGAACTGCTGCACACTGTGACATGACCTCACAGTGACATGGCCACCACTGACCTGCTCCCCAATGTGACATGGCCCATACAGTAACATGATCACTACTGACATGCTGCCCACTGTCACATGGCCCCACAGTTACGTGGCCACCACTGACCTGCTGCCCACTGTGATTGGCCACCACAGTGACATGGCCACCAGTGGACTGTTGCTCATTGTGACATGGCCACAACTGATCTGCTGCCCACTGTGACATGACCTCACAGTGACATGGCCACCACTGACCTGCTGCCCACTGTGACATGTCCCCCACAGTGACATGGCCACCACTGACCCGCTGACCACTGTGACATGGCCCCCACAGTGACATGGCCACCACTGACCTGCTGCCCACTGTGACATGGCCCCCATAGTGACATGGCCACCACTGACCTGCTGCCCACTGTGACATGGCCCCCATAGTGACATGGCCACAACTGACCTGCTGCCTACTGTGACATAGCCCCCACAGTGACATGGCAACCAGTGGCCTGTTGCTCACTGTAACATGGCCACCACTGACCTGCTGCACACTGTGACATGACCTCACAGTGACATGGCCACCACTGACCTGCTGCCCACTGTGACTGGCCACCACAGTGACATGGCCACCAGTGGACTGTTGCTCATTGTGACATGGCCACAACTGATCTGCTGCCCACTGTGACATGACCTCACAGTGACATGGCCACCACTGACCCGCTGACCAATGTGACATGGCCCCCACAGTGACATGGCCACCACTGACACTCTGACCACTGTGACATGGCCCCCACAGAGACATGGCCACCACTGACCTGCTGCCCACTGTGACATGGTCCCCATAGTGACATGGCCACCACTGAACTGCTGCCCACTGTGACATGACCTCACAGTGACATGGCCACCACTCACCTGCTCCCCACTGTGACATGACCCCACAGTGACATGGCCACCACTGACCTGCTGCACACTGTGACTGACCACCACAGTGACATGGCCACCAGTGGACTGTTGCTCATTGTGACATGGTCTCAATTGATCTGCTGCCCACTGTGACATGACCTCACAGTGACATGGCCACCACTGACCCGCTGACCACTGTGACATGGCCCCCACAGTGACATGGCCACCACTGACCTGCTCCCCACTGTGACATGTCCCATACAGTAACATGATCACTACTGACATGCTGCCCACTGTCACATGGCCCCACAGTGGCGTGGCCACCACTGACCTGCTGCCCACTGTGACTGGCCACCACAGTGACATGGCCACCAGTGGACTGTTGCTCATTGTGACATGGCCACAACTGATCTGCTGCCCACTGTGACATGACCTCACAGTGACATGGCCACCACTGACCCTCTGACCACTTTGACATGGCCCCCACAGTGACATGGCCACCACTGACCCGCTGACCACTGTGACATGGCCCCCACAGTGACATGGCCACCACTGACATGCTGCCCACTGTGACATGGCCCCCATAGTGACATGGCCACCACTGACCTGCTCCCCACTGTGACATGGCCCCCATAGTGACATGTCCACAACTGACCTGCTGCCCACTGTGACATAGCCCCCACAGTGACATGGCAACCAGTGGCCTGTTGCTCACTGTGACATGGCCACCACTGACCTGCTGCCCAATGTGACATAGCCCCCATAGTGACATGGCCACCACTGACCTGCTGCCTACTGTGACGTGGCCCGCATAGTGACATGGCCACCACTGACCTGCTGCCCACTATGACATGGCCCCCACAGTGACATGGCCACAACTGACCTGCTGCCCACTGTGACATTGCCGACACAGTGACATGGCAACCAGTGGCCTGTTGCTCATTGTGACATGGTCTCAACTGATCTGCTGCCCACTGTGACATGACCTCACAGTGACATGGCCACCACTGACCTGCTGACCACTGTGACATGGCCCCCACAGTGACATGGCCACCACTGACCTGCTGCCCACTGTGACATAGCCCCCACAGTGACATGGCAACCAGTGGCCTGTTGCTCACTGTGACATGGCCATCACTGACCTGCTGCCCACTGTGACATGGCCCCCATAGTGACATGGCCACCACTGACATGCTGCCCACTGTGACATGGCCCCCACAGTGACATGGCCAAAACTGACCTGCTGCCCACTGTGACATAGCCCCCACAGTGACATGGCAACAGGGGGCCTGTTGCTCACTGTGACATGGCCACCACTGACCTGCTGCACACTGTGACATGACCTCACAGTGACATGGCCACCACTGACCTGCTGCCCAATGTGACATAGCCCCCATAGTGACATGGCCACCACTGACCTGCTGCCCACTGTGACATTGCCCCCATAGTGACATGTCCACCACTGACCTGCTGCCCACTGTGACATAGCCCCCACAGTGACATGGCCACAACTGACCTGCTGTCCACTGTGACATAGCCCCCACAGTGACATGGCAACCAGTGGCCTGTTGCTCACTGTGACATGGCCACCACTGAACTGCTGCACACTGTGACATGACCTCACAGTGACATGGCCACCACTGACCTGCTCCCCAATGTGACATGGCCCATACAGTAACATGATCACTACTGACATGCTGCCCACTGTCACATGGCCCCACAGTTACGTGGCCACCACTGACCTGCTGCCCACTGTGATTGGCCACCACAGTGACATGGCCACCAGTGGACTGTTGCTCATTGTGACATGGCCACAACTGATCTGCTGCCCACTGTGACATGACCTCACAGTGACATGGCCACCACTGACCTGCTGCCCACTGTGACATGTCCCCCACAGTGACATGGCCACCACTGACCCGCTGACCACTGTGACATGGCCCCCACAGTGACATGGCCACCACTGACCTGCTGCCCACTGTGACATGGCCCCCATAGTGACATGGCCACCACTGACCTGCTGCCCACTGTGACATGGCCCCCATAGTGACATGGCCACAACTGACCTGCTGCCTACTGTGACATAGCCCCCACAGTGACATGGCAACCAGTGGCCTGTTGCTCACTGTAACATGGCCACCACTGACCTGCTGCACACTGTGACATGACCTCACAGTGACATGGCCACCACTGACCTGCTGCCCACTGTGACTGGCCACCACAGTGACATGGCCACCAGTGGACTGTTGCTCATTGTGACATGGCCACAACTGATCTGCTGCCCACTGTGACATGACCTCACAGTGACATGGCCACCACTGACCCGCTGACCAATGTGACATGGCCCCCACAGTGACATGGCCACCACTGACACTCTGACCACTGTGACATGGCCCCCACAGAGACATGGCCACCACTGACCTGCTGCCCACTGTGACATGGTCCCCATAGTGACATGGCCACCACTGAACTGCTGCCCACTGTGACATGACCTCACAGTGACATGGCCACCACTCACCTGCTCCCCACTGTGACATGACCCCACAGTGACATGGCCACCACTGACCTGCTGCACACTGTGACTGACCACCACAGTGACATGGCCACCAGTGGACTGTTGCTCATTGTGACATGGTCTCAATTGATCTGCTGCCCACTGTGACATGACCTCACAGTGACATGGCCACCACTGACCCGCTGACCACTGTGACATGGCCCCCACAGTGACATGGCCACCACTGACCTGCTCCCCACTGTGACATGTCCCATACAGTAACATGATCACTACTGACATGCTGCCCACTGTCACATGGCCCCACAGTGGCGTGGCCACCACTGACCTGCTGCCCACTGTGACTGGCCACCACAGTGACATGGCCACCAGTGGACTGTTGCTCATTGTGACATGGCCACAACTGATCTGCTGCCCACTGTGACATGACCTCACAGTGACATGGCCACCACTGACCCTCTGACCACTTTGACATGGCCCCCACAGTGACATGGCCACCACTGACCCGCTGACCACTGTGACATGGCCCCCACAGTGACATGGCCACCACTGACATGCTGCCCACTGTGACATGGCCCCCATAGTGACATGGCCACCACTGACCTGCTCCCCACTGTGACATGGCCCCCATAGTGACATGTCCACAACTGACCTGCTGCCCACTGTGACATAGCCCCCACAGTGACATGGCAACCAGTGGCCTGTTGCTCACTGTGACATGGCCACCACTGACCTGCTGCCCAATGTGACATAGCCCCCATAGTGACATGGCCACCACTGACCTGCTGCCTACTGTGACGTGGCCCGCATAGTGACATGGCCACCACTGACCTGCTGCCCACTATGACATGGCCCCCACAGTGACATGGCCACAACTGACCTGCTGCCCACTGTGACATTGCCGACACAGTGACATGGCAACCAGTGGCCTGTTGCTCATTGTGACATGGTCTCAACTGATCTGCTGCCCACTGTGACATGACCTCACAGTGACATGGCCACCACTGACCTGCTGACCACTGTGACATGGCCCCCACAGTGACATGGCCACCACTGACCTGCTCCCCACTGTGACATGTCCCATACAGTAACATGATCACTACTGACATGCTGCCCACTGTCACATGGCCCCACTGTCACGTCCCGCTCAGACGAGGGGGACAAGTGACTCAGATTCGCAAATTCCCAATGGAGCGGACAACAAGTCTCCAAGTCTAAACATTTATTAACTACTCACAATGTACTAATTAAACACACGATAGTTGTCTAAGTATATAGCAAGTTGTGGCAAGCAATATAATATGCCTTGCATTGCTTAATAGGAAAGGGAAAAGAGGGAGATAGAGGGAATGGGGAAACACAGATCACCGGTCTGGGTTTCTGCGCTGATCCCGCCACCGAGGGTTCCGGGAGGCACAGGAGACATCCGTCTTTTTCGCTGGCATCCGTCTTCTTCGCTTCACTGCACTCTCTCTCCTCGGGGTGCCCCCCCCCCCCTGCCCCCTCCCTTCTTGATTTATACCCACTTTCCTTGGGCCCATCCCCTAGGTCGACCCACATACCTACGTATCCCATGTATGGGGAGGGGTGAGGTATTTCATGGGATGATGTAATTAGCATGATCATGTTAGCCCTCGTTAGCATATTGAGGGGTGTTAACTTTAATATGCATTTTGTGGATAATGAAGCAAAGGTCATTCACCGGACAGATGGCCCTTGAAGTTTTGGTTATTCTGGCAGCCTTATCAGCTTCGACCTCCACAGAATGCACCCTGTGACTCATAGTTTTGTCTTGCGAGTGTTTGAGGCATTTCTTCGATCAGCCTCAACTTTTGCTTTCTCAGGCTGCTTTTCTTAGTTTCTCACAGGCCTGGTTTCTCGTCTCTCACATCCCACCCCGTGACTCAAACACTCCAAGTTCTTCTTTGACCATTGTGATCCCAAAAGGTATAGGGAAAAGGAAGACAGAAGGTCTAACAGCTGCAAGGCATACCATTAAAAGCAAAAATTTGCATAATATCACAATACTAATATTTACAAGCCATCCTCCCCACCCCGTGAGTCCTGAGGATCCCAGTGATGTGACCCATGACCCAGGGTTCCATCCATCAAACTAGTCCATCAGTCAATAAAAAGGTTCTCGCTTCCCGTTGTTGATCATCTTCATCATGGCACGGTCTCCTCTATAGAGGTGGTGGCATTGTGGATGATGATATAGCATTCTCCCTCAGTTAGATTCAGCACACTGCACAGTCCATGTTCCTTCAGCAATGCTAGCCAGATTCTGCAACGTCATCTTAGATGCTTGTTGGGTCTGCACCTTTAATTCCTTAAAGGCATATCTTGTTAGTACATATAATTGCTAAGTTAAATTTTCTAAAACTATTTGAGGTTACACAATGACATTATCAGGTCTATAAGGATTTAAATGGGAATACAATTTAATATTCAGGTACAATTCATTAATGCTTAATTTGTGGGATCAGACCCCTTCAACGAGTCTTTGATGACTGCATCTTGCTGTTGATGGATGTGGTGTTGTCAGGACCACATCCAGTTATATGAGTGAGCACTGTGATCTGTTTGGTATTTGCAAGCACCAATTTGCAGTCACAGGTGGCTCACAGGCTTCCTTTATTTTGGAGGTGATTCCCAATAAGGTAACTTAAGACACAACTCCAGGTTAACCTTCTAATAAGTGAACTCATTAAATGTACCTGTAAAATTTCCTGGATTGTTGATTGTAATTGATTGGCAATGATTTATTCCACACTCAGCAGGTATGATTCCACAAATTATATAATAATGTAAGCAGATTACAAATAATAACTAGCCAATAATGCCTACAACCATTGAAAGTGCTAAAAGTAACATAGGTCTCCTGTTGTCCAGGATCAATGCCCTGTAAAACACATATATACATGACAAAACAATGATGGTTAGAAAGAAGGGACAATCCACCTGGTATTGATGCGGTATTCTTTCCTATGGGCATCAGTAGCCACCCATGAACAAATATTGATGGGAGTTTTTAGGGTTAGGGGTACTTGCCCCACAGTGGGCAAGTCTACTAGAACAGGTTGTCCAGGATAATGGAGCGGGTTTGCAGGGTCTTTAGTCTCTTTTTTCCTGGCGAGTATGGACAGAGGCTTAGGACAGAATGCGGTAAGTCGTGGGCGCCCATTAATTCCCCACCGGCTGTTTATCTTCATTACTGCTTCTGGCACCCGTTGTGGTCATCCTGGTTCGAGGGGTTTTAGGGCCTGCTTTAACAGTCCATTGGTGCGTTCCACAATTCTATTTGCTTGGGGATAGTATGGAGTATGGAAAATCCACTGAATTCCTTCATCTTGAGCCCACTCCTGAACCACCCCGGCAGTAAAGTGACTACCGTTGTCTGATTGGATCGATTTGGGCTTAGGCAAGTAGCTAAACCAACGTTTTAACCCCTTCACCGTATTTTCTGCAGTTGCTCGAGATACAGCTTCTGCTTGAGTTAGGCCTGATACTATTTCCACCCCCACCAATACATAACGTTTTCCCTCAGAGAGCCGGAAAGGGCCAATATAATCCACCTGCCAGGTGTCCCATAGTCCCTTGTTGTCCCTTAGGTGTAGGGGTTGGTCCTTAAGAGGGTTGTGCTCTCCCAGCCGAATATGACATAGACTACACGCTGAAATAATGGTATTGCACAATTCCCTGGTTACGGACCATCCCCTGCTTATCGCTTCTTTAAACAAATCTTTGCTTCCTGAATGACCCCGCTTTACATGCAGCCATTCCAGTAAGTGTTCCCATTTCTCCTCCTCACCTTCTGTAGCAGTTCTCATCAAACGAGTCATTGAATCCACCTGGTTGTTTAGCAGGTGGGCAGGGTGATTTCCTGACTGGTGTGCAGCAACCCATCCTACTAAAAAGGACTTCCGTTTTGCAATGTTTAAGATTTCCTCCCACTTTTCACGCTGCCACACTGGTACCCGATTTACTTCCCAGTGGTTTTGTTCCCAAAATGTAAGCCATTCGGTACATCCCTTGAATACGGCATAGGAGTCTGTGTAAATAAATACTGGTTCTGTAGTCTCAGCTTCTTTAACAATCACGCTCCATACCGCTGTTAACTCTCCCACCTGAGCACTTCCCTCACCCTCTGTTATGATTCGGTCCCCCGAGTCAACATGCAGTGCTACTGCTCGGTATTTCCATACCTTTCCCTCTCTTCTAGAAGATGCATCGGTGAACCATACATTCTTTAGATGGGTTTCAAATGGGGGAGCAGGTTTTATGTATGAGGGAGGAGGTTCAGGGTGGTCAGAAGGTGGATCT